>NC_138293.1:8495000-9237500 GCF_965601325.2 Salmo salar
ATTAGAAAGAGGAGAGGTGCTGTTTTTTTAAAGGTATACTTGTTTTTTGCCTGAGTAACCTCTGGTGGCAGAGTATTCCGCGATGACATGGCTCTTTACAGAACAGGATAGCCACACCACCTTGTCATGTTCAATAGCCCCACTTACTCTCTCTGCCTCCTCAAGTGTACACATCTACTCTGATATCCTTTCGCACGTACTTCTGTTTGGTTACGCTCATACAAGCACACACACATTTGAGAATAGATACAAATACATACCGGCACATATTTGTAATCTGACGCAAATATACACCCACAGGACACACACACCCGCAGTACACTATCACACCCACCATATACGAACACACCCACTCTGAGGTATCTTATAAAAGCATAGTTTGCTTATATTTTTCCTCTCCCTGAATGTTGACACAACTTAATTCAGTTTTTTTTATATATATAATTTGAAGTGTGTGTGTGTGTGTGTGTGTGTGTGTGTGACTGCTGGGATGTCAGTTCTGTCTGCACAGGCAGGCTCCTACCTCTAGGGGGCACTTCAGCCCATGCCAATCTCTGGAGTGTTGCTAGCTGTGGGCCTGTGTAAGGGTTAGAACCAATCTCTGGAGTGTTGCTAGCTGTGGGCCTGTGTAAGGGTTAGAACCAATCTCTGTAGTGTTGCTAGCTGTGGGCCTGTGTAAGGGTTAGAACCAATCTCTGTAGTGTTGCTAGCTGTGGGCCTGTGTAAGGCTTAGAACCAATCTCTGTAGTGTTGCTAGCTGTGGGCCTGTGTAAGGCTTAGAACCAATCTCTGTAGTGTTGCTAGCTGTGGGCCTGTGTAAGGGTTAGAACCAATCTCTGTAGTGTTGCTAGCTGTGGGCCTGTGTAAGGCTTAGAACCAATCTCTGTAGTGTTGCTAGCTGTGGGCCTGTGTAAGGGTTAGAACCAATCTAGGGGAGTGTTGTTCGGCAGTGTAAGGTAAACTGATCTTCAGGGCTGGGGACAATTCCAATTGAAGGCAGTCAATTCAGAAAGTAAACTTGAATAACAATTTTAAACAATTTTCAATAAACTGAGGAGTAGAAGCTATTTATTTCTAATGTTTTTTATTTTATTTCCTGAATTGACTGCCTTCAATTAAACCACAGCCCTGCTGGATGTTAGATCTGCACCGAGGCAGTGTTGGAAGGTAAGCTGATCTCAGATCTGCCCTACATCTCCCATGTTACTCTTAGGACGTGACCAGGCAGTTGACGAATCACAATGAGACTGCAAAAGAATAAGCTGACAGTGTGTTGTTGGTGGACAATCAGTTTGTTGGGATAGATATGAGAGTGGGTTAATTGCAACCACGTTTATTCAGGGTGACTTGTGGTTGACCAGTTAAATGGACACTGGCTGATTCCCCTGGTAGTACTTCAACTTTTCTTGTCTTTTGTTATATTGGAATATATCTATATATATATTATTTTTTTACCGTTGACAAATCAGACTCATGGCTTTTGCTTAAACAATTACTTTAAACAGTTTCAGTTACTGTCTGGTGAGTCCAAAAGTATGTATTTCAAGGTTACATTTATGCCCTTAAAATCACATTTATAGGCATTGACTTAACCAAGCCAAATTTGACCCCGATTTAGGCACATCTGGATTTTCTCATCTGGGTCTGTGAGACGTCATCAAGCCAATTAAATTGAAGGATAAAAGTGACGCTTGTCGTCCTTGGAGCAATAATTTGTCCTTGGCTAGGTTGCGATTCTCTATTACCAAACTGATTACCGCTGCGGAATCCGTGTAGTGAAACAATGTAAGCTTGCGAGACTTCCGGATGGTTTTACGAGGTTACCGATTCTCTACCCTTTTCCAGAAGTGTGCACTCGTTCATCCGCCTCAAGCATTTTAAAAGTATTGGATTGGTGCAACATAGCTGGAGGGTGTTTTCACCGTATTCCTGACACCAGTCCATCATTTTAAATGAAGGGTGGTGCACACTTTGGAAGAAGGTTAAATAAAAAATAATGTCGCTCTTGACTGAGGAATGCTTTTTAAGGGGCAAGTTTCGTTTCTTTGTTACATTTAACTAATTTCCTCTACTTTAAAGTTACGTGCCCGTGTTACGAGGTTGTCAGGGCAGATTTCAAGTTATACTATGCCTTGGACAGAACTGATGAGATTTTTAATATTTTTTTGCTATCAAAGGTGTTTTTAAATAGAGTAGTCGTGTGTCTCTTTAAATATGTTTGAACCGAAGTCGGATGTAGAACTTGTATAGAGGCATGTTTTGAGGTTGGTTTTAGTTAAATTGTGACGCAAGAGATCTTCGAGTGGTGGGGTCAGTGTGACGTCAGTTGGTGGCAGGTGTGTTAGACACGCTTAGAACATTCCACATGTTTTTTTGTTGTTGTTGCATTTATTACCTAGAATAAACAAACATTTTCCTTTTTAGGTGACCTGTAGTACAAATGCAATGGCAAAGGCTGGGCTCGTTCTGTTGTGTGGTCTCTTTTCACAATGAAACTGCCTAGTGTCTACAATATAATTAGCATGAAGTGATCGCTATAGAATCTCCATAACATTTGTAGCACTTTGTGTATTTTAAAAGCCAACTGCTTTTTAGTGAAAAGTGCAAATTAACAGTATTATCTTTGTAAAACTGAACAAAAATATAAACCGGTCAATTTCGATGATTTTACAAATTTACAGTTCAAATAATGAAATCAGTCAATTGAAATAAATACATTCCGCCCTAATCTATGGATTTCACATGACTGGGCAGGGGTGCAGCCATGGGTGGGCCTGGGAGGGCATAGACCCACCCACTTGGGAGCCAGGCCCAGCCAATCAGAAATTCGTTTTTCCCCCATAAAAGGGATTTATTACAGACAGAAATAGCTCTCAATTTCATCAACTGTCCGGGTGGCTGGTCTCAGACGATCCCGCAGGTGAAGAAGCCGGATGTGGAGGTCCTGGGCTGGCGTGGTTACACAAGGACTGTGTTTGGCAGGCCGGTTAGACGTACTGCCTAATTGTCTTATGGTAGAGAAATGAACATAACATTTTCTGGCGACGTTCCTGCAGTCAGCATGCCAATTGCACGCTCCCTCAACTTGAGACATCTGTGGCGTTGTGTTGTTTGACTAAACTGCACATTTTAGAGTGGCCTTTTATTGTCCCCAGCACAAGTTGCAGCTGTGTAATGATTATGCTGTTTAATCAGCTTCTTGATATGTCACACCTGTCAGGTGGATGGAATATCTTAGCAAAGGAGAAATGCTCACTAACAGGGATGTAATCACATTTGTGCGCACAATTTGAGAGAAATAAGCTTTTTGTGCATATGGAAAATGTCTGGGATCTTTTATTACAGCTCATGAAACATGGGACCAACATTTTACATGTTGCGTTTTATATTTTCGTTCAGTATAATTAAAGTTGGGTCACACCTTAAATGAAGTGCATGTCAAAAAGCCTGCATGATCCTTTGATAAAGCCTTCACAAACACGGCACACAAACATCAGGTTTATAAATGATTTATTGAACTTGTTAAAAACGTGTGTAACTGAAACACCTCACAAGGTGTTATGCCACCTAATAATAGTTTATGGATGATTTATAAAGCCTTCATGTCTTGTGACAGAAACGGTGTGACTGCAGACTTTTGGGTGATCCAAAATTGTAAAATTCAGATTTAAGCTTATTTTTTAAGCAAACATTTCTGGGTGGTTGATACTGACAATAATCATCCTTGATTTTGTTAATATTGACAAAATAAGGAAAGTTTTTTTTTTAGAAAACAAATGTGTAAATACTTTCTTAATTATGGGAAATAGATATTCGTGAGTAGTTAAAGTAATTTATTATTTAGCCTACCCTTGTTAAAAAGGAGTTGTATTATTTTACTTATTCTTGTTCACCAGCCAGTGTAGAGGCCTGGTAAGCATGCCTTTTTAAAACTTCATAGGTAAATGTTCATTCACATGCCTAAGTACTACTCCCGTTCTTACTTATTCTTGTGTATTACATGGAATTTTTCATAGACGTCACCAGTTTGAGGAAACAGTTTTAACCATTAATCAAAGAGAATGGCGGTAGACTCTATGTATGAGTAATTGCTCCTGTAAGTTGCTCTGCATCGGAGCATCTGCTAAATTACTAAAATGTAAATCTATGTATTCTGTATGACTCTTTTGATAGAATTTAGAATTTTACTTAATTCACTCTGATGGATCAATGCTGTTGTTACTACCTCCCCCCTTCTAAATCAGTATTATTTTACATAGAAAATGAAAGACAATGTTTGACATTAGTGTAATGCACCAATACTCAATTTGAGTGGGCTGACATGAACCAACAGAACAATGTTGATACATTGTAAAATACTCAACAAACTATTATTATTATTATGTCCACTAATAGTTAGATTCTGTATGGTACATTTAAGCTTTTGACCTTACATTTGACCTTTATATTACACTTAAACAATCATGCACATTTCTAGCCTAGCTATTAAAACCAGACTGACCACTGCTCTCACGTGCAAAGACGGATAATATTGTGTATTTTTCTGTTCTTGGAACAAACCTGCTCAATGGACCCACAATGTGTCTTCGGGATCATCATCTTCTATTAAAACTTAAGTGGTGTGATGTACTTGATGTGTGTGTGTGTGTGTGTGTGTGTGTGTGTGTGTGTGTGTGTGTGTGTGTGTGTGTGTGTGTGTGTAATTTGGTCCCATATTTTGTGCTTCTTGAGTTCAAACCCTAACTCTTGACTAGCCTGCATGCAGTGACCAGTGGTTAAGTAGAGCATGACCCTTTTTAAATACCTACCGTATGTTGAAACAAAGCAATTTGATGACAGCTCAATTAGTTTGGAATCCTTCCCTGTTTGTTGAAGTAAAAGATGTTGATTGAAAGATTTGTGTTGTGGGTTTTTTCTTGCTCATGTCCATTTTTTGTATTTTTTTTAACTAACTATATCTTGAATTTTCTGTGGACCATTTATGCTAATTAGAATGTATATGGACACTCATACAATTTTAAAAGTTCGCATGGTACCTGAGCAGCTAGCTAGCTAAAGTTAAAGTTGGATTAGCTTTATATAGCCAATATAGTAGCCTTTATAGGTCTGTTGAAGAACCACCAGATTCTCTGCGATGCCGATCAACGATGCTGCTTCAACTGAATCTGGCCCGGGCTCTACCTCAGCTGTCACCACTGCAAGCTAGCCCTCAACACGGTACCGGAGAGTCACAGCCCAATCGGGTGATACTGGACAAATACCCATGTCGCTTTTACTATGGGGAGAAAAAAAAACTACTTGTTTTCTTAGGAGTGATGTTAGAATACTCGTTAAAGGCTGATGTGGCTTTTTGTTTCCCTAGTAGGACGTTTACTTCATCAACTGCGACTGTTGACTCATTTTATGATGAAGCAGTATTGCAACTGGAAACATGCCATTGAGTGAACATGGGATTAATTTTCTTTAAAAGTTTAATGCAGCTGTTTTTGTCTCAATATCAAATCATTTCTGGGTAACAATTAAGTGGTCAAAGAAAAACAGCTTCATAGCAAAGAGCAATTTCTCAAGCAAGAATTTTGCTAGGACTGTCTGGGACTGAATGAATGAATAACATTTTATTTTCGTGGATTAATTTACACGTTACACTGATAATTCAGTAATAATTATTCCTGTGTTCTGTGCAGTGCGCACCGCATAAAGAGTGAAACATAAATCTATGCATTATAGTAAAAGTTATCCAAGCAATAATTATAACCCTAGAGCCATAAAAATAATTTTAATGTAGTCAACTGGGTGGTACTTCCAACTTCATTGGCTAGAATGTTCCCACCTGATCTCGCCTGCCTTCAGCCCTTGTGGACATGTATGTCACGTGTGCCAATGGTTATTTTTGAGTCCTTTTTCCGCAAGTGTGTTTTATTTTGAATTGTTTGGAGACAATGACTCCAATATCTACCATATTGAAACTAAATATAACATTTGAATATTCAAATTAATCTTGAACTCAAATAATGAGATACATATTCAATTTGTGCATGACAAATTCAAGCTAATGGAATTCAAATACAATTTCTGTTGGCACTGAAATCACACCCATGCATCAAATGATGGCTGTCAGTAAATCTGTCAAATAAAATTGGATGGTGCCTTAAAGTAGGCAAAGTCAGTGGTTCCCGACCTGTTCCATTCCTGGGACCACCAAATAAATCACTGTCAAAAGCTCTTGACAGCTATTCGCTGAATGTTTTTAGCATGAAAACTTGGCGGTCAATTTTAGCAGTGAATGTAAGACATTAAAGGCTTATTATTATTAATAATTTGCATTGTGCAACGTAATGTAAAATGTATTTAATACTATTAAAACCCCCAACTGTTATTAATTTTGGAAGAAAAAAAAAAGCTGACGGTCCACAGGTTGAAAACCACTTGGAAAACGTGAAAACTTAAATGACAAAACATTTTTAGAAGTAGGCCTATTAGCCTATTATTCCACTTTGTCAAAAATAATGCACCGTGTGGATAATCTATATTTGTACAGGGAAGTAAAGTTTCCACCCTTTCTCAAGAAAACGAAAGTTATCCGAATGTACAGTACAACATGTCCATATCTTCGACAGACTTTCACCATCGACACAGACAGACAATTGACAGCTTGAAGAGGAGTCGACAACACGGTAAGACGATGCTTATTGAGTGACTATCGAACTAATTAACATTTAAAAGGTGAATGTATCTTTCTGTATGTTTCACTATTATTGGGCAAAATATTTTAATTGTTTTGTCGAAATTATGTTAAAGTTGTGGCGCAGCAGGTGTTAAAATGACTAGTTGACCATGATCTTGGGGGTAAAACTGATGATCAAAAACAAATCCTTGTTCACAAGTAGTCTAGTTTGGTCAAATCCTCGTTGTCTCGATAGAAAAATGAGAAACAGTTTTATACAGTTTCGCAGGGCATAGAAATTAATTCCAAATCACAGTTACCTCAATATTCATTGTAAGTAGTTTTCAATCGGCTAACTAGAGCGGTAGCCTACTTTGGAAAGTCATGAGCCTAACCATATCTTTCGATGAGGCGTTGGCAAATTGAAAGTGAAAGCATGTTGATCAAGCTGCTGAATCATATAAATGGTTTGTAATGATGGCGTGTTTATGATTTGCAAACAGATCGGCTACATCAAGATGAAGTGTCCTGACTGTGGTCACCAAGTGGCAAAATCGTCAAAATTTTGCAGTGAATGCGGATTGAGGTTACCTGCCCAAATTTGCACCACAGGTAATATATATTTTTTGACTATTTTCAAGTATGTAATATATGAATGGCGGGGAATAAAGCTATCATATTTGGATGATTACACTTAGCCCAAGATGTACTCTTAAGGAGCCTACCGTTGCTCGTTAAGGTCCAAGAAATATATGTTATTTTCAGGGGTAGACTGGCTCTGGCAGCCAAATAGAGTACCACAGTATGAGTCATAATACCCATAAAACCTAGCGGTCAAACAGGGAAATGGCTCCAATCATTTTCCACCATTCATTTTTCCCAAGAGGGATTTTAGAAACACCAAACATAAGGGCTGTTTTTCCATGAAGGCTTACCCTGGCGTGACTATTTGATAACTGTGTAAAGGACAAGATTACTTTTATCAATATATTTGCCTGTATTTTACCCCAACAAATGAAATGCTAATTAGCTGCTAATGTGGCTATCATAAAGAACTACAAATGTCATGATGATCAGGACGAGGCTGCCTAATTTAGGTAAAGGTAAGAATGTCTGGATTAACTATCTAATGTTTGCTAAATGTAATAATAAAGAAATTGGCTACATTTCTTTACATTTACAATTCTGTGAACTGACTTGGGATATATTGATATACGTCACCGTTTCTGAAAGAGATTTACATGTTTATCAAAACGTCACGCCAATGTTAGCCTACATGAAACAACATAGGCCTTTAAGTGTTTCCAAAATCCAACATGGGAAAAGTGAATGGTGGAAAAACGATTGGAACCATTTCGCTGTTTAATATGCTCACTGTTTGCATCTGCATTTTTTTCCTATGACAACCGAGAAACTCGGGGCAGGATCAACTAGGGAATCATCGTGTAATGTTAGCACCCACGTGCTGGGGTTGAGGAAGGATGGAATGAAAGATTTGGGACAAGGAAATCGGGGAAATGTGAACATGTCCAAGTTGTTAAGATTTTAGAAGTTGTGTAGTGTATGCCCAGCATTAGGCTATGCAGTATAACAGGCTGCATGAACTAGATGTTATGCAACTGCACCATTTTAGTAAGCTCAACCTGGACTCAGGGGTAGATGTAACATAGTAAACGTAAAATGGGATGAAATGAAATGATATGTTTCATATGGTGTGTATTCATTTATGGCTGTCCATCATCCATTTCATATGATATGTTACAAATTGCAATTCATGCAATACCTTATGAATTTGCTAAACGTATGATATGTTATGAATTCCCAATTTGTTGTAGCTAACATTAGCTAGGTGGCTAATGCAAAAATTAGCTAAGTGGCTAACATTAGGTAGGTGGCTAACGTTAGCTAAGCAAGGGGTTAGGGGTTCAGGTTAGGTTTAGGGGAAGAGTTACCAAACATGCTAAGTAGTTGCTAAGTAGCTAAAAAGTAGTTCCAAAGTTACTTATTAGCTAAAATGCTAAAGTTGTCCTTGATGAGATTCGAACGTGCAACCTTTGGGTTGCTAGACCCTACTAGATTTTGCCTTAAGTAAACTTCTATCTTATGTAACCATAGCAAACGTAACATATCATACCAATTTGAGTACTCAGATTTACATTTACTATATTACGTCTAGTCTATGAGACCAGGCTGGTAGGCTAGGTTAATTATTGTTGTTTTATTATACTGAACAAAAATATAAATGCAACATGCAACAATTTCAAAGATTTTACTGAGTTACAGTTCATATAAGTCAATTGAAATAAATTCATTAGGCCCTAATCCATGGATTTCACATGACTGGGAATACAGATATGTATCTATTGGTCACATACTTTATTTAAAAAAAAAAAATTTAATGGTAGGGGCGTGGATCAGAAAACCAGTCAGTATCTGGTGTGACCACCATTTGCCTAATGCAGTGCAACATATCTCCTTCGCATAGAGTTGATCAGGCTGTTGCTTGTGGCCTGTGGTATATTGTCCCACTCGGCTTCAATGGCTGTGTGAAGTTGCTGGATTTTGGCGGGAACTGGAACTGTGGTACACGTTGATCCAGAGCATTGCAAACATGCTCAATGGGTGACATGTCTGGTGAGTTTGAAGGCGATGGAAAAAGGGGGACATTTTCAGCTTCCAGGAATTGTGTACAGATCCTTGCGACATGGGGCCGTGCATTATCATGCTGAAACATGAGGTGGTGGATGAATGGCACGACAATGGGCCTCAGGATCTCGTCACGGTATCTCTAGATTCAAATTGCCATCGATAAAATGCAATTGTGTTCGTTGTCCATAGCTTATGCCTGCCCCATACCATAACCCCACTGCCACCATGTGGCACTGTGTTCGCAACGTTAACATCAGCAAACCGGCTCGCCCACCCAACACGTGGGTTGCGGTTTTGAGGCCGGTTGGACGTACTGCCAAATTCCTTTAGTAAGCATGTGGCATTGTGTTGTGAACTGCACATTTTAGATTGGCCTTTTATTGTCCCCAGCACAAGGTGCACATGTGTAATGATCATACTGTTTAATCAGCTTCTTGATATGCCACACCTGTCAGGTGGCTGGATCATCTTGGTAAGGGAGAAATGCTCACTAACAGATGTACACAAATTTGTGCACAACATTTGAGAGAAATACATTTTTTGTGCGTATGAAACATTTCTGGGATCTTTTATTTCAGCTCATGAAACATGGGTCCAACACTTTACGTGTTGCGTTTTTATATTTTGTAGAATGTTATTCTATTTAAAATGCTGAATTTAAAACAGCATACTCCGTACAGCAAGGGTTCTCAAAGTGTGGTCCGTACTTCAGGGGATCCATGGCCAGATTAAAAATATATCAACGAAATAATTGACAAAATATTTTTTACATTTTAATTATAGAAGTAAATATTAGTAACAACAAATGATTAAACACATTTTGGCCAAGGTATTCATGGAATAAATATAGAGGATGTAATGAAATACAATAATATTATTTGTCTACAATGTCAGTTCTTAACCCTGGGCAACATGGGCCTGGGAGGCTCACAGGGATAATGGTATCCACAGTACTCTGTTCTTAACCCTGGACAACATGGGCCTGGGAGGCCCACAGGGATAATGGTATCCACAGTACTCTGTTCTTAACCCTGGGCAACATGGGCCTGGGAGGCCCACAGGGATAATGGTATCCACAGTACTCTGTTCTTAACCCTGGACAACATGGGCCTGGGAGGCTCACAGGGATAATGGTATCCACAGTACTCAGTTCTTAACCCTGGGCAACATGGGCCTGGGAGGCTCACAGCACAGATTTTCTTAACCCAGAGGCACAACGTTGCGAGACTTCCGGGGACGCTTGTGAAACAGACCAAGCAGATCAGGCCTTGATTTGGGGTTTGAGAAGTAAATGAGAAGTGAAACATTCTTCCTTAGTTGTTAATTTTCTCAATCTAAAAAGGCACAATCAAAACATTGGCTGAAATGAATTTTTACATCTCATTAAAGAAGGCTGTTGACACCTCCCTAAAATAGTTGAACATGTTATTACTCTAACCTCATGAAAGTGACAAACTGACACGTTTTCATTTTAGTCAAAACACAAATTTATATCGAGTGCCTTTGATTTGACGGTCTGCACATGCACAGTTTCTCTGCCATATGACAAAAATCTATAGAATAGCAGGAAATTATCTTGAAAACGACAATTTTCTCTCCCGATGCCAAGAGGCGGGGCTTTAAAATGTTCTTTCCCAGGACCCGAGACTTGGTTCATCCGGCCAAGCACTGCAGAAGTCATAGTAAAACTCATTGTAGGCAATATTTATCTCACTTGAGTTGTGTTCCTATTATGAGAGGGCTTATAGCAAAACATATATTGTTTTATTTTTTATTGGACAGGCCAGGAGTTATGATAGGGTGGGCCAGGCCCCCTAAGGCCCACCCATAACACCAGCCATGAGTTTGAGAACCCCTGCCGTACAGTATGCATACCTATGGCCAGGAATATGCATCCGGTATCCTTGGGATGTCCCTACCCTATACCCTAACCTTAACCCCTACCCTTAACCTTACCCTAAACTTGTTTTACAAATTACTCACAATTGCTGCCATTAAGTCAGAATATCACCTTAACCCTCATCTTAACACTTAACCTTTTTACATTTCAACTTTAATGGGGTGACGTCAGAATTGGAAGCCACAAGGATCCCGTTTCAGTATGCACACCCATGCAGGAGCTGCTTCTGATCACGTGACCTTACCCAGAAAGGCACTATGTATACAGCATTGTCCAGGACAAGGAAGCAAATCAGTAAAATAGTTTTTTTAAAGGTCAGAATGGTTGCATGTGTCTATCATGTAGTTAATGTTGATCTAAATGACTTGCCCTCCATGTCAGATGGGACCACTTCAGAGCATCAAACATCTGTGGTCCGTGAAGCAGAGCCCCAGAAGGAGGATGCACCGCTGACATCATCAGGGGACAAGACCGACTCACCTATGAAACACTCCAGTGAAGAACCAGGGGGCAATGTCAAGAAAAAGGTCCCAATCTTCACTAGAATATAGAGTATATGCAGAGTCAGGATTGTTTTACATAGTTCAAAATTCGGTAACACTACTCAAAGCGGACAAGTATAATGTTTTATTTCCTGTTATGAGCATTCATAAGCCTTTATAATGTCTTATAAAAAGGCTTATAATATTTTGTCTATGTAACCTGTTTTTAAATGACTCAACAGCTGTCATTAAGTCAGAGTATCATTATTATGAGACAATAAGAGATTTACAATTCTATCTTTTTTTAACAGAACCAGTCACACTTTCACTTTGTGCCGTTAGGATGTGCCGTTAGGATGTGACCAGACGCGGGTTTTACATCAAGGGAACCCAGTGAAATTAGCATGGAATGGGAATGCTTTAATGGGCAGGGCTTATGAATCAGAAATGCTGATCCTTAATGATTATGATGTGTTAAAAGGCTTCATTTTTGTATACTTTGTTCATAGAGTGGAGGCTCTTCCAGCGCTACTGAGCTGAGCACCGACACACGTCAAGAGAAAGAGGAGTTGTCTGGCAGTAAGAGCTCTACTCCAGTGGTGGATTGCCCTCCTGTCAACACCGCCACACCTGCTGGCCCACCTGTCAACACTGCCACACCTGCTGGCCCTCCTGTCAACACCGCCACACCTGCTGGCCCACCTGTCAACACTGCCACACCTGCTGGCCCTCCTGTCAACACTGCCACACCTGCTGGCCCACCTGTCAACACTGCCACACCTGCTGGCCCACCTGTCAACACTGCCACACCTGCTGGCCCTCCTGTCAACACCGCCACACCTGCTGGCCCTCCTATCAACACCGCCACACCTGCTGGCCCTCCTGTCAACACTGCCACACCTGCTGGCCCTCCTGTCAACACTGCCACACCTGCTGGCCCTCCAACCATACCTACAGCCTCTCCAAACCCATCCTCCCACCAGACACTGCCAGAAGACCAGGCCAAGGGTCCATCGAAGGTAAACGGAGGTACACCAATGAATGAGCCAAACCAACTTAGTCCTACATCAGTCACACAGGCCTCATCCACACCCGAGACAGCTGATCAGAACACAGGAGGACCTGCCTCAGACCCAACTCAACCAGCCAGTGAACTCTTTGACGAGGATGTCCTGAAGAGAACATCATCAAAAAGCCTTGATGGTGAAGGTAACACAGAGGTTAGAGTGCTGAATGAACTGAAGACCTCTAGTAACCAGACCGACGAGAATATCACAAATGAAGCAAACTCAAAGAAGTGTGTTGACCAATCCCAACTATCCCTTGGTGATCAGAAAGGTTCTGACCCAACAGATGAGCCAAACACTAGTCAAACACAACCTGCTAGTCCAGCTCCCTCAGTAACACAGGATGTGCCTGAGAAGACATCTAAGAGAAAAGATCAGAACAAAACAGAACCCGCCTCAGTTCCAAGTCAATCAGTAGGGCAGCTGTCATATAAAGACGCTCTGGTGGGGACTTCTCAGGAGACGGGAGATCTGTCCAGAAGGCAAGGGGTTGGCGCCAGTAACCACAGAGACCAGAGCAGGAAAAATGAAGCAAACTCACAGAACTTTGTTTTTGGATCCCACAAGGCAGAGGTAATGCATATATTTCTATTCTGTTATTATTCAGCATGTGGAATAAGCCTTTGGTCCCGTGTGGCTCAGTTGGTAGAGCATGGTGTTTGCAACGCCAGGGTTGTGGGTTCGATTCCCACGAGGGACCAGTACGGAGAAAAAAATGTATGCATTCACTACTGTAAGTCGCTCTGGATAAGAGCGTCTGCTAAAATGACTAAAATGTTTAAAAAAAATGTAAAAATTAATAAACTGCATTTTTTTGTACTGTAACATTCATGCACATAATTAGGCTGGTGACAAGCCTCAAGAATCAAGGCAAGAGACTTCCAAGCCAAACAAGGAACCAGAGAAGCTGAGTAATACGGGTGGTGGTGATGCCTCCAAGTCATCTACTATTGACGCTCCACTTGCAGGGAAAGATCTGCCTCCGAACCAACGTAATGAAGACAGCTTCCAGCATCAGCCACTGCCACCTCAGTTGTAAGTTCAGTAGAGTGAATCAGTTCCGTCTTATGTTTGAATGTATGTTTCCTGTCACAGGAGAGGGACTAGTGTAACTTTTCTGGACACAGTATTGGGAGGGAACAACAATCCGTGTAACTATCCTGGACCAGTATTTTTTGGGGTGCAAGAATATTATTATAATATTTAACAGCAAAAAAAAGTAGATCATGTAAATTGAAAGAATTGAGTCAATTATATATTGGAAATGAAATTAAACATTTTCTCTTGTTACTTTTCTTTCAAAAAGGCCACCAAGAACACAACAGGTCCCTAGGAGTGATGATCTCACCATCTATTTCCATGCCATCATTTCCAAAGACTTCAAACTGAACTCAACCGACCGGATATTCTTAAGATCTGGAAGTCTTTTTGGAACTTGGGACATAGATGGCCCAGAAATGTCTGTCACGCGGTATGGTCTTTAATTCAAATAATAGAATTGTGTGTAGAAGGATATTAGTATACTCTGAATATATTACTGAAATACCCCACTGTCAAAAAAAAGTGTAACCTTTTTAACTGATAACAATTTCAAGATGGATGTTTAGACTAGTTGTACATTATCTTCATTCAACTTATATCTACATGATATTTAGTCACACATATTTTCTGTTGTTTACACAGAGAGTTGGGGAAAGATAGAGTCCTTGTTGCAGGACGAATGGTGATTCCCGACAGGAGTAAGATTGGAATTTGCTCCATACCCTATAAATATTTTGTTTATAGTAAGTGGAACGGGAAGCACTATGATCACGGTACATTTGAGCACATCTACCAGACAAACTCCAGGCATATTGTCAACAGGTGCCTGTCCATCAATCAAGATCTTTTGACACATGAAGGTACAGTTGAGTGTCTAATACCAAATACTGCACTTGCAATTCCAGCACATTTTGTTGAGATAAGGTTAGACCAGGGATGGGCAACTGCCGGCCTGCGGCCCCTTTTGAAGTCCCTTGGATACATTTCCTAAACTTATTTTGGGGGGGAATTCAGTTGGGGTCTCAATTTACTGTTGCAAGTTAAAATAATAGAATACACAAGGTGCAATTTTGAAATGTGGCTGTGTATCAGCAGTTTTTCTCTTATGTCAGTCTCTGATAGTCAGTCAATTAGCCAATGTCAGCTAAAAACAAATGTCTTGCTAAGTTAGTTTAGCGGCCATCTATCATGGTCGAATTGATTTTTGTGGCAAAATGAGTAGAATTGCATGAAATTTGTTAGAAAATTGCATGCAATTCTACTCATTTTCTACATTGTAGAATAGTAGTGAAGACATCAAAACTGAAATAACACTAATGGAATCATGTAGTAACCAAAAAAGTGTTCAAAGTAGCCACCCTTTGCCTTGATGACAGCTTTGCACACGCTTGGCATTCTCTCAACCAGCTTCATGAGGTAGTCACCTGGAATGCATTTCAATGAACAGTTGTGCCTTGTTAAAAGTTCATTTGTGGAATTTCTTCCCTCCTTAATGCGTTTGAGCCAATCAGTTGTTGTGACAAGGTAGGGTTGGTATACAGAAGATAGTCCTATTTGGTAAAATACCAAGTCCATATTATGGCAAGAACAGCTCAATTGTTTTTTAATTTAACCTTTATTTAACTAGGCAAGTCAATTAAGAACAAATTCTTATTTACAATGACGGCCTAGCCCGGACGACGCTGGGCCAATTGTATGCCGCCCTATGGGACTCCCAATCACGGCCGGTTGTGATACAGCCTGGAATTGAACCAGGGTCGTTAGTGACGCTTCTAGCACTGATATGCAGTGCCTTAGAATGTTGCGCCACTCGGGATCAAAGAGAAACGACAGTCCATAATTTTTTTATGACATGAATGTCAGTCAATCCGGAGAATTTCATGTGCAGTCGCTCTCATGAGGACTGCCACAGGAAAGGAAGACCCAGAGTGACCTCTGCTGCAGAGGATAAGTTCATTAGAGTTAACTGCACCTCAGATTGCAGCCCAAATAAATGCTTCACAGAGTTCAAGTAACAGACACATCTCAACATCAACTGTTCAGAGGAGGCTGCTTGAATCAGGCCTTTATGGTCAAATTGCTGCAAAGAAACCACTACTAAAAGACACCAATAAGAAAAAGAGACTTTCTTGGGCCAAGGAACACGAGCAATGGACATTAGACCGGTGGAAATCTGTACTTTGGTCTGATGAGTCCAAATGTGAGATTTTTGTTTCCAACTGCCATGTCTTTGTGAGACGCAGAGTAGGTGAATGGATGATCTCTGCATGTATGGTTCCCACCGTAAAGCATGGAGGAGGAAGTGTGGAGTGAAGTGCTTTGCTGGTGACACTGTCTGTGATTTATTTAGAATTCAAGGCACACTTAACCAGCATGGCTACCACAGCATTCTGCAGCGATACGCCATCCCATCTGGTTTGCGCTTAGTGGGACTATTATTTGTTTTTCAACAGGACAATGACCCAACACACCTCCAGGCTGTGTAAGAGATATTTGACCAAGAAGGAGAGTGATGGAGTGCTGCATCAGATGACCTGGCCTCCACGATCACCCAACCTCAACCCAATTGAGATGGTTTGGGGTGAGTTGGACCGCAGAGTGAAGGAAAAGCAGCCAACAAGTGCTCAGCATATGTGGGAACTCCTTCAAGACTGTTGGAAAAGTATTCCTCATGAAGCTGGTTGAGAGAATGCCAAGAGTGTGCAAAGCTGTCATCAAAGCAAAGGGAGAATATTTGAAGAATAAAAAAAATATAATAAATGTTGATTTGTTTAAGACTTTTTTGGTTACTACATGATTCCATATGTGTTATTTCATAGTTTTGATGTCTTCACTATTATTCTACAATGTAGAAAATAGTAAAAATAAAGAAACTCTTGAATGGGTAGGTGTGTCCAATCTTTTGACTGGTACTGGTAAATAAATCAAGGTTTGGCCTCATATCCAAAATGCTGGAGTATAGAGCCAAATTAAACTTTTTAGCTAGAGTCCATATAAAATAAGTTGGAGTGTATTTTAACAAAACTGTGACATTCTTTCTCTTAAGGGGAATGGCACCAGTATGACGATGTCATATATCCAGAACCAAAACAAGACGTTTTGTCACGTGTTACAAACATGTTTCAGTGGTGGGATAACATGAATAGCAACTTAGTAAAGGGAAGACAGCTGGCTGGAAAGGTGATGTTGGAAGGCATCTTTGATCTTCTGAGAACCTGGACTAAAGTGAATGTGAGGAGTTTCTTTTCCCAGCTCCTGCAATTCTTCACCACATACAGCTATCCCTGTGTCTATGAGGGTGGAAAGACACCATGGCAATTATCGTTTGGAGAAGAACAGGTATATTTAAATTTGACATCGATAGAATGCTGCATTGCATGTATAGTGCCTATAGAAAGTCTATACCCCCTTGAAGTTTTTCCACATTTTGTTGCGTTACAAAGTGGGATTGAAATAGATTTAATTGTATTTTTTTGTTATTGAAATACACAAAATACTTGATAATGTGAAAGTGAAAAGAAGATTTGACAAATTCATAAAAATTAAATAACTACACAGTATCTGGTGTGACCACTATTTGCCTCGTGCAGTGTGACACATCCCCTTCGCATAGAGTTGATCAGGCTGTTGATTGTGGCCTGTGGAATGTTGTCCCCACTCCGCTTCAAGCTATGTGAAGTTTCTGGATATTGGTGGGGACTGGAACACGCTGTCGTACATGTCGATCCAGAGCATCCCAAACATGCTCAAATAGTGAGATGTCTGTTGAGTATGCAGGTCATGAAAGAACTGGGACATTTTCAGCTTCCAGAAATTGGGTACAGATCCTTGTGACATGGGGCAGTGCATTATCATGCTGAAACATGAGGCGATGGCGGTATTTCTGCATTGAAATGGCCATCGATAAAATGCAATTGTGTTCGTTGTTCGTTGTCCGTTGCTTATGCCTGCCCTTACCATAACCCCACCGCCACCATGGGTCACTCTGTTCACAACAGCAAACCATTGAAATCGGGATTCATCCATGAAGGGCACACTTCTCCAGTGTGCCAGTGGCCATCGAAGGTGAGCATTTGCCCACTGAAGTCGGTTATGATGCCGAACTGCAGTTAGGTCAAGACCCTGGTGAGGACGAAGAGTATGCAGATGAGCTTCCCTGAGACGGTTTCTGGCAGTTTGTGCAGAAATTCTTGGTTTGTGCAACATGAACATTCAATTCTCTGGCAACCACTCTGGTGGACATTCCTGGAGTCGGCATGCCAATTGCATGCTCCTCAAAACTTAAGACATCTGTGGCATTGTTCTGTGACATTGTGTTGTGACACAACTGCACATTTTAGAGTGGCCTTTTATTGTCCCCAGCACAAGGTGCACCTGTGTAATGATCATGATGTTTAATCAGCTTCTTGATATGCCACACCTGTCAGGTGGATGGATTATCTTGGCAAAGGAGAAATGCTCACTAACAGAGATGTAAACAAATTTGTGCCATTTTTTGTTGTTGTTGATAAATAAGCTTTTTGAGCATATAGAACATTTCCGGGATCATTTATTTCAGCCCATGAAAAATGGGACCAACACTTTACATGTTTTTGTTCAGTGTAAATCTGCTTGAAAATCTATGGCAATTGACTTGAAAATTGCTGCCTAGCCACGATCCCCAACACCTTGACAGAGCAATACAGGTGTGTGCAAAGCTCTTATGAGACTTACCCAATAAGGTGTTTCTATCATGTATTGACTTGGAGGGAAGAATACTTATCTAATCAAGGTATGTTAGTGTTTTATTTTTCATAAACTCTTACATCTTTTAAAGATTATTCTTCCAGTTTGAAATTACAAAGTGTTTTATGTAGATCCGTTGACTGAAATAATTAAATCAATTTGAATCCCACTTTGTAATACAATAAAATGTGAAGAAATCCAAGGCGGGGCGATGGTAGACTTTCTATAGGCATTGTAGATTTACACGTCATTGAATTAATTAAACCGCCCAGGACTTTAAATCTATAGTTGTCATATTCATGTGTACAGTCAACAAAATGAAACATGCGTACGTAAACACAAAACAGTTTACCCATTGTAAAATGTAAGTCTGTCTTTAAAAAAAAATGTGAGGCCATAGAAAGTAATTATGTTTGAAATGCAAAGTGATATCTTGAGTGATCTTTATTTCTATGTATTCCCTCAGGTGAGAAGACTCATGAAAGACTTCATGGAGGAAAACCTAGATCCTCAGTCCCAAAAGGACAGAGAAAAGCATGACGTTTTCCTCTCAGACCCACTGAAAGCAGGAATTATTATCCTGATTGTGTACAACAAGTACAGATTGAAAGAGGACAACAGAAGTCAACTCTCTCATCTTTGTCAGCTGCTCTGCCTGCCAAAAAAGCCAAGAGATGATTTCCTTGCTTACTGGACAGACTTCACCCAAGGCCTACCCGAGCATATTGGGTATATGTTCATTGTCTTTTATTCAGTTAACCTCCGGATTTTAAGGTTATTATGAATGTCAAGCTAATATGTGATTATTTGTATACATCTAGTGTTGCAGAGGAAGTTAAGTCGCTATGCAACGTTGCAAGAGAGGAAGGTGTTGTGAGCTGGATTTTGGTCATCCCTCTCCTGCATCTGCTTAAAGGGGACAGCAAGCCCTTTGAGCCCATTCCACCCACCATGGATCCACCGTTTGCCACCTGGGCAGGGCTTACAGGGATCCGAATAAAAGACACCTACAGAGTCACAAGGTATGAATGTGTGAAATGTTGACTGAGATTGGTTCCAAAGCAGGAGTTTAAATGGAACTTAAAACTACAACAGTTTTTGATGAGCTGCATTTCAAACTTGTATCAGAAAACATTTCCTTCTCATTGTAGAATATTTTATTGGTCATGTTTAAAATCTTAATGAGACTCTGAATCCAGGGGCCTGATGAAGGTCATGACAGATCACACACACCTGGTGGAGGTGGATCATCTACTTGTGCGCTCCTGGATGTGTCTGCTACAGTTGGAAGACTTGATGAGATTTACATCAGTCATCCATGTGGGTGTCTTGGACACACTTCAACAACTCCAGTTCAGTCTCAAGTCTGTAACGTCTTACTATGGGGTATGTGTCCTTGGTTGAAAATGCAGATATTTCTTGCAACAGTGAGGCAAAAAATGATAAATTAAAGAATCTGTTATGGACTGAGATTGAATTCTGGATGCAGTCCATAACTTTGAGTCCATAGTCTCCTTTGATTGAAAATTGCAGCATGTAATCATATCAAGGTAATACAATGTCCAAGATTTAGTGGCGATATACTGTACTTAACAACGATATGTCGTTTATCTAGCAACCAGTGAAAGCGATTTTGTCATATCTTATTGAAATTACTGGACAACACTTCAGGTAAATTATATTTTTACTATGTTATATCTAGAGAGAACATCCAACAATTGGAAGTGACATTCCTTTAATATATTGTATTAGAAAAAACGTGATCTTCATGCAGTTACAGAACATACTGTAGTGTTCCTTGACCCTCAAGTTATTTGTTGTTGTTGTTATCAGTGATGACAGATATGGAGAATGTTGCTTGAAAACAGCTGTGAGTGTTCTGGGGACAATCTGTAAAGACACTGCTAATTCAGACCGCTGTGAGCTTCCACTGGACTGCCTGCATCTGGTCAGTCTGATTGCAGAAACTGCCGGAAGCTCCCATCCACAGGTACGCCCTATGTGAATGGAAAGTATTTTGCTTTCTGAATATCAAATCAAATTGTACTGGTCACATACACGTGTTTAGCAGATGTTATTGTGGGTGTAGCGAAATGCTTGTGTTTCTAGCTCCAACGGTGCAGTAATATCTAACAGTTTCACAACATATACCCGAAAATACACGTAAATCTAAGTAAGGAATGGATTAAGAATATATATACATATCTCAGAGCAGCATTGGACTAAGATACAGTGGCATAGTATAGACTACAGTATATTCATATGAGATGGGTGATGCAATATTTACATATGGCAGTTGTGAATATCTTTACCTGTTCAGTTCCATACAACATAATAGTTCTGACAGACTAAGTCAAATGACATAATGGGAGATGTTTCAGTCATTCTCAACTTGTTCATGTTCTAATATTTTTGTATTGCTTTATTTGAGCACAATTCTTGGTTAAAGTGATTTGAATGAAAACACATTTTAAATGAGGAATCAGATAAAAATATGTGTGTTATTCTTCATAATTATAATATGATCATTATAGTATAACATTATTAATAATAATAATATCTCAATTTGATCAATGTCTTGGTTTTTCCAGTCAGTGAAAAGTAAGGAAAACAAAGTTCTAGAGGAGACACTTCGAACAATGAGGGACTGGCGACGAAAAGCATTCCCAGACAAACTAGTTAACCATGGGTCCTATTATACCTCAAAGATTGAGCTTGAAATGAAGGTAGGAATGTTAGGCTTAAAGTCCAAGCAATGAGAACTGTGTAGTTTTAAATCCTTATCAGAAGAATCAGTCAAAATAATTGTACATTAGCATAGCATTTTGATGTGTACAGTGATTGTTTCACAGATATTATTTTCTCTAGGTCTGGAAAAGGTTGATCTCAGTCACTTTTGGGAATGAAGAATTCACTGAACTATGGAGAAGTACTTTCTTGAATGATTTTGAAGGAAAACTAAAAAAGGTATTTATTATGCTTTAAATCAATTGTAAAACATATTTAAATTCACTGTAAAGCATATAATACATTTAAAGGGGCAATCTGGAATTGGTACATATATTTTTTGGGACTTTTTAAAAGAATCAATGGCTAATCATATGCTTAGTTGAACTGTCATTCCCCATCAGAAACAAAAAGCTTGTTTGTAAACAAGGTAATTGTAAATAAACGTTGTATAGATTCACAACATTGTTAAAACTATCATTTTGATCTCATTGATGGTCCTTGCATTCATAGCTCTGTCTATGAAATTTAAAGTGGTTACATTTCTCTAGACCCATACCTCAGCTGTTTACCAAAACACGTGGCGGGGTGACCGCTTTGCAATTTTTGATTTCCGGATTGCCCATTTAACAAAGAAAATAGCCATTTGTACTACTGTGAAAGTGAAAACTGTTGATCATGTGTGTCCATCAGGAGAAGCCCATGCATCAGATTGAAATCTACTGTGACAAGATCGAGGAAGTGGGCAAGACAAGTCCCTATTTGTGTAACTCTCTGGAGAAATGTGCCTTGGAGGCAGTCACCGCCATTTGCCAGGCAAGATTACATTTTTTATGATACTGTATGTACCTCGAATGATAAAATGTATTTGAAGTGCGTATGACAGTAAATGCTTCATCCTATTTTAAAAAGTTGAATGGTTTCGATGTTGAATTGTGTCTTACCACTTTTCATTATCAGGACAAATCTAATCTTCGTGAGCTGTTGAAGAAACATGACTTCAGCAAGTTTGGGAAGCTGATGTCTGTGATAGTCCTGAAGTCCTGGCCCAAAACTCGCGAACAGTACGTCGAGGGCGAGGAGTTGGTGATGAAGCACCTTCTCAGCTGGCCTATGGCCATAAGCATCTTTCGAGTACAAGGTGCATATATTATACATGCATTGCATTGCAACACATACAAAAAAGAAAAGAACACATACCTGCCTTTATTGCATCCTGAGCCTTTGCATTCAGAGCCTTGTGTTTGAGTAAGATCATATTTTCCCCCCATTTCTTTCTACCCACAATTGTCACGCTTGTCTACTTTCAGGTGCAAATGGAGCATTGATTAACCAGTTGACAGATGAAGCTAAAGAGCGGATGGCAGTGGCAAGCTCAGCGTTCTGTTCTGTCGCAAATAAATTCATCAACGGGGAAATCCAGATTAACACTCTCAATCAAATCCTTGAAAGAAAAACAGAATTCACTGAGTTGCTGAAGATAGGTGATTGTTCTGGGAAATAGTCAACAATAAAAAAATATATAGTTAATATTGTTTCACTCCAGATGGAAAAAGAACATCTCAAACTGTAGGATGTGTGTTGACGTCAGTATTTTTCCAAAACAGATGACCTGTGTGATGATGGTCGTTGTCAGGACGGGGACGCCATGAAACGATTACTGAGATGGAGAGAGGAGGAAGTGGAGGCTATCGTCAATGACAAGAAGATGGTTGAAGGCCTTCTCATATTTTGCCACAAACTCCAGGAACATCTCAAAAGTGAGTTCAATGTTTTCAACACTGTATATATTTCTTAAGCGCTTATGATATTTGTATTTGCAACATTTTCCTCACGCAAAACAATAGTGGCATATCGCAAGGTCTGAACACGCAACATGTAAAGTATCGGTCCCATGTGTCATGAGCTGAAATAAAAGATCCCAGAAATGTTCCATACGTACAAAAAAGCTTATTTCTCTCAAATGTTGAGCACAAATTTGTTTACATCCCTATTAGTGAACATTTCTCCTTTGCCATTTCCACCTGACAGGTGTGGCATATCAAGAAGCTGATTAAACATCATGATCATTACACAGATGCACCTTGTGCTGGGCACAATAAAAGGCCACTCTAAAATGTGCAGTATTATCACACAACATACGCCACAGATGTCTCAAGTTTTGAGGGAGCGTGCAATTGGCATGCTGACTGCAGGAATGTCCACCAGAGAAAAATGTGCAGTTTTTAAAGCTAATCTCATGCTAGTTTACAAATTTTGCCATGAGGCTGAGAGACAATGTTGCTGTTTTAGAGCTCAGGGATTCTTGAAAAACTAGTAAAACTAAACTTTTTTCCACAAATATTTGTCTTAATGTGAACAACATTTGAAATATATATTTGATAGACCAAAGTATCAACTAATACACCATGTAAAGGAACAACCTATTTATATACTCTATATTTTTTTTCATAAAATGCAACTAAACGGGATTTATGTCAACTCTGTCAGGCATGACATTTTTACAATTATTGTCCAGCAAGTGTTTAAAGGCCTTGCTTGTTTTATTCTAACATTAGATTATTAAAAACATTTAATACAAATCTCCAAACTTATTTCTGTTTTGTTTTATAGCACTATATAATGCTCCAGGCCTCATTTTGTTAGCATTTTGGCATGTTTTTTTAAATTTAGAACATAAAGCAAACATTACCCCTTACGTCTAGCACAGCAAATACTTCAATTGTTTAAGCATATGTTGCAGAACAGTGATTATAATGGTTTCTTTTTCAGAATATTGACCAACAAAAATCTATCTTAAGGGGAGTTGACAACAGATGCTCTAAACCGACATATTCTTGCCTCTAAAAATGAAAGTTAAATACAAATATTTTTTAAATATGGGAAGTCCCCAATAAAAACAACCATTCTATCAGATCTTTCAGCATGGAGTTGAAGTTAGACAAAAATCTGACTGAGTTTCATGGAGTTGAAGTTAGACAAAAATCTGACTGAGTTTCATGGAGTTGAAGTTAGACAAAAATCTGACTGAGTTTCATGGAGTTGAAGTTAGACAAAAATCTGACTGAGTTTCATGGAGTTGACAAATATTACATTTTTCTTTTTCATTCACAGTAAAACAAAAAAAAAGAAAAGCCTCCTGAGGCACACAGCAGCCAAATTGTGCTCCGTACCGCATTGCCATGCGCCTCTAAAATGTTGTAACAATGCGGAGGGCTTCCTTCACAACCGCTCTGCGCTGCACAGCAAAGCGCAAGAAGTATGAATGCCCTGACTTCATACAGAGGACATAACCATAAATGCTGCACGGCCAACACAGATGTCGGATTGACCATGCAGCGACTTTTTAAGAAGCGGTCGATCTGTTCTATGTGCGCTATTTCTATGCTTCCCGTTCTTAACTTTAGTTTTTGAGTCTTTTACTTTCGGTTTTGTACACCAGCTTCAAACAGATGAAAATATAATATTTTTGGTTATGGAGAAGATATTTCAAAGCGGTTTATATGTTATAATGATTCTCTACACCAGGGGTTCCCAAACTTTTTCACTCTGGGCCCCCCTGCAGCTCTTTATTTATTTTAAACACTTTTATTAGAGAGTTTGAAATTGGGATCCTTTGCTTCGGATAAGGGCATTTCCAGGCATAGAGCTAACATGGAAGTATTTTGAAAATTCCTCCAAATATTTTCCCATATATAATTCCCCCAAATGTACATTTTAAGCTCAAATAATGCAACAAAATATTTTTTTACAACAATAAAAATAAGGATTGACCCTACTTGTCCCTAACAAGGACTGTCCCTACTTTCAAGAGTCGCTGTGCTAATTTCCTGCTATTCTACACATTTTGCCATGAGGCTGAGAGAATTGTGCAGTTTTAAAGCTAATTTCCTGTAATAAAAAAATGAAATGTCATGACCAATAGGTCAGTGACCGATAGGTGCAAATGATTTCCCTGAGAAGGAGACGATATATTTAACCACAGTTTAAGTAAACTGTGTGATTCAGTTATAGAATGCACAAATCACCATGAATTTTTGATTATTATAGTTATTTTGTTCATTGCTTACATTTCTTTGCTTGAGGAAATTGTAGCCCTATGACTTGACATGGTTAAGGTTCTCATAAATGCCATATTAATCCACAGTCGATGTGAGAGAGCTGCAGCACAAAAACCAAGAGAACATAGATCAGATGACGCTGGATGATTTCATGGAAGTTCACAGACTTGACCATGACTCCTCTGATGTAACTGGGGTGGTCACATACTTCAACCTGTGTGATGACACCAGGCAGATGGCATCTAGCCTACATGCTATCAGGGACAGCTACATTTTCACTATGTGTTGGGAGAACCAAGCCAAAGAGCTTTCACACAACCAACTTGACACAGATGAGACGGAACCAAAGCCTGAGAGGGAGACAGAAGTGTACACTCTCGATCTGATCCACAGCGAAATATTCCAGAGTTGCTACGATAATTACAGGAGGATCTATGAGAGTTTGAAATCTGGTACGATATCATTGGAGGAGGTGGATAGCATCTTTGAAGCCTACAAAGACAAGTACAAAGACATGGAAAAAGATCTGAAGATCATGTGCAGGATCATCTCATCTGATGATGGAAGATGGATCAAGAGAAGGATCCAGCAAATCCAACAATACCATGACCTTCATCTAGCATTGGAATCAGCCAAGGTCATTATGGATGTCAGAGAGACTATCTGTCCTCAAGGGAACTTCAAAGTGCTACAGACACTGCTTGATATGGTGAGTTGGAAAAATTCTCACTTCACAAAAGTGATCTTGGTTCAATATATTAAGCATTTCTACACTCTTAGGGAAAAAAAAGGTGCTATCTAGAACCTTAAACGGTTATTTGGCTTTCCCCATATGATAACCCTTTACAGAACCCTTTTGGGTTCAGTGTAGAACCCTTTCCACAGAGGGTTCCACCTGGAACCAAAAAATGTTCTCTTATGGCGACAGCGAAGAACCATTTTGGAAGCCTGTTTTCTAAGAGTGTAGCATTACTAAAGTCTATTCATATAAATTATTATGGTGTTTCCAGAATACTGAGGACTTTAAGGAAGAGAGTCTGAATCGCATTGATGACAATTTGCTGGAGATCAAGAAAGATCTTGAGGACATCACAGAACCTCGCAGACAGTGTCTTCGAGAGCTCGGACTGAGGATAAACTTTGTCAAATGGGTCAAAGAAGCTCTTGAAGGTGAGGTCATACCAGAAGGCAAGGCAGAAAAAGAGCAGCACCAGTAGTAGCCAACAAGTTAGGGTTTCCCATAACTAACTTAACTAGTTAGGGTTTCCCATAACTAACTTAACTAGTTAGGGTTTCCTATAACTAACTTAACTAGTTAGGGTTTCCTATAACTAACTTAACTAGTTAGGGTTTCCTATAACTAACTTAACTAGTTAGGGTTTCCCATAACTAACTTAACTAGTTAGGGTTTCCCATAACTAACTTAACTAGTTAGGGTTTCCCATAACTAACTTAACTAGTTAGGGTTTCCCATAACTAACTTAACTAGTTAGGGTTTCCCATAACTAACTTAACTAGTTAGGGTTTCCCATAACTAACTTAACTAGTTAGGGTTTCCCATAACTAACTTAACTAGTTAGGGTTTCCCATAACTAACTAAACTAGTTATGGTTTCCCATAACGAACTTACAGTTTTTCTTTGCTGTTGCAGATATCAACGAGCTGAAAGTGTTTGTTGACCTGGCCTCCATCTCCGCTGGAGAGAACGACTTGGATGTGGACCGTGTAGCCTGTTTCCATGATGCTGTTCTTGGTTACTCCTCCATGCTCTATGGGCTTCCACCAGATGCCAACTTTCATGCCTTCAAGGAGGCTTTGACAAAACTGTGGAAGGCGCTTGGAAATGACAGCAACATACCATATAAGCTGGTTAGATGTTATGATAATTATGACATATTTAACATTTTGGGAAAAGCTTGTCAAACCTGAAGGACTGAGGCCTGTATTTCAACATCGTCGATAATGGATTTTCAGCACTAGACTTTCAGAATTGTGTTTGATTTGCAGAGCACCATTTACCGTACATGATATAATATATAATGTAATATATTTAGCAGATAGCTTTATCCAAAACCACTCAGTTGTGTGTGCATTCATTTTTTTTACTTACGGGTGGACCCGGGAATCAAACCCACTATCCTGTCATTGCAAGCGCCATGCTCTACAGACTGAGCTACAGAAATAATGCTTTAAACCCATTTTCACAATTGTTTACTCCTGATTGCAGCGGGATACTGCACGCCATTTGGAGTGGCTGAAAACGGTGAAAGACAGCCATGGTTCTGTGGAACTCTCTTCTCTATCATTGGCCAAATCCATCAACACAAGAGGCATCTACATTATCAGTGCACAAAACCAGAAGAAGGTATGTTCAATAAAATTAGGAAGGTTACTGTGTTTTATAAACAATTGAAAGATTAGTTTCTATTAGTTTGTTGGAAGATGTATCTTTGTTAATAAGGAGTTACTGTCTAGTAGTGTTGAGCGATTACCAACCTCAGAAGGCACTAATCGCTCAGCACTGCTGTCTATGTTTGTACTCATACAAGGTCTTCAATTTCTTTCTGCTATTGTTTAACAAATATCTGTAAGCACTTTCCTGAATACCCGCAGAAATAGATTGATGCTTCTTATATTGGATCTTGTCCATTTTTTTGTTTTCTTCAATAGCTGCGTTTAGACACTGCCCTGAAGCTGCAGATTCCAGAGCAGCAGGAGGAAGATCAGATGCGCAACTACTCTTTAGAAGACCTCAGAGATCTGCAGAACAAGCTAATGCTGATGTCTGGAAAGGGGGAACAAAGCCAGATTGATCACTTTACTGAGGTAATGTGATTGGGGACCTTGAGGATCATCACACACCTGAAATAATAATTACTGAAAATATCATGCTATCACAGGATCTTTAAATGAACATTCCTGAGATTATATATTTTATTTGTAATATATGATTTTATGTACAGAAACGGAACTTTTAAACAACTTGCTTTATCTTCTCAGGTTTTTGACAGTGTCCAGAGGCTAGCTGTAGCATTTGTAGATCTTTATGCAGCTGGGAACCCACTTTTTAGGTGTTGGGAGGCCAAGATTAACTGTAATACTCAAAGTGATACTGGTATCGTAATGGAATTCAACCTTGGCAACATTCTACAAAACATAATGGTGGAGGGCAATGCAATGGACCATCTTACAGACCTGTGCAGGAAGATAGAGGTGTGTTTGGATGACTGGAACAAATTCATGGACAAACAAAGATCTCAGCACTATTACCTTAACTATTACACAGCAGAGCAGATCGTCTACCTTTGTAATGTTTTGACAGAGAAGAATTTGAACACTGAATTGGATGAAAAGGTGTTGATGATGCTGTCTTTCGTCAAACCTGACTGCTCCGCGTCAGATGTGTGGGAGACATGGATGACTTTTCAGAACAACATGACAGATACTCAGCAAGATGAAGACATCGGATTTCAGACATTCATTGACCATCATAATGACTTGATAGACTTTGATTCTTCTTTTGCTGGTGAGGGAAATTGTGCCATTGATGTTTTGCAGAGCCTTTTGGACCAGGCTGTTGGTTTACGAAAACTGGATCTGGTCTGGGATGCTTACATGAAAGATATGAGGAGCATTCTCCAGGACTCCTTAGACACCAGAAGCTTTGGTAGATTGCTAGAGATGTTGGCCAACAAAGAGAACCAGGAAGAAGATGATGAAGAACCCATGCTTTTAGAACCAAGTGAGAATACAGTCCGGAGAAAGCTCCCAAAAGGCCTCTTCAATTGTCAACCTAATCTCATAATCTGCCCACAAGATGAAATCTTGACTTCAAGCATCTGCTTGTATATGACCAGTGATTATGAGCAGTTGCCTACCTACGATGAAGTCCTCCTGTGTACCCCTGCCACGTCCTATGAGCAGGTGGAGCTTTTCTTCCGGCGATGTCTCACACCAGGCTACTTGGGTGAGAAGATCTATACCCTGCTCTTCGCAGACCAGCTGAGCTATGAGGTGAGCTACGCAGTGGAGAAGTTATTTCAGAAACTGAGTTCATGTTCCAGGAGCAACTACAGGCTGGTGATCATCTGCAGCGCAGAAAGAGAGCACACCTACATCCCCTCTGCCTTCAGTCAGTTCAAACGGAACGTGGTGCCACAGGAGTCTCTTGAGAGGATTCAGAAATACCTGTCCAGGCATTACACTGTCCCCTCACACCAGACCAGTGCGGCATCTGTGTTCAAAGGTCGACACTTTGTTGGGATTGTGTCTTCCCAGAGGGCTGGAGTTGGTAAGTCATACCATACTGAATTTGTTTCACTTTATATAGTCCCACAGAGCCAAACATGGGTTTTCAAATGTAACCCTGGTATATTTAATATTATGAATGTGTTATTTTAAAAACTTGCATTTTTAATTTCAGTTGCAAGTCTTGAGTTTCAGGAATACTAATAGTTTATACTCTCAACACATATATGAGTTCTTTAATCAGAAATTATTCAATGCCCATACATTTGACCTAGGTCTTTGTAGAGCTGAATCAAATGTGTTATTTATTTGTAGGAAAATCTCTGTACATACAGAGGTTGTATGAAAAACTGGAGGGGACTGTGACAATGGGAACCACATTCCGTAAATGCATTCGCTTAATTGAGCCCAAGGTCGATGAGCATATCATTCTTCAGTCCATGTTTGAAACGCCAGAGAGCAAGGAACACAAAGTCTTTCATTTTGATGTCACATCCTCGGTAAATATTCCTAGTATTAATAAAATATTGAAAATAGTTTATGTTTTTCTGTGCCAGGAGGTTTACATGCGTGCTTTTTGATGTTCTCCAGGTACAGAAAGGCCTGCATGAATTTCTATTCAAACTGTTCTTCCTGCGTTACCTGACGGATTCCGATGGACTGATGTGGAAATGCAGCAACAAGCACTTGTATGTGATTGAGACACTACAATCCACCAATGAACCGCTCAGACATGCTTCCAGATCTGTAAGTGTCAAATCTATATATATATTTTTTTTTTGTCATGTCACGTGAAACGGTTTGAAGTATACCGTTAAATAGCCCTACCAAACGCAGACCAGTGGCTAGCTGCTAGCGTGTCAAATGGGAAAAAAATTGTGGTCAAAAAAGATAAGCGGAAGATCAGTGTTTTCCGATGTCATTATCTGAAAACACTGATGACATCTAGTGTGCATCATGTCATTTTAACCAACTATGAGCAGGAAAAGGTTTCTTTACTACATTTTAGGAAAACTATATATATAATATATTATTAAAGGGGATAGACCTTTTCACATGAAAAAACATGACCTTTTCTTTACCTTGAAAGTAGTCTGTGGGGGGGAGTCAGCAACCCAAGATTTGACTTTGTTTACTAGGCTACAGTGATTTACGATTAGCATTGCGTTTAGCTTCATATGATGCATTTTTCATCATCACACTTTTTGCTTTGTCCAGAAAATGCTTTTATCTTAATACTTTTTGTTGTTGACATGCACACTTTTTTGGGATCATATCAACAGTGGACTAATGAACAAAATACAACTATTTAATAAATAAATCTTAAAATCCTTTTTCTGTTAGACAACCCATTTTAGTCATGGAGATGGTCTTTGTCAAAATATTTAATATGACATGTATTTGTCTGTTTTAGGATCCAAATGGACACTTTCCTCTCTTTGAGGTCTTTCCTAAGGTCTTCTGCCGTCCACCGAAAGAGGTTATGGGGTTGGAAGCGAGAAATGGAGACGATCCAGTACTGGACACTGAGGACCCACTCATGGATGACCAGTGTTTCAGGAGTGAGACCTTTCAAAGACCATACCAGTATCTAACACGGTTCCATAGGGGTGAGAATCTCGACAGCTTCAACTACCGAAGAGTTGAAGGAACTCATGCAGAGTGTCTTCAAATGCTCTTCATCTACTGTGGTATAATTGATCCATCCTGGGCAGAGTTGAAGAACTTTGCTGGATTTCTCAATCTTCAGTTGCTAGACTGTGAGACATCGGATTTCTGCAACTTTGAGTTTGTTGGAGACACTCTTAGGGGATTCAGAAACTTTGTGGTTGACTTCATGATCTTGATGGCCAAGGACTTTGCCACTCCGTCTCTCTGCATCGCTGACCAGAGCCATGGGAGGCAGCCGATGGACACTGGACTAAACGAAAGAGATCTAGCCCCGTTCCTCATCAGGAAGAGATGGGAATCAGAACCGCATCCATACATCTTCTTCAACGATGACCATATGTCCATGACCTTCATTGGATTTCACCTACGGCTGAACGAGCAAAATGGGGTTGACGCCATTAATCCATCAACAAATGCAGTAATCAAGAGAAACATTATGACCAAACACCTGTACAATGGCCTCAGACATCAAAGAGTTCCCTTTAACATCGACTTTGACCAACTTTCTCGAGCAGATAAGATTGAGCGTCTATGTAGTGTGCTGGGGACCAAGTGGCCAACAGACCCTGATGAAACGTATGAGCTCACCACCGACAACATACTTAAGATGATGGCCATTCACATGAGGTTCAGGTGTGGCATTCCAGTCATCATAATGGGGGAAACTGGCTGTGGGAAGACACGGCTCATCAAGTTCCTGTGTGAGTTGAGAAGGAGTGGGGCGCCCACGGAGAACATGAAACTCGTCAAAGTTCACGGTGGAACTACATCTGACATGATCTACAACAAGGTGCGGGAGGCAGAGAAGATTGCAGTTGCCAATAAAGAGAAACACGATTTTGATTCTGTTCTTTTCCTCGATGAAGCTAATACCACTGAAGCAATAAGCAGCATTAAGGAGATCCTATGTGACAACACTGTGCAAGGACAACAACTCAGCTCCCAAACTGGCCTGCAAATCATTGCTGCGTGCAATCCTTACAGGAAACACACAGATGAGATGATCAAGAGGCTGGAGGCAGCTGGTTTGGGGTACAGGGTCCGAGCTGAAGAGACTGAAGAAAGACTTGGATCAATCCCTCTTCGTCAGCTGGTGTATAGGGTCCAAGTGTTGCCCCCGAGCATGATCCCTCTGGTGTGGGACTTTGGGCAACTCAGTGATGAAACAGAGAAAATATACATCCAGCAGATTGTACAGAGAGTTGTGGAAACAAATTCAATCAACAGAGGATCCATCAGGATGATCACTGATGTGCTGTCGTCATCACAGGGATTTATGAGAAAGAAGAAAGATGAATGTAGCTTTGTCAGTCTCAGGGATGTGGAGCGCTGCATGCAAGTATTTGTGTGGTTCTACAACAACCACTCACTGTTTCAGGATGAGTTAAAGACATTCCTCCAGAAACAACCCCAGGAGGAGAGGAGCAGGAGTGACCAGCTACACTCACCTGCCAGTGATCCAGTTGATTGGTCACTGTTGATGGCTGTTGGTGTATGTTATCAAGCCTGTCTAGAAAAAAAAGGTGAATACCAGACCGCAATCTGCGAATTCCTTCCCCAAGTCATCCCAAAGAAGATGAAGCAGGAAATCTCAGTCATGCAGGACCTTCTCCTAAGTGGTGTCCCAATGGGAGAGACAATAGCAAGAAACAAGGCTTTGAAAGAGAATGTTTTCATGATGGTGATCTGTATCGAGTTACGAATCCCCCTGTTTTTGGTTGGCAAGCCTGGGAGCTCCAAATCTCTGTCTAAAACTCTGGTTGCAGATGCCATGCAGGGCCAAGCTGCACATTCTGAGCTGTACAAAAGGCTGAAACAGGTTCACCTGGTGTCCTTCCAGTGCAGCCCTCACTCCACGCCAGAGGGCATCATCAACACATTCAGACAATGTGCCCGCTTCCAAGAGAGCAAGAATTTGGAGGAGTACATCTCTGTTGTTGTGCTAGATGAGATTGGTTTGGCAGAGGACTCCCCAAAAATGCCTCTGAAAACATTGCACCCTTTACTGGAGGAAGGCTGCATTGATGATGAGCCACTGCCTCATAAGAGAGTTGGATTTATTGGCATCTCCAATTGGGCCTTGGACCCTGCCAAGATGAACAGAGGCCTCTTTGTGTCCCGTGGTGACCCAGACCAAAATGAGCTACTCGAGAGTGCGAAAGGCATATGCTCATCTGACAAGATGATACTCGAGAAGGTTAAGCACCTCTTCACACCTTTCTCCCAAGCATATGTGACGATTTGCAAGAAAGGCAAAGGGTTTTTCGGTTTACGAGATTACTATAGTCTGGTGAAGATGATGTTCGCCATCACCAAGGCCTCTAAGCAGAGCCCCAGTACAGGTCAAATCATTGAAGCAGTCCTAAGGAACTTCAGTGGAAGGGACGATGTGGACGCAGTGCGTATATTCACCAAAGAGCTGCCGGGCCAATCCATTCAACCTGATTTGGATGGCATCAGCACTATTGATCTGGTGAAACAAAACATTGTTTCCATTTACCAAGATGAGGAGTGCCGATATCTCCTTGTCCTCACCAAAAACTATGCAGCCCTCCAGATTCTCCAGCAGACATTCTTCTCAGACCACAACCATCCAGAGATCATCTTTGGTTCAAGCTTCCCAAAGGATCAAGAGTACACTCAGATCTGTAGAAATATCAACCGAGTGAAGATCTGCATGGAAACTGGCCAGACTGTTGTGCTTCTGAACCTTCAGAATCTGTACGAAAGTCTCTACGACGCTCTGAACCAGTACTATGTTTCACTTGGGGGTCAGAAGTATGTCGATCTTGGATTGGGAACCCATCGCGTAAAGTGCAGAGTTCACAAAGACTTCCGACTAATTGTCATTGAAGAGAAAGAGGTGGTCTACAAGCAGTTCCCAATTCCTCTGATAAACCGTCTGGAGAAGCACTACCTGGACATCAACACTGTTCTCAAGAAGGACCAGACGGAGATTGTCGAACAACTAAAGGAATGGGTCAAACAGTTTGTCTCCTTGAAAAGTCAGCAGTCCAGGACAGACCGCTACAAGCCACATGATGTCTTCATTGGCTACCACTCAGACACATGCTCCTCTGTGGTCCTGCAAGTGACTGAGAAGATGAAAACCGAGTCTGACGAATCTGACACTAAGAGGAGAGTCCTGGATGAAGCCAAGCTTATCATGCTGAACTGTGCAACTCCAGATTCTGTCATTCGGCTTGACGGGACTAAATTATCTGATGATGAGACCGAGTACCTGACGCAAATCTATTTCGAGGAGCAGAATCATCATTCCCTGGCAGACTTCATTGCCTCTCACACACAGGAGGAGGAATGGTTGCATTACCACTTTACAGAGGTAATTCACTTGAATCTTATCTTTTGAAGAATATACCTTGAATAGAATGTATCTTTATATTGCTCATAAATCGTTTTTTTTGCTCTTTCTGAAGGTCACAACATTTTCCCGGTTATTGACAGCAGCAGATATCCATCAGCTGCAGAACATCACAGAGCGTTGCAACGTCAAGCTTCTCTCACTGCAACAGTTTGACACAGAGCACTCCTTCCTTAAAGAAATCAGGTCTGCTTAACATGTTGAAGAGAAGCTCAGTATATAGGGTTGCACAATTCAAATTACTTTCCCAAAATGTTTTCCAGAAATCCTGGTTGGAAGATTCCTGGATTTCCTGCTTATTCCGTTCTGATTGCAGGCGTTTTCCAACCAGGATTTCTGGAAAAACCTGTGAATTCTGGGAAAGTTACCAGAATTTTGCAACCCTAATTGTATCACTTGTGTGTGTGTGTAACCTTGTAGATCATTCATAAGAATGGTACAGGATTAGGAAAATAACTGTGTTCTCTCTAGGCAATTTCTTGACTCCAAATCTGCCGACAAAGTCCTCATCATCCAAACAGACTATGATGAGGACTCCCAGAGCATGAACATTCTGGCATCTGCCAAGTGAGTGATTCTCATTTAGATTTGTCGTCACAACTATTGGAGAGAACTAAACTGAAGTATTAGGTTATACTTGTTTTTGTATTTTTTTCCATTTAAATTTTTGATCTTTGAATCTCCTCAGATATTCATCCATAAATGAAATAAACAAATCAAAAGAAGATGGTGACAATGGAAGGGTGTTTGTGTACTTTGTTACCAAACTGCCCCGAATTAAAGGTGGAACCTCCTATGTTGGATTTCATGGAGGTGAGTTCTGTTAAATGCTATACAACAGGCCGATTTAATAGTATGATCTAGCATCCCACAAAGAAATGATCTGTTCTGAAATGCTTTCAATATTTACCGGTATTCAAAATACAAAAAAAGGCACTTGCACATCTGAGCAATCTTTTTTTGTAGGTGCATGGTAACAATTGAAATAACACTGAAAGAAAAGAGAGAGCAACATACAGCTCTTGCTAGCGTCACTGTTCTTTATCAAGCTTTACGTATCGTCAGAGCTTTGACAAAGGCCTTGAGGCCGATGCCTCAAGTTTAATAAAGAACAGTGATACTAGCAAGAGCAGTATGCCGGTTTCTCTTTAATATTTACCGGTATGCAATTTCCATCCTCTTTTTCTTTGCAAAGGACCCTGGAAATCAGTTCACATTGACGACCTTAGAAAATCCAAAGAGTTTGTATCAGATGTCCAGTCCTTGAGAAAGCTACCCATCAGCCAACTTTTTGAGAAAATTGAAGAGCCATCCGAGGGTACATTTTACTCGTATTATAAATGATAAATATCCAAAATTACTTAAGTACACTTTTTTATGGGTAGCCCCAGTGGGAAGAGAACCCATGACCCTTTCGTTGCAAGTGCCATGCTTTACCAACTGTTATTATGAACAGTAGAACAAATGCCATAGTTGGGAATTGACTGTAAATAATCCTAGATAATTAGTTTTTTCATAGTTTTCTTTCTTGTTCCAGCAATGCAAACAGATGACACATACATCGAGGCACATGGGGTAGAGCACTCTGTAAGTATTGTATACTATATATTGTATACAAGTTTGTATTGCAGTTCTTAATTATGATATGCAGGTGCTTCTGGTTTCTGTAACCCTAACAAGGTATGGGTGTGTTATTCATGTGAGCATGTTGTTGTTTCAGGCTGAGTTTAATGCCACAGATCTGGTGCGAAGCTGTGTGCAGAGTGCAGTGAGCATGCTCAGAGACCAGGAGGACAGTGGAGCTCTCAGCACCAGGAGAGTTGAGATCCTGCTGACACTTCTGGATGATAGCAAGGACCTGAAAGGTTACTAACCCACAATATTTCCAGTGTGTTACCGTAATTTCAGTGATGGCAAGGACCGGAAAGGTTACTAACCCACAATATTTCCAGTGTGTTACCGTAATTTCAGTGATGGCAAGGACCTGAAAGGTTACTAACCAACAATATTTCCAGTGTGTTACCGTAATTTCAGTGATGGCAAGGACCTGAAAGGTTACTAACCAACAATATTTCCAGTGTGTTACCGTAATTTCAGTGATAGCAAGGACCTGAAAGGTTACTAACCCACAATATTTCCAGTGTGTTAACTGTAGTTGCAGTGGTTAAAGACAAGACCTAGAACCTTCTCACTTGAAAAATAAAATAAAATAAATACTACAGATCACTATAAAATATTACAGTACTTGCTATAGAATTCTGTAATAAACTAGAACAGTATACTGTAGTATACACTGTAGTATCCCTCGATTGTGTAGTGCTTACTATAGAATGTTGTATTATGTGTAAGGGATAAACGCCAACGTTCCCGTACATTACCTTGGAAATAATGGACGAGGCAGCGGCACAAGGCAGAGCCGAGTCCTCTTGCAGAGTTCTTTTTTCCAATGTAATGTTCAGCAAGGAGGCATTTATCCCGGTTATACCACAGTTGCCAAAGAAAATAATATTAAAGCACACATTTAACGGTAGAACAAAAAAAAAAGTTGCTATTTAAATGTTTATTTAAAACAAATTAATACTTTCTCACCTTTTGGTTGCTAGAGACGCGACCCAGTTGTTTGTTTGATATTGATGGTTCTATATGTGTTTCTTCTATATTTTCACTGGCAATGTTCTTATCCTTTTTTGCTTACTAGCCAAATAGCTACGGCTAACACAGTTACGAACTCTGCAGCCAGAATAACAGCAAAGTATCTGCATTTGCGTTTGTTTAAGCTGTTCTCTATTGACATTCATTTGGATACATCCATAACAATCTGATGATGCCAGATTTTGCCTGGCATAGCTAGAAAAGTGTTTGCCTTGTCAGGACACTTGACACTGTTCTTTACAAGGAGATTGCATTACATATCAAACACTAGCTAAATCATTTGTTGAACCTGTAAATAAAAACTAGAAACATGTGGGAGGATTTGACAGCATAGTGCCACTTGCGTCATGACTGCAACAGTAGTGACGAGGGAAATGAATGTTCATCACTCACCATGTTAAGTCATCAGATGCTCCAAAGAAAGTAGCTAACTAGCTGAGTTTTTCCTTGTTGGACCTGTGTTTACAATGTATCCTATTTTGGTTTGTGTGGTTGTTGGTTTAGCTTTCTGTAACTTTGTAGCAAGTACGGTCTGCATGTGTAGGTGTCCCGATTTTCTATATTTTCCAACTGTCCATTATCTGGTTTTAATGCCCATACTAGAATGCCCTTCTAGCCAATCAGAAGCAAGTATTCAACAATGCTGCGGTATAATGTAGAATACTATACTACACACTGTAGTATCCCTCGATCATGTGTAGTACTTACTATCGAATGTTGTAGAAAACTGTAGTAAATACTACAGTATTTTCCACACAAAAAACACTACAGCAAATACTACAGTAAAGTACAATCCCCCAAAACACTACATTCATTACTATAGTATTTACTACAGTTTTTATTTTACTACAGTAATTTATACTATATTTAGCTGTAAATGCAGTCAAATCTGCAAAAACACTACAGTGAATACTATAGTATTTCTACCATAATTTACTATAGTACTTTTCATTAGAAAGGGGCTCTAGATCAAAAAATAGAACATCTGAGACGAACAATTATCTCAGATCGTAACAGCAGACAAATACTGCAACTAAAGGTAACTGGCTTTTACATTAATTTATATGCTTGATCTCTGTATTGTGCCCTTAAGCTACGTTCCTGACAACCCTGAGAAGCCGCCTTCACTCTCTACTGGAGAACCGTGAGCGAAATATCCCTTCCCCCAAGTACTGGGTGTTAACGGAGGCATCCAACATCAATGCTCTTCAGGAGGGGGGAACATTCACGTATGTTAATCAATGATACTGCACTACTCTGCATATGGAAAATCTATAATTTCATTCATTTTCAAATTATTATTTGGTCTTGTCATTGTTCAGAAGTATAGTCAGTTCATACTGTATTTGTTCCACAGACAAACTCTATGGAAGAGAATCCAAGCAGTGGTCACACCCCTCTTGGCCCAGTTGGTCTCAGTCATCGACAGGGACTGTAATCTTGACCTCCTGCTGGACAGCAACAGTGGGGAGGAAGTCAGAAACCTGTGGCTGAAGATATTCGGCAGTAACGAGATGCTTGATATTCCTAACGTTGATCTCAAGTGAGTGATTTATGTGTGATGATGATGATACACATACTGGATTAAGAAACCGACTGGACTGCCTGGAGTCCTTGTATGATGTATAAGGTTTTATGTAGCCTGTGTTGTGTCTCAGTGGAACAGGTAGATGTCACTGCTAACAGACTTCCCATTTCCCACAGTTCTGAGTCTAAGACCATCCTTGTGCAGAGCCATGTCACAGCTGAGAGGACCATGTGCTGCACTATGCCCTTTAGCTGGAGGATCAGAGATATCCTGGATGAACTATTGATTCAAACTCAGCAGAGCGGAAGTAAATAATTGAATGCCTTAATTCAGACTTTAAAAAAATAAATAATTAACGATACATTTAGATAAGAATTGTATAGCTTAAGCAAATGTAATACATTATTCGTAAAGGTGTATTTCTTAACTCTCATGTGGACTACTTATAGTATTTCGTTGTATAAACTCAATCTTTTACACATTTTTTTTCTTGGGAGGACGTGTCGAGGTGTTCTTTGAGAATATCCCCCTTGGTCAGTATCTTTCTACATTGGGTGAGAAACTGCAGAGGGAATTTTTCCAAAGGTACCTGAAGGACTTCATTTCCATGACGATGAACGTGGCTTCGGAGGGGGAGTTAAAGGTATGCCTTGCTCATCATGTTTTCAATACATACAAATCGTAAAACAATAGGTTCCATTTATAGAAAGGTCCTTTCTATTTACTGTCAAGTATGATTATAATATGGCTACCCATCAATTAGGCGATCCTAATGAATATATATAATACTATTTTCCCAGCATCTGTGTGAAGCCCTGAGCTGCTGTGTGAATGAGCTCCAGAGGCGACGAAAAGCTTCAAGTGAAGAGATTCCATCCCTGCCCCTGATCCACACTGCCTACAACATGTACTGTACCCGTCTGCACAACCTCACCAGGATGATGTCGTTGCAACCACAGGTGGTTCCTCACTTGCAGAGAATCCCACTAGTGAAGGACAGCACAGAGATGGTAAGAATCAAACTAGTAAAGGAAAGCCCATAGCTGGTAAGAATCACACTAGTGAAAGACAGCCCAGAGATGGTAAGAATCACACTAGTGAAGGACAGCCCAGAGATGGTAAGAATCACACTAGTGAAGGACAGCCCAGAGATGGTAAGAATCACACTAGTGAAGGACAGCCCAGAGATGGTAAGAATCACACTAGTGAAGAACAGCCCAGAGATGTTAAGTGCATATATTTTCCACACACTGCCGCATTTAGTTATGAGAAATCAGTTTTTTTATGTGCCAAATGTTTGTATAGAGTATATATGAATGTATGATAGTAGTTGAAGATACAGTATATATGAATGTATGATAGTAGTATCACATCAGTATATATGGTAGTTGAACTTTTACCAGGTTATGTACAGTATATACTGTATTGAAATGAGGCTGCCAACATGCTGATAGAAATGTCATAGTAAACATGCCTGTAACTATACTATGTTTCTGTCTCACTCCTCTGCCAGGTTCTGGATGTCTATGCATCTGTTGCCTGTGTTGAGCTCCTGGAACCCCATGCATTGGACTCTGATGCCCAGTGCCAGGACTGGCTGAAGCAGGTGAAAAGACTGAAGGGGTCTATGGAGCTGGTCTGCTCCCAGAGAAGCCTGAAGCAGTATGGAGAGAGGAGCCGGGAACTGTTTGACTACATCTGGTGAGGGAAATGTCCCTTTGAAAGACTACAGAGGGCCATTTGACTTTCTTTATTCATTTTATTTTTTAAGAAAGTCAATATGCGTTGTGAAAGAGGTGAAGACCTTCACTGTATAAAGTTCTGAATTCAAGGTGCTAGTCCATCCACACATGTTGGAATGAAGTAATAAAGCAAGCATATCCATGATATTCAAAAAGCAAGAACAAAAATATATAGTATCAGTCAAAAATCTAGACACTTACTCATTGAAGGGTTTTTCTTTATTTTTACTATTTTCTACATTGAATAGAATAGAATAAAAACTATGAAATAACACATAAGGAATCATGTAGTAACCAAATGAGTGTTAAACAAATCAAAATATATTTTAGATTCTTGAAAGTAGCCACCCTTTGCCTTGATGACAGCTTTGTACACTCTTGGCATTCCCTCAACCAGCTTCACCTGGAATGCTTTTCCGATAGTCTTGAATGAGTTCCGATATATGCTGAGCACTTGTTGGCTGCTTTTCCTTCATTCTGCGGTCCAACTCATCCCAAACCATCTCAATTGGGTTGAGGTCGGGTGATTGTGGAGGCCAGGTCATTTGATGCAGTACTCCGTCACTCTCATTCTTGGTCAAATAACCTTTACACAGCCTGGAGGTGTGTTGGTTCATTGTCATGTTGAAAAACAAAGGATAGTCCCACTAAGCACAAACCAGATGGGATGGCATATTGCTGCAGAATGCTATGGTAGCCATGCTGGTTAAGTGTGCCTTGAATTCTAAATAAATCACTGACAGTGTTACCATCAATGCACCCCCACACCTTCACACCTCCTCCTCCATGCTTCACGGTGGGAACCATACACCCGGAGATCATCTGTTCACCTACTCTGCGTCAAACAAAGACAAGGACAGATTTCCACCGGTCTAATGAACATTGCTCATGTTTCTTGATCCAAGAAAGTCTCTTCTTCTTGTTGGTGTCCTCTAGTCGTGGTTTCTTTGCAGCAATTCGACCATAAAGGCCTGATTCACGCAGTCTCCTCTGAACAGTTGATGTTGAGATGTGTCTCTTGAACTCTGTGAAGCATTTATTTGGGCTGCAATCTGAAGTGCCGCTAACTCTAATGAACGTATCCTCTGTAGCGAGGTAACTCTGGGTCTTCCTTTCCTGTGGCGGTCCTCACGAGAGCCAGTTTCATCATAGCGCTTGATGGTTTTTGCGACTGCACTTGAAGAAACCTTAATGTCTAAAACTAATGCTGGACTCTCGCTTCTCTTTGCTTCTTTGAGCTGTTCTTTCCATAATATGGACTTGGTCTTTTACCAAATAGCCCTATCTTCTGTATACCACCCCAACCTCGTCACAACACAACTGGTTGGCTCAAACGCGTTACGACAGAAAGAAATTCCACAAATTAACTTTGAACAAGGCACACCTGTTAATTGAAATGTATTCAAGGTGACTACCTCATGAAGCTGGTTGAGAGAATGCCAAGTGTGTGCGAAGCTGTCATCAAGGCAAAGGGTGGCTACTTTGAAGAATATCAAATATCAAATATATTTTGAATTAACACTTTTTTTGGTTACTACATGATTCCATATGTGTTATTTCATAGTTTTGATGTCTGTGTTTGTGTTTTGATACAATGTAGAACATAGTAAAACTTATATATAAATAAATAAAAGTTAAGTAATTGTTTGTCTGAATTAACTTTCTCCCAGATATGGTTAATTCTTCCAGAATAAGTAAAGATTTGTCCTTGTTTGTTTTGTGTTTTTAGTAATCATTGGAACCGTATCTGCATCGTCTTTCTGTTTGTGGAACACATGCTGATAGGCTTTGAGTCTGAGGAGAGGGAGCTCAAGTCTCTGGTCCTTGATCACACTCGTACCATAGGCAAAGTGAGTTTATATCATATATTTTTGTTCTTTAAGTCAACATGCCACCAATTACATTTGTGCTTTGTTTATACTTCTACATAGTTTAAGTCTGATGGTTGCTAAACCTGAAATATGGGATGGAAATAAATGTAAAAGTCAACCTGAGCTCTTGAACTATGTTAACGTATTGCAATTTTCTCATTGCATTGAACTTTGTGCTCTAAGGATAAATTCAGTATTTTACAAGTGAATGTTTAAACGGTTCCTAACCCTGGAACTTCAGCTAACTTTTGACACCACTAGCTAAAAACCAATGGGAGTAATGGGCGACAACTATGTCATTTAAAAAAAAAACATTCAACTGAAATCAACTCAATTGGTTGGATGTCATTTTAACTAATCTATGTGACTGCTAATTATCTCGTGTGGCAGATTCTGGCTAAAAACTCAGACGTAAAATCGGAGGAACCATTTGCGGCCATCATTACAGTACTGAAGACTTGCAAGCAAAAAGCAAGTGATCTGATTTGCAAGTAGGTCTATATGATATAATTTATTTAGTGTAAAAGTCTATTCATATTATATGTCTACATTATTCGCTGTGGTTGATAAGCTGTATACAGAATTTGATGTTTAATAACGGCAGCTATTTTTTTCTCTTTAGGTTTGGTTTCCAGTGCCGTGTGTGCATGGGGGAACCACAAGACCCCGTGGACCTGCCCTGCCACCACATGTTCTGTCTGACCTGTGTCAGAGGATGTCTCAACACAGGCCAAATGTACTGCCCCACGTGCAAACACGAACTCCCAGATGACTTCGAGGTCAAAGTGACTGAGGACATAAGGTGGGTGTGTTTTACCCTTTTTTTAAAATCTGGATAACCAATGATAAAGGACATGTCTTTCCCTGTTAACCGTCTTATCTGTCTAATCTGTCTACTATGGTTTTGCAGAGCTTGCATCACACTAAACGCTCAGTTCAGGCAGAGTTGCAATGCGTTTTTCATAGACCTGGTCACTACTGTGTGCTTCAAGGACAACATCCCCCCATCAAAAGGTGTCATCCTGCACCTGTTGTCCTTCCTCATGGTTGAGACAGAACCCATCCCACTCATCAGAGGTACCCTCAACACACACACACACACTAGCCAAAATTATAGTGTTTAGATTCCATTTGTTCCTGTATTCTTTTTGACATTTTAAGCATTAAACAGACCAGAGGGAAGATTGTGGCTCAGTAAAATGTTTTTATCTGTGTTCTGATATGTATTATATTTGTACCAGCACAAAGTCAGATACACACCAAAGATTTCTCACCATTTGATGAGTCTATGGACAAGAATCCTGTGGTGCGATCAGTGATACTCAAGCTTCTGCTCAAGTACACGTGAGTGAACCAGGAAATAAATGTTGTTTATACACTATATATACAAAAGTATGTGGACACCCCTTCAAATGAGTGGATTCAGCTATTTCAGCCACACCCGTTGCTGACAGGTGTATAAAATCGAGCACACAGCAATGCGATCTCCATAGACAAACATTGGCTGTAGAATGGCCTTACTGAAGAGCTCTGTGACTTTCAACATGGCACCGTCATAGGATGCCACCTTTCCAGAAAGTCAGTTCGTAAAATGTTTGCCTTGCTGGACCTGCCCCGGTCAACTGTAAGTGCTGTTATTGTGAAGTGGAAACGTCTAGGAGCAACAATGGCTCAGCTGCGAAGTGGTAGGCCACAAAAGCTCACAGAACGGGACCATTGAGTGCTGAAGCGCGTACTGCGTAAAAACTGTCTGTCCTTTTTTGCAACACTCACTACCGAGTTCCAAACTGCCTCTGGAAGCAACGTCAGCACAAGGACTGTTTGTCGGGAGCTTCATGAAATGGGTTTCCATGGCCGAGCAGCCGTACACAAGCCTAAGATCACCATGCGCAATGCCAAGCGTCGGCTGGAGTGGTGTAAAGCTCGCCGCCATTGGACTCTGGAGCAGTGGAAACGTGTTCTCTGGAGTGATGATTCACGCTTCACCATCTGGCAGTCTGACGGACGAATCTGTGTTTGGCAGATGCCAGGAGAATGCTACCTGCCCCAATGTTTAGTGCCAACTGTAAAGTTTGGTGGAAGCGGAATAATGGTCTGGGGCTGTTTTTCATGGTTCGGGCTCGGCCCCTTAGTTCCAGTGAAGGGAAATCGTAACGCTACAGCATACAATGACATTATAGACGATTCTGTGCTTCCAACTTTGTGGCAACAGTTTGGGGAAGGCCCTTTCCTGTTTCAGCATGACAATGCCCCCCGTGCACAAAGCGAGGTCCATACAGAAATGGTTTGTCAAGATCGGTGTGGAAGAACTTGATTGGCCTACACAGAGACCTGACCTCAACCCCATCGAACACCTTTGGGATGAATTTGAATGCCAACTGCAAGCCAGGCCTAATCGCCGAACATTAGTACCCAATCTCACTAATGCTCTTGTGGCTGAATGGAAGCAAGTTTCGCAGCAATGTTCCAACATCTAGTGGAAAGCCTTCCCAGAAGAGTGGAGGCTGTTATAGCAGCAAGGGGGGGGGGGACCAACTCCATATTAATGCCCATGATTTTGGAATGAGATGTTTGACGAGCTGGTGTCCACATACTTTTCGTCATGTAGTGTATCACTGCAATGCTGCTGTAACCAGCAACGCAATTCAGTTGGTTTCAGATGTTATCAAACATTTGACTGAAAATTAACTCTCTTTTTGTTGTTGTGTTTTTAGCTTTGATGATGTCAAAGAATATCTGCAGCAGTATTTGACATTGATAGAAGAGAGCAACATTCTAGAGGATAAAAATGAACTTTATGCGCTCTACATCAACTGCCTTGAGGTAGGATCTGACAGGATTTCACCCTAAATCAATGGAGTGCTATCACTATTCTATTTGTAAAAGAGGTCTTCTAACCTCAACGGGACTTTATGGATAAATAAAGGTTAAATAAATGGAATAGATGTTTATAACTGTTTTTCTGCAGGACTCCATGTTCGACAGAAAGCCACATGAATGCCAGAAGCCTGCAGATCAGCAGGCCTACCTGCAGAATGAGACTGAGTTCTTGCGTCACTTCCTGGACTTTGTCACTACGTCGGCTGAGACCGTCACAATAGAGTACCTGCAACAGATCGCGAGGGTCCGTCTATGCCTGGACATGGCTGCACACCTGCTCCATAGCATACAGTCTGGTAAAAACACTCAGTCAATATGGCGTCATGAATTCTGATCCTTGTTGCTTTAAAAATTGTGCTTGTTGGTGTAAATGAATTATAGTTGTTTTTTTATACGGAATGTTTTATAAAGAATGCTTGCAATCACTTTGACTGACTGATCCAAGATCTGTCCTCGGTTCCTCACATTGTGTGCAGGGGAATGTGAAAATCCTCAGGATGTTGTCGAGGAGTTCCTGTGTGCTGTTAGGAGCCTGTGTAAGGAGAGTAAGAACGACTGGTACCGGGTTTACCTGATCCGCAACGTCAGCAGCCAGCACGGTGTAGAGTATGTCCAGAGAATGCTGAAGGATACAGAGAAGTACAGGTGGCTTTTTCCTGAAGAGTTGCAGCAGCAGGTACATCACAGGGTTTCATGAAACGTTTCATACAACTCCATTTGTTTTAAACTGTTGAAATTACCCATCGGTCCTGTTTCCTGTTCTCTATTGTTTACAAACATGTTTCTAAAGAGGACCTGAGCGGGTTAGATACAATGATGTGTATTTCCTAGCTAGTACTGTGAAGGACGATGTTCTAGATATCAGGGTCTTCCATCGTCTTGTATGCAGAATGAAGATGTTGGCCAGATGGACCAGTATCTCGTCTATGGAGACGACTACCAGGATATCCGCGAGGCTGTTGCCAAAGCAGTACTAGAGGACAGTGTGCAGGAGATTGAGGATACCTGTCAGGTATTAGTTTAACTCCACTAAACTCAATACCACTGTATGTAATGTGTGTGTATTAGTTTTATTAAAACTATTTCTAACCTAAGAGTTTATGGATGTTTGGTGAATTTGTCCTCATCTTTGTGTGTTGTTTTGTTGTAGAGATGTACTGCACCTGCAAGGAGGCGGACCTTGTATGTCCTGCTGTCTCTTTTCAGAGAAGTCACCAGTCTGTACCGAGCAGCCAACACAGGCCTCCACCCCACCCCTAAGGTAGGAACACAGGCCTATACCCCACCCCTAAGGTAGGAATACAGGCCTCTACCCCACCCCTAAGGTAGGAAGACAGGCCTCCACCCCTAAGGTAGGAATACAGGCCTCTACCCCACCCCTAAGGTAGGAACACAGGCCTATACCCCACCCCTAAGGTAGGAAGACAGGCCTCCGCCCCTAAGGTAGGAAGACAGGCCTCCGCCCCTAAGGTAGGAAGACAGGCCTCCGCCCCTAAGGTAGGAAGACAGGCCTCCGCCCCTAAGGTAGGAAGACAGGCCTCCGCCCCTAAGGTAGGAAGACAGGCCTCCGCCCCTAAGGTAGGAAGACAGGCCTCCGCCCCTAAGGTAGGAAGACAGGCCTCCGCCCCTAAGGTAGGAAGACAGGCCTCCGCCCCTAAGGTAGGAAGACAGGCCTCCGCCCCTAAGGTAGGAAGACAGGCCTCCGCCCCTAAGGTAGGAAGACAGGCCTCCGCCCCTAAGGTAGGAAGACAGGCCTCCGCCCCTAAGGTAGGAAGAAACCCCCCTACCCCGCCCCTAAGGTAGGAAGAAACCCCCCTACCCCGCCCCTAAGGTAGGAACACAGGCCTCTACCCCGCCCCTAAGGTAGGAACACAGGCCTCTACCCCGCCCCTAAGGTAGGAAGACAGGCCTCTACCCCGCCCCTAAGGTAGGAAGACAGGCCTCCACCCCGCCCCTAAGGTAGGAAGACAGGCCTCCACCCCGCCCCTAAGGTAGGAAGACAGGCCTCCACCCCGCCCCTAAGGTAGGAAGACAGGCGTCCACCCCGCCCCTAAGGTAGGAACACAGGCCTCCACCCCGCCCCTAAGGTAGGAACACAGGCCTCCACCCCGCCCCTAAGGTAGGAAGACAGGCCTCCACCCCGCCCCTAAGGTAGGAAGACAGGCCTCCGCCCCTAAGGTAGGAAGACAGGCCTCCGCCCCTAAGGTAGGAAGACAGGCCTCCGCCCCTAAGGTAGGAAGACAGGCCTCCGCCCCTAAGGTAGGAAGACAGGCCTCCGCCCCTAAGGTAGGAAGACAGGCCTCCGCCCCTAAGGTAGGAAGACAGGCCTCCGCCCCTAAGGTAGGAAGACAGGCCTCCGCCCCTAAGGTAGGAAGACAGGCCTCCGCCCCTAAGGTAGGAAGACAGGCCTCCGCCCCTAAGGTAGGAAGACAGGCCTCCGCCCCTAAGGTAGGAAGAAACCCCCCTACCCCGCCCCTAAGGTAGGAACACAGGCCTCTACCCCGCCCCTAAGGTAGGAACACAGGCCTCTACCCCGCCCCTAAGGTAGGAAGACAGGCCTCTACCCCGCCCCTAAGGTAGGAAGACAGGCCTCCACCCCGCCCCTAAGGTAGGAAGACAGGCCTCCACCCCGCCCCTAAGGTAGGAAGACAGGCCTCCACCCCGCCCCTAAGGTAGGAAGACAGGCGTCCACCCCGCCCCTAAGGTAGGAACACAGGCCTCCACCCCGCCCCTAAGGTAGGAACACAGGCCTCCACCCCGCCCCTAAGGTAGGAAGACAGGCCTCCACCCCGCCCCTAAGGTAGGAAGACAGGCCTCCACCCCGCCCCTAAGGTAGGAAGACAGGCCTCCACCCCGCCCCTAAGGTAGGAAGACAGGCCTCCACCCCGCCCCTAAGGTAGGAAGACAGGCCTCTACCCCGCCCCTAAGGTAGGAAGACAGGCCTCTACCCCGCCCCTAAGGTAGGAAGACAGGCCTCTACCCCGCCCCTAAGGTAGGAAGACAGGCCTCTACCCCGCCCCTAAGGTAGGAAGACAGGCCTCTACCCCGCCCCTAAGGTAGGAAGACAGGCCTCTACCCCGCCCCTAAGGTAGGAAGACAGGCCTCCGCCCCTAAGGTAGGAAGACAGGCCTCCGCCCCTAAGGTAGGAAGACAGGCCTCCGCCCCTAAGGTAGGAAGACAGGCCTCCGCCCCTAAGGTAGGAAGACAGGCCTCCGCCCCTAAGGTAGGAAGACAGGCCTCCGCCCCTAAGGTAGGAAGACAGGCCTCCGCCCCTAAGGTAGGAAGACAGGCCTCCGCCCCTAAGGTAGGAAGACAGGCCTCCGCCCCTAAGGTAGGAAGACAGGCCTCCGCCCCTAAGGTAGGAAGACAGGCCTCCGCCCCTAAGGTAGGAAGACAGGCCTCCGCCCCTAAGGTAGGAAGACAGGCCTCCGCCCCTAAGGTAGGAACACAGGCCTCCGCCCCTAAGGTAGGAACACAGGCCTCCGCCCCTAAGGTAGGAAGACAGGCCTCCGCCCCGCCCCTAAGGTAGGAAGACAGGCCTCCGCCCCGCCCCTAAGGTAGGAAGACAGGCCTCCGCCCCGCCCCTAAGGTAGGAAGACAGGCCTCCGCCCCGCCCCTAAGGTAGGAAGACAGGCCTCCACCCCGCCCCTAAGGTAGGAAGACAGGCCTCTACCCCGCCCCTAAGGTAGGAAGACAGGCCTCTACCCCGCCCCTAAGGTAGGAAGACAGGCCTCTACCCCGCCCCTAAGGTAGGAAGACAGGCCTCTACCCCGCCCCTAAGGTAGGAAGACAGGCCTCTACCCCGCCCCTAAGGTAGGAAGACAGGCCTCTACCCCGCCCCTAAGGTAGGAAGACAGGCCTCTACCCCGCCCCTAAGGTAGGAAGACAGGCCTCTACCCCGCCCCTAAGGTAGGAAGACAGGCCTCTACCCCGCCCCTAAGGTAGGAAGACAGGCCTCCGCCCCTAAGGTAGGAAGACAGGCCTCCGCCCCTAAGGTAGGAAGACAGGCCTCCGCCCCTAAGGTAGGAAGACAGGCCTCCGCCCCTAAGGTAGGAAGACAGGCCTCCGCCCCTAAGGTAGGAAGACAGGCCTCCGCCCCTAAGGTAGGAAGACAGGCCTCCGCCCCTAAGGTAGGAAGACAGGCCTCCGCCCCTAAGGTAGGAAGACAGGCCTCCACCCCGCCCCTAAGGTAGGAAGACAGGCCCCCACCCCGCCCCTAAGGTAGGAAGACAGGCCCCCACCCCGCCCCTAAGGTAGGAAGACAGGCCCCCACCCCGCCCCTAAGGTAGGAAGACAGGCCCCCACCCCGCCCCTAAGGTAGAAACACAGGCCTCCACCCCGCCCCTAAGGTAGAAACACAGGCCCCCACCCCTCCCCTAAGGTAGGAAGACAGGCCCCCACCCCCCCCCTAAGGTAGGAAGAAACCCCCCTACCCCGCCCCTAAGGTAGGAACACAGGCCTCTACCCCACGCCTAAGGTAGGAAGACAGGCCTCTACCCCGCCCCTAAGGTAGGAAGACAGGCCTCTACCCCGCCCCTAAGGTAGGAACACAGGCCTCTACCCCGCCCCTAAGGTAGGAACACAGGCCTCTACCCCGCCCCTAAGGTAGGAAGACAGGCCTCCACCCCGCCCCTAAGGTAGGAAGACAGCCCCCTACCCCGCCCCTAAGCTATACACGTTAGACCATCTCCTTCAACTCCACATCAGAGGGAAAACTGTTAGCCCACAACTAACGATAGAGTTGGCAAACTATTCTGATTTTTATGATATAATAGTTATACTTTGAATTATATTGACTTTTTGTAGACTTCAGAAAATCCCAATTACATTTATCCAAAATGGCTGACTTTGTTTTATTCCTCCAGCAATGCAAAGCACTTGAGGACTTCATCGAGGGATCAAGGTACCTAAATTGCAGGGAAGTGAGGGACTTTGCCAAAGAATTGGTTCACAACAGGATGGGAGGACTGAGTGTCCTGGCAGACCGGTCCAGTGTGGAGCACACCCTAATAGAGCTGGTTGTCCACATGTCTGCTGTGCTGCTCACTGGGACAGAAGGGCTGCTCACACCTCTTCAGCAGCTTGGCCTGTCTCCCAACAATATGCTGGTATGATTCTCATCAGCACCTGTCAATATCTTACATTGACTTTCTCCTTGTTGACTGTGAGAGTTGTCTTTATCTGCTTATGTCTACCCCAACAGAGTTCCTTTCTACCCACAATGCCTGAGGACATGCTGGCTGTCGCTCAAAGGCTTATAACACAGAGTGAAGTGGATTATGGACTCTCCTGGTACTGTAAGTACAGACATTTTGAATCCTAACCTGATAAATGCATGTACTATAACTTGAACTTTGAGTAAATCATCCGAGTTACACCTCTGTGAAATTGTATTTGTTAACATCGTGCTACAGGAAGCATATAGACAGTATAGACATGTAAATTAATTGTTATTTTCAGATTCAGCTAATACAATTTTGGGTTAAAAACAATGACATTTCTGTAATAATAAGCTCAGTTTTGACTCAAATCTCAACAGCTTGTCCGAATGGTCACCCCTGTGTTGTGGATAAGGTAAGCAAAGTTCTTCATGTAAAATTGCGTTAGTTTCATATTTTATGTTCATTAGCTAAGCAAACAGCCAAATGATTTACTCACTCTATTGCAGTGTGGTCAACCCACCCATAAGGCACAATGTCTAGAGTGTAGGGTGGAGATTGGAGGGGAGAACCATGTTCCCTTGACTGGTTTCCAGAAGATGGAGCTACAGCAGTAAGTCAGCTCTCTAAGGGTCCAACATTGATATTACTGCCAAAGCATCAGAGTAGGAGTGCTGATGTAAGATCAGTTTGGCCTTTAAAATAATACTAAAGTATATGGACAGGAGGGACCTGATCCTAGACCAGCACTCCCACCACTCTTAGAAAAAGGGTTCTTCATCTATCCCCATAGGATAAGTCTTTGAAGAACCCTTTTGGTTCCATGTACAACTCTTTCCACAGAGGGTTCTACATGGAACCCCAAAGGGTCCAACCTGGAACCAAAAATGGTTCCTATGAAGACAAGAACCCTTTTGGAACCCTTTTTTTCTTAGAGTGTTTTCTGATCCATTTTATACATGGCTCCAGATCTCATGTCATGACCAATAACTGAACGTGTCCTCTTAGGGGAGATCTCACAAGGACTGGCCACATCCTGGGAGACCCTCAGAGGAGGGACAACCCAGACACCCTGGACACCAAAAACATGTCCCTCACCCCCTTCATCCTGGTCAGACTGCTCACCCACCTGGCCATGCTGAGAGGGGCCTCAGAGCAGCCACAGGTAGGCCATCTTGTCTGCCAAAGGCTGCCAACTCTTTCCAGCTTTATGGGTCCGGTGTGTGAAAGAACAGTGCCTTAATTAAGTAGGGAGTCCACCCACACTGCCAAGAGGGATTGCTTTGGTGATGAAGTTCCACTTCCTTGTATTATAAAATACATTTTACCAATAGAAATATGATAATTCATGTTATTAATTGTTCAGTGGGTTCTTTCTTGAACATATCATCAACATTAAAGTCGGATTTCATAACATTATAAATCTGATTCATAAGCATCGAGCTCTATTGACAGAGGTGCAGGTTTCTAGTAACAATTTTTGAGGATTTTATATTTTGGGGTTATTCACCTTCAAAGTTGTTTCTGCGGGTCGCTAAAAGCAAAATTTGCATGACGAGCTAAATTTAAATGTAAAAGGCTTTGTAAATAAAAAGCTTGGTATACAGTGGGGGGAAAAGTATTTGATCCCCTGCTGATTTTGTACGTTTGCTCACTGACAAAGAAAGGATCAGTCTATAATTTCAATGGAAGGTTTATTTGAAGAGTGAGAGACAGAATAACAACAAAAATATCCAGAAAAACACATGTCAGAAATGTTATAAATTGATTTGCATTTTAATGAGGTAAATAAGTATTTGACCCCCTCTCAATCTGAAAGATTTCTGCCTCCCAGGTGTCTTTTATACAGGTAACGAGCTGAGATTAGGAGCTCACTCTTAAAGGGAGTGCTCCTAACCGCAGCTTGTTACTGTAAAAAAGACACCTGTCCACAGAAGCAATCAATCAATCAGATTCCAAACTCTCCACTATGGCCAAGACCAAAGAGCTCTCCAAGGATGTCAGGGACAAGATTGTAGACCTACACAAGGCTGGAATGGGCTACAAGACCATCGCCAAGCAGCTTGGTGAGAAGGTGACAACATTTGTTGCGATTATTCGCAAATGGAGGAGAAACAAAAGAACTGTTAATATCCCTCGGCCTGGGGCTCCATGCAAGATCTCACCTCGTGGAGTTGCAATGATCATGAGAACGGTGAGGAATCAGCCCAGAACTACACGGGAGGATCTTGTCAATGATCTCAAGGCAGCTGGGACCATAGTCACCAAGAAAACAATTGGTAATACACTACGCCGTGAAGGACTGAAATCCTACAGCGCCCGCAAGGTCCCCCTGCTCAAGAATACATATACATGCCCATCTGAAGTTTGCCAATGAACATCTGAATGACTCAGAGGACAACTGGGGGAAAGTGTTGTGGTCAGATGAGACCAAAATGGAGCTCTTTGACATCAACTCAACTCGCCGTGTTTGGAGGAGGAATGCTGCCTATGACCCCAAGAACACCATCCCCACCGTCAAACATGGAGGTGGAAACATTATGCTTTGGGGGTGTTTTTCTGCTAAGGGGACAGGACAACTTCACCGCATCAAAGGGACGATGGACAGGGACATGTACCCTCAAATCTTGGGTGAGAACCTCCTTCCCTCAGCCAGGGCATTGAAAATGGGTCGTGGATGGGTATTCCAGCATGACAATGACCCAAAACACACGGCCAAGGCAACAAAGGAGTGGCTCAAGAAGAAGCACATTAAGGTCCTGGAGTGGCCTAGCCAGTCTCCAGACCTTAATCCCATAGAACATCTGTGAGTTTGAGTTGCCAAACGTCAGCCTCGAAACCTTAATGACTTGGAGAAGATCTGCAAAGAGGAGTGGGACAAAATCCCTCCTGAGATGTGTGCAAACCTGGTGGCCAACTACAAGAAACGTCTGACCTCTGTGATTGCCAACAAGGGTTTTGCCACCAAGTACTAAGTCATGTTTTGCAGAGGGGTAAATACTTATTTCCCTCATTAAAATGCAAATAATTTTAGTACATTTTTGACATGCGTCTTTTTTGTTGTTGTTATTCTGTCTCTCACTGTTCAAATAAACCTACTATTAAAATTATAGACTGATCATTACTTTGTAAGTGGGCAAACGTACAAAATCAGCAGGGGATCAAATACTTTGTTCCCCCACTGTATGCTTAGTGCTCAGTTGACATTTTCAGAGAGATTCTTGTTTTTCTGAGAAATATTTGAAAAAGAACATGAAATAATTCGTCTCAAAATCGATATCCATCTTACCTCTTTTTTTTTTTAATGTCCTGTGGGTTCGAGAAGAAAGAACGAGTTCAACAGGAAAGTGAGCCTGTCAGGTAGCCTTAATTCTTGCACAGAATCCAGCCTAGCTGACGCAATACAGTGTTCCACATTTCTGACTACTTTTTTTCTCTCTGGCCCCCATTTGATTTAGTCCCCCATTTGATTTAGTCCCCCGAATTCTGGCCATCCAACAAGGATAAAAACTTCATTTTCTTAACCTCATGTCTCGATCATAATCTGTTATCTTAGAAGATTATCTATACCAGAGCATGAAGGGGAGGACCATCTTCTTCAGTGAATTCCATAAAAATAGTGAAACATTAAAGTTATCCTTTAGATAAAACTATACTAAATATTTTTACGGCTCCAAATAATTGATTAAAACACACTGTTTTGCAATTAAGGTCTACAGTAGCCTCAACTGTAGGGTAGCACCATGGTGTAGCCGGAGGACAGCTAGCTTCCATCCTCCTCTGGGTACATTGACTACAGTATAAAAACTAGGAGGCTCACGGTTCTCACCCCCTTCCATAGACTTACACGGTAATTATGGCAACTTCCGGAGGACGTCCTCCATCCTATCAGAGCTCTTGCAGCATGAACTGTCCACCCAATCAAAGGATCAGAGAATGAATCTAGTACTGAAAGCATAAGCTACAGCTAGCTAGCACTGCAGTGCATAAAATGTGGTGAGTAGTTGACTCAAAAATGAAGGAGAGAGAGGGATTTCGTTGTATTTTTTTCTTCCAATTTCTCAGCTAGCTAGTTTAGCGTACTCAAACACCCGGCTCAAACTTTTCCAAGTCAAGGTAAGCTTTTGATTTTATAAATGTATTGCCACCAGGGCCCGCCGGTGTAACTGCTAAACTGCTTGCTGACTGAACACTGTACTGCATGATTGTAGCGTGTTTACTAACGCGTTAGTTCTAGTAGCTATGTTGACTATGACGTTAGATAATATGGTGACAACGATGTAGGCTGTGTTTAGCAGTTAGGATATGAAGGTTTGGCTTGTAAAGGTCCCAGACAGCTGATGTGTTGTGCACTGAAGGCCACAAGCGAAGGGAAAAGGTGAGAGGATGCGAGAAGGAATTATGCTGTTTGTATCTGGCTGCTATGAAAGTGAACTGTGTTTGCGTGTGATCAAGGGTGTATTCATTCAACCGATTCTGTTGAAAAACATTTCTTAAGCGTTAGCATAAGGAACGAAATGGGGATAAACATACCTAAATTTGTCCAATAGAAACTCTCGTTTGCAAATGTTGGACTAATGATTACACTCTAGATCAGCTAGATGCAGGCAAGAGTGCAAGGTGGTATTGAATGTGTCACTGTCTGTCACCTTCATTACTCAAATTGTTTCTCTCGACCTGTGCACCTACGTTGTAAAATTTCATTCATAGGGTAGGTTTGGAGCAACCTCATGATGGGTATAGGGAAAATGTGAGTATCATGTAGTAACCTAAACCTATCGAACAGCACCGATCCACACAATTAACATATTATTTTACCCGTTGGTCAAAATATGCGTTTTTGATTGGACAACCTACCTTAAGTAAATTGAAATTGTGTACCATTGTTTACTTAATTATATAGCTCACAATAAGACCTGTATAAATGTAGCATCAGTCAGCTTGTTCGTTTATTTGACTAATTTCAAATGTTCTATTGTAATGAAATCCAAAGAAGTTTATAGCAGGATTTCACAATAATATTCTCCGAATGTCAGTATGAAGGTTTGCGCTCAGACTAGAATGAAGTGGCTGGTACGTAGGAGAAAAAACATCTATAGAGTTCAAAAGGTAGTCGCACTTTAAAACCATGAAAAGGAATAACATTTACATTTACATTACATTTAAGTCATTTAGCAGACGCTCTTATCCAGAGCGACTTACAAAATGGTGCATTCACCTTATGATATCCAGTGGAACAACCACTTTACAATAGTGCATCTAAATCTTTTAAGGGGGGGGGGGGGGGGGGGGGTTAGAAGGATTACTTTATCCTATTCCTTAAAGAGGTGGGGTTTCAGGTGTCTCCGGAAGGTGGTGATTGACTCCGCTGTCCTGGCGTCGTGAGGGAGCTTGTTCCACCATTGGGGTGCCAGAGCAGCAAACAGTTTTGACTGGGCTGAGCGGGAACTGTGCTTCCTCAGAGGTAGGGGGGCCAGCAGGCCAGTGGTGGATGAACGCAGTGCCCTTGTTTGGGTGTAGGGCCTGATCAGAGCCTGAAGGTATGGAGGTGCCGTTCCCTTCACAGCTCCGTAGGCAATCACCATGGTCTTGTAGCGGATGCGAGCTTCAACTGGAAGCCAGTGGAGAGAGCGAAGGAGCGGGGTGACGTGAGAGAACTTGGGAAGGTTGAACACCAGACGGGCTGCGGCGTTCTGGATGAGTTGTAGGGGTTTAATGGCACAGGCAGGGAGCCCAGCCAACAGCGAGTTGCAGTAATCCAGACGGGAGATGACAAGTGCCTGGATTAGGACCTGCGCCGCTTCCTGTGTGAGGCAGGGTCGTACTCTGCGAATGTTGTAGAGCATGAACCTACAGGATCGGGTCACCGGCTTGATGTTAGTGGAGAACGACAGGGTGTTGTCCAGGATCACGCCAAGGTTCTTAGCACTCTGGGAGGAGGACACAAGGGAGTTGTCAACCGTGATGGCGAGATCATGGAAGGGGCAGTCCTTCCCCGGGACTATAATAATAACCCAACGAGGCCGAGATGCAAGATAATATACTTAATTAGTATTAAAGGACATTTATGCCACGTTTAAACCTCATTCGTTATCTCCAGCACCTAACCAACGTCTACAATATGTGAAAATAGCAAATTTCTATGATCTGTGGTTCAAAAGATAAGGAGGTCCTAAAAGAATACTTCTCTGTGACATCACAGGGTAGGATTAAAAGTATTTTAGTTTTTTTTAAACAGTGATTTTCAAAACCTGCAACAAGTTTCTATCCAGAGGCAGGGTGTTTTCTTGCTCTCCACGTCACCGTGAATCTCATTGTGTTTGAAAAAACATTTTCAAAAACAGTGATTTAACTTTTGATGATGTCATCGGGTAGAACCTTTTTAACTAAAGGCTGAAACGTATGCTCCTTGTTTTGTTTTTACAGCACCTTGCACTTTCACCCTCTTGTATTCTTTCCTGCAATAATCTCCCCATTTTTTTCTTTCTAGTCCATCCAGCAGATCATCCAGCCTCCAGTCCAGGACGCCTGTGAATTTCTGATTTGTCACCTGCTGAAAGACATGGATCAGCTGACCAAAGCCCTGGGGAAGGGAACTGATGACACGGTCACCACTGTCCACCTGATAGTCAGATCCATTCTGGAACCACCAATGACCAATCAATGTAAGGACGTTCATTTCAAAGGGAATTGTTTGAGTTTGGCAGGTACTCGCACTCAAGCTATAAAAAGGGAAAAAAAACCAAGAAGGCCCGAGATGTAAAATATACTTTATTTAATTCCATGCTGGAAAGAATACACAAAGTGCCATTGTAAAGTTAAAAAAATTGCTTTATTTTTATATTTTAGTATATATTTTGTTCCTTTTTATGGCTTAAGTGCGAGTACCTGCTGAACTCTGCTGTTTACAATTATGAAAGCTAAAAATGCTTGGAGACTGTATAGCACACCAGTAGCCCCATCATTGACTAGTTGTGTCTTTGTTTCTAGTGCCGGCTGGCAATGATCCCCAACTCTCAACTAAAGAGGCCAGAAATACCTGGGAGACAACTGTTGCTACTGACATCATCACTCCTCAGTTGAAGGTGAATCCTTTTGGATATTATTTTCAGTTGGCTAGTACTGTACAGCGTGATTAAAGATATTCTATTCCAGCTTTGACAAGAACAATGACAACCATTTGTGTGTGTCATCACAGAACCTTGACCAGCAGCTGAGGGAGGTGAACGCCACCATCAGAGACGACTCCCGTGCCTCCTCTAACTTCGTCATGAGGGTGACATTTGGGGACGAGTGTCCGTTGTCTTCCCTGCCTCAGGGCTCCCAGGTCCACTGTTCAGGGGTTTGGAGCTGCAGAGAGAGGGTGTCCCTACTCAGCCTCACCCACATCGTAGAACAGAATGACGGAAAGGACAAGCTGCCATTACTCTGGAGGTTCCTACAGAAGGTAAACAGTCATGAAGTGTGTTTGGGTTTTTCGTAAACGCTCTGTAAGTATGTATACTGTAACTATGTATTAGTTACGGCACTTTGAGATATCAGCTGATGTGAGAAGGGCTATATAAATACATTTGATTTGATTTATTATTATGAAATATGTGCTCTTTCTTGCTATTGTATGTGGTAAAATGTCAACAGCATATTTGAATGGTTTCTTTGTGATTCTGGGACATTTTTAAAGCACAAGATTGGCTGCTTTATTCATTTGGTGATTTAACAGGAGGCGGAGTTCCGGCTGGTCAAGTTCCTTCCAGATATCCTGGCCCTACAGAAGAGTCTGGTGAAAAAGTTCCAGAACTCATCAGACCTGATGGATAACTCCATCAGAGAGTTCATCCAAAGACAGTCAGGTAACTGCATCATAACAATCCATCCTTGGTACTATGCAACATAGTTACCAGCTGAGTTATTGACGATTTGCCCAATTTCATATAGATTTCCTTATTAAAAACAGAATTTTTAAATATTTTTTATTCTCAATAAATGTTTATCTTCTAACAGGACCAATGAGAGTGTGGTACGAGAAGCGAGTCCAGATATTCCTGAACACATGGAACCTGCTCAGAGTATCTGTAGCCACCAGTGAGTTACCCTGTCCTCTATAAAACATGGCAGGTTGCCCTTACGACCAGAATGAATAGTCAAAAACAAAAATCTACTGTTTAGTGTGTGGTTTTGACAGCTCCTGTCTGTGAATCATGAACGTTGTCATTGTGTGTGTGTGTGCAGATGAGATAAAGATCCCAGAGGACTTCTGGAAGGAGGATTTGGACCTGGACGGTGACCTCCAGTACCTCCTGCCGCGGCGCCAGGGTCCAGGCTTGTGTTCCACGGCTCTGCTAAGCCACCTGGTGGCCCTTCACAATGAGCTGGTGCACTTGGTGGACCGCCACACTGGGGAAGACACCAGGTACACTAATGAAGAATGATAGTTCCACAGAAAGCTTTCTTAAAGAGACATTTTTAAATGGCCATCTACTGTTATAATCTCCACCGGGCACAGCCAGAAGAGGACTGGCCACCCCTCAGAGCCTGCTTCCTCTCTAGGTTTCTTCCTAGGTTCCCGCCTTTCTAGGGAGTTTTTCCCCTAGCCACCGTGCTTCTACATCTGCATTGTTTGCTGTCAGGGGTTTTAGGCTGAGTTTCTGTATAAGCACTTTGTGACATCTGCTGATGTAAAAAGGGCTTTATAAATACATTTGATTTCAATTAGATATTTTATTCAAAACGATATGTTAGGATTTTGTATCATCACCACAGTTTTTTCTCTGTACTGAAAAGTGCTTAATATTGAAAAATTGTGGGATTGTATTAACAGTGGACTAATTAATGATCAAAATATGGGAAGCAATTAATAAAGCAATGCACAGTATAAAATACATCGATTAAAGCCTGTTACTTTCTGACTCAACAGCTACAAGGTGAGCCTGTCAGAGCTGACAGAGCTGCATGTGATCCGCTATGAGCTGGAGAAGGACCTGTTGCCCCTGGTGCTGTCTAACTGCCAGTACAGCCTGGAGCGTGGCAAGGAGACCCTGTCTGAGTACGACCTGCCCAAGATCCAGCAGCAGGTCCTAACCCGCTTCCTGCAGGGCAAGCCTCTCATCACACTGACTGTGAGTCCAGAGCCTGGTTCCATTTCAGTCCCTAGTCACTTTCCATAGTTTCTACCCTTTCATTGTGTTCACAGATCTGAGTGGAATATTGGACTATTGTTGAAGGTAATATGGCACTCACTGACTGAACCAATGTGTTGACTTTCAGGGAATCCCCACTCTGGTCACCAGACACGAGAGAGATTATGACATCATTTTCAAAATGGTGAAAGGAAACGTGTCTCAGGCAAGTCGTTCTTCATCATCAAACTTGTTTTTGTTTATACTCTGAATATGGCATTCACTCCACTTTACAAAAAATATTAAAATGTTGTGATGTTGTTTCTTCTAGGAGCATCTGCCGTCCCTGACCCTCACAGCCCTGTCCAGGGATCTGCAGTCGTACAGTGAGGTGTGTGAAGCTCTGAAGGCTGTGGAGCTGGCTCTGGGCTTCCTGTCCATGACTGGGGGAGATTCCCAGATGCCCCTGGTCTGCTACCTGGAGGACATGCTGAAGATGGGCGAGCAGACGGACCCTCACATCTTAAAGGTGATACAGCCCCGCCCCACCATTTATGATATTACATGAAACACATGACTTGGTTGGTCAATATCAACTTAAACTGAGACTCGGCAACACGATGTTGTCACGAACAGCACTGCAGACATTGAGATGAACGTGACGCAATAGCTCTCTCACACACAGTCACACAGAGAGTATCTATGCATGTACACGGCTGTGCTGTTCACGCTGCTACAACGTGAACCAAAACAGCAGAGGTTTAGCCTCACACTTCAACGCTCTTAGTTGTTTAGAACTCTGCTGTTTTTAATTTGGTGCATCGCTAATTCTACCTTAAATGCAAGTGGTGAATTGTTTTCAATGTTCGTAATGTGTGTTCTATGCGGTCCCATTTCTGTAGGCTCTGGGCAGGTGCAGTCTGAAGCACTGTGTCGCTCTGTGGCAGCTCCTGTCTTCCCTCAAATCAGAGAACATGCTGAAGAGTCTGAAGAGGGTAAGACACGTTCAGACCAACCAACGAGATACAGAACATGACACAGTCATCCACAAAACAACGTGACTGTGTCAATTGTGTGAGCTCTTCTGAGAGAGGGTTCAATGTTTTTTTAAATTCAAACGTATTACATTGTAACATTTTAAGTTAGTATTTGCACAGCTGAGAGAGTTTCCCCCCTCTCTCCTCTTCAAGGACCCTTTCTCTGGGGTGTCTGCAGAGTACCAGCAGCCTCTGGAGGAGGAACAGAAGAGGCTGCTCCAGGGATTCATCTCCAAGGGTCACGTTGACTCCTGGCTGCTGGAGATGCACGAGTTCCTCCTGCTGAATCTGGGGAAACCACATGTCTCAGGCACCTACAAACCAGACTGGAGGTGAGGTCAAATGGCAACCATGGAGGAACTCTGGGTCAAATCATAGGTTCCAAACCATGCAACGATATTCACTCATTCTAACTTTTTAAAGGGATAGTTCACTTTTCTAGTTTGGCTTGTTTTGTGGCAAAAAAAATTTTCGAGTATGTAGCAATCATTGAAATAAGAATGAACAGAATGGGCTTGGAAGTTAACCCCTGGCAATAGATTGGTAAACTCATGGGTACACTTGCAATGGCTGCCTGGTATTGTGATGCCTGGTAATGTTCTATCAAATGATGCTAACTGATATGGCTCATGCAATGGAATGTATTTTTTGTAATTTAAGCAATAAGGCACAAGTAGCAGTGCTGTATCATGAATACAGTCACGGGTAAATGGCGGCATTCGACCCGACGCGATAAATACAATTTATTTATAAAGCCCTTCTTACATCAGCTGATATCTCAATGTGCTGTACAGAAACCCAGCCTAAAACAGCAAACAATGCAGGTGTAGAAGCACGGTGGCTAGGAAAAACTCCCTAGAAAGGCCAAATCCTAGGAAGAAACCTAGAGAGGAACCAGGCTATGAGGGGTGGCCAGTCCTCTTCTGGCTGTGCCGGGTGGAGATTATAACAGAACATGGCCAAGATGTTCAAATGTTCATAGATGACCAGCATTGTCTAATAATAATAATCACAGTGGTTGTCGAGGGTGCAACAGGTCAGCACGTCAGGAGTAAATGTCAGTTGGCTTTTCATAGCCGCTCCTGCTGTCTCTAGAGAGTTGAAAACAGCAGGTCTGGGACAGGTAGCACGTCCGGTGAACAGGTCAGGGTTCCATAGCCGCAGGTAGAGCAGCAGCACGGCCAGGAGGACTGGGGACAGGAAGGAGTCATCAGGCCAGGTAGTCCTGAGGCATGGTCCTAGGGGAGAGAGATTAAATACTCATACAAAACCATAGTTACACATCAATTAAAAACACAACTCCAAATCTTCCTCCACAGTAACTAAACACAATAGACTCTGAATACCCCACATACTCAAACAGATCAATATTGTTGACCAGTTTATAATAGGCAAACTCAACCCTCAGTCTCGCTGCCAGCATTCCCACCACATCCACAGACTCCTGTCCCCGAATACTGTTCTTTCGGGTCTTCCATATCGCTAATTTAGCTGTCCCTGACACAAAATTAAGCAACACAACTACACCCCTTTGACTAAACCTGTACGTTTGCCCAAATATAAACTGTTGTGAAGAGAAAATCTCTCCCAGAGCTGAGAACCAACTAGTGATCAGGTCAATCATCCTGACCAACCTGAGACACTGTAAGAACTGATGTGCCAGAGTTTAAGACTCAGAATGGACACCCCTCCCCAACAGTAGGATCCAGGTTTACCAGATGCATATTGGTGGCTATGGCTCCATGTATTATCCTCCATTGGAGGTCAGCTGTCCTCTTTTCAACAGGCAGTTTGTATAATGATCGCCAACAGCATTTTGGGGATGCACCTGGACCAAACACACCCGCCCACCTCATCGATTGTACCCCTTCAAGGGAAGAGGCATGGGACACCTTTACACATACTCTGTACATGGCCTTCTTTCCCACCTCCTTGAACTCCCCCAGCTCCGGGGTGTCGAAGGAAAGCAGCATCCCCACGTCCTCCACGAATGCCCCCGCCGCAGCACTAACAATCAGTGCAGGGAACACATAATCCAGACCCTCCTTCCACCGATCAGAATTGGAAGTGTCAGTCACATACTGCAGATGAAGTACTGGCAAGGAGTCACAGACCTCAGCGACGACCTTCCTCAGTAGGCGAGATGACCGGATCCCCGCTCTTTCTCCCAGCTCCTCCAACGATCTGCTCCGCATCAGATGACCCAGCTTGGTACACCCCACACCTAACAGGCATGAACGTAGGCTGGCTGAACCCAGAGCATGAGACTGGATGGCAGTGTTGTGAAAAAGAGGCTCTTCAAAAAGCCACATCCCTGGTAGTGTGCCGGCCTTACGGGACTTGACAAGAACTCTCCAAGCCTGCATAACAGACTCATAAAATGGAGTCAGGCCAGACAAAACACCCCCCTCCAGCTTTAAGAGGAAAAGGTGCTTGTCTAATCCCAAACAGCCCGCTCTCCTCATCACTGTGTAGGCTGTGTCGACCCAGCTAGAACCGTCACTGTACAACAGTCTCTGGGCTGCTTGAAGCCGGAAAGCCATGATCCTAGAGGAAATGTCCACCAGGCCTTGCTCACCCTCGTGTAGTGGCAGGTACAGGGCTGCAGCTTTTATCCAGTGTTGTCCCGACCAGAAGAAATTGACAAGGGTCCTCTGAAGCTCTTGTATCAGACCCCCCGATGGCTGTAAAATCATTAGTCTGTGCCACAGGGTAGAGGCAGCAAGATTATTAGCTACCAGTACCCTTCCCCTATAAGACAGCTGAGGCAGCACCCATTTCCATCTTGACAGTCTGGCACACACTTTCTCCACTACACCCTCCCAGTTCTTATTCTGAAAGACATCGGAGCCTAGAAAAAACCCCAAAGTCTTCATCCCATCTCTGCCCCACTGAAGCCCCCCTGGTAACCGTGGAGCGGACCCCATCTGACCCCCCCCCCCCCTGGTAACCGTGGAGTGGACCCTATCTGAAGCCCCCCTGGTAACCGTGGAGCAGACCCTATCTGAAGCTGACAGCGCTTCACTCTTTCCCCAATTGACTCTAGCTGAGGAGACCCTCTCATACACCTTTAAAGCGTTTGAGAGAACCTTAACATCCTCAGCCCCTGTAATAAAAACTGTCACGTCATCTGCATATGCAGACAGTGCTATCGTGGGACCCTTCATTACACCTGGCACAGAGAAACCAGTAAGCCTCGCTCTTAAAAAACAAAGCATTGGTTCAATTGACTATATAACTGCCCTGAAATTGGGCATCCCTGCCTGATGCCCCTTTGGACAGGGATGGGGCAGCTCAAACCATCCCCACCTTCACCATACACGAGGCCCCAGCATACAGTAAACTCATCCAAGACAAAAAAACATCCCCAAACCCAAAGGCTTTCATTGTTTTAAACAAGTACTGGTGGTCCACACGATCAAAAGCCTTCTCCTGATCCAAAGAAAGTAAACCCACATTTACAAATGTCTAAAACATCTCTTATTAAAAATATGTTGTCAACAATAGAGCGGTCAGGTACACAGTAAGACTGGTCCTTGTGGACCAACAATCCCAGATACTCTTTCAACCTGTTTGAGAGACATTTAGATACCATTTTATATTCTGCGCACAGCAAAGCAACAGGTCTCCAATTTTTTATGAGAGCCAAATACCCCTTTTTTGGCAACAGTGAAAGCACCGCACGTTGACAGGATACAGGAAGAGAACCCTCATGAAAAGATTCACACACCACTTCATAAAAACCCTCCCCAATAGACCCCCAAAAGTGCTTATAAAACTCAGATGGTATGCCAGGGGCTCGGCCTGATGAGAGCTGTGTAACTGCTGTGGACAGCTCTTGCAGAGTAATGTCAGAGTCCAATGCGACTCTCTGCTCAGGTCCCATTTGAGGAAGACCGTGTAGCAACTGTTCAGTACACAGAGAGTCACAATCCTCCGCCTTATAGAGGACAAAGTAGAAATCCACGGCATGTTGACGCATTTCACTGTGATCCGTGGTCACCTTCCCATCAGGGAGACAAAGGCAAACCATCTGTTTACGTTGCAGTGTCGACTGTCCTAGGTTAAAAAAGAAAGCGCTAGGAGCATCCATATCCTTGAGGGAAGCGAAACGAGACCTAATCAAGGCACCCTTCACTCTTTCATGCAGAAACGACCTCAGTTCATGTCTCTTGTCCTGTAAGTTCATGACTAATCCAGGATCGTTCTGAGTCAGCAACTTCAATTCAATAGATTTGATGTCCTGTTCAAGGGCCCTGATAGTCTCTTTAACTTCAATACGAGACAGAGCAGTATACTGTTGACAAAACAATCGTATTTGGGCCTTCCCAACCTCCCACCATTGTCTCAAGGACTCAAAATTCCCTTTTGTAACCCTCCATTTTTCCCAATTCAACAAAAACCTTTCACAAAACATGACACCATGTAACAATTTAACATTAAAATACCATTAACTTCTCAGGGCTACGTAGGACGCTACCGTCCCACCTGCGGGACACACTATTCAACAGCCAGTGAAATAGCATGGCGCGAAATACAAAACAGCAAAAATCTCATTTCATTTTCTCAAACAATCAACTATTTTACACCATTTTAAAAGATAGGACTCTCGTTAATCTAACCACATTGTCCGATTTCAAAAAAGCTTTATGGCGAAAACATAAAATTTGATTATGTTAGGACATAAACGTCACAAGAAAAACCATACAGCCATTTTCCAAGCAAGGACATGCATCACAAAAACCAAAAGTACAGCTAAAATATTCACTAACCTTTGATCTTCATCAGATGGCACTCATAGGACTTCATGTTATACAATACATGTATGTTTTGTTCGATAAAGTTCATATTTATATCCAAAAACAGCATTTTACATTGGCACGTGATGTTCAGAAAATGTATTCCCACCAAAACCGCCGGTGAATGTGCACATCAATTTACAAAAATACTCATAAAGGTTGATAAAATGTACAACAGTTATTGAAAGAATTATAGATACACTACTCATTGACGCAACCGCTTTGTCAGATTTCAAAATAACTTTACGGAGAAAGCACATTGTTCAATATTCTGAGTACATAGCTCAGCCATCGAAGCAAGCTATACAGCTACCCGCCAAGTTCTGGCATCAACAAAACTCTGAATTAGTATTATAAATATTATCTTCTCGTAAATCAGGACACGAAAAGTCAAAATGTTCCATTACCGGTCGTAGAAACATGTCAAACGTTGTTTACAATCAATCCTTAGGGTCTTTTTAAGATAAAATGTCGCTAATATTCCAACCGGACAATAGTGTATTCATTCCAGGAGAAAAAGAAGGAATGGTGCGCTCGCGGGCTCACGTATACCCAAGCCCTTTGTCCATAGGCAGTCCACTCATTGACTGAGCTACTATTCTCTGCCCAGTAACAGGAGGAGGAAACAGGTTTCTAAAGGCTGTTGACTGCCAATGGAAGCCTTAGGAAGTGCAACGTGACCCCACAGACATTGTAGTTTCGATAGGGATTCAAAAATTCAATTCTCAGATTTCCCACTTCCTGGTTGGATTTTTCTCAGGTTTTTGCCTGCCATATGAGTTCTGTTATACTCACAGACATCATTCAAACAGTTTTAGAAACTTCAGAGTGTTTTATATCCAAATCTACTAATAATATGCAAATATTTGACTCTGGGCATGCTTTTCATCCGAAAATGAAAATACTGCCCCCTATACCTTAAAGTTAAGATGATGACCTTCGTGGACAGGTTGTGAATATCAACAGTAACAATATGGTGATCAGAGAAACCCACAGGAGTAATATCACACCTTCCAACCCTACTACAGTAGTGATCAGATACATACAACCTGTCTAACCTTCCAACCCTACTACAGTAGTGATATTACCCCCATAAGTGTCACAGGACTCGTCTCAAGGTAACCCATACAAACAAATGGAAGTAGTTTTGTGCCGACAAAAATAAGGAGTTAAATATGTGTCCAAAAATGTTTTAGAATTCCTGAGCTTTCTTATATATCCTAGATATAGGGCAGACACTTCAAAACCTTAGTCCAAATAGGAATGTCTTTTTTTTTTTACATTTATGAATGTGTTATTCAATGCATTTCTATGGACTATAGTAGTAAAGGCCAAATTCTATATTTGATTTTAAAAAATGTACTTTGATTTTTTTTTTTATACCTAAATGATCCATGGTATGACCGCCCCAACTGCTTGGACTTCTAGAGGTTAACTCCCGTTGTACCAAACTAACTGCTAGGCAGGAAGTTGATAAATACAGGAGATGATTGGGACAGCAACATGAACAAGATATTTTTATGGAGGCGCAATGATCACTTTCAGATGGAACAGTTAGCAGGCATAGGTATGTTTGTGACGGCCAATACAGCACGGCTTGGAGCTGCTCGTCCACTCAGCATCCAGGATCCAAACGACCAGTTTTTGTCAGTTGAGTTGACTCAATAAATCACAGAACAGATTGAAGGGTACACTCAAAATGGCTCCCAGTCCACCCATTATGCCATCATTGACTTAAAAGGAGACGCCCTTTCTGTTCATTCTTATTTCAAATTTCTATGGTAGCAATGCTAGTAGAAACAGCTTGCATCTGTTAGCACAAAGACACCAGCTAAATGACTTTTTTTATTTTGAAGGAAGCTACAGCACCCTGGCAAAGTTGAAAATAAGTTAAAACTTCCAAAAATTTACTTTCACTCATTTTCTAAAAAAGGGGAAATGTATCATTATTTTGTGCATGTATGCATTAGTCTAATAAATGGGCCTAAGCCCTAAACAATATAGTGCTTTTCAACTGTTCGCTGCCCGCACCCGCCCGCCCGACAACTGTGGACGGTTCTGACCTAGAATACGTGGACAACTACAAATACCTAGGTGTCTGGCTAGACTGTAAACTCTCCTTCCAGACTCACATCAAACATCTCCAATCCAAAATCAAATCTAGAATCAGCTTTCTATTTCGCAACAAAGCCTCCTTCACTCACGCCACCAAACTTACCCTAGTAAAACTGACTATCCTACTGATCCTCGACTTCGGCGATGTCATCTACAAAATAGCTTCCAATACTCTACTCAGCAAATTGGATGTAGTCTATCACAGTGCCATTCGTTTTGTTACCAAAGCCCCTTACACCACCCACCACTGCGACCTGTACGCTCTAGTCGGCTGGCCCTCGCTACATATTCGTCGCCAGACCCACTGGCTCCAGGTCATCTATAAGTCTATTCTAGGTAAAGCTCTGCCTTATCTCAGCTCACCGGTCACGATAACAACACTCACCCATAGCACACGTTCCAGCAGGTATATCTCACTGGTCATCCCCAAAGCCAACACCCCCTTTGGCCTCCTTTCCATCCAGTTCTCTGCTGCCAGTGACTGTAACGAATTGCAAAATCGCTGAAGCTGGAGACTTACATTTCCCTCACTAACTTTAAACATCAGCTATCTGAGCAGCTAACCGATCGCTGCAGCTGTACATAGCCCATCTGTAAATAGCCCACCCAATATACCTACCTCATCCCTATATTGTTTTATTTACTTTGCTGCTCTTTTGCACACCAGTATCACTACTTATACACCTTCATCTGCTCATCTATCACTCCAGTGTTAATCTGCTAAATTGTAATTACTCAGCTACTCTGGCCTATTTATTGCCTTACCTCCTCATGCCATTTGCACACACTGTATATAGACTTTCTTTTTTTCTATTGTGTTATTGACTGTACGCTTGTTTATTCCATGTTTAACTCTGTGTTTCTGTCGCACTGCTTTGCTCTATCTTGGCCAGGTCGCAGTTGTAAATGAGAACTTGTTCTCTACTAGCTTACCTGGTTAAATAAAGGTGAAATAAAAAAATAGTCTGAGGTCTGAAATCACAAGCCTTTTCCTCTCTCATTCTACCTTGTTAGTGTCAAAGAGACGTTGGCTGGATACATGGACCGCAAAGAAGTAGAAGTCCTGCCTGACGTGGAGGCCTCCTTCCCAGACGACATACTCCTCTCACAGATTGTAGAGACCTGGAAATTTACTGTGACTTCCCAACAGGAATGGATGATGTAATTGATCAACTGTCCATTTGAATGTAAATGGCTACTATAAACAATAGATAAATCAGGGAAATGTTAGAATAGATAACAGGAGTAGCCTCTCATAAACACGATTTGTTATTAGCCTTTAAGTGATAGTACAGTATGTGCCCCACTGACACTCCAGATGTAGGCAGAGCATATTTAAATGGTAAATATGAAGAATCATGCCTTCCTCCATGCAAAAAACTGCTTTGAATGTGATTTTTTTTTCCCCCCCCCCCGACTGTTAAAAGTAATAGTTTTTACTGAATCTTTTTTTATGTTCATTTTTGGGGGAAATATAGTTTACTTTGAGATTCTATTCAAACTTTTCTATTATTTTTTATTATACTTTTATGTTACGCTCTCCTTTTTACCATGTTTTAAAAAAATAGGTTTAGCAATCTTCAGACTGTTGTTATTTGGCGTTTCTTCCAAGATAATATATCTTGACACCATTGACTTTAGATCAGTGGGCGCTATGGGTCCACTTTTGTCTAATTTGCAGCCTTGATAGTGAAATGCATGACATTAGAATCTGGTTGAGAATTCAGTATAGCCCTCATCTCCAAGAAAAGATTACTTTAGTTTTTTGTTCTAATTGAATATGAGTAGATTCTTTGCTTTGTCTTAAATCATTTGTCCAATCATGACATCCTGAAATAAAGGGGCTGGAGCCATCATCGCACTTTGAGATGACATTATAGCATGGCTGTCCTTCACTGTTTTCCGCCACAAATGATGTGCAGTATCCTGCTAATATCAGAGAGAAAGCAATTCTAAAACTTGGTTAAAATGTTGAGTGCAAATGATTATCATTTTGTTTTTAAAAGGATAAGTTCATCAAATTTATGTTTGGGTCAAAATCAAGTTAATCTTAACTGAATGAACATTTACCCTTTTAATGTAGTCAGTCCAGTTTAGATTATAAAAGCATATCATGGATTCATTCATCCAAAACACAATCAAGATTTCTTTCACTTTAGGACCTAATTAATTTATTTCAATTAACTGATTTCCATTTAATTTGAACTTGATAAAATGGAACGGCTCTTCCATGGCCTGCACACTCAGACATGTCACCCATTTAGCATGTTTGGGATGCTCTGGATTGACGTGTACGAGTGTTCCAGTTCCCGCCAATATCCAGTAACTTAGGACAGCAATTGAAGACGAGTGGGACAATATTCCACAGGCCACGATCAACTCTATACGAAGGAGATGTTACACTGCATGAAGAAAATGGTGGTCACACAATATACAGACTGGTTTTCTGATCCACGCCCCTACCTTTTTTAAAAGGTATCCGTGACCAACAGATGCATATCTGTAGTCCCAGTCATGTGAAATCCATAGATTAGGGCCTAATGCATTTATTTCAATGAATTGATTTCCTTATATGAACTGTAACTCGGTAAAATCTTCGAAATTGTTGCATGTGATTAAATATACTGAACAAAAATATAATCTATGGCTTTCACATGACTGGGAATAAAGATATGTAACTGTTGGTCACAGATACCTTAAAAAAAAGGTAGGGGCGTGGATCAGAAAACCAGTCAGTATCAGATGTGACCACCATTTGCCTCATGCAGCGTGACACACAACCCACTGCAGTCAGGTCAAAACCCTGGTGAGGACGATGAGCGTCCCTGAGACAGTTTGTGTAGAAATTCTACGGTTGTTCAAACCTACAGTTTCATCAGCTGTCGGCGTGGCTGGTCTCAGACGATCCCCCAGGTGAAGTCGTCGGATGTGGAGGTCCTGGGCTGGCGTGGTTAAACGTGGTCTGCGGTTGTGCAGCCGATTACACATACTGCCAAATTCTCTAAAACAATGTTGGTGGCTTATGGAAGAGAAATTAACATTAAATTATTTGGCAACACCTCTGGTTGACATTCCTGCAGTCAACATGCCAATTGCACAAAACTTGAGTCATCTGTGGCATTGTAACAAAACTGCACATTTTAGAGTGGCCTTTTGTCCCCAATACAAGGTGCACCTCTAATGATCATGCTATTTAATCAGCTTCTTAATATGCTACCTACACCTGTCAGGTGGATGGATTATCTTGGCAAAAGGAGAAATGCTCACTAACAGGGATGTAAACAAATTTGTGCTCAAAATTTGAGATAAATAAGATGTACGTATAGAACATTTGTGGGATCTTTTATTTCAGCTCATGAAACATGGGACCAATACTTCACGTTGCGTTTATATTTTTGTTCAGTATATAATTGTCATGTTCACACTGCAAACATTTTTTTTTTTTTACAACAGAGCAAAATACAAAATGTACACATTACATAACACATTAGATAACCCTACAGTGAGAGTTTGAGCGACAATAACAAGGCTGTCTTGGCTGATTATTGATAATATTCCAGATGTCCAACGGCACACACCAACAACAAAAAACAACAGACACAACTATGTCTATATATGCATTGCACTGTGGTGGCATAAATATGGATAGCTTTTGGCGTTCATGAACATTGCTGGAGAAGTGTTCACCAATATTTGTATTACTTTTATAGCTCTGAATATTTTTTTTTGCATTTGATGATTACAAGCAGCACTGAGGTACATATGTGATGCAGACCTGCCAACCTTAATTTCTAGGAGTACCACTTCAGCGCAGCGGTAGCACCCCCATGCGACACCCGTGATTGTTTTGCAGAAGACTGCCTCAGTAGGAATGGTATGCTACAGACTTATGGGTACTTGGTAATTAGCTGCTCTTCAGTAGCTAACTAGAAATATGTTTCAAAAATGTACAATCATGCTCTCCCTAGGATTTTCTGACAATGTGGTGCTGCTGTAGGTCTAAGGTTGGGTAGAGAGGAAGTCCGGGAGGAGGCAGTCAACTTCCCCCTCAAGAAGTTGGCTACCAATGGCCACTTCCTGTAACTTAAGAGTCTTAAATTATATCAAACAATGTACCCAACACAGTTTGATCCTAAATGAAATGGCGGTGGTGTCAACGAGCTTACATTTTTGTAGGTAAATATTTAGGAGTCTGAATATTCTAATTAATAGGTAAGAATGTAAGAGTCTGAATATTCTAATTAATAGGTAAGAATGTAAGAGTCTGAATATTCTAATTAATAGGTGGTGTTCATGTGGATAGTCTTGTGAAAATATAAAACTGGCTTAAAATTTTGTTTGGGTAGAAAATTCTGAATAATTAAATTACTGAATGCAAGGTAGTAGTTTAGCTTGCTGCAGGCTATTTGAAATACAAAACAACTGAACTAGGCTTATATGAATGTGTCACACGTCCATCCCTGACCTAATCCATCAGGTTACATATCTAGCATTTACAGTGTCTAAAGGAACTAGACACCCCTTGAATTTTTCCACATTTTCTTACAGCCTGAATTTAAAATGGATTACATTGAGTGTGTCAATGGCCTACACCCCCCCCCAATAGACATTTTCACAAATTAATAAAAAGCTGAAATGTCTTGAGTCAAGTATTCAACCCTTTTATGGCAAGCCTGAATAAATCCAGGAGGAAAAATGTGCTTAACAAGTAGCATGGACTGACTATGTGCAATAATAGTCTTTAACATGATTTTTGAATGACCACCTACCTCATCTCTACCCCAACACATACAGATGATTGTAAGGTCCCTCAATCAAGCAGTGAATTTCACACAGATTCAACCACAAAGACCAAGGAGATTTTCCAAAGCCTCAAAGATGGGAACCTATTGGCAGATGTGTAATAGAAAAAAATAAATAAACGCAGCCATTGATTATCCCTTTGTGCATGGTGAAGATATTATTTACACATTGGATGGTGTATCAATACACCCAGTCACTACAAAGACACAGGCGTCCTTCCTAACTCAGTTGCCGGGGAGGAAGGAAACCCACTCAGGGATTTCACCATGAGGCCAATGGTGACATAGTTTAATGGGTGTGAAACTAATTGACAGAGTGAAAAGGAAGCCTGTACCGAATACAAATATCGCAAAACATGCATCCTGTTTGCAATAAGGCACTGAAGTAAACCTGGACAAAAAAAATGTGGCAAAGAAATTGACTTTGTCTTGAATACAAAGCGCTATGTTTGGGGCAAATCTAACACATCACTAAGTACAACTCTTCATATTTTCAAGCATGGTGGTGGCTGCATCATGTTACGGCTATGCTCGTCATCGTCAAGACGTGGGAGTTTATGATAAAAATAAATGGAATAGAGCTAAGCACAGGCAAAATCCTAGCGGGAAAACCTGGTTCTGTCTGAGAGTGGGAAGCACCGAGACTTATCCATAAGGACTCACAGCTGTAATCGCTGCCAAAGGTGATTCTAACATGTTTTGACTCAGGGGTGTGAATACATACCGTAATTTAGATATTTCTGTATTTCATTTGCAAACATTTCAAAAAATAAATAAAATGTAAAAAAAAAAATTCGGCAAAGCATGAAGTCTACGAAACTTAATGCATCGTAACAGATTCTAGTTTTGGGAATATAACTTTTTTGAGATCAGATGTTTCATCGATGAGAAAAATTTGCCCGATTGTCGGCCCCGTTTGACCTAGTTCCATCTTCTCCCACTAACGCAACTGGACTTCGGCTCACTACCATATTTGGTGGTGAGAAAACATTCTAAAAACAGATGTTTCAGCTTTATAGCCCGTGACATGTCTGGGTTTCCCCTTCTGTCTGTGCTACGACTACGGGAGGGGGCTCAGCTCCAACTTCAAACGGTTGAGTCAAAAAACAAATTGTGCCAACCAACTAGAAGCATAATGTTTTGCATATTTTAGGGTTGTTTTTCAAACCAGCGTACTTTTACCTCAGATTGCGTGCAGGTTGGCAGGTCTCAGTGATGCATAACTTTGTTCCCCCCCCCCCCCCAGTGTGTACAGTACGCAGTGTGTGTGTATGCAGTATCTTTCTGCATTGTCGTGTTTATTCAGTGCGTTTACTTCGTCATTTACCTGTTCTAACCTTGGTTTCCGTTGCATGTTTTTAAATCACTCACTCATCGCCCTGGTCAGTTTTTTTCTGTACGAAAAAATATTAATCTTCACATATTTCAATTAGTTTGAGTTTGACTCCACTTCACAGTAAAGATTAATGGGGGGGAAGTTGCAAGCATAATTTCTTTATTTCCTGAACATCATTTGTTCTTCTACATTTCATGTACTACTGGAGTATTTCAGTCATTTTGCTATCTACTCAAAATCTATACAACAACCTTGGCTTTGACATCTCATGTACAATCCTCTTTTCAAAAACAAGGAAACAACCCCAAGCTACACTTCTGTGAACCTTCTTTACAAAGCCAGACGGATTTTAGATTTTTTTTGGTCATTGAAGTAATCCATAGTTAAATACTGGCTGGGTTGTGAAGTATATAAAAAAACTTAGTCTCCCCTCCCACTCTTCTAAAGCCCCACTCATCATGCCTTATACTCAAGGGGGCCTTAAAGGCATGAAGATCAAGGGCAGTGCTCCCATCCAATCCCTGGAAAAGGGCACTATAGTCAGTCTCTCTGGGGCCTGTTCAGGCTGGGTGGAGTTACAGAACATCTAGACAGAAATGTACTTTGTAAAACAGAGGATGTGAGCAGAGTGGAGGGAGGAGTAGAACGTGCGTAATTTGGCTGGAGCGAACCTCAAAAAAATGTCCTTCACCACTGTTATTTTAAATTAGTCCTATTCTTGTGTATTTATTTAGCCTACCTCCACTACTAATGCTCAGAGATGTTGATATGAGTCGACTAAGAAATAGTTCACAGCCTGTGTAATTGATGGCAAGACAACAAATGAGCTCATGTAGCAACAACAGAGACGTTTAGATTTTTATAAAGGCTATTGTAAAAAGAAGAAAAAAAAGGATTCCATGTAACAGTGTTAAAGTTGTCCATCAACTGTAAAATGTGAGCACTACACAGCCACAGTTACAACTGAAGTAGCCTACCTGATCATCAAGAGAAACACATTTTTATTTTTTAACACAGCGGCCGCATATCATCAGGTAGGTCCTTGTTCAGTAGCCTATGACATGTTGTTGAAATGTTGAAGCTTCTTATGATAGCCTACTTCAAAACAAAAATGGTACATAGTCACAAAAGAAGATGGGATATAACTTAAATTATTGTTTTAAACTAAACAAATACAGCGAATTTGGAGCGGCAGTTTTTTTTCTCCTTCGAGTGCCGAGCGATTTTATTTTGGGTGGAGCGGGAGAAAGGATGATGATCGCCAGAGCGGTGACCCCGCTCTGTGAGCGATGAGTGGGATTTCCAACTGCTCAACTCTGCTGAAATAATCTGGTGGTGAACAGATATGCTTATTCCTCCATGTTGAATAGGGAATACATAGCTTTATTAGTGACAGGTTAAACCCCCCCCCCCCCCCCAAAAAAAAAAATCATGACTGCAATTTAAGTCGATCTTAGATTTGGCGGCAAAACTTTTTGGCTCAAGGGCCACATTGGGATTTTGAAATTCAACTGAGGGCTGCACAGATTTTGTAATTTTTTATTATGACCGATTTGTTAGTCAAAATCAATTTTGAGGGCCAGAAACAGGTAAGTTATAAAAAAAAAAAAAACGGGTCTATTATATTTTCTACATAGTTTTTAGTTTTAGATGTGTGGCTTAGTGTCTTCTTAACCCAAATTAATAACCCCCCCGTCCCCCACCCACCCACAAGATTTGATATATTTTGTTTACTCTAACCATGACAGAACTTTTAACTCCTGTATGACATTTTTTATCTGCAACGTTCAGAATGTTTCATCCCCCAGACCATTGCAAAGGATGCAACTGACCAATCAGAGGGATCCTGGGCATGGTTCAGTCAGGTAACGTTCAGGTGGGGCTTACTGACGTCCTTCCACCAACCTGTTCTAATCTCAGTACAGCCTCATACTAAAAAACAACCCTCGGTGAGGCCAAGCAGTCCCCGTTAGAAGGGCATCCCTCCGGAGATCTGTCGGGCCACCTGTTCCTCGGTGCTTTCCTCCTTGTCGCGCTCCTTGTTCCAGTCCTTGAGGCCCTCAGGCAGGGATGTGTCCTCATCCATGCCCCCCGTGCCCTCCACAAACTCCTCGTAGGTGGACTTCTCAGCGAACGGCCGTAGCCCCAGGAGCTCCACCATGTCCTTCTTGTCCAGCACCTCCTTCTCCAGCAGACGCTGCGCCACCTGACCAGGCAACCATTGAAGGTAAATGTATTATTACATTTGGCGTAAGTTTTACTTGTGTGTCTGTGTGAGACGGTGTAAGCCTAGGAGTAAGTGTTTTTATGTCCTACCACCACACCTGCTCCCACACGTACCTTCTCCACGTCGCCTTTCTTCTCAGCCAGTAGGGTGTGGGTACGCTCGTACGCCTCTCGGATGAGATTGCGTACCTCCGTGTCGATGAGGCGCGCCGTGGCCTCGCTGTAGGGCTTCTCAAGGGTCATCTCTCCCTGCCGGGGCAAGTCGAAGGACACCTGGCCCACCTTGTCATTCATGCCAAACTGCACGATCTGTAAAAACAATGGTGTAGAAACAGAGTAACACTTTATTGGAATGTCCTAATACCACAGATGGAGATTTTCTGTATATTCAATTAATTAAACAAATATATATAATGTGTGCAGGCACCATGGTCTGGGTACATGTTCACAACCCAAAAGACAAGGGGTGGTGGACCATTCTTGACACACACAAGGAAACTGTTGAGCGTGAAAAACCCAGTAACGTTGTAGTTCTTCACACTCTCAAACCAGTGCGCCTGACACCTACTAGCATACCCTGTTCAAAGGCACTTAAATATTTTGTCTTGCCCATTCACTCTCTGAATGGCACACATATAATCCTTCTTTAACATGTCTCCTCCTCTTCATCTACACTGATTGAAGTGGATTTAACAAGTGACGTCAATAAGAGATCATAGCTTTTCACCTGGTCAGTCTATATCATGGAAAGACCAGGTGTTCCTAATGTTTTGTACACTCAGTGTATGTGATAAAGGAATGTATATGTTTAAAGTAATGACTAAAGGATTCCACCCCGAAATCATATAATTGTATGAAATGTGTTAAGAGTCATAATTCCATAATGTGTGTGTGACTAGACCATTGTGTTACTATGTAGTAATGTGAGAGTTGAGACAACAAAGGACAACAGGAAAGAGGCCCCTTCCAAGGCCTCTCTAACCTAGGGAAGCTTAGGCTGGTAGAGTGTGTGTGTGCGCACGCGCGTAGGTGGGGGGTGAGAGTTATAAAATGACGGTGTATGTATTTGACTCCTCTGAATAAACTACGAACCTTTTGCAGAATCTGAGTCTTTGCCTAATTCTTATTAAACCCAGGGTCTTACAAACCTCGGGGAATTAGTCAAAGCTTTAATGATTGTTAGTTATCATCATTGGGATTGAATATTCTCGTGACAGTGTGCTTCTCCCCACCGGAAACTCGAGTTCAATCCTCATGTCCTCCCCTCTCACAGACTCTCCCACTTGAATGCATCTCTCTCATTCCATTACTGTCTCAATAAAATGCAAAATGTCATATGATAATCCACTCTACTTCAACAACAACAAATAACTGGAATGTGACACACACACACCTTCATGAGATTAGTACAACCGTCTTACCCCACCTCTTTAAGGAATACCTAGGATAGGATAAAGTAATCCTTCTAACCCCCCCCCCCCCCCTAAAAAGATTTAGATGCACTATTGTAAAGTGGTTGTTCCACTGGATATCATAAGGTGAATCCACCAATTTGTAAGTCGCTCTGGATAAGAGCGTCTGCTAAATGATGTAAATGTCATAAACCCATTGTGTACTAGCCCTGTGAAACACAAAGAGAAACGCGAATAAATCTGGTGGTGGTGGGGACGGGGACAGACCTGGGCGTACGCACTCTGGGTGACCTTCCTGAGGTCGTCCTGGGCCCCCGTGGTGATGCGGCCAAAGAAGATCTCCTCAGACACGCGGCCACCCAGCGTCATGCACATCCTGTCCAGCAGCTGCTCCTTGGTGTATAGGTACTGCTCCTTAGGCAGGTACTGGGCATAGCCTAACCCTTTGCCTCTGGGGATGATAGATACCTGGAGAGAGGACAAAATGTCAGAGGTAAGTTGAGCCTGGCAGTTATTGGTCACCCAGTATTAACCTGTTGGGTCTAGGGGGCAGCATTTGCACGTCTGGATAAAAAAAATGTACCCGATTTAATCTGGTTACTAATCCTACCCAGTAACTAGAATATGCATATACTTATTATATATGGATAGAAAACACTCTAAAGTTTCCAAAACTGTTTGAATGGTGTCTGTGAGTATAACAGAACTCATTTGGCAGGCAAAACCCTGAGACATTTTCTGACAGGAAGTGGATACCTGATGTGTTGTATTGATTTTAAACCTATCCCATTGAAAAACACAGGGGTTTAGGAATATTTTGGCACTTCCTATTGCTTCCACTAGATGTCACCAGCCTTTACAAAGTGTTTTGAGTCTTCTGGAGGGAGATCTGACCGAACAAGAGCCATGGAACGGTGATGTCCCATTAGACACCTGGCGCGCTACTTCATGTTGGGTACCCTCGTTCCAATACGTTATAAAAGGCTATGCATTCGTCCACCTTGAATATTATTCATGTTCTGGTTAAAAAAGGCCCTAATGATTTATGCTATACAACGTTTGACATGTTTGAACGAACGGAAATATATTTTTTCCCCTCGTTCATGACGAGAAGTCCGGCTGGCTTACATCATGTGCTAACGAGACGGAGATTTTTGGACATAAATGATGAGCTTTTTTGAACAAAACTACATTCGTTATGGACCTGTGATACCTGGAAGTGACATCTGATGAAGAGAATCAAAGGTAATGGATTATTTACATAGTATTTTCGATTTTAGATCTCCCCAACATGACGTCTAGTCTGTATCGCAACGCGTATTTTTCTGGGCACAGTGCTCAGATTATTGCAAAGTGTGATTTCCCAGTAAGGTTATTTTTAAATCTGGCAAGTTGATTGCGTTCAAAAGATGTAAATCTATAATTCTTTAAATGACAATATAATATTTTACCAATGTTTTCTAATTTTAATTATTTAATTTGTGACGCTGACTTGACTGCCGGTTATTGGAGGGAAACGATTTCCTCAACATCAATGCCATAGTAAAACGCTGTTTTTGTATATAAATATGAACTTGATAGAACTAAAAATGCATGCATTGTCTAACATAATGTCCTAGGAGTGTCATCTGATGGAGATTGTAAAAGGTTAGTGTATCATTTTAGCTGGTTTTATGGTTTTGGTGACCCTGTCTTTGACTTGACAAAACATTACACACAACTCTTGTAAATGTACTGTCCTAACATACTCTAAATTTATGCTTTCGCCGTAAAACCTTTTTGAAATCGTAAAACGTGGTTAGATTAAGGAGATGTTTATCTTTCAAATGGTGTAACATAGTTGTATTTTTGAAAAATTTGAATTTTGACATTTATTTGGATTCAAATTTGCCGCTCTTGAAATGCACCTGCTGTTGATGGAGTGCACCACAGGTGGCACGCTAGCGTCCCACCTAGCCCCAAGAGGTTAAATCTGGCTGATACGGGTTAAAATGCCAAAAACCGTGAACTATCCCTTTAATATCTTGCAAAGTATGCATATATTCTCTAGAGCTAGTCAGACTGATGTTTTACAAAGCCACCAATATTAACATAACACTTTTTCTAAGGATGCATGGTTAAGACCATCCAACTCGCAAAGCCAGCCAGTATAGCGTAAATATTATAAAACGGGGTGTTTGGATTCTGGATGTTGATTGGTTGGACAACATCTCCCGCAAAATAACATGTATTAAATGTCATAATTCCACTGTCCCGCAGCCCAGGCAGGGAATTCATAAACTTCATCTCTCTCGGGGGCAAGCATCTACACATTATTTGTCCACGCCACCATTTGGTTTGCAACAGTTGGCAGTTGAATGTAGATCCACCTACAACCCGAGCAACAATGTATTATTTTACAAATGCGATAATCTCCCATGCCAGTAGCCCAACAATGAACGTAAAATGAGTAATTAATCATGAAAACCGTAAACACTCAGAACTCCACTCATTAATTAACCAGCACAGTGCAGCCTATTGTATATTAATGAAATCATTATTTATTCAAGTACTTGTCACTCATCCTCATTGAATCTCTGCTAGCTAGGTACATGATAATGATTTGTTTAGCATAGTAACATCGCATGAATATAATTATTAGCATTAACGACTGGGTCAAAACAATGACCCGTATAGAGAGGCAGGTATAATATTGGTAGTGACTAGGATCTACCAGTATAGAGAGGCAGGTAGAATATTGGTAGTGACTAGGATCTACCAGTATATAGAGAGGCAGGTAGAATATTGGTAGTGACTAGGATCTACCAGTATATAGAGAGGCAGGTAGAATATTGGTAGTGACTAGGATCTACCAGTATATAGAGAGGCAGGTAGAATATTGGTAGTGACTAGGATCTACCAGTATATAGAGAGGCAGGTAGAATATTGGTAGTGACTAGGATCTACCAGTATAGAGAGGCAGGTAGAATATTGGTAGTGACTAGGATCTACCAGTATAGAGAGGCAGGTAGAATATTGGTAGTGACTAGGATCTACCAGTATAGAGAGGCAGGTAGAATATTGGTAGTGACTAGGATCTACCAGTATAGAGAGGCAGGTAGAATATTGGTAGTGACTAGGATCTACCAGTATAGAGAGGCAGGTAGAATATTGGTAGTGACTAGGATCTACCAGTATAGAGAGGCAGGTAGAATATTGGTAGTGACTAGGATCTACCAGTATAGAGAGGCAGGTAGAATATTGGTAGTGACTAGGATCTACCAGTATAGAGAGGCAGGTAGAATATTGGTAGTGACTAGGATCTACCAGTATAGAGAGGCAGGTAGAATATTGGTAGTGACTAGGATCTACCAGTATAGAGAGGCAGGTAGAATATTGGTAGTGACTAGGATCTACCAGTATATAGAGAGGCAGGTAGAATATTGGTAGTGACTAGGATCTACCAGTATAGAGAGGCAGGTAGAATATTGGTAGTGACTAGGATCTACCAGTATAGAGAGGCAGGTAGAATATTGGTAGAGACTAGGATCTACCAGTATAGAGAGGCAGGTAGAATATTGGTAGAGACTAGGATCTACCAGTATAGAAAGGCAGGTAGAATATTGGTAGAGACTAGGATCTACCAGTATAGAGAGGCAGGTAGAATATTGGTAGTGACTAGAATATACCTTGAGCAGAGGGTCAGCGTGCTCCAGGTACCAGCCTGCCACAGCGTGCCCTGCCTCGTGGTAAGCTACAGTCTTTTTCTCCTCAGGCTGCAGGACCTGAGTCTTCTTCTCCAGACCTGTACATTCAACAACAGAAAGTAGTTGACATACCTGTGTGACTTTTGAAACAATCTGCATGACAAAGAAGGTACCCTATTCATATGGAAAATGAATGGAGGTAGAACAGAAGGAGTGAGTAATCAATGACGTTTACATTTACATTTAGTCATTTAGCAGACACTCTTATCCAGAGCGACTTACAGTAGTGAATGCATACATTTTTTTTTTGTGTACTGGCCCCCCGTGGGAATCGAACCCACAACCCTGGCGTTGCAAACACCATGCTCTACCAACTGAGCCACAGGGAAGGCTAGTACACAAAAAAATATCTTTGTTGCTGTGTAAAAAGTCCAGTCGATGTATCAAGCCACACTAGTTCAATTAGATCATATAGATTAGAATACATTATACTTTCAGTTTAATAAATTTCAGGTGAAATGTAATAAATCACATTACAATTGACAGAGAAGTCATATTGGAGCTCCTTGCATCTCTATGGTTTGCTGGTCTTGACAACACAGCTTGTAAGTAGCCAATACATGTGACACATTTTTATTTTATTTAACTAGGCAAGTCAGGCTTCCCGAGTGGCGCAGTGGTCTAAGGCACTGCATCGCAGTGGTAGCTGTGCCACAAGAGATCCTGGTTCAGGCTCTGTTGCAGCCGGCAGCAACCAGGAGACACATGGGGCGGCGCACAATTGGCCCAGCGTAGTTAGGGGAGGGTTTGGCCGGCAGGGATGTTCTTATCCCATCGCACTCTAGCGACTCCTGTGGCGGGCCTGGCGCACGCTGACACGGTCTAGTTGTACGGTGTTTCCTCCGACACATTGGTGCGGCTGGCTTCCAGGTTAAGTGGGCATTGTGTCAAGAAGCAGTGCGGCTTGGCTGGGTTACGTTACGGAGGACGCACGGCTCTCGACCTTCACCTCTCCCGAGTCCGTATGGGAGATGCAGCGATGGGACAAAACTGCAACTACCAATTGGATACCACGAAAAAGGGGTAAAAGTTTAAAAAATATATATATATATTATTATTATTATTTTTTATAAACTAGGCAAGTCAGTTAAGAACATATTCTTATTTACAATGACGGCCTAACCTAACGAAGCTGGGCCAATTGTGCGCCTCCCTACGGGACTCCCGATCACGGCCGGTTGTGATACAGCCTGGAATTGAACCAGGGTCTGTAGTGATGCCTCTAGCACTGAGATTCAGTGCCATTATATCGCTGCCCCACTTGGGAGACCGAGTGGCTTAATACGGTATGTAGCAAAATCAGTATGTGTGCATTTGTATATGTATGCGCTTGTGCTCACCTCCGATCACGCGTTCGATGGCCTGCTCAAAGTGCTTCTGGTTAATTGAGTCCGCTAGGTGGCGAGCAGCAATCAGCGCGGCTTCATTGCACACATTGGCAATATCAGCACCTAACAAAACAGAATAGAATATAAATGGATATTTCTTTTTTTATAGTTGAGCCTCATCCAGAGCAGTTTTCAACGAGCATATTAAAATTGAAAGGCAAAAAATATATCAGCATTGTAAGAAAGACCTCACAAATTCATATTTTGTTTTTGTGTACAAGTATCAATATGAAAATGTACAGGGAAAATGCAACATTATACAGTATTGTATGTAAGCAGCAGGGTTTTCACCGGACAAGTGACCGGGAACATTTTTATTTAACTGACATTTGAGCACTTTACTGGTCATCCATATTCATTGTATCTGTAATGCACTAACTAGGGCGTCCACCCACTTAGCCAACGCAAAACAATAAACAGATAATTACGTGTCCTTAAAAACAGCCATTATTAAAAACACTATTCCTTGTAATTCGATGTGCAGCATTACAAAATGTATAGCCTATTGTGTTATTGGTTTTTACTTTCCTAAAATAACAATTGTCCACCTCACGGTTCAGCTGTCGGAGATTTGAACCCTAAATGCAACAGGGCATTGCATACACTGTAGGATATTCATATTTAACAAATAAATATAAAAAAGGAAGAGAAGCTTAGGCCTAGCACCAGAGAGAGAGAGATATGTCTGCGGCATGCTACGACACCGACATACAGTTCATTATCCTTGTCAGACTACTGCGCCTGTTATACAGGTGTACAGGAGGAGGCTACCGCGCCTGTTATACAGATACAGGTGTACAGGAGGCGGCTACCACGCCTGTTATACAGATACAGGTGTACAGGAGGAGGCTACCACGCCTGTTATACAGATACAGGTGTACAGGAGGCGGCTACCACGCCTGTTATACAGATACAGGTGTACAGGAGGACGCTACCACGCCTGTTATACAGATACAGGTGTACAGGAGGACGCTACCACGCCTGTTATACAGATACAGGTGTACAGGAGGAGGCTACCACGCCTGTTATACAGATACAGGTGTACAGGAGGAGGCTACCACGCCTGTTATACAGATACAGGTGTACAGGAGGAGGCTACCACGCCTGTTATACAGATACAGGTGTACAGGAGGAGGCTACCACGCCTGTTATACAGATACAGGTGTACAGGAGGAGGCTACCACGCCTGTTATACAGATACAGGTGTACAGGAGGAGGCTACCACGCCTGTTATACAGATACAGGTGTACAGGAGGACGCTACCACGCCTGTTACACAGATACAGGTGTACAGGAGGAGGCTACCACGCCTGTTATACAGATACAGGTGTACAGGAGGAGGCTACCACGCCTGTTATACAGATACAGGTGTACAGGAGGAGGCTACCACGCCTGTTATACAGATACAGGTGTACAGGAGGAGGCTACCACGCCTGTTATACAGATACAGGTGTACAGGAGGAGGCTACCACGCCTGTTATACAGATACAGGTGTACAGGAGGACGCTACCACGCCTGTTATACAGATACAGGTGTACAGGAGGAGGCTACCACGCCTGTTATACAGATACAGGTGTACAGGAGGAGGCTACCACGCCTGTTATACAGATACAGGTGTACAGGAGGAGGCTACCACGCCTGTTATACAGATACAGGTGTACAGGAGGAGGCTACCACGCCTGTTACACAGATACAGGTGTACAGGAGGACGCTACCACGCCTGTTATACAGATACAGGTGTACAGAAGGAGGCTACTTCGCAAATGTTCAAATCCAAATCCTTTTAAAAAAAAATTATAAAGATCAGCATTATATTGTAAGATTTTGGTGTAACTAAAACATTCTTCCTCACCTCAAGTTCAACTGTCGGAGTCAATTGGTGCGACGCTGTGCAATGCCTTCATACCATAGGACTGCAGTATAACAGGCTAATAGCCACACCTTCACAAAAGTTTCTAAACTTTATGAGGGTGAGTCAAGCCATTGTTTATATGGAAAATACGAGCAGGATATTATATTGCGGCAAACATTACAGTTGGAACTTAAATTTGGCCAAAGAAAATGGCTCAGATTGAAACAAAACATTTACGAAATGGTTTAATAAACCTTCACAAAAGTATTGAACAGGCTGTACTGCAGCAATTACCAAGAAAGGCTGGTGCCTACCGTACCCAACAAATGACAGTAATATGTTAATATTTATTTTACAACAGGCCTACTTACAACCCATCTTAAATTAAATACGGAGCACAAAATAAAGAAAAAACAGATTAAACTTAATTTAGCCTTGGAAATTGTCTCAACAGAATGAAACAAAACACATTGTGCATATTTTAAGACTGGTTTTAATTAATAAATAGGTCTACAATAATATACAGTAATAGTAATACAAAATTATAAATACGAAAAAAAATAAGTTAAATTGCATCCTACCTGAATAGCGAGTTACACAGTAGCCTGCATTTATTTGGCCATGCCAACATTCTTCCCATCTTTGTTCACTACAGTATTAAAAACGTATCTTTAAGGAAATTCCCCTTGTAGGCTTTTCACTGTAGGCATACTCTAATTTTAATTTTATTTCAATGAAAAAGGCATCCCATCCTCTTAAATCAACAGTAGCCCAAGACTCCTCCAATCTTGCCCTCTCAGCAGCATGCACCTAAATCAGCGCGCAAGTAGTGAGAGGAAGGTGCTGAAGCGAGCAATCGGGATGCATGATATGCAAAATTTGGCCTGCGACAACTTTATTTATAGGCTTTTAAAGATGTACCGTGCAAAAATCGCGTCGCAATTTCCTGGTTGCTAAAATTCTAATAGTTCAGTTTATCTATTTTTTAAAAAATAAAAGCAAGTACAGTGTAGAGAATCATTGTACCCCTGTGAAAAATCTTTTCCATAAGCCAAAAATACTGTATTATCAGCTGGTGTACAAATCCAAAAGTAAGAGACAGTAAAAGACGCTAAAAACTAAACTTAAGCACAGGAAGCATAGAAATAGTGCACATAGAACATATCTACCACTTCTTAGACTTGATTTCAATGAGAATGACAGATGTACAATTCAAGTTTCTATGTGGATTTGGTCAGGTCTCCCAAAAAAGTGACATATTGCAGCTTTAATTAATTTTTTGAATCGACAAAAGCTGGTTATTACCAGCTAACTTAAACCCTGGTATGCAGTATATGACATTCTGAATATGGCTTGTCAACCATATGTTAACAGTTTGTGATCATTTTAACTAGGCCTATAAACCCAATGATGGCAGTTCTGACACCATTGTCTAAAATGGCATCCCCCCAGTGTGCCTCAAAAACCTACCTGAGAAGCCTGGGGTGAGGGCAGCCATTTTCCTGGCCAGAGCTTCTTTGTCCATCTCTGCATCCATTTTCAAAGGCCTCAAGTGCACTTTAAATATGGACGATCTGCCTTTAATGTCAGGATGACCTGCGAAAACAATGTTACCAATGTTCAAAAGCTTTTCCACGGTTTCCTAACTTGGTCAGTCATTCCTTTTAGCATCGACGAAAGGTTGACCAATTACTACTAAAAACAATTTCAGGCTCCTGGATAGGTTATGATATGTGACATGTTGTGGTAATAGGATCATCATTACACGGTGGTTCAATAACAGATAACCATAGAAACAACTTTCATTTTCCTGTATTAGTGAATTCATATTTTATTTGACCATATCCAACAACTATATTAATCCAGAACAGGAGGAAACCCTAGCAGTCAGGGGGCATATGGGCTCGTACCAATGTAAATCTGTCTGTCAAAGCGTCCGGGCCTCATCAGTGCAGGGTCCAGAATGTCAGGTCTATTAGTACCGGCTAGCACTACTACATTGGTTGCTGTGTTGAACCCTGGAAACAAAGAAAAAAAAAGGTAGGTGGCAGTGTCATACGGATTCTGTTTAAATAGGTGTTTCTTAATCCTGATCGACCCCAAAGGGGTGCATATTGTAGTTTTTACCCTAGCAACACACACACACACACACACACACACACACACACACACACACACACACACACACACACACACACACACACACACACACACACACACACACACACACACACACACACACCTGATTCCATTATCAGTGTTTCCCCTATATTCATTTAGCAATAGCAGGCCCAGCTGTTGTCAGTAGCTAGGTTCCCATCCAACTGGTGACAGAATATTCTAAAAATCATCAAGAAAATGTGCATTTTCCCACCAGTGGTGTGCTTCCAAACAGACACCAATCTGTAGATGTACATACAAGTTTGTAGAAAAGATAAACATATATACATGCATATATATATATTTTTATAAGATCTTAGAGAACTAACAAAAATACTTTGAGAGAGAATCAAAAATTTGCCATGGGGGCCCCCAGTTATTTCGTTATAATGTTTGAGTCACTCAGATAGCATACTAACAAAGAGAATTACAGGAAAGTAGCTTTAAAAATGACATTACATTCTCCCAGCCCCATGAAAAGACGTGTAGAATTGCAGGAAATTAGCATTAAACCGCAAAATGTCTCTGTGGCCGATACAAACGTTGGTTGGAGAACGTGCAATTGGCCACGCCCAATACCAGGGGAAACACTGAATCAACTATCAAACCTTTGATTAGTGGAATCAGGTGTGTAGTGCTAGGGTAAAAACAAAAAACTATGTGGACCCCTTTGGGTCTACCGGACCAGGACTAAGAAACACTCGTCTAATTATAATTTCAATCAGTAGCCAGCTCAGGCAGTAGCCAGCTCAGGCAGTAGCCAGCTCAGGCAGTAGCCAGCTCAGGCAGTAGCCAGCTCAGGTAGCATGGCTAATTGAGGCCATTTTACTGCGCTCCCTGTCCAATGTCTACAACTCCATTCATATGAAACAACAGCCTGCATGTTGGTTGATCATTGTAGCCAACTTAATTCTGTAATTTTAATTCCATTCTTGCATTGAATAAAATCTCCCCACTTCACTTCCTATTTTCTCAAAAATGAATACTCTCCCAAGTAATTGAATACTAAAGTATGTTCAGATATTCGAATAACCGTGTCCATCCCTACTGCGGAGGCCTGTGTAGAGACAGACCTCGCAAAATGAGTGGACTACGTATTTTGCTGGGGCATTTTATTGCCCCAGTCATTGCAAAATTTGGCCTGGATTTGATGAAGCATACATTTTTGCCCTGAGCCTTGGTTAATTTGACCCTGAGCGATACACACCATCCATCTCGACCAGCAGCTGGTTGAGGGTGTTTTCCTGCTCGCTCTGGCCACCAAAGTTCCCTCTGCCTCGCTTGCGCCCAACGGCGTCAATCTCGTCAATGAAGAGGATGCAAGGGGCGTTCTTACGGGCCATGACAAACAGATCTCGAACCTGGAAAGCACAAAGCAGGGAGAGAATAAAACCCAGAGTACATTAGGCTTTGGCGTCACACCGTATATACCAGGGCATTTGGAAATAGCCACGGGATGATTTTTCAATACTGTTGAAACTATTTCTCTAAAGTTTTATAAATCTTAATATTTCTATCTACTTTTTATTAAGTAAATACCTGTAGTCAACTTGTGCAATACGTTACGAGATAAAGCGGATCACATTCTTCATTTCACCTGCCACATTATGAAGCTTACCGGTGTTCCCCAGTCACATGTTGCTTGTTTACAAGTACACAACGACGAGAGACCAGAGCCGTAGGAGTCACTCACCACTGTGCAGCACGCACTAGGTTATCTAGTTACAGTATGGAATTCACAACTAAATGTTTGCCAGCTAGATATCTTAGAACTAATAAGTTAACTTTCTAAAAAATGTGCTAGACGCTCTGCAGTTGTGCATTTGGTTTGCCAACTTAGTACCTAGTTATCTAGCGAAGTGGTTAGCTTCCTGCAATCAAACTCCTCTATTGGTAACAGCAGAGAATCCCCTCCTGGATCAAGAGCCATACTGTCTAATATTTGTTTTGTGCATGCAGAAAAATATAGCATTTTTTTGTTACTTGTTTAACTTTATGAGCTGGATGTCTGTCCTGCAAATAGTTTGCAAGAGACTGTATAAAATGTTTGCATGCGTTTGTTAGCATTTAGCTAGCATTCGCTATGGTATTTTACATGTACTTGTTTGCATTGCTAACCTTCGGATAAAAAATAATAATTAAAAAAATAAATATATAAATAAAAATCAGTTAAGCTTCGATGAAAAAATGAAAATAAAAAAGGGTTGACATGGTGAAATGAACAATACATTGTGCAATCAATCAGAAATGTCCATCAACCCAAAATATACTGACACCAAGATCCACAGTGTTGTCACCTACCCTGGCGGGACCCACGCCCACAAACATCTCCAGGAACTCTGAGCCGTTTACGGTGATAAAGGGGACGTCGGCCTCTCCGGCAGTGGCCTTGGCCAGCAGGGTCTTCCCTGTGCCAGGGGGACCCGTCAGGATGGCCCCCTGTGACATAGAAGAGTATGACTTTGGTGGTGTTCCAGGTTGTCGGTTTTGCAGTCATGCTGTGCATCCCAGAAGACTGCTGTAACATATCGACCCTCTGGAACATGCTCATTGCTTACTTACTCCTAGAAACAACCCCCTGCCCCTATCCCCTAAAGAGATCTGATAGATATATATATATATATATAAAATAAAAAATATGGTGGTAGCTCCCCCTTGCCCTATGATAGGCTAAGTGGAACTTTCATAAACTGTTCATACATATTGCTTATAAGCAAAGTTCTCTCCTGCCGGCTCACCTTGGGGATCTTGGCGCCCAGGTCCTGGTACTGCTTGGGGTTCTTGAGGAAGTTGACAAACTCCATGATCTCCAGCTTGGCCTCCTCGCAGCCTGCCACATCCTTGAACTTCACGTCGATCTCATCGCGCAACACCTTGGCCGTTGTCTCGCTGACACTGAATAGTCCGCCCATGCCCCGGCCGCCCGGTCGGCCAGCTCCCGCTGGCCCCCGTCGCAGCATGAAGAGCAGGAAGCCGATGATGAGCACGGTGGGCAACATGCTGAGCAGGAACGACCTGAGGGGAGAAGAGAGATGTGCTACTGGGAATAGAGCTGGGCCGTGTTCCCAACGGAAAAGGAGCGTTTCTTAATAAAGTGATCTCTTCCCATTTCAGTCCATTTGGTGTCCAACTTACCCGTCGCTTTCAGCAGAGTACACCACTGGCAGACGGTTCTCCCCCTCGATACCCATCTCATACTGAGCTGTCTCTAGGTTCCGCTCAAACGTGTCCACGCTGCCGATGTTAAACCACACGTATTGCTGGGTACAAAAATCCACCCACTCATTACTACCTTTGTTCTAACAAGTGAGGAAGAGAACACATGCATAAAAAGAAAAAAATGTTTATGGGTACAAATATTTAACTTACTCCATCAACTGGAGTCTTTCCGGGTGTAAATACCACTTTCACATAGCGCTTGTTTATTACCTCCAATCTGTCAACCTAGAGAGAAAAAGAAAAATCCCCATTCAAGTCCCCGAATGTGAGATGATCAACAGCAGTGGACAAATCATCAGATTCAATCCATACATCAAGCAAACGAACATCTAACCTCTAGCCAAACACACGATTTCATATTGTTAAAAATTACACACCATTTTCCTATCAATGATACTAATAGAATACTTACGACTTCTTTCGAGAGGTAGTTATTGACAAAGTCTTTCCAAGTGACCTCTCTCCCTCCTTCCCGTAAAAAAAAGAAGTACGTAACCATGGTCCAAAACGCAGCGCCACTCAGGAAGTACATACGAAACTCCTTATCATCCCATGGCACATCACCCTAAGGATAAACACGTTGCGGAAAAATTTGAAATAACCGATATCATTGTATCGTTTTGTCTCATTTGCTCTGTTTGTACTGTGCACTATATTGTCTTGTTGGGAGCTGGGTTTTGTTTACAACAGTTTAACATTGACATGATGCTAACAGTAGTGCAAAAATAATGGTAGGAGTGGTAGGACCTTGGTTAGCATGCTCCAAATACCCAAATCATTAAGTCAACTTCAGACCAGGTTTCAGGTGTTGATTCTCACCTTTTGAAGCCGGCTATACCAATGGGACTCATCCTTCCTGCCTCCTCTTTTTCCTCCTCCACCTGAGGCACCACCTCCTCCACTAGATCTACCAGTGGCCTTCTGTGCATTGGTAGTTGGCTTGGCCTCTGAGAAGGCAGATAGACACAGTTTTCAGCCTAAAACCGAAGTCAACCCTCTGTTTAGAACATGGAATTGGTGTAGTGCAGTAGTTCACAGAGGCTTCCATAGATATCGTTTACATGATGACATACCTCATCTAAACACTGGAAAAGTTAACATTTTGTTAACCGCCACATACAGTGCATTGGGAAAGAATTCAGACCCCTTGACTTTTTCACCATTTTGTTACGTTACAGCCTTATTCTGAAATTGATTCAATTGTTTTTTCACCCTCAATCTACACACAATACCCCATAATGACGAAGCAAAAACAGGTGTTTAGAAAATGTATAAAAATTAAATTAAAAAATATCACATTGACATAAGTATTCAGACCCTTTATACCCTTTATAATCGCTGCACCTTTGGCAGCGATTACAGCCTTGAGTTTCTCCCATTCTTCTCTGCAGATCCTCAAGCTCTGTCAGGTTGGATGGGAAGCACAGCCATTTTCAGGTCTCTCCAGAGATGTTCGATCAGGTTCAAGTCCGGGCTCTGGCTGGGCCACTCAAGGACACAGACTTGTCCCGGCGCCACTCCTGCATTGTCTTGGCTGTGTGCTTAGAGTCGTTGTCCTGTTGGAAAGTGAACCTTTGCCTCCCAAGTCTGTGGTCCTGAGCACTCTGGAGCAGGTTTTCATTAAGTACCTCTCTGTACTTTCCCTCGACCCTGACTAGTCTCCCAGGTTCTCCCATCTCCACAGAGGAACTCTGGAGCTCTGTCAGCATGACCATCAGGTTCTTGGTCACCTCCCTGACCAAGGCCCTTCTCCCCCAGTTGCTCAGTTTGGCCAGGCAGCCAGCTCTAAGAAGAGTGTTGGTGGTTCCAAACTTCTTCCATTTATGAATGGAGGCCACTGTTCTTGGGGACCTTCAATGCTGCAGAAATGTTTAGATACCCATCCCCAGATTTGCTCTGACATGCACTGTCACCTGTGGGACAGGTGTATGCCTGTCCAATTCATTGAATTTACCACAGGTGGACTCCAATGAAGTTGTAGAAACATCTCAAGAATGATCAATGCAAACAGGATGCACCTGAGCTCAATTTCAAGTCTCATAGCAAAGGGTCTGAATACATGAATGAATATGCAAAAATGTCTTAAAAACCTGTTTTCGCTTTGTCATTATGGGATACTCCTCGTTTTTTATGAGGACTGTTTTTTACTTAATACATTTTAATATGGCTAAAACGTAACAAAATGTGGATAAAGGGAAGGGGTCTGAATACTTTCTGAATGCACTGTAGTACAGTAGGTCTTAGCCAGCTAACAACATAGGGCAGGAAAGTATATTTTGTAAGCGGTTAAAATTACCTTTGGCTTCTCCATTGGTTGGGTTGGACTCACTGCTCTTCGGAGCATTCTTCGGACCATTGGGGAAATATTTTTCAAATCCTGAAGTAAGAACACCAAACTTTAGAGCACAAAAATCAACAAAATCAAATGAGCATGAAAAACGTATCCTCTCATTTTAATGACCCATAAATACATTAGGCTTTGTGTTCTATATAAATCAGAGAGAATGGGAATCTGCTAGATGAATACAGTGAACGTTGAGGTACATACCTTTTGGTGGTTTGGAGCAGAGTCTTTGATAGGCACCCAACACATGTTCAAACAGGGTCCTTCTTTCAAGTACTATCTGGCTGTCTGCTTGGCTGGAGACCTTGAAAATGAAAGATGACAATCAACAAAACATATGTCATTTAGCAGACGCTTTTATCCAAAGCTACTTAGTCATGTATGCATTCATTTTACGAAAGGATGATCCAGGGATTCAAACCCACAACACTGGTGTTGCAAGTGCCATACCCTATCAACTGAGCTATACAGACCCAGAATGCTTGGAAAAAGTAATGTTGCACTAAATAACACACTTTTTCCTCAACTCCATCCGTGGGGATCACTGTCCTTTTACATTTTTTGATCGATTCAAACAGCAGCACACCTCCAACTGCTCAATTAGGTCTAGTTTTTAAACCATTAAGTAGTAGTAGTAGTAGTAGTAGTAGTATTATTATTATTATTGGAATAGTTAGAGTTGAGAAACACGGGCCTCCCGAGTGGCGCAGTGGTCTAAGGCACTGCATCGCAGTTGCTAGCTGTGCCACTAGAGAACCTGGTTCGATTCCAGGCTCTGTCGCAGCCGGCTGCGAGGACAAATGGCTCTCGACCTTCACCTCTCCCGAGTCTGTATTGGATACCATGAAATAAATAAACAAAAAAAGATTTGAGAAACACTTGTCTTTTCTTGAGTACTACGTATAGAAACCAAGTACATGTGAAAACGTCATGGAATACACTTCAGAAATATTGCTCCATTACATGTTTTGTTGTTGCCTACTGTCATTTCTCAGAGTAACACTACAACATAAAATAGGTAGAGATTTAAAAAAACTGAAGCATCATTAGCTAGTTTAATGATCGCTCTGAAATCTTAAACATTCACTTTACTGTCAAGTTGAACAACATCCTGACCACACTGGCTCCATTGCGTGCGCAAACGTTGCAAAATAAATGTACACATACATATTACTCAATAATTTCATCCAAATTGCTTGTGAGTGTCTGCATAGCCAGGCGCTAAAATAGAACCTGGTTCTATCAACTTGGTTCTATTTTAGAAGTTTGATGCGCTGCAAGTCCTGCCTCCTCATTGGTTTTTAGGAGCATAAACCCGCTTAGGTGATTTAATTAAAGATGAACGAGGTCCACAGTCCAGCAGGTTGCCAACACCACATAAAATAGAGAGACCTTACTAGGAGAGATCACTTTTTACTTAACTGGGTTTCCCCTTTTATCTGTGAATTAATTGTAGGAGTAGAGAACACACGCTTTTGTGTGTTACTCAAAATGGGTTGATATTCTACAAAGACCAAGCAAGAAAAAGGGCCTTGTACATTTCAATTAAAATAACAACCCAATGTTTATATCCCAGGACAAATGAGTTACCAACAGCAAGTTAGCTAGCTAAATGTCCATGAATGTTTCATTTCCGTTTCGACCTGTCCCCAAATTAAATTCATTCGTTCAGAGCTCTTTGTGATCTTTCCACCTGCGTGTCCTGATCGCATCTGGTGTGGAAGGACACAATCACCATGCGTGCGTACCCGGCGTAGTCCGTATTTTAACATTGCCGAATGCAAAATAGTCACTACACGTGCATACATAACGTTACCTAACTAACTAGACATGTTGTAACGTTGGTTTGGCAAGCGATAGTTGACTAGCTAACATTAAATAACAATTTAATTCATGATGTAATCTCGCCCTGTGTTATCGAACCACGGCAATGTCATTCGCAGGCCTGTTATGCTAGCTACAACGACAGGTTGTTTTGTTGGGCAAAATAATGTTGGATTATGACAGTATCTAGATTTTTCTACAAAAAACAGACGACATGGAAAGACTGCACATTCCCAAAACAAACTCTTAATGCCTTGTCATGCAATAAGAATCGACTAGCACCGTTTTATTTTGATGTTGTAACGTCGTTAGCTAGATTGCAACTCACCAGTCGTGCACAGCTAACGTTAGTTGTTCTGACGTTTGGAGGCAACAACATTTTGAATAGATTCCTGCCACCTCTTGACAAGCGGAGGTATCGGTGAGCCATTCTGACACTTGTTACGTTGACACCTTGGTTTTTTTTTCGGAAAGATTTATCACAAAAAATGTTTTTTGAAGACTTATCTCATGCATGCACTATTCCATCCCATAACAAGAGCCGCCATTATTTTTTCTCCCTTCAAAATGACGTGATGACGCAGGCTTCTCTTGTTCTTTTACGGCAGACTACACCTATTGGTTTATTGTCGCCACCTACTGTACGGGTAGTGAACGGAAGAAAAAATAAAATAAAAAAATACATCTAAATCTATTAATACCAGCATCAAATACAATACAAAAATAACATTTATCAACAACAACAAAAAGACCCACCCCACTCCTTCAGTGATAAAACAAATCACATCCCTACACAGGCTCAAGGGCCTGTGTAGACAGAGCATTCATAGACAGGATTCCTTGTAATACCTCTGCTGTAAAATCAATTAAAAAAAACATTCAGCCGCATTCATAATGCCTGTTTTCTCAGATGTCTTATTTGTTTGCGCTGTACAGTTTATAACCAATGCAATAAACAATACAAAGTCCACCGTTTTTTTTTTTAACATGCATTGTGTCAGGATCTGGTTGGCGAGCAACATTTACTGAGGTCTTGCGGGAGAATATTCATGACTATGGGTGATATTCCAGTATCTAGACTGTTCTCCCAGAAGTAGTAAGCAGAATCAACATAAGGTTAATTAATAGACATGTGCAAGCAGAATAAATGCTGAGCTCAGGTGAACAGAGCTGGGTCAACATGGAGTTAATCACTAGACATGTAAAAACAGAACTTAAGCAGAAAATGTATGCCTGTGCTGTTGTAGGCCTGAGGGACGTCAATGCCTGGTCCTGTGACTAGCTTTAAGGCATATGATTGAATTTTATATGTATGTCTGTGCCATTACAGGCTTAGGGAAGCCATTATGTAATCATATGAGTATCATTGGACAGACACCTGCATTACATGTGTCTTATTTTTTGTATCATCGCTATGGTTACGCCACCAATAGAATCTGTAAACAAGCATGAATTGAGACAGAAAGATAATGGTGGCAGAGTCCAAGGGGTATTAATGATCTACATAGAGGGGAGTGACCATGTGTGTTATCTGAAAGTGGAAACCTATAAAAAGTCTGAGGTCTGTAACAAGAGAAGGCAGTTCTTCCATGGAGTTGCTCGGCTTTGTTACTTTTTGTAAAGTCTATTTGAATTCACAAGCTCCGGTATCTGAGAAATATTTGATTCAATATTTCCACGACAGTCTCTAATACAACTACCATGGTTTCTTCAACGTTACTTCCTTCTTCCACTCTTCTGACCACCTCCGGATAGGAGACACGCTGGACTAATTCTTGCCACCTCGGTCTCCTTCACCCTAACAGGGCACTTCATGAATTCTGGTGCATGCTCCTCCCATCTACATACACTTGACATGACCAAACAGACATGACCTAAGCACACATGACCAAACAGAGAAGGCTCTTACAAGATATCTCACATAACCCAAATATATGCATGAAGGGAGAGACTCTTTTTCAAATAACAAAATACTGGATGGACTGAGCTTCTTCACTCCATCCACCATACGGGTCAGTCGGCCTGCACCAACCACTGGGCTTCCTCAGCCCATCCACCATACGGGTCAGTCGGCCTGCACCAACCACTGGGCTTCCTCAGCCCATCCACCATACGGGTCAGTCGGCCTGCACCAACCACTGGGCTTCCTCAGCCCATCCACCATACGGGTCAGTCGGCCTGCACCAACCACTGGGCTTCCTCACTCCATCCACCAAACGGGTCAGTCGGCCTGCACCAACCACTGAGCTTCCTAACTCCATCCACCATAGGGGTCAGTCGGTCTGCACCAACCACTGGGCTTCCTCACTCCATCCACCAAACGGGTCAGTCGGCCTGCACCAACCACTGAGCTTCCTAACTCCATCCACCAAATGGGTCAGTCGGCCTGCACCAACCACTGAGCTTCCTAACTCCATCCACCATAGGGGTCAGTCGGCCTGCACCAACCACTGAGCTTCCTCACTCCATCCACCATACGGGTCAGTCGACCTGCACCAACCACTGGGCTTCCTCAGCCCATCCACCATACGGGTCAGTCGGCCTGCACCAACCACTGGGCTTCCTCAGCCCATCCACCATACGGGTCAGTCGGCCTGCACCAACCACTGGGCTTCCTCAGCCCATCCACCATACGGGTCAGTCGGCCTACTCCAACCACTGAGCTTCCTAACTCCATCCACTATACGGGTCAGTTGGCGTGCAACAACCACTGCATCTATTTCTTCAGTTACATCCTTTGCACTCACTTCTATCGTCACTCCAGAGATAACCCACTTGATAGGTGCCCTGCATCGCAGATCCACACGCGACACATTCAAATCCAATATCTTTTTCAGGTGCAAAGCACGCTCCTTCTGCTCCTGGGAAATAAATAATATATATACAGTGGGGGAAAAAAGTATTTGATCCCCTGCTGATTTTGTATGTTTGCCCACTTACAAAGAAATGATCAGTCTATAATTTTAATGGTAGGTTTATTTGAACAGTGAGAGACAGAATAACAACAAAAAAATCCAGAAAAACACATGTAAAAAATGTACTAAAATGATTTGCATTTTAATGAGCGAAATAAGTATTTGACCCATCTGCAAAACATGACTTAGTACTTGTTGGCAATCACAGAGGGCAGACGTTTCTTGTAGTTGGCCACCAGGTTTGCACACATCTCAGGAGGGATTTTGTCCCACTCCTCTTTGCAGATCTTCTCCAAGTCATTATGGTTTCGAGGCTGACGTTTGGCAACTCGAACCTTCAGCTCCCTCCACAGATTTTCTATGGGATTAAGGTCTGGAGACTGGCTAGGCCACTCCAGGACCTTAATGTGCTTCTTCTTGAACCACTCCTTTGTTGCCTTGGTCGTGTGTTTTGGGTCATTGTCATGCTGGAATACCCAACCACGACCCATTTTCAATGCCCTGGCTGAGGGAAGGAGGTTCTCACCCAAGATTTGACGGTACATGGACCCGTCCATCGTCCCATTGATGCGGTGAAGTTGTCCTGTCCCCTTAGCAGAAAAACACACCCAAAGCATAATGTTTCCACCTCCATGTTTGACGGTGGAGATGGTGTTCTTGGGGTCATAGGCAGCATTCCTCCTCCTCCAAACACTCCGAGTTGAGTTGATGCCAAAGAGCTCCATTTTGGTCTCATCTGACCACAACACTTTCACCCAGTTGTCCTCTGAGTCATTCAGATGTTCATTGGCAAACTTCAGACGGGCATGTATATGTATTCTTCAGCAGGGGGACCTTGCGGGATTTCAGTCCTTCACGGCGTAGTGTGTTACCAATTGTTTTCTTGGTGACTATGGTCCCAGCTGCCTTGAATCATTGACAAGATCCTCCCGTGTAGTTCTGGGCTGATTCCTCACCGTTCTCATGATCATTGCAACTCCACGAGGTGAGATCTTACATGGAGCCCCAGGCCGAGGGATATTGACAGTTCTTTGTGTTTCTTCCATTTGCGAATAATCGCACCAAATGTTGTCACCTTCTCACCAAGCTGCTTGGCGATGGTCTTGTAACCCATTCCAGCCTTGTGTAGGTCTACAATCTTGTCCCTGACATTCTTGGAGAGCTCTTTGGTCTTGGCCATAGTGGAGAGTTTGGAATCTGATTGATTGATTGCTTCTGTGGACAGGTGTCTTTTTTACAGGTAACAGGCTGCGGTTAGGAGCACTCCCTTTAAGAGTGTGCCCCTAATCTCAGCTCGTTACCTATATAAAAGACACCTGGGAGCCAGAAATCTTTCTGATTGAGAGGGGGTCAAATACTTATTTCCCTCATTAAAATGCAAATCAATTTATAACATTTTTGACATGCGTTTTTCTGGATATTTTTGTTGTTATTCTGTCTCTCACTGTTCAAATAAACCTACCATTACAATTATAGACGGATCCTTTCTTTGTCAGTGGGCAAACGTACAAAATCAGCAGGGGATCAAATACTTTTTCCCCCACTGTATACCAAGCTTTTTATATACAAAGCCTTTTACATTTAAATTTAGCTCGTCATGCAAATTTTGCTTTTAGCGACCCGCAGAAACAACTTTGAAGGTGAATAACCCCAAAATACAAAATCCTCAAAAATTGTATATATATATTGTTATTTTCACTGACGCCACCTCATCTAACGCATCTATGATTTTCGTTGAGACTTTCGAAACGGATTTCCCAGGTTTCTCTTTCGATCCAAAACTCAGACTAAAGAACAATCGGAACTAGGCTTGGATTTACTAGACTCCACGACCACTTTCCTTCTCTTGTTTCCTTTTTTATTTGCCACTGTAATCCATTCCTTCTCACTTGTCTCCACTCAACGCGCCATCTGATTCAAACAAAACATCCGCCTTCGCCATCTTCCCGAATAGGTTACATTCCTCAGGCAGCCCTGTCGACGAACGGATTCAGTTCCAGTCTTCTTCTCTAAGGTTTTATGGTGCAGCTACCAAAACTAATGTTGTATTCCCGCCACCAACTGGATGGGGGTAAAACATGTTTTTTATACATTCCATTACAGATATGGGAAAAAAGTGATTAATCCACACACACTAATAAAAAAATATATGTTTTAACACGTAACAAATGTCAAAAACTCCATAACTCCCTACTTAGGCTCTGGGGCATGAGAGGATGGGGCCGCTCGAGAAAGTACATTAAATATTTTAATCCAAGGAACCGTTCAACAGCAGAAACAATAGAAACAATGACGTCAATCTTTCTTGACTTCTTTTCAACTTGAGCGGTTCCATTTACTACTATTGCTATGAAAGTCAAAAGATCCACCTTCTTCACATGGAGAATTTCCAGTGTTCTCCAATCTCATAAAACATTTTTAGAAAAAGCCTCAGTGCTGTTATCCTCACAAGGTGAGGTATTGAAAGGTATTGAAAACATAGGTGCCAATAATTTTGACCCCTATCTTTTGAGAAAAAAAATGTAGTACACAATCCCTTTCTCTTGGCAATTATATTAGTGTAAAATATATACAGTTGAAGTCTGAAGTTGACATACACCTTAGCCAAATATATTTAAACTGTTTTTTTCTCACAATTCCTGACATTTAATCTGAGTAAAAACTTCCTGTCTCAGGTCAGTTAGGATCACCACTTTATTTTAAGAATGTGAAATGTCAGAATAATAGTAGAGAGAATTATTTATTTCAGCTTTTATTTCTTTCATCACATTCCCAGTGGGTCAGAAGTTTACATACACTCAATTAGTATTTGGTAGCATTGCCTTTAAATTGTTTAACTTGGATCAAACATTTCGGGTAGCCTTCCACAAGCTTCGCACAATAAATTGGGTGAATTTTGGCCCATTCCTCCTGATAGAGCTGGTGTAACTGAGTCAGATTTGTAGGCCTCCATGCTCGCACACACTTTTTCAGTTCTGCCCACAAATTTTCTATAGGGTGGAGGTCAGGGCTTTGTGATGGCCACTCCAATACCTTGACTTTGTTGTCCTTAAGCCATTTTGCCACAACTTTGGAAGTATGCTTGGGGTCATTGTCCATTTGGCTGACCCATTTGTGACCAAGCCTTAACTTCCTGACTGATGTCTTGAGATGTTGCTTCAATATATCCACATCATTTTCCTTTCTCATGCAGCCATCTATTTTGTGAAGTGCACCAGTCCCTCCTGCAGCAAAGCACCCCCACAACATGATGCTGCCACCCATGCTTCACGGTTGGGATGGTGTTCTTCGGCTTGAAAGCGTCCCCCTTTTTCCTCCAAACATAACGATGGTCATTATGGGCAAACAGTTCTATTTTTGTTTCATCAGAACAGAGGACATTTCTCCAGAAAGTACGATCTTTGTCCCCATGTGCAGTTGCAAACCGTAGTCTGGCTTTGTTATGGCGGTTTTGGAGCAGTGGCTTCTTCCTTGCTGAGCGGCCTTTCAGGTTATGTCGATATAGGACTAGGATATAGATACTTTTGTACCCGTTTCCTCCAACATCTTCACAAGGTCCTTTGCTGTTGTTCTGGGATTGATTTGCACTTTTCGCACCAAAGTACGTTCATCTCTAGGAGACAGAACATGTCTCCTTCCTGAGTGGTATGACGGCTGCATGGTCCCATGGTGTTTATACTTGCGTACTATTGTTTGTACAGATGAACGTGGTACCTTCAGGCGTTTGGAAATTGCTCCCAAGGATGAACCAGACTTGTGGAGGTCTACCATTTTTATTTTTGAGGTCTTGGCTGATTTCTTTTGATTTTCCCATGATGTCAAGCGTCAAGCAAAGAGGCACTGAGTTTGAAGGTAGGCCTTGAATACATCCACAGGTACACCTTCAATTGACTCAAATGATGTCAATTTGCTCATCAGAAGCTTCTAAAGCCCTGACATAATTTTCTGGAATTTTCCAAGCTGTTTAAAGGCACAGTCAACTTAGTGTATGTAAAGTTCTGACCCACTGGAATTGTGATACAGTGAATTATAAGTGAAATAATCTGTCTGTAAGCAATTGTTGGAAAAATTACTTGTGTCATGCACAAAGTAGATGTCCTAACCGACTTGCCAAAACTATAGCTTGTTAACAAGAAATTTGTGGAGTGGTTGAAAAACAAGTTTTAATGACTCCAACCTAAGTGTATGTAAACTTCCGACTTCAACTGTATATAATAGGCGGTGTCAGAGGATTGTCAGAGACTTCAGTCAACCAAGGTATTGACTGTTTTTTCTGCTACGGCACGACAAGCGGTACCGGAGCGCCAAGTCCAGGGCCAAAAGGCTCCTCAACAGCTTCTACCCCCAAGCCATAAGACTGCTGAACAATTCATAAAATCTTTATGTATTTAGATATTTTTGTCAGATGTTACTATGGAATACTGAAGTATATTTACAAGCATTTCATAAGTGTCAAAGGCTTTTATTGACAATTACATGAAGTTGATGCAAAGAGTCAATATTTGCAGTGTTGACCCTTCTTTTTCAAGACCTCTGCAATCTGCCCTGGCATGCTGTCAATTAACTTCTGGGCCACATCCTGACTGATGGCAGCCCATTCTTGCATAATCAAATGCTTGGAGTTTGTCAGAATTTGTGGGTTTTTGTTTGTCCACCCACCTCTTGAGGATTGACCACAAGTTCTCAATGGGATTAAGGTCTGGGGAGTTTCCTGGCCATGGACCCAAAATATCGACGTTTTTTTCCCTCGAGCCACTTAGTTATCACTTTTGCCTTATGGCAAGGTGCTCCATCATGCTGGAAAATGCATTGTTTGTCACCAAACTGTTCCTGGATGGTTGGGAGAAGTTGCTCTCGGAGGATGTGTTGGTACCATTCTCTATTCATGGCTGTGTTCTTAGGCAAAATTGTGAGTGAGCCCACTCCCTTGGCTGAGAAGCAACCCCACACATGAATGGTCTCGGGATGCTTTACTGTTGGCATGACACAGGACTTATGGTAGCGCTCACCTTGTCATCTCCGGACAAGCTTTTTCTGGATGCCCCAAACAATTGGAAAGGGTATTCATCAGAGCAAATGACTTTACCCCAGTCCTCAGCAGTCCAATCCCTGTACCTTTTGCAGAATATCAGTCTGTCCCTGATGTTTTTCCTGGAGAGAAGTTGCTTCTTTGCTGCCCTTCACCTCACTGTGCGTGCAGATGCACTCATACCTGCCTGCTGCCATTCCTGAGCAAGCTCTGTACTGGTGGTGCCCCAATCCCGCAGGGGATATCATAAGGTGAATCCACCAATTTGTAAGTCGCTCTGGATAAGAGCGTCTGCTAAATGACTTAAATGTAAATGTAAATGAATCAACATTAGGAGACGTTCCTGGCGCTTGCTGGACTTTCTTGGGCGCCCTGAAGCCTTCTTCACAAGAATTGAACCACTCTCCTTGAAGTTCTTGATCCAATAAATGGTTGATTTAGGTGCAATCTTATTGGCAGCAATATCCTTGCCTGTGAAGCCCTTTTTGTGCAAAGCAATGATGATGGCACATGTTTCCTTGAAGGTAACCATGGTTGACAGAGGAAGAACAATGATTCCAAGCACCACCCTCCTTTTGAAGCATCCAGTCTGTTATTCAAACTCAATCAGCATGACAGAGTGATCTCCAGGCTTGTCCTTGTCAACACTCACACCTGTGTTAACGAGAGAATCACTGACATGATGTCAGCTGGTCCTTTTGTGGCAGGGCTGAAATGCAGGGGAAATGTTTTTTGAGGATTCAGTTCATTTGCATGGCAAAGAGGGACTTTGCAATTAATTGCAATTCATCTGATCACTCTTCATAACATTCTGGAATATATGCAAATTGCCATCATACAAACTGAGGCAGCAGACTTGGTGAAAATTTATATTTGTGTCATTCTCAAAACCTTTGGGAACATGAAATAGGAATGTTAAGAATGGTCCGTGGGGATCTAAAGAATAATCCTGTCATATTGTTTATTATTTTGTGATGTCATTAAGGATCATATAACAAACTAACTCTGAAAGTGTACGCATTCTATGTATCAACTTTACAACTGAATGTATAAAATATAATTAAATATGAGAATACTTGTGAAGGTAGCAATGTGATTTTAGCCTTCTAAATTGGATAATTGTTTTTCATATAAACTTGTGCCCAGTCAGTAACCACACCCAAGTGAGCACAGACATTGTGTCGGCATAATGGAACGGCCCCTTTTTATCCGAGGATAAAAGCCTTGCTAACGAAATTTACATTAGACCAGCCGATGTATAGCGAGAGCTGAACGTTACAAACTCTAAGACCAAGCAGACTGGCGGTGTGAGCCGGACGTTACGAATGGTTAAAGATGAGACCAGACAGCGTGGAGCGGTGGCTACATGCGTGAAAATGGTGACACCAGTACATTGCCGGGTTACTACTGGTGTGTAAAGTGGTCGGGAGCTGAACCCTAAATAATCAACCATTGAGACCAAAAGACGTTAGACCATGGTCCACATGTTGAAATGGTTAGAAACTCTGAAGCTCTCAACCTCAACACGAGTGAATAAGATAAAGACTAGACCAGAACATTCCCAGTCTGCAGCTGTGCATGTAAAAGAACTTTGACTAGAAGACACGAGGTGGGAAGAAAGAATCCCATCTCCGACAACCGTTGGTGCATCTGAAGTACCTATTCTAACAACCACTCCACTACCAGAGAAGCTCTACAAAGGACATTATGACCTCTGGTGAAGAAACCAGAGCCTTATATCCATCGACAACTTCAACATAGGAGTCATCGAGTTCAACAGAGAGAGATGACAATCAAGGACAGCTACGCGTAAATCTATCAATTGCATTTCTTATCCAAATGAGCGGTGGTTCATGTGCAAAGTATTACTATTCCTTTGAGAAACAGACACCTCACAAGTCCTCAATAGAAAGAGAGGGAAAGGGAGAGACTAAGAGATTCAACTTATCGTTGTTACATTTGGAACCTACGCTCAAACTAGACACTACTGTATTTGTCCTCTTACTCAGTTGTGCACCGAGGCCTCCCACTCCTATTTCTATTCTGGTTAGAGCCAGTTTACGCTGTTCTGTAAGGGAGTAGTACACAGCGTTGTACAAGATCTTCAGTTTCTTGGCAATTTTTCGCATGGAATAGCCTTCATTTCTCAGAACAAGAATAGACTGACAGGTATAAGAAGAAAGGTCTTTGTTCCTGGCCATTTTGAGCTTGTAATCGAACCCACAAATGCCGATGCTCCAGATACTCAACTAGTCTAAAGAAGGCCAGTTTTATTGTTTCTATAATCAGAACAACAGTTTTCACCTGTGCTAACATAATTGCAAAAGGGTTTTCTAATGATCAATTAGCCTTTTAAAATGATAAACTTGGATTAGCTAACACAACGTGCCATTGGAACACAGGAGTGATGGTTGCTGCTGATAATTGGCCTTTGTACACCTATGTTGATATTCCATAAAAAAATCTGCCGTTTCCAGCTACAATAGTCATTTACAACATTAGCAATGTCTACACAGTATTTCTGATCAATTTGATGTTATTGTAATGGACAAAATATGTGCAGAACTCATCCTGTGGACAAAGGAAGTTGTCAACCACAGATTAAAGGCCATGGCAGAACTCATCCTGTGGACGAAGGAAGTTGTCAACCACAGATTAAAGGCCATGGCAGAACTCATCCTGTGGACGAAGGAGGTTGTCAACCACAGATTAAAGGCGTTTTGGCCCATCAGTTTAATTGTTATGCTGTAAATGTTTTATTTTATGGTTGTAAGTGATAAAATGAACTAGCAAATATTTTACATTTAGGAATTCTGAGTAATTACTACTTCAGTAAGGATATACACTTTATTCAGTGACTTCAGGTATAGAAACTTTTGATGGTCTAATCAGATTGTTAAAAAAAAAAAATTATGAACTGCAATTACTAAATCATTCCAATAGATGGCAGCATAAGACCACAAATTAAATATCAGAAGATCAGTTTTCTCCCTGGAAACACCACTCCCTTCACCCTCACAGAACAACTTTTTCCACACTGCTGACGCACAAGGAAGGACTGATGCAGAGAACTGCAAAATCAGTGGAAAAAATAACTACAGATGACAGGGGAGCAACAATATAAATACTGCATGCAGTTAGGTGTAAATGTACAATTCAATTGTGGTAGCAGATCGCAAAAAATTAGCATTAGAAACATTAACAAACGGAATCATGATTGAAATCCTGACAATTGCTCGGAGATCTCCTGCGTCGACCACTATGATTTTTTTTATATAATAATTTCAATTTATAAGTGTCCAGGTCACAAGTAAAAAAGTAGGCCTGTTTTTGAAAGCCAAAAGAGTCTCAGACAAGAAGTTAATTCGGACAGATGAGAGAAACATTCTCTGAACAGCCAGAGTTCACAGGAGATGCATTGGGCACTTCTGCTTGTCTTCCCTCGCACTCTCTCGATACAGATGAAATAGATGGCGTTAGAAATGCACATTATATTGTTAAACAAAAAGTTCAGTTTTACCATCAAAACGAAAGAGAGCCAAGAAGATTTAGATACACACAAAAACTAAAAACTAAAATGTCTAGACTCCAGCTTCAACGTGATGAAAAGGAGCTTGGGCAACAACACCAGGGATGCAAACTGCCGAGGGCCTAAAAAGGTCACACTTTTTTTGTTGTTGCTTTTGTTGCACTGAAACATGCAAAAAAAATCCCTGCTAGGGGGAAATGCAGATTTTAACTAATTAAATAACAAAGAATATGATCTACATGATCAGTCTGTGTGTGTAAAATAAAAAAAGTGGTTGATGTGTGAACCTAACTCACAGATAAAATTTTTTAAGAAATCCGATGTTATTAGTTGCCTAGACTTTACTGCAAATGACACTCAAGTCTTAAGAAAAAACAATACACTAATATTGCAATTAGCCGCGACAGCCTTTATAATAGAACGCTTGTTACCATGACAGCCTTTATAATAGAACGCTTGTTACCTTGACAGCCTTTATAATAGAACGCTTGTTACCATGACAGCCTTTATAATCGAACGCTTGTTACCAGACAGTCTTTATAATAGAACGCTTGTTACCATGACAGCCTTTATAATCGAACGCTTGTTACCAGACAGTCTTTATAATAGAACGCTTGTTACCTTGACAGCCTTTATAATAGAACGCTTGTTACCAGACAGTCTTTATAATAGAATGCTTGTTACCAGACAGTCTTTATAATAGAACGCTTGTTACCTTGACAGCCTTTATAATAGAACGCTTGTTACCATGACAGCCTTTATAATAGAACGCTTGTTACCTTGACAGCCTTTATAATAGAACGCATGTTACCATGACAGTCTTTATAATAGAACGCTTGTTACCATGACAGCCTTTATAATAGAACGCTTGTTACCTTGACAGCCTTTATAATAGAATGCTTGTTACCATGACAGCCTTTATAATAGAACGCTTGTTACCAGACAGTGTTTATAATAGAACGCTTGTTACCATGACAGCCTATATAATAGAACGCTTGTTACCAGACAGTCTTTATAATAGAACGCTTGTTACCAGACAGTCTTTATAATAGAACGCTTGTTACCAGACAGTCTTTATAATAGAACGCTTGTTACCTTGACAGCCTTTATAATAGAACGCTTGTTACCATGACAGCCTTTATAATAGAACGCTTGTTACCAGACAGTCTTTATAATAGAACGCTTGTTACCAGACAGTCTTTATAATAGAACGCTTGTTACCTTGACAGCCTTTATAATAGAACGCTTGTTACCATGACAGCCTTTATAATAGAACGCTTGTTACCTTGACAGCCTTTATAATAGAACGCTTGTTACCATAACAGTCTTTATAATAGAACGCTTGTTACCATGACAGCCTTTATAATAGAACGCTTGTTACCATGACAGCCTTTATAATAGAACGCTTGTTACCATGACAGCCTTTATAATAGAACGCTTGTTACCATGACAGCCTTTATAATAGAACGCTTGTTACCATGACAGCCTTTATAATAGAACGCTTGTTACCATGACAGCCTTTATAATAGAACGCTCGTTACCAGACAGTCTTTATAATAGAACGCTTGTTACCATGACAGCCTTTATAATAGAACGCTTGTTACCATGACAGCTTTATAATAGAACGCTTGTTACCATGACAGCCTTTATAATAGAACGCTGTGACCACACACACACACACACGTCTAAATATTGCACTTGGGGGGAAAAAAACATCTTAAAGTAGAAATAGAACGAAACAAACAGGCATTCTATTTTTTGCTCTATTATCCACGAGTTTCCCGTGTCCCATGATGCCTTGCGCGAATTATGGGCATTATTTCCGGTTCGAAGTAAACAAACGGTTTCTTCATTCATTCATGAAGAGCTCGCCAAACTAATAATTATGTGTGGAACACAACCTGACGAAGATCAAAAAGGGTAATATTAGCCGACCTTTTCCCTCCATAATTGATGGTTTTATTTTTTATTTCACCTTTATATACCCAGGTAGGCCAGTTGAGAACAAGTTCTCATTTACAACTGCGACCTGGCCAAGATAAAGCAAAGCAGTTCGACACACACAACAACACTGAGTTACACATGGAATAAACAAATATAGTCAATAATACAGTAGAAAAAGTCTATATACAGTGTGTGCAAATGAGGTAAGATAAGGGAGGTAAGGCAGTTAGGAAAATGACGTGAAGAAGTGGCCTCGTATCACATACGGTAGCATATTTACTTTGTTGAATCCGTAGCTTGCGATGGTAAGGCGATGAGCAACTTAAAAAGTTAGGAGGCGTACCAATACCTACAGAGTAACAAAGTTGGTTGGCTGTTATTGAAGGATGTTGGAGACGACCTTGTCTACCTAAAAGCAGACATAGAGCCGAGTCAGAGCCTGCACGCATCTCATCACAAGGTGTGGGAACTAGCATCAACGACAGGTGTCATACAGACAGCAGACGCATCTCATCACAAGACGTGGGTACTAGCAAGGCGTGTCATACAGACAGCGGGTTGCTCATGTATTGCAGGGTCAGGACACTCTTGTAGTCATACTGCAGCAATTCTGTTGAAAGTCAGTAAAGTAATGAACAAAAATGACATGAAAGTGCAGGACAATGGGTACTCCAGGAGAGGTTTGGGAAACACTGGGTTAGATAATAACAAAATAATATTTTCTTCAATGTAGGTTGAGAGTGCAGTCAGGCAAGGCAAAACAGGAATGGCATGCACTGATGAGCAAAGTGGAACTCAGCTGTGAGGAAGAATGTAGGGCTGAGGAAGGCGAAACACATACATTTTAAATACCACAGACCCCACCACACATATCCAAATCAAATTGTATTAGTCACATGCGCCGAATACAACAGGTGTAGACCTTACACTGAAATGCTGACTTACAAGCCACTAACCAACAATGCAGTTTAAAAATTTAAAAAAATACGGATAAGAATAAGAAATAAAAAAGTAACAAGAAATTACAGAGCAGCAGTAAAATAACAATAGCGAGACTATATACAGGGTGGTACCGGTACAGAGTCAATGTGCGGGGGCACCGGTTAGTTGAGGTAATATGTACCTGTGGGTAGAGTTATTAAAGTGACTATTGTCGTGGAAATATTCAGTCAATCATATTTCTCAAATACCGGAGCCTGTGAGTTCAAATAGACTTTTATTACAACATAATAAAAGCCGAGCTGGTTCATGAAAACAACTAGTTTTGGCACACACGTCTTATACATTATTTCTCCTTACGTCACACACACAGTAACTCCTTTATATGACTCATCCCCTCTGGCATTTAGCCACCGTTATCTTATTGCCTTGCACTACTTTTAGTTTGGTTTCACTTTAGGGCATGGAAACTGTAGAGCTACAGCAATTGTTAAAAAATACAGGACTGGTTCTCGACTAAGACAGGTGCATGCATGTAGGACCATAGCAACAGTCCAGAGAAATAACCAGACATGTCCTTCTGCTAGCTCCTCTGAAAGGAACACCCATGTTCTGGAAAAAGACACAAGAGGTGTAACCATAGAAACAGTACATATTAGGCCATAACACTGTTACAGAAATAACCAGTCACGTCCACTCCCCAGACAGGTGCATGTCTAATGGTGTCTAATGACCCAGACCCACATATAGAGTGCACTCATCTTGCAGACTATCCTGAAATGTATAATGGCCATATAGGTTCTGAAAAAGTCTCAATACTATGCATAGATGATAACAACAGAGAGTAGCAACGGTGTAAAAGAGGGGGAGGGGCAATGCAAATAGTCTGGGTAGCCATTTGATTAGTTGTTCAGGAGTCTTATGGCTTTGGGGGTAGAAGCTGTTTAGAAGCCTCTTGGACCTAGACTTGGTGCTCTGGTACCGCTTGCCATGCGGTAGCAGAGAGAACAGTCTATGACTTGGGTGGCTGGAGTCTTTGACAATTTTTAGGGCCTTCCTCTGACACCGCCTGATATACAGTGGGCTCCAAAATTACTGGCACCCCTGACTGGCAATGCACAAACAATTCTTAAAAAAATATAAACAATATAATTATAGAGATAAACTCAAAATACCAACGTGAGAAACACTGTACTTTATTAATGTTTCAATGGAAACAACCAAAATCATACAATTATTTAATACAAAATAAATGTAACCAAAATCAAGGTTTCATAATTATTGAAAATCCTCATATAGTACTTAGTGCAACCACCACTGGCAAGGATAACAGCATGGAGTCTTTTCCTGTAATGTTTGACAAGGTTAAGGAACACATTTGGAGGGATTTTGGACCATTCCTCTATGCAGATCCTTTCAAGATCCTTATCAACTGCCCTCTTCAACTCAGCCCACAGGTTTTTGATTGGATTGAGGTCCGGCGACTGAGATGGCCATCGCAGAACATTGATTTTGTTGTCAGAGAACCATTCCTGTGTGGATCTTAAGGTATGTTTCGGGTCATTGTTTTGTTGGAAAGTCCACCTACGGCCAAGTCCCAGCCTTCTGGCAGAGGCAACCAGATTGTCAGCCAAAATAGCTTGATACTTGGTGGAATTCATTATGCCATCAATCTTAAAACCTGTTATGGCTAGGGGGCAGTATTTTCACGGCTGGATAAAAAACGTACCCGATTTAATCTGGTTACTACTCCTGCCCAGTAACTAGAATATGCATATAATTATTGGCTTTGGATAGAAAACACTCCAAAGTTTCTAAAACTGTTTGAATGGTGTCTGTGAGTATAACAGAACTCAAATGGCAGGTCAAAACCTGAGAGATTCCTTTACAGGAAGTGGCCTGTCTGACCATTTCTTGAACTTCTTTGCCATCTCTATCTTTTACAAAGGATCTCTGCTCTAACGTGACACTTCCTACGTCTTCCATGGGCGCTCAGAGCCCGGGAAAAACCTGAATGTCGTCATCCCAGCCCCAGGCTGAAACACATTATCGCCTTTCTCAAGTGGCCGATCAAGGGACTGTGGGCTTAGGCGCGTGCCCTGGCCGCCCCCGTCTTTGTGATTTTTCCTCTGTTTGCCGAAAAGGAGATTCCCGGTCGGAATATTATCGCTTTTTTACGAGATAAATTGCATAAAAATTGATTTTAAACAGCGGTTGACATGCTTCAAAGTACGGTAATGGAATATTTTGAATTTTTTTGTCACGAATTGCGCCATGCGCACGACCCTGATTTACCATTTCGGATAGTTTCTGGAACGCACGAACAAACGCCGCTATTCGGATATAACGATGGATTATTTGGGACCAAACCAACATTTGTTATTGAAGTAGCAGTCCTGGGAGTGCATTCTGACGAAGACAACAAAGGTAATAACATTTTTGTTATAACAAATCTGATTTTGGTGAAGGCTAAACTTGCCGGGTGTCTAAATAGCTAGCCCGTGATGGCTGGGCTATGTACTTATAATATTGCAAAATGTGCTTTCACCAAAAAGCTATTTTAAAATCGGACATATCGAGTGCATAGAGGAGTTCTGTATCTATAATTCTTAAAATAATTGTTATGCTTTTTGTGAACGTTTATCGTGAGTAATTTAGTAAATTGTTAGTAAATTCCCCGGAAGTTTGCGGGGGGTATGCTAGTTCTGAACGTCACATGCTAATGTAAAAAGCTGTTTTTTGATATAAATATGAACTTGATTGAACAAAACATGCATGTATTGTATAACATAATGTCCTAGGTGTGTCATCTGAAGAAGATCATCAAAGGTTAGTGCTGCATTTAGCTGTCTTCTGGGTTTTTGTGACATTATATGCTAGCTTGAAAAATGGGTGTCTGATTATTTCTGGCTGGGTACTCTGCTGACATAATCTAATGTTTTGCTTTCGCTGTAAAGCCTTTTTGAAATCGGACAGTGTGGTTAGATAAAGGAGAGTCTTGTCTTTAAAATGCTGTGAAATAGTCATATGTTTGAAAAATTGAAGTTTTTGTATTTTTGAGGAATTTGTAATTCGCGCCACGCCTATCATTGGATATTGGAGCAGGTGTTCCGCTAGCGGAACGTCTAGATTTAACCAGTGCCCCATGACCTCTGGAATTAAAACAGCCCCAAAACATCACTGACCCCCCTCCGTGGGTATGAGGTGCCTCTCCTTGCATGCATCTCTGTTTCGACACCAAACATGCCGATGATGTATCTGACCAAAACGTTCAATTTTGGTCTCATCTGACCAGCACCTTCTTCATGTCATAATTTAAATAAGGTTTGGCAAATTCCAAGCGCTTGCATCTGTGTCTTGTGGTCAGAAAGGGCTTTCCTCTGGCAACCCTTCCAAAAAGCCTGTGGTTGTGGAGGTGGCGTCTGATGGTGCTTTTTGAAACCTGGTGACCCCAAGACTCCACCAAGGCCTGCAATTATTTCAGTGATTCTTGGGGATTTTGTGGCTTCTCTCACCATCCTCCTCCCTATCCTGGGGGGCAAAATGCATTTGCGTCCTCTACCCGTGAGGTTTTCAACTGTTCCATATCTTTTACATTTTTTAATAATTGCCCTGACAGTGCTCAGTGGTATATTCAATCGTTTGTGGATCTTCTTGTACCAGATTTATGAAGGTCTACGACAATCTGTCTCTTTTGAACTGCCAGTTCTTTTGTTTTCTTCATGGTGTTGGATGACAGTGAATTTCTATACCCTAGTGAAACAGGAAGTGATGTAATGGCTCAATATAGTTCCTTAAGACTTAGATAAACTTAAATAAGTGGATATTAATATGTGGTTTAATTTTGGTAGATGTTATTTACAATCATCTTTAAGGGTGCCATTAATTGTGAAACCTTGATTTGGAGGAAATTGATTTTTAATTAAATCAATAAATTATTTTGGTTGGTTCCATTGAAACATTAATAAAGTATTGTATTTCTCACATGTTGGTATTTTGAGTTTCTCTATAATTATATTGTTTAAATTTGTTTAAGCATTTTTTGTGCATTGCCAGTCAGGGGTGCCAGTAATTTTGGAGCCCACTGTAGAGGTCCTGGATGGCAGGAAGCTTGGCCCCAAATTGTCAAACCCTCTGTAGTGCCTTGCGGTTGGAGCCCGAGCAGTTGCCATACCAGGCAGTGATGCAACCAGTCAGGATGCTCTCGATGGTGCAGCTGTAGAACCTTTTGAGGATCTGAGGACCAATGCCAAATCTTTTCAGTCTCCTGAGGGTGAATATGTTTTGTTGTGCCCTCTTCACGACTGTCTTGGTGTGCTTGGACCATGTAAGTTTGTTGGTGATGTGGACACCAAGGAACTTGAAGCTCTCAACCTGCTCCACTGCAGCCCTGTCGATGAGAATGGGGGCGTGCTCTGTCTTCTTTTTCCTGTAGTCCACAATCATCTCCTTTGTCTTGATCACGTTGAGGGAGAGGTTGTTGTCCTGGCACCACATGGCCAAGTCTCTGACCTTCACCTATAGGCGGTCTCGTCGTTGTTGTTGATCAGGCCTACCACTGTTGTGTCATCAGCAAACTTAATGATGGTGTTGGAGTCGTGCCTGGTCGTGCAGTCATGAGTGAACAGGGAGTATAGAAGGGGACTGAGCACGCACCCCTGAGGGGCCCCTGTGTTGAGGATCAGCCTGGCGGATGTGTTGTTACCTACCCTTACCACCTGGGGGCGGCCCATCAGGAAGTCCAGGATCCAGTTGCAGAGGGAGGTGTTTAGTCCCAGGGTCCTTAGTTTATTGATGAGCTTTGAGGGCACTATGGTGTTGAACACTGAGCTGTAGTCAATGAATAGCATTCTCACATAGGTGTTCCTTTTGTCCAGGTGGGAAAGGGCAGTGTGGAGTGCAATAGAGATTGCATCATCTGTGGATATGTTGGGGCGGTATGCAAATTGGAGTGGATCTAGGGTTTCTGGGATAATGGTGTTGATGTGAGCCATGACCAGCCTTTCAAAGCACTTCATGGCTACAGACGTTAGTGCTACAGGTCGGTAGTCATTTAGGCAGGTTACCTTAGTGTTCTTGGGCACAGGGACTATGGTGGTCTGCTAAAAACATGTTGGTATTACAGACCTGGACAGGGTTGAAAATGTCAGTGAAGACACTTGCCAGTTGGTCAGCGCATGCTCACAGTACACATCCTGGTAATCCGCCTAGCCCTGCGGCCTTGTGAATGTTGACCTGTTTAAAGGTCTTACTCACATTGGCTGCGGAGAGCATGATCACAGTCTTCCAGAACAGCTGGTGCTCTCATGCATGTTTCAGTGCCATTTGCCTTGAAGCGAGCATAGAAGTAGTTTAGCTCGTCTAGGAGGCTCATGTCACTGGGCAGCTCTCGGCTGTGCTTCCCTTTGTAGTCTGTAATGGTTTGCAAGCCCTGCCACATCTGACGAGCGTCAGAGCCGGTGTAGTACGATTCGATCTTAGTCCTGTATTGATGCTTGCCTCGTTGATGGTTCGTCAGAGGGCATAGCGGGATTTCTTATAAGCTTCCGGGTTAGAGTCCCGCTCCTTGAAAGCAGCAGCTCTAGCCTTTAGCTCAGTGCAGATGTTGCCTGTATCCGTGGCTTCTGGTTGGGGTATATACGTACGGTCACTGTGGGGACGACGTCATCGATGCACTTATTGATGAAGCCAATGACTGATATGGTGTACTCCTCAATACCATCGGAGGAATCCCAGAACATATTCCCATCTGTGCTAGCAAAACAGTCCTGTAGCTTAGCATCTGCTTCATCTGACCACTTTTTTTATTGATCTAGTCACTGGTGCTTCCTGCTTAAATTTTTGCTTGTAAGCAGGAATCAGGATAGAATTATCGTCAGATTTGCCAAATGGATGGCGAGGGAGAGCTTTGTATGCAGAGTAAAGGTGGTCTGGAGTTTTTTCCCTCTGGTTGCACATTTAACATGCTGATAGAAATATGGTAAAACTGATTTAAGTTTCCATGCATTAAAGTCCCCAGCTACTAGGAGCGCCGCCTCCGGGTGAGCGTTTTCTTGTTTGCTTATGGCGGAATACAGCTCATTCAATGCTGTCTTAGTGCCAGCCTCTGACTGTGGTGGTATGTAAACAGCTACGAAAAATACAGATGAAAACTCTCTAGATAGATAGTGTGGTCTACAGCTTATCATGAGATACTCTACCTCAGGTGAGCAATAGCTAGAGACTTCCTTAGATATCGTGCACCAGCTGTTATTTACAGAAGTATATAGTCCGCCGCCCCTTGTCATACCAGACGCCGCTGTTCTATCCTGCCGGTACAGCGTATAACCAGCCAGCTGTATGTTGATAGTGTCGTCGTTCAGCCTCGACTCCGTGAAGCATAAGATATTACAGTTTTGAATGTCCCGTTGGTAGTTTAATCTTGCGCGTAGGTCATCTATTTTATTCTCCAAAGAGTGCACATTTGCTAGCACAATGGAAGGAAGTGGGGGTTTATTCGATCGCCTATGAATTCTCAGAAGGGAGCCCGCCCTTTGGCCCCTTTTTCTCCGCTTCCTCTTCACGCAAATCACAGGGATCTGGACCTGTTCCTGGGAAAGCAGTATATCATTCGCGTTGGGCTCGTCAGACTCGTTAACCTCTTGACGGTCGCCTAGGATAGGGGGCGCTACAGCGATTTTTGAAAAAAAATGGTGCCCATTTTAAACGGCCTCCTACTCAAACTCAGAAGCTAGGATATGCATATAATTAATACTTGTGGATAGAAAACACCCTAAAGTTTCTAAAACTGTTTGAATGGTGTCTGTGAATATAACATAACTCATATGGCAGTCAAAACCCCGAGACCGATCGTAACAGGATGTGGAATTCTGAATTGCGGACTCAACTTCATCACTTTGCCTATAAATCACACCGTGAGCAATGGTTCATTGAGCACTTCCTATTGCTTCCACTAGATGTCCCCAGTCTTTACAAAGTGGTTTGAGTCTCCTACTGTGAAAACTGACAGAATGAGAGGCTGTGGAAAGTGGTCACATGAGGAGGGCCATCACCATTATGACGCCGGCGCCCCTGGCTACCCTCCACTTTCGAAACTTTTAGAAAGACAATGCAATCGTCCCCCTTGAATCTTATTGGATCTCTGGTTGAAAAAGGCCCTAAAGATTTATGTTATACAACGTTTGACATGTTTGAACAAACCTAAATAAAAAAAAATGCATTTTATTGAAAGAGGAGTCCCGCGGCCGACGGAACTTTTGGAGCATCCTTCAGAACGCGCTAACAAGAACAAGCAATTGGGACGTAAAGGGTTAACTTTTTCGAACGAAAATACATTTGTTGTGGACCTGGGATTCCTGGAAGTGCTTTCTGATGAAGATAATCAAAGGTAAGGGATTATTGACAATAGTATACAAGACTAGATTTGATATGCGATTGTTCCAAGATGGCGCTGACCTGTAACGGTAGCCTATTTTTCTGAGTATCGCATCCCCTTTTATCGCAAAGTGTGATTACCCAGTAAAGTTCTTTTTAAATCTGGCATTACAGGTGCTTTCAAGAGATATTCATCTATAAATCTTAGAATGACAATATTACATTTTAAAAATGTTTTCGAATAGTAATTTTGTAAATTGTAGCGCTGTTTCACCTGATGCATTTGAGGGAAAATAGTTAGTCAACGTCACGTACCGATGTAAAATGCTGTTTTTATATATAAATATGAACTTTATCGAACAAAAGAATGCATGTATTGTGTAACATGATACCCTAGGAGTGTCATCTGATGAAAATTGTCAAAGGTTAGTGCTGCATTTAGCTGTTTTTTGGTTATTTGTGATGCATGTGGTTGGTCGGAAAATGGCTATGTGGCTACTTTTACGATATACTCCTCTAACATAATCTAATGTTTTGCTTTTGCTGTAAAGCCTTTTTGAAATCGGACAACGTGGTCCGATTCAGGAGAGGTGTATCTATAAAACGATATAACATAGTCCTACATTTGAAAAAAAAATATATATATAAAATTTCGTTATGCTAATGGCGATAGGATTTTTCGCTGGATGTGCCCGCCCAGAGGTTAAAGGAAAAAAAGGATTCTGCCAGTCCGTGGTGAGTAATCGCAGTCCTGATGTCCAGAAGTTATTTTCAGTCATAAGAGACGGTAGCGGCAACATTATGGACAAAATAAGTTACAAAAAATGCAAATAAACAAACAAAAAAACACAATCGATTGGGGACACGTAAAACGTCTGCCTTCTCTGGCGCCATTTCACTAGGCCCATCAACGTCGTCACAGGACGATTCCACAACCTCCCCCCGACTTTTTAGGAACCATGCAGAGTTCACAAGCCACATCAACTCCTCGGTAATGGCCCCACTATTTCGGCTCCAGGCAAATGATCTTCTTCAGCTAAGTTACAGAGCAGATGTAGGCAGCAGCAGCAAGGCAGGCCCAAGCCAACATGATTCAGCCCACACGAACACACTGTGTCACACTGAACACAGCACAACACTAACCTGTAGGAAGTGCACAATGTTTTATGAGGCCTACATCAAATGATCCCCCGTACAAGCAGCTGCATTGATGGAAGAAACCATGAGCCAAAGTGCTTTACAGCTATGGCATGATGCTAGGATGCTGCGTCTAACAGCCAGCACAGCGAAACGAGTCCCAAAGCAAAACACCACAGATCTAAAAAAATGTGTGAATTAGAATTTGTACCTAACTTTCACTGGCAATACAGCAACCAAGAATAGCAAAAAAATGTGGTCAATGTCATCACACTCCTGGAGAACAGAGGCCTGGTGGTGCACCCTGACCATCCTTGTTTGGGAGCCTGCCCAGATGGGATCCTTGGTTGGGAGCCAGCCCATACAGTGAGGGAAAAAAGTATTTGATCCCCTGCTGATTTTGTACGTTTGCCCAAGGACAAAGAAAGGATCCGTCTATAATTTTAATGGTAGGTTTATTTGAACAGTGAGAGACAGAATAACAACACAAATATCCAGAAAAACGCATGTCAAAAATGTTATAAATTGATTTGCATTTTAATGAGGGAAATAAGTATTTGACCCCCTCTCAATCAGAAAGATTTCTGGCTCCAGCCAGCCCAGATGGGATCCTTGATGCAACACAGCTCCTTGAGATCAGGTGCCCCTTCAAGAGTTCCACATCTCTGGCAGAATTTCTGAGTTGGCCAAATGGTGACATCAAAAGCTTGGATGATGGACAGTACCTAATTCGTGCCAATGGAAAAGATGGATACTACCTTCAGGTGGGTAAAAATGTTTAAGAAAATAGATTATTAGCTGTATTATTACAAGTATTAAACATTGTATTGGAAACTCATACTAATCACAATTTTGTGGCAATGTGCTTTCTTATTCCTTCTTTCAGACACAAGTGACCATGATGTGGCTGGGCCGACAGAGCTGCAAGCTGGTCGTCTGGACACCAAGCGAGCACATGGAAGTGGACATTCCATTTGATAAAGACTACACAGATACACATGTGCAACAGCTGCAGAAGTTCTACTTTTTACACATGCTACCTAGGTTGGCTGATGATATGGCTGACAAGAAGATACATCTCTGCCCAAAGTAACCAAAACTCTTTTAGTAAATGGGGGTGAGCTAAATAGATTGAATATGATGGGAATAAACGATTCAATTAGTTTGAACGTGCACTTACATCATGAAGTACTGTTTTAACCCCTGGTCGGGCTCCGTCCCGTATGCGGACATCCAGCGAAAAATCCTATCGACATTAGCATAACGAAATGTAATATATATTTTTTTCAAATATAGGACTATGTTATATCGTTTTATAGATACACCTCTCCTGAATCGAACCACGTTGTCCGATTTCAAAAAGGCTTTACAGCAAAAGCAAAACATTAGATTATGTTAGAGGAGTATATCGTAAAAGTAGCCACATAGCCATTTTCCGACCAACCACATGCATCACAAATAACCAAAAAACAGCTAAATGCAGCACTAACCTTTGACAATCTTCATCAGATGACACCCCTAGGACATCATGTTACACAATACATGCATTCTTTTGTTCGATAAAGTTCATATTTATATATAAAAACAGCATTTTACATCGGCGCGTAACGTTGACTAACTATTTTCCCTCAAATGCATCCGGTGAAACAGCGCTACAATTTACTAAATTACTATTCGAAAACATTTTTAAAATGTAATATTGTCATTCTAAGATTTATAGATGAATATCTCTTGAAAGCACCTGTAATGCCAGATTTAAAAATAACTTTACTGGGTAATCACACTTTGCGATAAAAGGGGATGCGATACTCAGAAAAATAGGCTACCGTTACAGGTCAGCGCCATCTTGGAACAATCGCATATCAAATCTAGTCTTGTATACTATTGTCAATAATCCGTTACCTTTGATTATCTTCATCAGAAAGCACTTCTAGGAATCCCAGGTCCACAACAAATGTATTTTCGTTCGAAAAAGTTAATCCTTTATGTTCCAATAGCTTGTTCTTGTTAGCGCGTTCTGAAGGCTGCACCAAAAGTGCCGTCGTGCGCGGGACTCCACTTTCGAAAAAATTCATTTTTTTTTTTAAATGTAGGTTCGTTCAAACATGTCAAATGTATAACATAAATCTTTAGGGCCTTTTTCAACCAGAGCTCCAATAAGATTCAAGGGGGACGATTGCATTGTGTTTCAAAACGTTTCGAAAGGGGAGGGTAGCCAGGGGCGCCGGCGTCATAATGGTGATGGCCCTCTCCGTGTGACCACGTTCCACTGCGTCTCATTCATTCAGTTTTCACAGTAGAAGGCTCAAACCACTTTGTAACGACTGGGGACATCTAGTGGAAGCAACAGGAAGTGCTCAATGAACCATTGCTCACTGTGTGATTTACAGGCAAACTGATGAAGTTGAGTCCGCAATTCAGAATTCCACTTCCTGTTACGATCGGTCTCGGGGTTTTGACTGCCATATGAGTTCTGTTATACTCACAGACACCATTCAAACAGTTTTAGAAACTTTAGGGTGTTTTCTATCCACAAGTATTAATTATATGCATATCCTAACTTCTGAGTTTGAGTAGGAGGCCGTTTAAAATGGGCACAATTCTTTTTCAAAAATCGCTGTAGCGCCCCCTATCCTAGGCGAACGACAAGAGGTTAATAAATATATTTTTTAAATAAAACATAATATACTAATATATTAGAACATTTATTAAGAGATATACCTACACAAACATAGTGTAATGATCTCTCACCAGTTTATTTTTCATAGGACAAAATACATTTTTCATAGGGCAGAACCAGTTCAAATAGGCAAGTTGGTACAGGCAGTTGTGTGAGCTGACAAAACAATTATTTTAAACAAATACAGCTAATAGTTGCAATAAAATAATGTTACAAATGCTGACAATGTTTTGCAGTTCAATAAAGTGATGTACATTTTTGGAATACATAAACGATCAGTGCATGTTGTTAGACATGTTGATTGTGTTAGACATTGTGTCTATTTGCTAGAAACAAGAGCGGCACACATTTTAAGTATGTTGTCAATTTTAGGGACCAAACTAATAGGCACAGTTTGTGAAATTATCTTGTACACCTTAAGACGCCTTATTGCTCGTTCTACATGAATACGGACATTAGCGATGCGTCGTGTGCTCGCGGTGGCACTAAGGGAAGGTGTTATACATCTTTGTCTTCCACAACACTGCACCCATGTCCAGCAGCCGCTGGATGTGGCATACTTTGACCCTTTAAAGGCTGAGTTCTCCAAGGTAGCTGGAGTTCTTAGCCATTTTAACCACTCCTACATGGTAAATGAATCAGAATTTGACCGGAGTGTTAGGCTACCAGTACCAGCGCTGCAAAGGATATGCTCTATGTGGTGGAAGGATTTAAGAAGTGTGGCCTCTTCCCTTTTGACCCTTAAGCTATTGAAGGGTCCCGTTTAATGCCGTCTCGGTCCTTACCGGGTTCACCCACTGCCTCTCCTGGAACCAGCAACACTGTGCCGTCCATCAGAACCTCATCCCCAGTGACCACAGGAGGACCCTCAGCTCCTGCTCCAGTCCCAGCTCCAGCTCTTGAAGAGCACCCATTAATAGAGGGGCGGCTGATAACAAAGGACCTGGGGCACATCCTTACTGTCCTGAAGTATTGGCTAGACCGATACAGAAGACTCCCTGTGGTCGCCACATGCCTCACCAGGGAGGAATACATGTGCCAGTGACAGGAGGGGGGTGAGCAGGAGAGGGCCGAGGCAGAGGAGAAAGAGCGTCAGGCAGTCCTCAGAACACAGAGGGCACAGGAGAAGACTGCCATGGATGAGACCATTGACGCCATCGCCTCAGCTGGACCCCTCACTGGAACCACTCCTGACAGCTGCATCACCACTGCCAGTGCTTCCTAGTGTACAACGCTTGTAGGTGCCGCCGGAGTCACCAGCTGCAGTAGAAGGCCACGTGCCTACTCTCCCGGCCACACCATTGTCGGTCCCTCAACCCCACCATTACAAACACCAGCTCCTCCAAGCCATTGTCGGCGGTTTCGTCCACCATCACGATGCCCCCCCCCTGTCTGTCACCACCAACGCGGCCTCCTCTGGACCAACTGCCCCCTCCGTCTCCCCTGGTCACACCACCATAGCAGCCTCATCTGGTGTCCCTGCCCCCTGAAATTCAAATACAGCCAATTCTACAGGTAAACATGTTAAATTCCCCCCCAAAATACTGTTATGATTTTTATAAAACTGCAATGTTGAAACTTTTTTTTCTCTCTTCACATATCTACAGTCCATAGCACCAACCCTCAAGGCATGTACACCTCCTACAAAAAGTCTGCAGCTTCCACCAGAGGTATAATGTAAAAACATTGAAAAGGGTTTTCATGAAACATGCTCTGTTTAACACTACCCGGACACCTCTGTCAGGCCACCCATGGCACCACTCTCAGGTACACTGCTTTTCTCTCAGTTGTATCAATTACTATTGTGGCTGTAGTACTTCTACATTTTACAAAACCATGTTAATCGTTGCTGGGAGTGTGATCCGTCTGGAAGCTCTCCGCAGGAGTGTAGGTCCGAGGTGCCATGGGTATGCCTGTGACTTCTGCCAGGACTGGTTCCACTGCAGGTGTGTGCTGTGACTTTTTCCAGGACTGGTTCCACTGCAGGTGTGTGCTGTGACTTTTGCCAGGACTGGTTCCACTGCAGGTGTGTGCTGTGACGTCTGCCAGGACTGGTTCCACTGCAGGTGTGTGCTGTGACTTTTTCCAGGACTGGTTCCACTGCAGGTGTGTGCTGTGACTTTTTCCAGGACTGGTTCCACTGCAGGTGTGTGCTGTGACGTCTGCCAGGACTGGTTCCACTGCAGGTGTGTGCTGTGACTTTTGCCAGGACTGGTTCCACTGCAGGTGTGTGCTGTGACTTTTGCCAGGACTGGTTCCACTGCAGGTGTGTGCTGTGACGTCTGCCAGCACTGGTTCCACTGCAGGTGTGTGCTGTGACGTCTGCCAGGACTGGTTCCACTGCAGGTGTGTGCTGTGACTTTTGCCAGGACTGGTTCCACTGCAGGTGTGTGCTGTGACGTCTGCCAGCACTGGTTCCACTGCAGGTGTGTGCTGTGGCATCCAGAGGTGGCGGTGGAGCTGGATTTTTGTGACAATATAGGGATGAAGTTCGAGATTGGATTGTTTGTTTTCATATGAAATTATTTATTTGTAAAAAAAGAAAAACATAATATATATTTATTAAACCCATCTTGTGTTCCTTTACATTCCAAGTGCATCTCTGCAACACAAACTCCAACAGTGTTTTAATTGTTTATGTCAATGCACATGACTGAAATTATAGTTTTATTTGATGTAAATTATTCATACTATTGGGAATTTTCCAGTACATATGTGCACATTATACATCTTAGAGTAGTAAGCAGAATTAATACATATGTGTCTGGGCCATTAGGCTAAGGGAAACCAATAATCAATAGGTCATTAAGATAAGGGAAGCCATTACCTAGTCCTGTGAGGTTTATTAGATGTGCATTAGGAGCATAGGTTTGTATTACTAAAAGCACCATTTGACATGCACCAACATTAGGAGTGTGTGTGTCTGTTTCTTTTTGGATCATTGCTATGGATACGCCACCAAAATAATCTATGCCCTAAGGTCTGTGCCAAACAAGAAAATGGAAACCAAGATGAAATAAGTGCAAGGCAAAAAGATAATGGTGGCTAAATGCCCAAGGGGATGAATCATTAACATAAAGAGGAGTGACTGTGTGTGATGTAAAGATGAAAACTGTATAAAAAGCGTGTGCCGAGGCTGGAAAGGCAGTTGATCCATGGACCAGCTCGGCTTGTTACTTTGTAATAAAGTCTATTTGAATTCACAAGTTCCGGTATCTGAGAAATATTATTGAGGAAATATCTCTACGACAGAAATAGCGAGCTAGCCAGGAGTGGCTACAAGGGACCAGTAAACAGTGGAAAACTCTGCGGCTGCAGACGGATCTTTCTGGACGAATTGCACAAATAGGTGGCCACGTAAAAGATAGGTAAGCTAAGTTCTTACTTATAGTTCAAGTTTGTGTGATTCGTTTTGAGAGCAGCAATAGAGACACCAAGTAGGTCTCTCCAAATTTAACGAACTAAAGGATATTGAGAGCTTTTGAATTCAATGAATGCATGCAAATGTGAACTTTTTTAATGAATGCATGCAAACTAATAAAAGCTATGTTTTTGTGTGGGTTACAATAGCAAAGGTATAATGAAAATATAAGTGTGGCCGCTGCGGATTGAGAGTTGTGTGTTTCATCTGTTTTGGATGGTTCAGTTGAGTGGGTCTTATTCACCTGTCTTGTTCGGGTGGTTCATCTGACCAGTCTGTTTGCGTTAGGATTGTTGTCTGATTCAGTTTGGCCGGACTTGCTTGTTTAGACCTGTATGGGTTTGCGCAGAAATGCAACCCATTCATCTTATTCAATCAGTCCGTGTCAGGTGGGTCATTCAATTCATCCAGCTTGCTCAGTCGCTCATCTGGGGTGGTTGTTCAATCTCATTCAGGTCATTTGTCTGCCCTGTTGACTGGTCTGTTCGATCCAGTTTGGAGTGGCAACTGTCCATCAGCATGGTTGAATAGAATTAGAAAAAATACCTATGGTTACCGCCTATTGTGTCGGGGAAGGGAATCAATAAGGGACTGCTCAAACTGGTAAAACGATGTATAAGACGGTTTTTCTGTGTCGAGAAAATGAATCAGAAAAGGGATGAATTTGCAGGTCGCTTAGGAAAGCATAAGAGGTGTGTGAAAGTGTGTGAAAGTTCTCTGCTGTTGGTGCGGAAGTTGTCACGCACCTCTCCCGAATCATTGCTTAAGTGTGACCTGGTAGGGAGGACGCACCCAGTCCCGCACTAAAGGAGGGGAGTGTGAATGGTATATGAATAACCATTGAAGTAATAAAATACCAGAAGTTTGAACAGTCAGGATAAATAAAAAAATACATGAACATTATAAAATAGTAATAAATGTCAAGACGACATCAGCGATTGCCTGGTAAGGCCATTAAAAATGGCATACTGTGCTGCAAGGTAGAAGAATATAGAGTAGAGAAACATAGAAGTAATAACATTTGAAGAAAACATATACTCGAAAAGAGAAAACAATTATAAAAACGTAGAAAAAGGGGTAATAACCAATAGACCGAGTGAAATTATCAGAGAAAGAAAAATAAGGTGGATATCAATAGGAGGGAAGAGGGTGTGGTCAAGCCACCCAGGGCTTAACAGACCGTTAGGAAGATTTAGCCCTGGACCAGTAGGGAGAAATCTAAGAACAAGAGAAAGTGGTTTTAATAAAGTGAATAGCACAATAAAACGAAACTAGGGAGCAAAGGTATAAATACGAATATCACAGGAAGTTAAAGGAATTAAACAGAGAAAAAAAACCCGGAAACAAAAATATATGTAGCGTTAGAACAGATAAGGAAGATAATAAATGAAAGAGCAGAAATGATAAAAATATAAACTATCATTAGACTAATATTAAAGAAAATACTAGCAACTTCCCTCTCTACCCATCTCTCAATCCCCCATCCCCTCATGCTTTTCCCTCTTAAGGCTTTTCCTACATTTTACACTGTCTCTGTTTTAGTTTTTAAGAATATAGCTACAGTAGTAATAATAACAAATAAAAAAATGGTTCGCTGGGCGAAAAAGAAAGTTTAAATATATAAGTCAACTGAGTGCATATCCATAATCACAGTAAACTGTTATAATATAAAAAATGTAATTAAAAATGTAGAATAATATAATAAACAAAACTATGACTGAATGTGCCTCCATGAAGAATCTCCTCCCCAATAGGTCCCTTCGCCCTCAATAGGACACCCCCAGCACCACCATCCCCATCAACCTCCCCCCACCCCTCAACCACAAAACACAATATTGATAATAACAATTGAAATGAAAATAAAAAATATTTATACACCAAGATATATATACACACACACACACACACACACACACACACACACACACACCACACACACACATACAAATATTCACAGGACACTCAACTTATCCCATCTCCTTTCCTACATCAGATATGCAGGTGACATTTCCACCTGGATGACAGCACATAATCAGCAAGACGGAGATGCTCTTCATCCGAGGGAATGCGTGCCCATCCTCAGATGTTAACATCATTTACATTCCAGCCCTAACCTGAACGTTCTGCTTCTTCCTCCACACCATCCAGCGATGCCCCCAACATGCTAAGTCAGAACCTTGTCAGCTCCAGATTTGACTAATTCAATTTACACCCTGCTGGAATCCCTGCATTCCCAGATTCCCCTCCCCTGATTATCACCCTGGACGGGGTCCCTATTGCAGCTCACATTATGTTCAGGATTCTAATTCTAGCCTACAGGGCCAAAAAATGACCAGCTTCTTAATAATACCTCTCGCCCTGGATAAAGTGCTGTACTGTTGTTCTTTCTCTGTGATCTACAGTTGCGGCATTCTTAAAGTTGTCTTCTCTTTAAGGATTCAGTGGACAATCACCAAGACTGAATGAGTTGAGCTGCAGGCATCATTACTGCAAAGTCCCTTGATGTTTGTAAATGCTGTTTCAATAACCACCTATTCAAAAAGCACTTTGATACTGATACTTTTGTACTAGGAATACACTTCTACCTGTTGCTCTATGTTTATAATAAAAACATATGCTTGTTGTGCTTTTACTCTAGCAGTGAACAGGTTAGGTAGCAGTTTTCTACTTATCATATTGTATATAATAAATGTATACATGTAACATTTTAGAATATGGTAGATTCCATCATGTAATACGACATCTACCATAACATCTATTTATGGTTTCAGCATATCCTGTACAAATTTATAACTTTAAAATAAATGTGATTTGCTAAAAAAGTAAATTGATTCTCCCCTGTCCTTATTTCTAAATTTAGTTAACCTCAAATGATACAACAGGTTTGGTTTGTCTTCTTAAATCATAAGATATGGTATTGTCTTGCCTCACAGATATCATGATATACAATAAAGTCAGAATGAACCGATTTATTTTCCATCACTGTGTCTTGTCCAAAATCCAACATATACCACATCCAGACACACTCATTCTTCTTCTGACTATAAGGTGATATGGCTACACTGCTATGAAAAACATACCGTATATTATCAGCATCACAGTTGTGAATTATAAATATTGTAACGATAAGTTTGTATTTACACATGTCACCATGTGTTTTACAAAACAATATATAAATCTGGGCGTCTTTCTGTTGGTTGCTGAATAATCTTTTTTTGTGAAAGAGTGCGTAATTTTAGTTTTAATGGTTCTTATACTGAAGAGTAGTATTATTATTTTTTACTTTTTTCAAAGGGTCCCAATATATCATGGGAGACGTCAGGCCTATCTACACTTCGCGATACTTCTCATTTGCATTTGACCCGTCAGTAAAACAACAACTAGTGCTTCATTGAAGACTGACATTAGGCAAGGTTATCCAAATTACACAACTTGCATAAATGTCATAACATGGCAGATTATTAGAACACAGTTGATTTGATTTGAAACATTTTCAGAAGAATGGATCCTGTAACCTATAATAACTTTGTCAATTACAAAAGCAATGGTGGCTATCCCGTGGGCTTCACCAAGGATGGAAGAAGAAAACATTCGGAAAAAGGCCATTCATTTTGTTGTTGAAGGTGAGGCGAGACTTACAAGTACACTTTATCTGTTGATTATTAATTGGTCTAAAACTATCAACCCGTTATCTACAATCATGAATATATTTATTATATCGTCTTATAGCATTTCGAAACCGTCATTTACAAGGCCGTGTCTCATCGTTTACACCCTATGCCCTCAATCTTCCTCAGAGATCAGCCTTTTTGTAGCAATATCTTGTCAATTCGATGTTGTGTTAATTTGTAGTTTACAAAATGGCTTTGTGATGTTCAAGGTAAGATCTACTAGTGTTCAACTACCATAATTTAATTTAATATTGGGATTAATAATGCATCGTTTACACTCACCTGTGCATATGACAAAATAGCTTACTATCAAATCCAAACGCTGAGTGATTTATCTTAATGTCATAGTTTCATAGATTATACTTTTATCAAAATATAGTAGTATGGTTCAGGTTTTGAAACGGTGGCAGATAATTTGGCCATTTTGTCTTAGAATCAACAGTAGAGGTTTGAAGTAAGTAGGCCAACTTGTTGAATATTGTAGTCTTACTATATCAAACTTTTAATACAATTAATGAGTGGAACAAATTCTTAATGAATACTTTTATCATGTTTAATAAAGTATCCACTGAATACTTTCGTGTTTACCTCACAGCTGATGAGCTATACAACAGCAGGTACAAAGACACCTCCCGTGCCTTCCAGACAAAGGTAGTCTGTGCTGCTGAGGAGGCCAACAACATCTTTGTTGAGTCCCATGCGAGCAGCATTGGGGCTCATTGTGGACAAAAAAAAAGAGATGCAATCTCAAAAATATTTTATTGGCCAGGGATGTCTGGTGACATAGACAAATGGGTAATTATAAATCTAACATCCTCTTAACTAAATTAAACTGGCTATTCTATTCTGATACTTCTTATGAAAAAATATGCAGATGTTTTGTGTTTGTTTTAATAGTTGGCAATTGCTATTGAAACACTTTTGAAAACTATAGCTCTATCAGTCCTAATATTTTTCCTCCTTCAATCAGGTGTCACAATGTGTACCTTGTCAGACCAGCATGACATCTATAAAACAGGAGGTGGCGTACACTCCAATAGTGGTATGTGGCTTTACGATTACATTCCTGCATTTCCTAAATGTAATGTATTTATTTTGAGAACATAAAGTCATAATGTTAACATTTTACATTTAGTGTACATTTGTTACTATGTTATTACGGGCAGCAGGTAGTCTAGTGGTTAGAACGTTGGGCCAGTAACCGAAAGGTTGCTAGATCGAATCCCAGAGCGGACAAGGTAAAAATCTGTCGTTCTGCCCCTGAACAAGGCAGTTAACCCATTGTTCCTAGGCCATCATTGTAAATAAGAATTTGTTCTTAACTGACTTCCCTAGTTAAATAAAGGTTAAATAAAATTACATAACTTTAGCCTACCTGTCAAAACAACATTGCAGTTACACAGAAACAGCTATGTAATTGCAGGTTATAGGTGGATACACGGTATAGCACTGAGTATAATCTGATTGGTGCCATTGGGAGCTGTTGTGCTTCACATTTATTCAAATTGGACATGGATAGTTTTCCAGGCCTGGGGGCTAACAATCATGTGCACTTTCTTGTGTAATAGACTCAAACACTATTGTGCAGGTGTCAGGTTTCACGGTAGAAATATGGGGATTGTGTGTGTGTGTGTGTGTGTGTAGACCTCTCCCCCTGTCACTCTTCTGATTTATTGCCCTGGTTGCCTGGAGAGCCACTAAAGCCAGTTGTTTTTCTGTGTGTGTCTTAGCAAGTGTGATGTAGGTGACCCTAACCTAACAGATAAGTAATTAACCTAGCAATTCCATCTACAATGTTGTTACTACAGGTGTTGATATATACTCACAGCATAGCTAATACACACTGAATGTAAAGTGTGTTCAATGTTTCCTCAAAGTCACACAGCCATTTGAACTACTTGGGATGGACCTTATCGGCAAACTGACACAGACAGCGGACACCAGTATATCTGTGTTATGATTGACTACCTCACTAAATGGCCACAGGCATACCCCCTCTGAACAAAGTCTGCTAAGGAGGTCACAGACTGCATAGTCACATTTTTTTTTCTATCAGTTTGAGGCACCCAAACGTATACTTACAGACCAAGGGAAAGAGTTTGTCAATGAGGTAAATAGTAACTGTGTTACTTAATATCCTCAACTTTAATATTTGTTTAAATGTCTTTAGGTTTCTAAGAGTTTTTACCCCCTTTTATAATAAAAGATCAACACAAATGTCTGCAAGGCTCTGGCGATCCGAATAAGTCTCTGCTCACCATACCATCCTCAGACGAATGGATTGGTAGAAAGGGTGAACGGGACAATACAGAGGTATAAGTAACATCTGTAGACTGATGTTATAACATATTTAACAGGCAGTAGTGGCTTTGAGTTCATCAATTGTAATGTTATAAAAACTTTCACATTCTAAGAATAACTTGTGTCATATCATTTTCTATTCAATCATATTTTCAGATCCATCTCTAAATTAGTGGCCCAAAAACCAAAAGAGTGGGACAAGCACCTCGATGCCATAATGTTTGGTTTAACCTCTATGGGCTAGGTGGGACGCTAGCGTGCCACCCGTGGTGCACTCCATCAACAGCAGGTGCATTTCAAGAGCGGCAAATTTGAATCCAAATAAATGTCAAAATTCAAATTTTTCAAACATACAACTATTTTACACCCTTTGAAAGATAAACATCTCCTTAACCTCTATGGGCTAGGTGGGACGCTAGCGTGCCACCCGTGGTGCACTCCATCAACAGCAGGTGCATTTCAAGAGCGGCAAATTTGAATCCAAATAAATGTCAAAATTCAAATTTTTCAAACATACAACTATTTTACACCCTTTGAAAGATAAACATCTCCTTAATCTAACCACGTTTTACGATTTCAAAAAGGTTTTACGGCGAAAGCATAAATTTAGAGTATGTTAGGACAGTACATTTACAAGAGTTGTGTGTAATGTTTTGTCGATTCAAAGACAGGGTCACCAAAACCATAAAACCAGCTAAAATGATGCACTAACCTTTTACAATCTCCATCAGATGACACTCCTAGGACATTATGTTAGACAATGCATGCATTTTTAGTTCTATCAAGTTCATATTTATATCCAAAAACAGCGTTTTACTATGGCATTGATGTTGAGGAAATCGTTTCCCTCCAATAACCGGCAGTCAAGTCAGCGTCACAAATTAAATAATTAAAATTAGAAAACATTGGTAAAATATTATATTGTCATTTAAAGAATTATAGATTTACATCTCTTGAACTCAATCAACTTGCCAGATTTAAAAATAACCTTACTGGGAAATCACACTTTGCAATAATCTGAGCACTGCGCCCAGAAAAATACGCGTTTTGCGATACAGACTAGACGTCATGTTGGGGAGATCTAAAATCGAAAATACTATGTAAATAATCCATTACCTTTGATTCTCTTCATCAGATGTCACTTCCAGGTATCACAGGTCCATAACGAATGTAGTTTTGTTCAAAAAAGCTCATCATTTATGTCCAAAAATCTCCGTCTTGTTAGCACATGATCTAAGCCAGCCGGACTTCTCGTCATGAACGAGGGGAAAAAATATATTTACGTTCGTTCAAACATGTCAAACGTTGTATAGCATAAATCATTAGGGCCTTTTTTAACCAGAACATGAATAATATTCAAGGTGGACGAATGCATACTCTTTTATAACGTATTGGAACGAGGGTACCCAACATGAACTCGCGCGCCAGGTGTCTAATGGGACATCATCGTTCCATGGCTCTTGTTCGGTCAGATCTCCCTCCAGAAGACTCAAAACACTTTGTAAAGGCTGGTGACATCTAGTGGAAGCAATAGGAAGTGCCAAAATATTCCTCAGCCCCTGTGCTTTTCAATGGGATAGGTTTAAAGGTAATACAACACATCAGGTATCCACTTCCTGCCAGAAAATGTCTCAGGGTTTTGCCTGCCAAATGAGTTCTGTTATACTCACAGACACCATTCAAACAGTTTTAGAAACTTTAGAGTGTTTTCTATCCATATATAATAAGTATATGCATATTCTAGTTACTGGGTAGGATTAGTAACCAGATTAAATCGGGTACATTTTTTTATCCAGACGTGCAAATGCTGCCCCCTAGCCCTAACAGGTTAAGAACCAATAATCAAATGACAACAAAATACTCCCCCTTCTACCTGATGTTCGGTAGAGAGGCTCGCTACCCGTCAGAGGTTGCAGAACATTACATAGTTGGTGTACATCATTTTACATTCTAGTTGATTTGAGAAGTGCAGACTGTATCTTTGTAAGATTAAATTAATATCAGAAATGTATGTTATAGATTGACAGCAGTGTCGAGGGGGTCTTAGCAGTGGAAGACTTAACAGAAGATATGCTGAAGCTCAATGAGGTTCTCCAGACTGCCATGGACAACACTGCTGATGTCCAGAGGAAATCCTAAAAAAAGGCACTGTGCCAAAATTGAATCTGGGTGACAGAGTGTCAAAGCCGAAGCCAGCAGAGGAAAGGGGGCGAACTAGATCCGAACTAGCTCGGCCCATATACGATTCAAGGTCTTGAAGGGAAAAGCGCAGACTTGGAAGATGACAAGGGGTTTATCTCCCCTAAAATAAGGGTGGATCACCTAAGGCCTCATATAGAGGAGACTCCTCGGATCCCTCATAAAATAAAACTAGCAGCCTCCAGAAGCACCACACCAGCCTGCACCGGCGGCCTCCACCTTCACAACACCAGCAGCAGCTACTGATATAAACAAATGTATGTATGTAATCTTGTCAGGTTGATCCATGGATATATCTCAGTACACTTACAGGTACATTTTTCCTGGTGTTGCAGAGGCTTGGAGAGGAAAAGATGTATATGTGCTGTTGTATAGAATCGGGCCATGTAAAATCTTTTATCAGGATCTCCACAGAACTTGTCCAAATATGGAGCTGGAAAGTGAGGTAAGACTGTGTTGCACATACAATATATGTAAACACTGTATGTGTGTGATTAATCTGTGTATTTATAAGGAAAACCTAAATTGTTATTTTTCCATGTAACAGATGTATCGTCATTGTCTTTCTTTTTCTCTCTCAGACCATCAATGCCTACATGTTCCATCTGGTGCGGAATTTTAATAGGCAGTCAACCGAGCAAGCCTTCTACATTGACACCTTTGAAATGACTGGCATTTGGGGGAGCAAGAAATCAAAACTTAAGGTTGGTTGGATTATTCTCATAATATCATAATATTATATGTGACAGATATTGAACACAAGCAACTGTATCCTTGCTCTTTTAAATTTCAGATTGATCCAATGATTGATCCAATGTACAAGTGCATTATTGGCATCAATGAACACAACCACTGGACTGACGGTAAGAGCCGCTAAGGCAGTAGTAAGAACTAAGAAATACATACATAATACTATGTCCTCAGGGTTAATTTTGGGGATTTTATTACAAAAAAGTTTTTATTCTTTATATGTTAAGTTCACACTACAATCACCCCATATTGTTTTCAACAACTTTCTATCAAGGGGAAGGGGGTGGATCAGCTTAATATTGTGGAAAGAATGTTGCTTCCAACAATGTAATTGTCTGCATCATTTCCAATCCCCCATATATTTTTGGGGTAAATATATATATCCATATACATACACGCATGCATACATATACACATATATACATACACATACCTATATAGACATACATACTTTTTTTAGAATATACCTTTATTATTCCCCACAAACCCTACCACCCTGCCCCCAATTGTAGTAAACTAATAAACAATAACTATTAGGCTTCTACATTCATTTTATACATCTAAAAAACATATTTTACAGACACAATCTATTTCACAATAGTTATATTTTGTTTGTTTTTAGTCCTTCCTCTATTTCTGATGTCCATCCAGTTTCTGTTTGTAACTGTGCTATTTCACAAAAGTTCTGAACCTATATTCATTTTACAGACCTCGTATGTTTTACATTGGTTATCTTGTTATTAGTCCCACCCTTCAGCTCCATTCAACCCCTCCCATCTGTCTCTCAACATCATCCATTTTGGATTTCTATTTGCCATATATTTTTCAACTGTGCAGTGATGCTTCACAAAAGTATTGAACGTTTCTATTCTCATAGCTTCTACAGATTGTAAATTAAAAATATTTAATTAAAAATAAAATTAAAATTTTATTTTATAAAATTAAAAATAATTAATTATATTATTGATTGATTGACTATGGCTTTTCAAATCACCCAGTATTGCTATCTGCAGCGTTAGTTCTAGGCAAATGTTGCAATTCTTCAGCCATTCCTGGACCTGTGACCAAAAACGAGCTACATATGGACAATACCAAAATAAATGATCTAATGACTCTGCCTCCTCACAGCAGAATCTGCAGAGCTGGGAAGATTGTATCCTCCATATATATAACATTCTATTGTGGTTGCAAGAATTTTGTATAGTAATTTAAATTGAAAAAATGTGAAGTTTTTAATCCGGCGTTGTTTTGCGTATCAATTCATAAACCGTGTGCCATGGAATGGGTACATCAAAAATCTCTTCCCAACTATTTTGCAATTTATATGGCACAGCTGTCAGTTTTTTGTTCCTTAAATGAAATTGGTATATGCTTTTATTTATCACACTTTTCTTTAACCATTTATGTTCTTTTTGGGTAGAGCAGACATTTCCATAAGTCTGTGTTAGCTGTATGTGTGACATAACTCCACCAGTCCTATTTATGATATCATTCACTAAAAGTATACTTTTTTTTTTTTTTTTAAATGTCTTCGAAAAATAAGTTTAAAAAAAAGCAATTAGCATATTTGAGTTTAACCACAGTATTTGTTGTATTATTTGTACTGTCTTTTCAGGTGGATTAAACTGAAGTTGCAACCAACTTTCTAAGGCTTGTTAAAAAAATTACGATATTTTGGAGATTATTTCCTTTTCAAACAACTGAAAGTGAGCAGTTGTAGTCTTAATAAAGAGAAAAATACCCTTCTTGAACATAGGATGAGACATTCTTACCAATTTACTAGAGAACCAGTTTGGATTTAAGTATAACTTTTGTATGACTGATGCCTTTAGTGAGAGGTCTAAAGCCTTAATATTTAATAATTTCTGCGTTCCGAATTCATATTCGTTATAAATATAGGCCTTTTTAATTTTGTCTGGCTTGCCATTCCAAATAAAATTGAATATTTTTGTTTATATAATTTAAAAAGCAGGTCACAAGGTGTAGCCAAAACCATAAGCAAATAGGTAAACTGTGATATGACTAAAGAGATAATCAGGGTGATTTTTCCACAATAGACAGGTTTTTTCCTTTCCATGGTAGCAAGATCTTATCTATTTTTGCTAACTTTCTATAAAAATGTATTGGAGTGAGATAATTTCTTTCTTTTGGGATTTGTATACTGAGTATGTCCACATCTCTGTCAGACCATTTAATTGGTAAACTACATGGTAATTAGCATTTATTTAGTGTCATGACGTTGGCCTGTGGGGAAGGTTTATGACCCCCCCCCCCCCCCCATAAATACCTTTTACCACTTCCCCTCTCTGAATCTACTGAAGGACTTGAATAGCCTGTGTTAAATATAGAGAGTCTGGGAACATCAAACAAATGGGGAAAGGTACCACATATTTTGTTAATAAAACCAGTTGGAAATATGCTTGGGAACGTAATGAGTATGTATGTCAGTTCGGTTGTCATCTGAGACATTATGACTGATGACAGGACGACATAAACTGTATCTGAGAAAGTATACACCCTCTAGTTATCAGAGTCACATGGAATTGTTATGCAATTGAAATGTTTGATATTGAAAATGTTTGTTAGGAGATGAAATGTAATTTTAGCTTCCAAATGAGAGAATTGGGTTTTCATAAGGAAAGTGCCCTGCTCGATCAGTGGCCCAACCCTGTGAAGAGACAGGGGTTATAAACGATGAAACACCTCCCTCCCCCTCTCCACTATATAATCCTTTGATGAAAAGATAACCAGTTGTTCCAGTACGGGAGGTCTGCAGCCTCTACGTTAGAAGGACACACATGTCAAGTACAGAACTAAGCCAACCTCGGTGTGAGCTCTGGTATGAACTGGTATGAATTTTGAGCTTATTCACTACAGAAGTGCTACTTCCTAGCCGTTGAGTTAGCAGCGCCGCTGCTAACATGGGTTAGGAAAGGACTGACGACGGATCCAGTCTAACAACCAGACGAAGATACCACCACGTATCCAATGGACCACCATTGACATTCTTCCGAAAACAGGGAGATCTGTTGGCCAACCCGGCCAGCATCTACGACCAATCTACCGAAGCGCAGCTCAGAGTAAATATTTATTGCATTTTCCTTTTCCAAATGGGCGGTAATTTAGAATGCATAAGATAATGTATTTACGATAGCATAGCTGCTGTTTCTTTGTTCCTAAATCTTCCCGCTCTTTCATTCAAGCCCAACCCCCTTTCCTTTGTGTAACTAGCTTTCATACAGGTTCCGTCCACCAGGACGTTTTCTGTATGACATCATATGTATTCGGTGTATTTGTAATTCTGTGTGATTAGTTAGGTATTTAGTAAATAAATAATTAAACCCAATTTTGTATTGCTGATTCAACTTGTTAGCCAGGGTTCGTGAAGATAGCCAAGAATTTACAACTTTCATTATGAGACTGAAAATAAGACAAGGGTTAAAACGCAGCAGGTATGTGTATGCTCATCTTGCTCTTTTAATAAATACAAAATGAACACCAAAATAACAAAGAACGAACAATCGACAAAAAACAGTCTGGTAAGGCACAAGGCTATACACAGAATACAAACACATAGACCATCAACCAAAAACCCGGAAATACTAAATCAAACACCCTTTACACAAACACACCACCCCGAACCACATAAAACAAATACCCTCTGCCACGTCCTGACCAAACTACAAAAACAATTAACCTTATACTGGCCAGGACGTGACAGGTTTTTAGAAGATGCCACATAAAACAGCAGTCACAGACAGAAACAAAATAAAAAATTATCCTATACGATACCAGGAACATCTGCAAAAAGACAGGGAGAGATACTGGAAGAAAAAAGAGAAGGGAGAAGTGAAATCTATCTCTGAGTTTACAAAGCGAGAACAAAGAAGCAAGAGATGGCAATGGAAATGCAAATAAACGGAATAGAAGACAGACTTTAAAGAGAACAGTTGCAATGGAGACCTACCTATCAGGCAACACAACACCTTAGTCACCAGATGACTTGCAGCCAGAACATGAGGCCATCATACCTGCCCCTAACTTACCTGCCCTGATACCCCTTCCTCATCATCTGCAACAGGAATGAGAAGTCTAATACTTGCTGGAAGGAAAAAGGTTGGAAGAGGTCGCTCAAAAACATAGAGATCTTTGCATGACAAATGTCAAACTTGATAAAGCTTAACGGAAAACTGTGAAATACAAAAAAAGGTATGATCAACTGATGAAGAAAACGGATAGACAAGATTCCCAAAAGACAAAACAGAAAATGAAGGGAAATCTGAAGAACTAGAGAAGGATTTTATTGTTTCAAAATGCCATCATTGCAGAGTTGAAGTAAAAGTGTCAGAAAATGCGCAGTGCCAAGGACAAACAAGTGGCTTCAAAAATGCTCAGAGGCAACATCTTGAGAAAGTATGGCCTGGTCAAAGCTGCAAACAGAGAATTTGCATTTTCAGCAAAAGCAATGAGGGCAAATGAAAACAGGCCAAAAAGTCTTCAATACTCCAGGAAAAAGCAGTGTAACAGAATTAGCACAGCCACAGATGAGAAAATCACTAGATTCTATGAACGTGATGTCAACAGTAGAGCAACAACTGGGAAAAAGGACACACTGATGAGGAACAAGAAAAAAAAGCAGAGGCACTTCTTGAATGGCACAATTCAGAACCTTTATCAGGATTTTAATAGGGAATATTCAGAGATTAAAATGTCCTACTATGAATTCTTTAAAAGACGTATTTTTGGGTTTACAAGCCAACAGTCCAGGATAGGGACACATGCCTCTGCAAAACCCACGCCAACCTCCAGTTCATGGTGGACAAACTACACCATCACCAAGTGATCAGCTGCAGCAACAATCAAACCTTATTGAGTCTTTGTGCTGTGAGAACCAGAAGAAAGAGTGCATGTACACAGAGTTCTCCCTTTGCCAAGCCAAAGAGCTTAAAACATCTGACTTTGATGCTGGTGAGCAGACATGGTGGTTTGAGTGGAAAAACAAAGCTGAAGAGAGAGAGAGAAGGAAAAACAAAGAGGGAAACATGGAGAAGTTCACTGTACATTTGACAGTTTAAAAGAGGATAAGAAAAAGGTGTGTGGCACAATGCATATTCTTCTGGAGGACTTCTTCAAAGGATTGAAAGAGAAGTTGGGGAAACACATGTACAACATTCGACACCAATACTCCAAACTGAGAGAATTAAAAGAGAATCTGCGGAAAGATGAGATCATCGTGCATATTGACTTTGCAGAGAACCCAGGGGCACAACTTTCACTGGGGACGGGGGGGGGGGGGGGACATGTCCCCCTCACATTCTGAAATTGCATTTTTGTCCCCTCCAGTTTTATCATTTGAATGTGATACAAAATTAGGCAACGGTGTGCTTTAGGACCATGCAGACACCTCCGAGCGGTTGGGTAGGCTGTGTTTATCCGACTGAATAAAAAAAATATATATATTTTTTTTCCCCCCCACTTCTAAAACCAAAGTTGTGCCACTGAGAGAACTACCTGTGTAAATACACCAGTGAAATCCAGGCAGTTCACTTTGGTGATTCTCACATGCAGGTGACCCTCCACACCTGTGTTGGACATGCTACAAATGATACCATTTCACTTTGCTCACTAAGCTCTTCTATGCAGATGACCCCTCTGCAATCTGGGCTCATCTCTCAAAAACACTGGCCTTGAGCTCTGCCCACTTTTGGAATCTTACTTTTTCTTAAATTAATTAAAATGTTCGACAATGGTTGTTGTTCAAAATGTTTGCACTAAAATATTATTTCCATACGTTTTTTTTTTTTTTTTTACATAGATGTCATTTCCACCACACCCATATTTTTAGGTAAGTTAGTATATTATCTATAATTTACATTGATTTATTTGTTTTAGATAGGGAAATCATATGGTTGTTATCATAATCTCACAAAGGTTGGGTGGAAATATATATATTTTTTTATGATAAATAAATATTTTCAGCTGTCGCAAGTTTATATATTCAGGCGTTGTGTTGAAATATTAATTTCAGGAAAACCTTAAAAAGCACTTAAAATAATATTCTATGCAAGTTAATGTACAAATGTATAAGATACAAATGCAAAGCACCCCCACAACATGATGCTGCCACCCCTGTTCTTCACGGTTGGGATGGTGTTCTTCGGCTTGCAAGGCTCCCCCTTTTTCCTCCAAACAGAATGAGGGTCATTATGGCCAAACAGTTCTATTTTTGTTTCATCAGAGCAGAGGACATTTCTCAAAAAAGTATGATTTTTGTCCCCATGTGCAGTTGCAAACCAAAGTCTGGCTTTTTTATGGCGGTTTTGGAGCAGTGGCTTCCTCCTTGCCGAGCGGCCTTTCAGGTTATGTCGATATAGGACTCGTTTTACTGTGGATATAGACACTTTTGTACCCGTTTCCTCCAGATGAACGTGGTACCTTCAGGCGTTTGGAAATTGCTCCCAAGGATAAACCAGACTTGTGGAGGTCTACAATTATTTTCTCAGGTCTTGGCTGATTTCTTTTGATTTTCCCATGATGTCAAGCAAAGAGGCACTGAGTTTGAAGGTAGGCCTTGAAATACATCCACAGGTACACCTCCAAGTGACTCAAATGATGTCAATTAGCCTATCAGAAGCTTCTAAAGCCATGACATAATTTTCTGGAATTTTCCAAGCTGTTTAAAGGCACTTAGTGTATGTAAACTTCTGACCCACTGGAATTGTGATACAGTGAATTATAAGTGAAATAATCTGTCAGTAAACAAGTGTTGGAAAAATTACTTGTGTCATGCACAAAAGTAGATGTCTGAACAGACTTGCCAAAAATATAGTTTGTTAACAAGAAATTTGTGGAGTGGTTGAAAAACGAGTTTTAATGACTCCAACCTAAGTGTATGCAAACTTAAGACTTCAACTGTATGCGTTATATTAAACAGAGGGAGTAACATGTGGGCAAACAATAAACATTTCAGAACAACTACTAATCGAATAAGATAAGGGAGAGATGACGAATTTTGGCAAAGAGATTTATTTATAGACTAATACACCCAAACCGAAAACTGCAGACATTACTAGTGCCTCCCCGAGATCAAACCGACATAAAAAAATATACGAAACGCAGCCTAAAGTGATCAGAAATCTCAACTAGAAATCACAAGAGATCTCTTCACAGTCCCCAAGTCCAGAACAGACTATGGGAGGCACACAGTAGTACATTGAGCCATGACAACATGGAACTCTATTCCACATCAAGTAACTGACGCAAGCAGTAACATTAGATTGAAAAAAAAACAGATTAAAAAAACACCTTATGGAACAGCGGGGATTGTGAAGCAACACAAACAATGGCACAGACACACACACGATAACATATGCACTATACATGCACATGGATTTAGTAATGTAGTTATGTGGTAGTGGTGGAGTAGTGGCCTGAGGGAACACAGTGTTTTGTGAAATCTGTGAATGTATTGTGTTGTTTTAAAATTGTATAAACTGCCTTAAATTTGCTGGACCCCAGGAAGAGTCAAAGCAGCAGCTAATGGGGATCCATAATAAATACAACTTCAAATACAAAACTAGTGTCACAACATCCACAGAAGGGCGCGCCTCTCCTCGGTGGAGCGGCGGTCGTCGTCGCCGGCCTACTCTGTGTTTCAGTGTCTATTAGTTATGTCTGGTTTTTGTTTGCACCCGTTTTGTGTTTTGTCATTAGTGGGGGGGTTATTTAGTCTGTCTGTGTTTAGCTAGGATTTTGTGCGGGATTGTTCGTTGTTACGTGTGGTGTTACTTATATTCTCTAGGCATTAGGGTTGCCGGGCTGCGCCCCGTCTGCCTTTTGAACGGAGCTTCTTTTTGTCCATTTTTTTCTGACTGTTATGCTCCCAGCCGTATGTGAAACTTACCCGTGGATTTATTAAATTAAGATTGTTCCAACGGACCTCAGTCTCCTGCGTTTGACTCACTCCTTAAACTGTTCATTCCGCTCGTGACAACTAGCAAGCAAGTCAAATACAAAACTAGAAAGCAAGTCGCAGCAATTAAGAACTGAGTGCGCACGTGAAGGGGGGGATTCTGGCAGGGGGAGATTTGTCACAACACCGGCAGTACTGCTTAGTTGATCAATTTAAATGCAAGACTGTTTATGAATAATACAAGTTTTCATAAAGTTATGTATTGTTAACCTGTATTTGATGTATTGTTCATCTGTGACCATCCGTGTGTGAACGTCATTGCTTATAGCATTTAAAGTTTATTCGACCAGATTTGATCCCAAAGCGAGCTAGGTAAAAGTCATCGAGCAGCTCTGTCTTCTCGCGGAAGTAGCCAACTCTTCACACGGAACCCAAACCACGTGCATACATTTATTTTGTCCCCCCACACCAAACTCGATCACGACATGCAGGTTAAAATATCAAAACAAACTCTGAACCAATTATATTAATTTGGGGACAGGTCGAAAAGCATTAATCATTTATGGTAATTTAGCTAGTTAGCTTGCACTTGCTAGCTAATTTGTCCTATTTAGCTAGCTTGCTGTTGCTAGCTCATTTGTCCTGGGATATAAACATTGAGTTGTTATTTTACCTTAAATGTACAAGGTCCTCTACTCCGCCAATTAATCCACACATACAACATTCAACCGAATCGTTCCTAGTCATCACTCTTGATTCCAGGCATTTTCTTCTCTTGACTTTATATTGCGATTGGCAACTTTCATAAATTAGGTGCATTACCACCACTGACCTCCTTCCGTCTTTCAATCACCCACATGGGTATAACCAATGAGGAGATGGCACGTGGGTACCTGCTTCTATAAACCAATGAGGAGATGGGAGAGGCAGGACTTGCAGCGCGTCAGAAATAGAACTGATTTCTATTTTAGCCCTTGGCAACGCAGACGCTCGTTGGCGTGCGCAAGCAGTGTGGGTGCAATAATTAATTTCTAAATATATTTTGCAACGCTCGTGCACGCGACGCAATCGATGTGGTTAGCCAGTCAGGAAAAACGCCTGCGTGCGCTTTTTCCCCCTGACCCTTTCGACATAGCTAATGCAAGAGGAATGACTGAAACATCATTTTAACAGCCTATTGTGAATTACTATGACGATTCATGTTTATTATTACCTATTTTCATTTTCATGTTTTGAACGATTATCAAAAATCCTGAATTCAGTCACCTCTGGTCGCCAAAAACGTATTAACCAGCATCGACCGCTCTGCCGTCTCGCACAAGTAGCCAACTCAACAATCCCCACCAAAAGCTTGTGCAGTCAGCTGCAGCGAGCACTTTCAGACTAACTACTGGCTAGCCATTGCAGATAGTAAAGTAGGATGAATGATTCATCCTACTTTACTATCAACTGGTCAGCTGTATCAGGCAGCCTTAGATGTGAGGGTAAACAAATGTATTTGCTACATTTACATTTTTTTTTTTTACATTTTACATTTACATTTTAGTCATTTAGCAGACGCTCTTATCCAGAGCGACTTACAAATTGGTGCATTCACCTATAATATCCAGTGGAACAACCACTTTACAATAGTGCATCTAAATCTTTTAAGGGGGGGGGTTAGAAGGATTACTTTATCCTATCCCAGATATTCCTTGAAGAGGTGGGGTTTCAGGTGTCTCCGGAAGGTGGTGATTGACTCCGCTGTCCTGGCGTCGTGAGGGAGCTTGTTCCACCATTGGGGTGCCAGAGCAGCGAACAGTTTTGACTGGGCTGAGCGGGAACTGTGCTTCCTCAGAGGTAGGGAGGCGAGCAGGCCAGAGGTGGATGAACGGAGTGCCCTTGTTTGGGTGTAGGGCCTGATCAGAGCCTGAAGGTACGGAGGTGCCGTTCCCCTCACAGCTCCGTAGGCAAGCACCATGGTCTTGCTAGAAATCCATCTGATTGATGAGGTTGAGAAAATGCCATTAACTAGTTCGCTATCTTGAAACTGCTGGGGGAAAGCTAGCGATTATTAATTCCCACCATCAGTCTTGAATGGAGTTCACCTTAGCCTAGCTAAGTTGACTGTAGCTAGGTTTCTAGAAAAGAACTAAGTATATAACACACACACACACAACCAGTCAAAAGTTTGGACACACCTACTCATTCCAGGGTTGTTCTTTATTTTTACTATTTTCTACATTGTCGAATAAAAGTGACGACGTCAAAACTATTAAAAAAAAATTGACTCATGTAGTAACCAAAAAAGTGTTAAACAAATCAAAATATATTTTTCAGAGTAGCCTCCCTTTGCCTTGATGCCAGCTTTGCACACTCTTGGCATTCTCTCAACAAGTTAAGGCATAAAGGTTTTAAATACTTTTGTCTGGAAAACGACCGGAGCATTCGGAGCAACCGACAAAGTTACCATTTTGGATCAAATCACATGAAGGTACTCAGACATCATTAAGATGCCTGTGAGATACTCTTTCGTTAAGAATAATGGTTAGCAAGTCTCTCGTAAATGTTTGATAAGTTTAAATTTACGCTCCCTGTCAGGTTTACCCTAAAAATCTGATCATTCGATGCGACCTCTAAAAACAAATACATATTTTTAATTCTGAATAGCGTATATTTTATTTCGATACTCAAAACGTGATGTCACATGGGTGCATAAGCAGTTGCCTCAAACATGTTTGTAAGAGAAGTCATGCATACGGTGTAACCAAAATGATAATTCGGAGTCACCAGAAATTCCAGTTGCACCATTTGACTAAACAGTTGTACTGAATGATGTCAATATTTTTTTGTACACACAAATACGTAATATTATCACTTTTAAGTAAAAACACACGTTTTTGTAGGATAAATGTTTTTTATGTATGTTTTTTTTATTGTGGTGCACATCAAGCAGCTAATACTGAAAATAAGTTTGCGTAAATAATTACTATCCTATGTATTCGGAAAGTATTCAGACCCCTTGACTTTTTCCACATTTTATTACGTTACAGCCTTATTCTAACGGATTAAATTAAACATTTTCCCAATCAACTCACAATACCCCATACTGACAAAGCGAAAACAGGTTTTTAAAATTGTAATTGTAAAAGTATTCATACCCTTTGCTATGAATCGTATTTCCATTTATCATCCTTGAGTCACCTCATACAAGTACTTGGGAGTATGGCTAGACGATACACTGTCTTTCTCTCAGCGCATATCAAAGCTGCAGGCTAAAGTTAAATCTACACTTGGTTTCCTCTATCGTAATCGCTCCTCATTCACCCCAGCTGCCAAACTACAGTTTTGTTATAGTCAGCTGCGAAGACCGCCCCTTTGTAGGCCAGGTGCTGAAGGTGATTGGGGAGGAAGTGCAGATCACTTGTATGCAGCAGCATGGAGTGAGGAATGTTTTTTTCTGGCCCTCTGTGCAAGACAGTACTTTCAGCTCAACAGCATCTCGGCTATCCGACACATACTAGGATGCTTACGTGTCACACTAGTGCAACAACATCAAACAAAGTTTTAAGAATGCAAGTTTGCAATGTTCTGCACAAACTTAAATCACATCTGTTGTTTTAATATTAGAATTAGAAAAACTTTATGATCCATGCAATGTGGAGATTTAATTTTTAAAATTTCACATGAACATTTTACTTTTTCTTAAAATTAATGTAATGTAGACTAACAGTTTATGCATTTTATATTTTAATGTTGAATTACTGTATTTCAATAACTTTACTATTTATTTATTACAATGTTTGTTAACACGGTTTGAAAAAAATCTTCCTAATGCATCATTTTAATCCTGTTTTTACAAGTTCACTGCTATTTCCATGATGAAATGTTTCAGCGTGATAATCATTACAGTCCAATTTTTATGTATTTTATTAAGCATTAAAAAGGCATTATTGTTGTTGAATAAGAAACCATGTTTACTCTTATTGTGTGTGTGTGTGTGTGTGTGTGGGTGTGTGTGTGTGTGTGTGTGTTTGATAAAGAGGGAAATGGAGAGATCTGCCCCCCAAAAATGGCACCTTAACAACGTAGTGTGACCAGCAATGAACATTTGGTATAACCAGTGATTTTAATGTTAAACAATTCAATGATGTTATTGTCTCAAAAATGCAGAGAGAAGCTCAATCTATGAGAGGAAAATTAATTGTAGTCGGGTCATTGAAAATGAGGTGTCGTCCAGTGAAAAGTTTAGAAGTGATAAAACAATACTGTAACTTCTTTAATGTTGAATATTTGAGACAATGTATGTATTCATATTTTACTCTCCTTTACTTGAAATAATGGTCAGAAAATATATATTTTTTAAATTCATTGTCACACCAAATGACTTTTTTTTTGCATGTCAATTTAACAATCGCATAATTAATTTAACAATTGTTTGGCAACAAAACCTTGAAAGTGCATAGGTAACATTCAACGTCACATAAGGGTTTCAAGTTAAATTGTTTCCCCTTTTCAAATGTTTTCACTTTTGAAAACCTTATACGTCATTGACCCATATGCAGTATATATTAGCCAGTAAGCCAGACAACTAATGTTAGTTATTTTAACCTGCTAGTTAGCCTAGCCAACTAACCAGGGTGAACATAGCAATTTTTTTGCACAGGCAGGAACCCACAGTATACACACATAAAAGAGGAGAGGCCTTCAGAGGGGCTAGGCAGTTTCACTGGCCGAGGGACAGTCAGCTAATCCAATAGCGACATAGTGAAGGGAATCCACATTCAATTTAACATTCAATGTTTATCTACATCACTGCTGACACTTGCGATGTACCGGTAGATCGGTAGGAAACAGAGGTTGCAGGCTACACATTCATGCTCAGCACAGCACCTGGTTTCAGTCGGAGTCTCATTCCGAATCCTAACATCGGAATGCCTCCGGGGTGAAATGAGCACTGCATACTGTAGATGTGCGTGTGGTTCCCTTGCTCCAATCCGCTTGCTTCAACCGAACAAACGGGTCCCACTTCAAAGCTAGTGTATTGTTTTTGGGCCACAAATGAGTCTGTCGTTGTGGGTATTACTGCACTAGCGACGGACTACGGAAAACTACTACACTCGCTCGCTTGACTACCATTACCAAATGCCCAGAAGAAGAGGATGCAGTTTTTCACAATTAATTTATGTTTTCTTCTTTTGAGGATGTAGATAGTAGCTCACCAACGCCAACACAAATCTGTGATTGTAATTTTCAACATAGTAAATGTCAGCATACTAATTGCAAACATCAATGCTTGCTAAAGTATCCTTAATAGGGAGCTAGCATTACGTCTAAAGGAACCAAAAACATACGATCCGAGCCGTATGCCTTGCAGCTTGAGCCGGACTCTGCGCCTGACTTTACAACGGTTGTTGTGAGAGTCAGTCAGTTGATTAACAGTCAAGGCCAGCCGGAGAAGATATCAAAATGTTCAACATAGGTAATTGTAGCTATTGTATTTTGTCAAAGTCGCTAAGTAGTTTGTGACATTGAAGCTAGCTTGATTTCTGGACTGATAATGGTTGTTGTCAAAGATTCTACATTAACGTCAGCTAATGTTAACGTTAGCTAGGTAAATGTTAGAGCAGAGGTATCTAGCTAAGTCAATATGTTTAGGGTCTAGTCTATGTGACATTACGTAGCTAATTGAGCTAGCTAGTGCTTCTGCCTAGAAGGCCAGTATACCAGGGGGCGCCTCTTCACTGTTGACATGGAGACTGGTGTTTTGCGGGTACTATTTATTGAAGCTGCCAGTTGAGGACTTGTGAGGTGTCTGTTTCTCAAACTATACACTCTAATGTACTTGTCCTCTTGCTCAATTGTACACCAGGGCCTCCCACTCCACTTTCTATTCTGGTTAGAGCCAGTTTGCGCTGTTCTGTGAAGGGAGTAGTACACAGCGTTGTACTAGATCTTCAGTTTCTTGGCAATTTCTCACATGGAATATCCTTCATTTCTCAGAACAAGAATAGACTGACGAGTTTCAGAAGAAAGTTATTTGTTTCTGGCCATTTTGAGCCTGTAATTGAACCCACAAATGCTGATGCTCCAGATACTCAACTAGTCTAAAGAAGGACAGTTTTATTGCTTCTTTAAATCAGCACAACAATTTTCAGCTGTGCTAACGTAATTGCAAAGGGTTTTCTAATGATCAATTAGCCTTTTAAAATGATAAACTTGGATTAGCTAACACAACGTGCCATTGGAACACAGGAGTGATGGTTGCTGACAATGGGCCTCTGTACGTCTATGTAGATATTTAATGTAAAAATATTTTAGAAACAACATTAACAGTGTCTCCACTGTATTTCTGATCAATTCAATGTTATTTTAATGGACAAAAAATGTCCTTGTTTTTTAAAGAAAAACATTTCTAAGTGACCCCAAACTTTTGAATGGTAGTGTTGTCTCTTGATCTGTTTGACTCTGTGTTGATGTGCTTCCAATTTGAGGTCTGGATTGGGATTCTTAGGATTTTAGTGGTGTCAAAATCTGACTAATCTGTTATTCAAAGGCGCTGTCAAGAGAAACACTTTCACATCCAAGTCTACAGATGGAGAAGTTTGTTGTAAGGTGGCTGGCTGTAGCTTGCACCAGACAGACGGAGGCAGAAAGGAGAGGACCGAACACAGCAAGGATAGGGCGGATAGACCCAGAGAGACAGATTTATTTATATACATGTAAGGGATAAACACTGACACTGTACATTATTTGGAAATAATGGATGACTTTGTACTGCCCGGTTTATTAATTCCAGATAATGTACAGAGCGGAGGCGTTTATTCCGCTTATGTACTGGTGAAAATGACTTGTTTTCAGTGAGATTTTAATATTTGAACTAATTTCATCCTTCCACTAAACCTGATTGTTAGGATGCTAGAGAACCTGACTTGTTGTTTATTCTATTGGTTTGACCCGGGCCAGCAGTTGTAGATCTGGCATGCCGGAATCAGGCCAGATGTGGGCCAGACATTTGTGCTACCTGGGCTAGGACACAATTTTAATTGCCTGAGACGGAATTTGTTACCGGATACAGTGGCTTGCGAAAGAATTCACCCGCTTGGCATTTTTCCTATTTTGTTGCCTTACAACCTGTAATTAAACATTTATTTTTGCGGGGTTTGTACCATTTGATTTACACAACATGCCTACCACTTTGAAGATGCAAGATAAATAGAAAAAAGTGAAACAAACAAGAAATAAGACAAAAAAGATGATTTGAACATGCAAACTATTCACCCTGCCCCCCAAAGTGTATACTTTGTAAAGCCACCTTTTGCAGCAATAACAGCTGCAAGTCTCTTGGGGTACGTCTCTATAAGCTTGGCACATCAAGCCATTGGCACATCAAGCAAAACTGCTCCAGCTCCTTCAAGTTGGATGGGTTCTGGTGGTGTACAGCAATCTTTAAGTCATACCACAGATTCTCTATTGGATTGAGGTCTGGGCTTTGACTAGGCCATTCCAAGACATTTAAATGTTTCTCCTTAAACCAGTCGAGTGTTGCTTTAGCAGTATGCTTAGGGTCATTGTCCTGCTGGAAGGTGAACCTCTGTCCCAGTCTCAAATCTCTGGAAGACTGAAACAGGTTTCCCTCAAGAATTTCCTTGTATTTAACGCCATCCATCATTCCTTCAATTCTGAGCAGTTTCCCAGTCCCTGCCGATGAAAAACATCCCCACAGCATGATGCTGCCACCACCATGCTTCACTGTGGGGATGGTGTTTTCGGGGTGATGAGAAGTGTTGGGTTTGCGCCAGACATAGGGTTTTCCTTTAAAAAGCTACATGTTAGTCTCATCTGACCAGAATACCTTCTTCCATATGTTTGGGGAGTCTCCCAACTGCCTTTTATTTTTTTCTTTAAACAATGGATTTTTTTCTGGCCACTCTTCGGTAAAGCCCAGCTCTGTGGAGTGTACGGCTTAAAGAGGTCCTATGGACAGATACTCCAATCTCCGCTGTGGAGCTTTGCAGCTCCTTCAGGGTTATATTTGGTCTCTTTGTTGCCTCTCTGATTAATGCCCTCCTTGCCTGGTCCGTGAGTTTTGGTGGGTGGCCCTCTCTTGGTAGGGGTGCCATATTCATTCCAATTTTTAATAATGGATTTAATGGTGCTCCGTGGGATGTTCAAAGTTTCAGATATTTTATTCATTACCCAACCCTGATCTGTATTTCTCCAAAACTTTGTCCCTGACCTGTTTGGAGAGCTCCTTGGTCTTCATGGTGCCTCATTTTGGTGGTGCCCTTTGCTTAGTGTTGTTGTAGACTCTGTTGAAGTCGGAAGTTTACATACACCTTAGCCAAATACATTTAAACTCAAGTTTTTCACAATTCCTGACATTTAATCCTAGTAAAAATTCCCTGTCTTAGGTCAGTTAGGATCACCACTTTATTTTAAGAATGTGAAATGTCAGAATAATAGTAGAGAGAATGATCTATTTCAGCTTGTATTTCTTTCATCACATTCCCAGTGGGTCAGAAGTTTACATACACTCATTTAGTATTTGGTAGCATTGGTTTTAAATTGTTTAACTTGGGTCAAACGTTTCGGGTAGCCTTCCACAAGCTTCCCACAATAAGTTGCGTGAATTTTGGCCCATTCCTTCTGACAGTTGGTGTAACTGAGTCAGGTTTGTAGGCCTCCTTGCTCGCAGACACTTTTTCAGTTCTTCCCACAAATTTTCTATAGGATTGAGGTCAGGGCTTTGTGATGGCAACTTCAATAACTTAACTTTGTTGTCCTTAAGCCATAACTTTGGAAGTATGTTTGGGGTCATTGTCCATTTGGAAGACACACTTGCGACCAAGCTTTAACTTCCTGACTGATGTCTTGAGATGTTGCTTCAATATATGCACATCATTTTCCTTTCTCGTGATGCCATCTATTTTGTGAAGTGCCCCAGACCCTCCTGCAGCAAAGCACCCCCACAACATGATGCTGTCACCCCCGTGCTTCACAGTTGGGATGGTGTTCTTCGGCTTGCAAGCCTCCCCCCTTTTCTTCCAAACATAACAATAGTCATTATGGGCTAAACAGTTCTATTTTTGTTTAATCAGACCAGAGGACATTTCTCCAAAAAGTACAATCTTTGTCCCCATGTGCAGTTGCAAACCGTAGTCTGGCATTTTTATGGCGGTTTTGGAGCAGTGGCTTCTTCCTTGCTGAGCGGCCTTTCAGGTTATGTCGATATAGGACTTGTTTTACTGTGGATATAGATACTTTTGTACCTGTTTCCTCCAGTATCTTCACAAGGTCCTTTGCTCTTGTTCTGGGATTGATATGCACTTTTCACACCAAAGTACGTTCATCTCTAGGAGACAGAATGCGTCTCCTTCCTGAGCGGTATGACGGCTGCATGATCCCATGGTGTTTATACTTGCGTACTATTGTTTGTACATATGAACGTGGTACCTTCAGGCGTTTGGAAATTGCTCCCAAGGATGAACCACACTTGTGGAGGTCTACAATTTTTTTCTGAGGTCTTGGCTGATTTCTTTTGATTTTCCCATGATGTCAAGAAAAGAGGCACTGAGTTTGAAGGTAGGCCTTGAAATACCTCCACAGGTACACCTCCAGTTGACGCAAATTATGTCAATTACCCTATCAGAAGCATCTAAAGCCATGACATCATTTTCTGGAATTTTCCAAGCTGTTTAAAGGCACAGTCAACTTAGCGTATGTAAACTTCTGACCCACTGGAATTGTTATACAGTGAATTATAAGCGAAATAATCTGTCTGTAAACAACTGTTGGAAAAAGTACTTGTGTCATGCACAAAGTAGATGTCCTAATCGACTTGCCAAAACTATAGTTTGTTAACAAGAAATTTGTGGAGTGGTTGAAAAACAAGTTTTAATGACTCCAATGTAAATGTATGTAAACTTCTGACTTCAACTGTATACTGAGATCATGTGAAACTTAGATTGCACACAGGTGGACTTCATTTAACTAATTATGTGACTTCTGAAGGTAATTGGTTTCACCAGATCTTATTTAGGGACTTCATAGCAAAGGGGGGGAATGCATATGCACAAACAACTTTTCATTATTTATTTATTTTTGAATAATTTGAAACAAGTTATTTTACCAATTTGGACTATGAAGTGTATGTCCATGTCATGAAATCCAATTAAAAATCCATTTAAATTACAGGTTGTAATGCAACAAAATAGGAGAAACACCAAGGGGAACGAATACTTTTGCAATGCACTGTACACAATATATATTTTTTAAAAGCAGCGTTAGACAGGATTACCTACACATACTGACCAGCTCAAATAGACAGAAGCGTGGCAGACCAATCCGAACTCATCTCTCGATATGTCCAGCCCACTCATTATCCCAACCAATCATGGCTAGCGGGAAGGTTGCTGACTTTTTCTGTGGCTAAACCAACTATGCTCGTAATTTAACAATTTTATTTGTGTCTACAGATGGTATACACGTCTGTTATTAAGCCACATGAAAGTTCACATGTTCCAGAAGGCATTTCTGCCAACAAAAAAAAACACACTTTGATTTGAAAAAAAAGTTTACGTTCAAATGGCTCTCCTGTGAAGTAGTGACACGCGACATACACCTAGTTTCCTGAAACGGTTCACATATGAAGTTGAACGTTTTGGAAATGTCCCTTTAAATTATCATGTGTACTGAAAGGGCAATTCCAGCATAATATCAGTGTCTACATACATTTTGTAAAAAATAATACAAAAGTTAAAAGTTCTACCGAATGACATCCTCAAACGTAAAACAAAAACGGAGATTTCCGTGACGTGTGGAGCAAGAAAATGTCCTCCCTCTGGCACTGGTATGGTGCTGGAGATAATACATATGAGGTTGAAAAGTGGCAGAATTGCCCTTTGAGTAAAATGCATACCATTCTCAATGAAATTGCGGAGAAAGCTGGTCATCCTACATGCACGCATTTTGCGTACCAACTACGCAATTCTCTGTCCTAGTGTACGCAGGTACGTGTTAAAAGTACGCAAAAATGAATAGGGCCCGATTTTTTTATTTTTTATATTTTAATAAAAAATAAATCCACTGAGTAAATCAAACATCCCAATTCTCGAGCTGCAATAAACATATGTACGAAGTTTGTGTCAACGGACATGGAGATGAATACATCATTATTCGACGTAGCTACTCCGTATCTGCCCCTCCTCCTGTTTGTTGTGATGCTGAGTTTACGTACAGCTGACAGTCGGCAAACACATGGACAAATCCCTTTTCGATTCCATGTGTTGTGGAAAGGTAAACACTAATTGTTTCAAGCTAACGTTAGCAAACACAAGATGGACATTCAGTGCCCAGCAGTTCATTCGCATATGCTAGTGAAAGAAATAAAATGCAAATACAAAAAATAACAGGTCGCATTTGTTCGAGTGTTTTATATACATTTAATTCTGCGTCCCATTTGTTGTGTTTTCCACAACATTACGAGGATCATGCATCCTGAGACTTAACTAATTATGATCGACGTCACAAAAAGCATTACAAAAGTATAATAAAAAAATAAATATAAACATCTTGACATTAAATGGAGACGGTAGTTTAGAAGACTGTGCGAATAAATGAGTGTCTGGTATTAGCTATAGAGGCAATGCTTCTAAAATGACTTTGCACTAGATTTGAGATTTTATCAATTTACATAGGCTGAAACACCGGACTCTTCTAGCGAACAGTGTTCAGATTACCTTTGCGGTAGCCTACTTAAGCTTAATGTAGCCAGTTTGCAGTCTGTGTCGATGCGATCGTTTGTTTTTATCTTTTAAAAATGATTTTGCTTTTAGTGTTAGGAACAGTGTCTAAAAAGCCAATACTTGTGAACTGGCCCTAGTGATTGGCCCTGTTTGAGAGTCTTCCTATACTATAGAGACTAAACTTGGGGGCATGTGCTAATAAAACCGTTATAGATAATTATCGCCATTCTACACTGTACATGTAATGGAATAAATGAATCTTATGTTATGTAAATACTTTTTCAGAGGACTGAACTGAACCTTTCACGCTCAAAATAATCTAGCTAAGATGTATGGTGCAGTACTTAACAAGTACAAAAATGTGCATGAACGCTAATAGTGCACCGTAAGTCTCATGTAGCCATTCCTAAAACAGTGGCAGACTCATTATCAAACACATCAGAAAGTGCTCGATTTAAAGGACTTGGGGCAAAGTGTTTTTTTCAACATAACATTGCAGATGTGTTGTCTTATGTAAACCAGTCCGAGGCGCTGCGTAATGAGGGCAAGTCTGTCTCACTGTCTGAAGGTTATGCCGTACGATTGAACAGAATGCATTCAGCGCCGCTGTTTCCAATGTGTTACAGGTGTTGGTTTTTCCATTTCTCTTTTGAGGTTGGACTTTAGCACGTTAGCACGTAGGGTGCACCAATTGGTGTCAACTCGTTAGTCAGTATGTGTTACATCTGTGCTGGTTGCCATCTCGTTAGTGGAAAGGTGTTTCACCTGTGCTGGCCCAGGTGCTATTTAAGAGTGGCTGGCCCAGTGTTCCAGTTGTCTTGAAAAATGTGGAGAGTAAACACCTTTAATTGGTGTGCCCTATTTTGGTTTCTAGAAAGACATTGTTTTGTCTGATCTTTCATTTTGTTCTACTTTTTGGTTTGCTTCCAAGTTTGGTGTGGGTTTTAATTTGGTTTGCCTGTTCTGAGAAATTTAGCAACCTCATGGTGGATCTCTTCAAGGTCCCAGTTGTTGCAGTTACTCTGTGGACACCCCCATGAGTGTCTTTCAAAACCCCACCTGTTTCTTTCTTTCTGGTTGTCAGTGACTTGGTTAATTCCCCCTTCTGTTAAAGCAACATTTTAGTTATTGTTGGGCAACAACACTGTCTCTGCAATTGTTACAAACAAGTGAAGGATATAAAAACATTCATCTAATGAAAACAGACTACATTAAAAGGATAAATCACATGGGCTACAAAGCCCTAGACCTATATAATTCAAGCCTATTGAATTCCATTATATTTTTATGAAATGGTCCTATTTAGCTAATTGTAGGCTATACCTACTGTATTTTGGCTCGATACATTTCATGTGTAAATATGTACGCAACGATGCACAAAATATTTATTTTAGTGCGTAGTACTAGAAAAGGTTCAGATAAGGGATGGACAATTTGTCCCCAATTGGCATCAGTTTTACCCCAGCCCTAAATCTAAACACAACTGATTTAAATTAACATTCTAAACTAAATGACCTTGATTATTGGAGTCAGGTCTGTTAGCAGGGGCAAAAGCATCATCTATCAGGTCCCCGGGGAGTTGCTTATCCCTGGTTAAGAACATCTTAGTTTTGTGCCCCTAAATAAAAAAGTAGGTGCAGAATAAAATATTTCCTTTAGAAGTAATAAAACCGTTAAAGACCAGGATTGAAGGGCAGCTGAACCAACTTCTCTGGGCCTGGTTTCCTGATGGGTTTACGAGTGTTTAACGATAACACGCATTTCCCATAAACACCATACAGAGAACGTTTGTTAAGTGTGTCGTCGGAGCATGTGTTGATATTGATAGGATTGTAAGAATGGAAGCGTTATTCTCGGATCATATTTTTCCATTCAACTCCTAAAGAGATCGCTCATATGGCTGAATATTGAGACTGCCTATTCTAGTAAATTAGTCCTACATGTAGTGGTTTACCCTCTCCCCGCAAATGGAGTACTGTCACATGTGCAGATGTATGCACCACGTATTTGCGCTCTCTGCTGTGTCCACTGAGCTGTTGGGTCCGCCCTGCAACCTCATTGGATAACGCTGGGCAATGCGAGGGGCTGGAGGTAATTGGCTAGGCAGCCGAATTGCTAGGGGGCTGACCCATGTGGGGGAAAGTGACTTCAGGTTCAAGAAAACATTGGCTTTCAGACTAGGGATTTTGTGTCAATAAATGCATGTATCAAAATGGGGGTGGGACAGGTGTGTGGCCAATGGTGCTGGTTTTAAAGCTAATTTCCTGCAATTCTACACATCTTAATGCATTCTAGGTGACTACCTCATGAAGCTGGTTAAGAGAATGCCAAGAGTGTGCAAAGCTGTCAAGGCGAAGGGTGGCTATTTTGTAGAATCTCAAATATGAAATGCATTTATTTGTTTAACATTTTTGGGGGATTACTATGATTACATGTGTTATTTCATAGTTTTGATGTCTTCACTATTCTACGATACTTTATTTATTGTAAAACCCTTGCATGAGTAGGTGTTCTAAAACTTTTGACTGGTAGTGTAGGTAGTCGGGCTACTCTGTTTTTTGCCTGGAAAAAGCGGAGAAAATTAAACGCTTGTTACCTGAGTAGTAACTCCAGTTCTATGAGTGGAGCGGAGCCCCGCTCAGTGGTTTACACCGCTGCCAAGGCAGAGAATATAGCCTGAGAAATTATGCACACACCTGCAGCCAATAGGAGTACTGGTGTCCCTATATAATGTGACCAGATTTCTGAAATGAAAACCGGGGACATTTACTTTCTGGCGGTCAATATATAATTAAAATATCCAATGTTATTATCTATGAAATAAAAAAGGGACAATTCTGGTTTCATGTATTTAGTCTAACCGGCACACTGTGATAGACAGAACTATATTACAGACAAGACAGAACTGTCTGATCTGAACAGCCATTCGGTGGTCCTGGTAGTCTGGGTAGAATAAGAGCAGAAGAGAACATGAGCAAAATTGAAAAAAAGACAACAGTATATGTGAAATACTTAAGATAAAATAAATAAGATGGTGACGAGATTGGTAACTACATGATATACCAATCTGTATATTTCTCAGACAAATGTATTTTCTAAAGGATTGCTCTGTCTTTAGCCAGCTTCTCCATGAACTCCTGGCAGGGGAGGTTGAAGTTTGTGTTCACAATAAGCATGGCCTTGATGGTAGGAACAGTGAACCTATTTCTTGCTGCTGTCCATATCAATAGTTTGGGAGAACACTCGACTGGTGCATTACTTCCAGGTAAGCACATGACGACAGACGCTAATCTAGCCAGGTTAGTGTGTGGGATGTCGTTCTCTTTGAAGTGGGTACCACTGTGCTCCATCTCGGTGTCTCTGTTTTCCATTCTTAAAGCATTTTTTTATTTTATTTTTTTCTCCCCCCCTTTAGGAACTCTTGCAGGCCAGTAACCTTGTCACACAATGCATCTTAATTGGTCACATTGGGGAATTTTTCCTGCGGTGTGCCTGCTGCATCTCTTCAGGCAGAGGTTACCTTTATAAAAGGAGAATGTCAATCTTTTAGAGTATCTGTGTGCGTTCCCCATGCTTGCAAGTAGTTCACAGCCATAGTGAAGAATGATTGGGATGTTTTGAAAGCTCTCTTTAGACATGGCTCCATCTTCCTCTAGCTCTCTCAGAAGTCCTCTGACCAACCCTGGAATAAAGTTGTCATCACGTCTTGCAGTCAATTTTGCCTCAACGTTTCTCAGAACTGCAGCGGATTCCACAGCACAGTGGTCCTGGCCTCCAAGCATCTTGATCATGTCACTGAATACGGTCACGTTTCAATGGACGAAGGCTAGCCAAAGTTCAGTCAGTGCATCTAAAAACATTGTTCGCAGGACAACAGAGCATTTGTCTTCAGAAAGAAAGGATTTCTATGGCACTCTTTCTAGAGCAGGGAGCATGGACATCCAGCGAACATTGCTGTGTCCTAAAATGTTATGGTACTCCTGGCTACAAACTCACAAAAGCCCTTAAGTCTTTCTACAGTCGTGGCCAAAAGTTGAGAATGACACAAATTAACTTTCACAAAGTCTGCTGCTTCAGTGTCTCTAGATATTTGTCAGATTTTACTATGGAATACTGAAGTATAATTACAAGCATTTCATAAGTGTCAAAGGCTTTCATTGACAATTACATGAAGTTGATGCAGAGTCAATATTTACCATGTTGACCCTTCTTTTTAAAGACCTCTGAAATCCACCCTGGCATGCTGTCAACTAACTTCTGGGCCACATCCTGACTGATGGTAGCCCATTCTTGCCTAATCAATGCTTGGAGTTTGTCAGAATTTGTGGGTTTTTGTTTGTCCACCCGCCTCTTGAGGATTGACCACAAGTTCTCAATGGGATTAAGGTCTGGGGAGTTTCCTGGCCATGGACCCAAAATATCGATGTTTTGTTCCCCGAGCAACTTAGTTATCACTTTTGCCTTATGCCAAGGTGCTCCATCGTGCTGGGAAAGGCATTGTTCAGCACCAAACTGTTCCTGGATGGTTGGGAGAAGTTGCTCTCGGAGGATGTGTTGGTACCATTTCTTTATTCATGGCTTTGTTCTTAGGCAAAATTGTGAGTGAGCCCACTCCCTTGGCTGAGAAGCAACCCCACACATTAATGGTCTTGGGATGCTTTACTGTTAGCATGTCACAGGACTTATGGTAGCGCTCACCTTGTCTTCTCCGGATGCCCCAAACACCTGCCTGCTGCCATTGCTGAGCAAGCTCTGTACTGGTGGTGCCCTGATCCTGCAGCTGAATCAACTTTAGGAGATTGTCCTGGCGCATGCTGGACTTTCTTGGGCGCCCTGAAGCCTTATTCACAACAATTTGAACCGCTCTCCTTGAAGTTCTTGATTTAGGTGCTATCTTACTGGCAGCAATATCCTTGCCTGTGAAGCCCTTTTTGTGCAAAGCAATGATGACGGCACGTGTTTCCTTGCAGGTAACCATGGATTACAGAGGAAGAACGATGATTCCAAGCACCACCCTCCTTTTGAAGCATCCAGTGTTATTCGAACTCAATCAGCATGGCAGATCTCCAGCCTTGTCCTCGTCAAAACTCACACCTGTGAGACTCACTGACATGTCAGCTGGTCCTTTTGTGGCAAGGGCTGAAATGCAGTGGAAATGTTTTGGGGGGGATTTAGTTCATTTGCATGGCAAAGAAGGACTTTGCAATTAATCTGATCACTCTTCATAACATTCTGGAGAATGTAAATTGCCATCATACCAACTGAGGCAGAACTTTGAAAATTAATGACTCAACTTCTAGCCACGACTACACTGCCGAGCACCATTACAGCTGCATCACTCTCAAACAGAACTGCACGTGAAATGTTAGCTAGCCGCCAATGTAAGTAGGTTATAAATGATCATGGCTCTCAAACACATGCTTATGTCAATATCCTGACTGGTTTTAATTAGTTCATAAATACCATGTACACCTTAGTCAGGCAATTTTAACGTGTACATTTTGGTGGGGCAAAGAATAAGTGGGATGCATGCCAGGAAAGCCACTACACAACACTAAACAATAATTACTTGCACTATAACAGTGACAAACGGGGCCCACAAACTGCCTACATAAAGCTGTCCAAACATCTTACCACTGCTATGTCTGGCAGAGAAACGGGTTCATTCAGCCTCATTTACTGCCTTTTTAAAGAAACATAGCTGATAAGGCTGACTTTCTTAAATGTGGTTTCTAATGACATTTGAGATATGCATAAGTGGCAAAATGGCATTTCCATTAAGTAGAAGGGCACAGGGCGAGACCCAGATGCAGACACGGGAGGCACGTGTTTTGAGTCTCTTGTAATCCAAGAGTCCAGGAGGTACAGGGGGGAAGGCAGGCTCGAGGTCAAGGAAGGCAGTAAGGTCAGGCAGGCGGGTTCAGAGTCAAGGTAGGCAAGGGTCAAAAACCGGGCGACTGACAAAGCGAGATGAGAAAAAGCAGGACCACGGAAAACCACCCTGGTTGGCAAGGCGAAATCGCAGCAAACGGGGAACACCGGAATAAATACCCAGGGATTAATGGGTAAAACGGGTGACACCTGGAGGTGGGTGGAGATAATCAAAGACATGTGAAACAGATCAGGGCGTGACATAACGTTCGTCAATATAACCATTTAAAACTTTTGTAATATCCAGGGACAGATTTCAGAACATGGGCCATTCTTAGTGTTCTCCCTGTACACCAAGTCAGAACCATAGGATAAATAAAGGGGGCAAATAAGCAGACAATGAAAGCTCTTCCAATATTCGATTACATTTCTCTAATTATTGGCTACATGTGCACCACCAAGTCAGAACAGTAAGCAAAATTAAGAAGGGGGTAAATAGACCAACTTATTAGGGTGCGGTACATGGGCTACTAACATCTTATTACAACATTTACTTAGCTACAGTATACATGCTCCCAGGCATTTTACGCAGCAGCATACAACACATTCTTGGACTCAACTTGTTGTGCTGTTCTCACTTGAACAGGAAGGTGGTGGTGCGTGTCACGACCGTCGTATGAATAATTAGACCAAGGCGCAGCATGAGTAGAGTTCCACATTTTAATGATAGTGACACTTCCAAAACAACAGATTTAACAATCGTGAAATACGTAGCGCACACAGGCACTAATACAAAACAATATCCCAAATCGTAGCTGGGGAAAAAGGACGCTAAGTATGATCCCCAATTAGAGGTAACGATCATCAGCTGCCTCCAATTGGGAAGCATACACACAAACCAACATAAATATAATACCTAGAAACCCCCCTAGTCAAAGTGTGGCGTTCCTTCGTGGGCAAATTTTGTCACAAGTCTGGCATTCTCTGGATTTATGGTGCTTTAAAAACAACTGGGAACTCGGGACAAAAACAAGGTTGAATCATGATGATGTCATGGCTCTAGAAAGAGGCCGGATTTAAAATCCAGAGTTGGATGACCGTTAAAAAACGTATTTTCCCAGTGGGAGCTTCTTTATTCTTCATCACTGAAGTAAAGTTTTTGCAGTTCCGGGTTAAATTGTTTTGAACGCAGCACAAATAAAGCTACGTTGACAGCATGGCCAATGTTGAATGTTTATCATTATTAAACTTGGAAATAAGCCCCTCAATCCCAGATTTGGCACCACACAGCCACTCCACTGAATAGCAGGCTAGTGATTGCTTTGCAATGCATGCTGTTAACGTTAGCCACTGTCACTGATTCCTTGCAAACCTCTCATTGTTGAATTTCCAACTTGTGTAATATTGATGGCCGATGAGCACCGATACGTTTTATCTATATGACAAGGATTTGCCAGTAGATTGTCAACTTGATTCATGATGACTGCTAGCTAGGATGTTGACATCAGTCCAAGTAAAGATACTGTACATATAACATGATTCGATGTCATTTTATCTGTGGCCAATGCCTTGAGCCTTCTTGGATGGGCACTTCTAATGTAACTCTATGGCAGCACCCAAGGGGCTAAAATGTTCTAGCGCTACCCTTAGACTTGGCGGTGACGTAGTGTCCCCATGAGTGACAGAACACTGAGCCAATCACGCCGCAACGCTCTATTTTCAGTTGGCTAGGCTGAAACGCCTGCATTTTGGCGCTGCCTTACTGAAGAACACAAATAATAGACCATGTTTTTATGCGGCTTTATGAACAATTTCTTTAACCTTTTATTTAACCAGGTAGGCTAGCTGAGAAGTTCTCATTTAGAACTGCGACCTGGCCAAGAATAAAGCAAAGCAGTTCGACACACAACAGTTACACATGGAATAAACAAATATAGAGTAGAAAGTCTATATACAGTGTGTGCAAATAAGGGAGAAAAATAGGCCATGGTGGCGAAGTAATTACAATATACCAATTAAACACTGACATGATGTGCAAGTGAGATGGGGTGCAAAGGAGCAAGAAATTAATAAATACAGTATGGGGATGGGCTATGTGCAGTGATCTGTGACCTGCTCTGACAGCTGGTGCTTAAAGCTACTGAGGGAGATATGGGTCTCCAGCTTCAGTGATAGAAATTATTATTATTATTTTTTTTTTTTTAAGTTTGTTCCAGAAATTAATAAATACAGTATGGGGATGGGCTATGTACAGGTGCAGTGATCTGTGACCTGCTCTGACAGCCGAGAACTGGAAAGGCGGCCAAAGGAGGAATTAGCTTTGAGGATGACTCGTGAGATATACCTGCTGGAGCACATGCTATGGGTGGGTTCTGCTATGGTGACCAGTGAGCTGAGATAAGGAGGGGCTTTATCTAGCAGAGATTTGTAGATGACCTGGAGCCAGTGGGTTTGGCAAAGCGTACGAAGCGAGGGCCAGCCAACGAGAGCGTACAGGTCGCAATGGTGGGTAGTATATGGGGCTTTGGTGACAAAACGGATGGCACTGTGATAGACTGCATCCAACTTGTTGAGTAGAGTGTTGGAGGCTATTTTGTAAATGACATCGCCGAAGTCGATCAGTAGGATGGTAAGTTTGGCAGCATGAGTGAAATAGGAAGCCGATTCTAGATTTAATTTTGGATTGGAGATGCTTCATGTGAGTCTGGAAGGAGAGTTTTTAGTCTAGCCAGACACCAAGGTATTTGTAGCTGTCCACATATTCTAAGTCAGAACCGTCCAGAGTAGTGATGCTGGATGGTCAGGCAGGTGCGGGCAGTGATCAGTTGAAGAGCATGCATTTAGTTTTTTACTTGCATTTTAAGAGCAGTTGGTTTGTGCCCATAGGTGACGTTGTTGCCGGTGATGTCTGGTGAAGACGTGCCTTACAACAGGCCTACAAGCCCTCAGTCCAGCCTCTCTGTCTGAGCACTGATGGAGAGTGTGCGTTCCTGGTGTAACTCGGGCACTTGTTGCCATCCTGTACATGTACAAACACAATTTACAAACAAAGCATTCGTGTGTAGCGAGTCCCCCAGATCAGAGGCAGTAGGGATGTTCTCTTGATAAGTGCATCATTTCTAACATTTTCCTGTCCTGCTAAGCATTCAAAATGTAACCACAACTTTTGGGTTTCAGGGAAAATGTATGGAGTAAAAACTACATTTTCTTTAGGAATGTAGTTAAGTAAAATAAATGCCCCAAAAAACTACTTTAAAGTATTTTTTACAACACCAGATTTACTATACCTGATGTGCCTGACCAGGTTCTCGCTCATATGGCGCTCCACGTTAGGGCAACCAGTAGGGTCCAGGACAATGGCAGAGTGGATCCTGCGATTGACGTAATACCAAGTCATTATATCAATGATCTCGATCATAACATATTCAAGTGAAGTACTGTACTGTTCAATCTTTCACTAAATGGTCCTTCTTGTGCAGCTTACCAAGAGTATCCAGTGGTAGTTTACCACATTGCAAGCTCCAATCAAGCAACTGTGCTGCTCCAGACTGGTCTACAGGAAGAGGAATGAAGATACATTTATATGATGTGGCAGGCCATCTTTTGTCAGGAAGGTGGCAGCTCTCCACACATTGACCCCTCTAGCCACTTATTTAGAACCGTGACACAAAAGCAACTCTGCGGACATGCATTTACCTTTGACAAGGTGTTCTTGTGCATCACCACCTTATCTCCATGCAGGATATTGTTTGCCAGATGGTGATCCATATTAAAAACATCCCTCTTCACTTGAAAGTCAATTACCTAAAGCAGAATGGCATATGGTTGGTCGAAGTTGACATGATGCCTAGGCAATAGTCTAATTGTACTTAATACCAACTGCAACCATGGAAAATGTCATACAATTGAACCATAACATGTGGGCGACCTGAACATACCTCCCCACTAAGCCACTCATTGGGCTTCAACGTAAGGAAGTCATGAAGGTGCAAAATGGCAACTGTTCTCTCCATCAAAATCCTTGCGGTTGCCCTGTCCATACCATCCGACATTGCCCAGTTTCTTCACCTATACAGATTATGGTCATAACAATGGTGCCCAAACTGTCTGACTGTACAGATGATCAACATGTAGTAGGAAACTAAAAGTCACATTCCACTTACTGTATTCTCCAATTCGTCATCCGTGCTGGAGTGTTTCTCAGACACTGTTGGAATTGGTCACCCTATTGAATAATGGTGACAGGTCAGTTTGGGACAGATATACATAAAACCCATGAGGACCACATGGCTTAGTAAAATGGTCAACATTTTGACATACCAAAATAATAATCTAGATATAAATAAGACGGACCTGTTGATAAACGGTAGATTGTGCTTCCTGGCGTTTGGCGGCTGTCTGGACATGCTCCTTGGTGGCACACTTATGGCCAGAGCGTTTTGCGCCCAGATGCCTTGTCCTCAGCTTTGTTGTCATAGGACTGTCCACATTTCTGCCAAAGGCCAATACAGCTGCCAGTCGGTGGACACCTCTGGGCACTGTACGATGCAGAGCAACGACGTGCTGCTTGTCTGAGAAGCCCTGGTAGAGGAATGATTGGGTGCTTGGCACCAGGAAGATTCGTCCTTTTGCCACAATCATCCTGGCCAAGGCCTCCGCTCCAGTTTCTCCCATGTCAAACGTTTCCCGTGCCACACAGGACTGGATGCCTTCCGCAAAGGACACCATGTCGTCTGACGTGGTAGGGGAAACTGATGGGCATTCGCCTGAAATTTCTCATGGCACTATGGGGTCAGGTGGAAAATCCCTAGGTTACAGTAGCACCGCAGCACTTCCCTCAAGGCATTGGTTTGGAGTAGATAAACCAATTTATCTACCCTGGACCGCATTGAAGCTCTCTGAGCAGTTGTTGGTAATTCCGTCTGACTGGATCCCCAAGCTGTTTAACACAGTGCTCTCTTGTCCATGGCGTCGGACAGTGACTGATGGAAATAAGCCTCGAAATCGGGGCTCCAGTGTACACACTCTCCAGTGTGCATTCGTAGTCACTCCTTGATTTCGAGGCCAAGAGCTTTGATGGCCTGCTGGTTATTGGCCACAGCTTAGGAACCCTCTGACCCCATCTTGTGCTTCACATTGTTCGACATGTGGTTCCAGCAATTGACAATCCTGGCTTGCGGCAGCACAGACTGGATTGCTCCCTCTAGTCGCCTCACGGTCTGTGCAGAAGATTGCTGTTGATAGTTGGGGAAGGAGTGAAAGGATGGTGCGAAATAACTACTTTTCCATGTGCCTGAAAGACGGGTGCCTCTTGAAACGCTACATGACGGAAAACAAGGGGTGAAACATAATTGCCCAGGTCAAATGTGGTGTCATAGTGAAAAGCATTTGCTTTTAATGACTGCCTTGGCCTCTTCAACCATTTCTGGTGCTGTCACCACCAGAAGGGTTGCGGGTCGAGTCTCCTTATAGTGATAAATCCGTGGAGAATGTCACCCATGTGTTGCCACCAACTCATCCCTGTCCAAAAGTGACGTCCCTTGCTCGACGAATTGTGTTCTTCACTTGTGCCAAGTTACGAGGTTGGTTCACTGGCTTGAATGATTCATTTGGGGATGGTGGTGGGTTATTGGTCATGAGTATACTTTGCCAGGTGTTTCAGTCTTACGCCCGGACATTTCATCTATAATTGAGGGAGTCGATCGGCTGAAATCCCTTTCTTGCTGCTGTTGCCGTGGGGGACAGCGGAAACAAGTAGTATATTAGCGCAGTATGAGGCTGATGGAGCAACTCGTACTCCCAGTTTGAGCCCTGGTGCTTCCTTCCCTTTATAGTACCACACCCTTAGATTTGGTGAACAGCGAGGAAGACTGGGATCCCTTTTGAATCCATCGCTTTTAGTCCGCCTTCCAGTCCTCACATGACGAGGAACTACCTGCCAACATAAAATGTCTCCAGGCTTGGGGTGGAAGGTGGGATACGTTAGCGGGATCAACAGTTTCATTTCGGCTGTTTGTGCTGGTGTTCAAGGCAGCAGGAGTGTGGTGTATACTTGCTGGGATATTGATTGGGGGACCTGGGGTAGTGATGGGGCAATCTGGGAGACGGAGGGGGGGGGGGGTTGCGTATTGGCTATCCTTTCCTTACTCCACAAGTCGTAGAGTTGACAACGATGGCTGCGGGTGTTTGACCTTTTCCAGTTCAATGACCAGCAATGAAAATAATCCTGATGGTAGCCTGCTGCTATAACTGAGTCTGGTGAGAGGCCTAGCCTTTTTTGCAACTGAGGCAATGTCATCAAATGTTGGGGCCCTCTTTCTTTTTGGCATTCTGATAAGGAAAATTACTTTGGGATAAGTATGGCGATGACACTTAGAATGAGTTTTCCAGACAGTTAACGGAAACTATATGGAAAAATGTCCCAAGTGTCACGATCGTCGTAATGATTGGACCAAGGCGCAGCGTGAGTCGCGTCCCACATCTTTATTATAACATAACTTTAGCGAAAAACAAACGACCCGTGACGCATTCACACATAAACAAGATCCCACAAACACAGGTGGGGAAAATAACTACTTAAATATGATCCCCAATTAGAGACAACGATTACCAGCTGCCTCTAATTGGGAATCATACAAAACACCAGAGAAAAAGAAACAAGAACACGCCCAGTCACGCCCTGACCTACTATACCATAGAGAACCAAGGGCTCTCTATGGTCAGGGCATGACACCAAGCTAGAATGAGGTCCATTCAGAATTAAATTGAGACCTGTTTACTTTCTACATCAGTTACTTAATTTTGAATGGAAATGACTAGTATGCAGAATTTGACATGGATTGAAAGTGAATTACAGTTGAAATATAACCTTATTCCCTGTAATCAATTATCATTAACAAGTACATGACTTGCCCAATCATGGATTACTTCCAGGGAGGATGGAATCGCGCTATAAACCATAACCGCAGTGGGCTGCAGGAATAATCGACATAAGCAGTAGCTTAGGGGTCCACCGACCATTATTTATTTAAGTCACTTCGTGTTGTTAAAGTAAAATACACAAGGAGATTTGTTGTCCATCTGCAGTTGGTTAGCAAATAAGTTGGTCACATACACATGTTATCGCAGGTGCAGCAAAATGTTGGTGTCTAGCTCCAACAATGCAATGCAATAATACCTAACACACAATCCTAAAAATGTACAGCTGAAGTTTACATAAATCTTAGCCAAATACATTTAAACTCAGTTTTTCACAATTTCTGACATTTAATCGTAGTAAACACTCCGTCTCAGGTCAGTTAAGATCACCACTTTATTTTTAACAATGTGAAATGTCAGAACAATATTAGTGCTTTTATTTCAGCTTTTATTTATTTAGTCACATTCCCAGTGGGTCAGAAGTTTACATGCTACCAAATACTAATTGAGTGTATTGCCTTTAAATTGTTTAACTTGGGTCAATCGTTTCGGGTAGCCTTTCACAAGCTTCCCAGAATAAGTTGGATGAATTTTGGCCCATTCCGCCTGACAGTTGGTGTAACTGAGTAAGGTTTGTAGGCCTCCTTGCTTGGACCTGCTTTTTCAGTTCTGCCCACAAATTGTCTATAGGATTGAGGTCAGGGCTTTGTGATGGCCACGTCAATACCTTAACTTTGTTGTCCTTAAGCCATTTTGCCACACCTTTGGAAGTATGCTTGGGTTCATTGGCCATTTGCGACCAAGCTTTAACTTCCTGATTTGATGTTGCTTCAATATCCACAATTTTCCTCAGTTGTCATCTATTTTGTGAAGTGCACCAGGGGCCTGTTGCACAAAACTAGGATAAGGGATTAAGCCAGGATATCTTGGTGATCCTGGCTCAATTGATCCGTAATCCGGTTGCACTAAAGATGGATAGGGGGCAGGAGGATATGTTATGGTATAAATTACCATGGAGATTTATTCTGTGGAGCTAGCCTGCTCCAGACCAGGCTAAATTCCAGGATCTATTTAATCTCATCCCTAATGTCAGTCAGCAGTCACCACAAATGGAAACCAATAGTTATTTCACTGCTCACTATACATTGTTATCACATAACTAGACCCACTGTCATTATTTAAACGTTTGTGATCATTAATTTCAATGATTTTGGATAAAAAATAATTTTTAGATTATGTTATCATTAGATAATTTACAGTTTCCCATAGACTATAAGGCTATATATAAAATGATAGAATATTAGGGCCACAGAGGGGAAAAAAACACAAGTAATAATATTGTAACCGGTTGTTTTAAAGGAGGACAGTTGTTAAAATGACAGATGTGGGGCATTTCGTGAAATTGTACTTCAGTATGGTTTCATAAACAAAGACATGCTGATGTGCCAGAATATTAAGTATCACATTGTCATAAGTATCAAAACTGTAAAAACAATATGTAGCTTTTCTGCAGAAAGAACCAGCCTCATAAATTTATGACTTTATCCTTTTTCTTCAGTGTGGCCCTAGTACTCTGTCATATAAACAAATACACATTCCATATGAATATAAAAACACAATGTGTAACATTATGTTCCTTTATTGAATAAGGACAAAACAAAGCAGGTAAACCATCAGCTCCTTTCGAAACTGAAGTCACAGTGACTACAAGATGGAAAGCACAGAATCCAAGCATATTATACAAAATGATACATACACATTCAAAGGTCTGTATATAACACACCCTGCATGTCTGCACACTAAAATAAATGCAGGACAAATCCATACACATCAACTGAACAGACAAATGAATGGATGCAGTAGCCTCCCTGCAGCCTTGTATTACACACAGTATACCGCACAAACATCATAAGAGGCCAAATTCGTAAAAAAACGAACCCAAAAAAAACCCAATTCCTCTGCCACCGCAGGACATATTTAACCAAAATTGAAAGCACACATACTAACTAAAATAATTCAACACATATTGGTCCCTCAGCAGCCGACCACTGTCGTCATCAGGGAAGATTGCCGGATTGTCCCAGTCCATGGCTGGTGGCACTCTGGGGGCCCTCTCCTTCCTCAGGCAGGCCACATTGTGGAGGACAGCACAAGCCACAGTAATATCACATGCCCTAACAGGGCTGACCCTTAATTTGTGAAGGCAGTGAAAGCGTGCCTTCAGGAGGCCAAAGGTCATTTCAACTCTGGCCCTGGTCCTGGCATGGGCATGGTTGTAGGCCTGCTGTGCTTCCTGGGGGTCTGTGAAAGGTGTCAGGAGAAAAGGCTGGCAGCCATACCCCCTGTCTCCCAGCAGCACACCAGAGAATTCACCTGTCAACACAAAATCTCATCATTACTACCTCATAAACACAGTGATATTCTTGACACAGCCATGATGGTTATAAATAGGGGTTGTGTGGCTTACCTTGTGATAGGCACTGATAGATTTCAGAGGCCCGAAAGATTCTGGAGTCATGGACTGAGCCAGGCCATTTTGCCACAACATTGCTGATCACACAGTCAGCATTGCAGACCATCTGAAATCATAAGATGAGGAATATTACACCAATCAATGCACATCACTGGCAATGCAGAGTGTTCGTCAATGGACAATATCAAAAAGTTATGTTCACCTGAACATTAATGCTGTGAAAGGATTTCCTATTCACAAAATCGGCCTCATGGGCACCTGAGGGGGCTTTTATCCTTATGTGTGTGCAGTCCACTGCACCAATGACATTGGGGAAACCTGTCACACAAAGTAATGAGTATCCTACTATGTGTTAACAGTTGTCCTGTAATTTGTAGATCCTCTTACCTGCAATCCTATAGAACTCCTCTTTGATGTCACAGAGTCTTCTGTGGCCAGGGAAGGAGATGAAGACATCTGCTAATGCTTTGATAGCCAGACACACACTCCTTATTGTGCGGCAAATTGTGGCCTTGTTCAGCTGTTCTGCATCCCCCACTGAGTACAGGAAGGCTCCACTAGAAAAAAAGCGCAAGGCCACACAAACCATTTGCTCCACACTCAGTGCATGGCTCCGTGCAGTGCGGTGCTTAATCCTGGGACCCAGTAGTCTGCATAGATACCTGATGCCATCTGCAGAAAACCTGTATCTTTCATATAGATGGTCATCAGGGAAGGCCAGTGGGTCCAACCGGTCCCTGAAGACCCTTTCTCGCCTGAAGGCTCTCCTCAGCACAAGTGCTTCTTCATCCACCACATCTCGCACGAATGGGCATGCCATTGTCAGAGCAGAAAGGAACACACAATTTTGGGCCTTCATATAGGCTAGTGGCCACACCTGGTGCTGGGGGGGTGGGCAAAAGAGGGCGATGCCTTATAACGATGACTTGGTTGTACTGATTGCTGGGAAAATAAAAAAAACCTTAGAAAGATGCCACCGTCCTGTGTGCTCACAATAAGAGCTCATATGTCATGGCTCACTTGACTTTACGAGAATATACCTAATTTTTATTTTGAGCTGTGTCATCTTCTTGGAGCTGGGGGAGGAAAGAAAAATAATGATTAATACATTTGTGTTACAGTTAGCATACAGTGTACATTGAAGGCATATCTCACCTCCCTCTCAAGTTTTTTTTATTTCAAGGTCCAGTTTCCTAATTGTCCTCTTTTTTATTTCGGACTCCAGTGCAAGATTTTCCATCTTTTTCTTCTTGTACTGAATGTCTATGTCTGCCAGTTCTATTTGGCGCCGGAGGTGGTTGCCATACAACTTTCTGATAGCTTGTGAGCTCTGTGAACACAATACAATTAGCGCAGCTGGAATTTGGCAGGATGTGGTGTCCTTTTATTAATACGCACTATGTTGCCAGGCTGGTTTTCCCACTGTATAGCATCTGGGTCCTGTAAAAGAAATTAGATTTTTTGATTTTGATGAGGACTCCTCACCATTGTAGAGTAAATAGTACTTTCACAGTCTTAACATGATACCTCATGCCTTCTGGAATCCAGAGAGATGGTCTCCTCCTCATCATCGTCTCCATCATGTGCTGTTGCTGCTGCACTGGGGCCTTCACCCTATCACATTTAATCGGATTCATATTGAAGCTAGTAGACAAGACATGCCAGGCCTACAGTATGCCTTTGATGGAGTACTCACTGGATCAGCATCGTCTGGTGCTTGTGCTGGTGGCTCTAACAGGAACACAGTGCTGCCAGACACTGCAAGGCAATAGGTAAACCAAAGTCAGACAGTCCAAATTGATTCAATATGAATGTGGTTGTATCCCATGTAGAGATGGAAGGACATACCTTGAATGAAGCGGGTGGCATCTTGGGAGGAACCTATGCTCGTCTCTTTCCCCCCAGGGATCCCCTCTAAGACGGGCCTGCCTTTATTTAGCTCCAAGGCCATGTCCTCTGCTGGGGTAAGGTCAGCCTTTGGTGACCCACCACCCGTGCCTTGTCTGTGGGTATTCTTTTTCACTGCTAAAACAGTACAGACAATGTGTGAGCAGGCACCTTCTGGGTACAATATATGCTTGTGCTTTGTTAAATATTAGTCAGGGACCATACCATTCTGCAGAATGTTCTTGTATTTGATTTTGACCTGCTGCCATGTCCGTTTTGGCCCGTTCATGTTTAATCTACACACACACACACACACACACACATTTAATGGAGTCACACTGCAAAAAATTACTTGGTATTTTTGTCTTGTTTTCAGTAAAAATATCAAAAAATCTATCATAGCTTTATACAGTGTGATGGAGTTACTTTACACAATTTCACTCATATCTGCAGTGCATTTCAATTAAAAATTTAACCGTTTCATAATTACAGTACAACTGCATTTTTGGAGATGTGAATTAAATATTTGAATTGTAATTGTGATGTTTCAGCGGAGCGGTGACTGTGTAATTGTGCACTACTTACGCATTCAGGCGGTCTGCAATACTTTGCCACGCTTTTTCTCTTTGCTTTATCACTGTGGCGGTGTTGCCTTTCTTCTTAATTATATATTTTACCTCCTCGTATGCCTCCATGAGGATTTGTGCTTCCGACGGGGAAAAGTACGCGGCTCTAGTTGCCATGGTAAATCAGTTAATCTGTGATCTGTGGCGGGGTCTATTTGAGTGAGCCGTGAGCGCGCACCTATCCAGGATTGGTTTCACCTGGCTTAATGAATCCGTGTCTGCTCATCCTGGCTTGGTCTTTGTGCAACCAATTAAGCCTGGACGCACATGTTTTGGCTTCATTGAGCTCAGCTGAGTCATTTATCCCGGATGTCTTAATTCTACTTTTGTGCAACAGGCCCCAGTCCCTCCTGCAGCATTGCACCACCACAACATGATACTGCTGTCGTGTCTTTGGCTATGCCGGATTAAGTGATATGACATGCTAACTTATAAAATGATTTCTCTGTAATTAATATTACCTGATTAAGCTAATCATGTAAATGTAATTAACTAGAAAGTCGGGGCACCACGGAAGAATGTTTATAGAGCCGTTATCTTCCGAATAAACTCTTAAAATACTTAGTAATATTTTACATCGATAGCAGTCAATATTAACCCTTATCTTATTTTCAGTCTCATAATGAAAGTTGTAAATTCTTGGCTATCTTCACGAACCCTGGCTAACAAGTTGAATCAGCAATACAAAATTGGGTTTAATTATTTATTTACTAAATACCTAAACAATCACACAGAATTACAAATACACCGAATACATATGATGTCATACAGAAAACGTCCTAGTGGACGGAACCTGTATCATAAGGGAAAGGGGGTTGGGCTTGAATGAAAGAGGGAAGATTTAGGAACAAAGAAACAGCAGCTATGCTATCGTAAATACATTATCTTATGCATTCTAAATTACCGCACATTTGGAAAAGGAAAATGCAATAAATATTTACTCTGAGCTGCGCTTCAGTAGATTGTTTGTAGATGCTGGCCGGGTTGGCCAACAGATCTTCCTGTTACTCGAAGAATGTCTCTGGTGGTAAATTGGATACGTGGTGGTATCTTCGTCCGTCTGTTAGACTGGGTCCGTCCTTTCCTAGCCCACGTCTACAGCGGCCGCTGCTAACTCAACGGCTAGGAAGTATCACTTCTGTAGTGAATAAGCTCAAAGTTCATACCATTCGCCACCAAAGCTCACGCCAAGGTTGGCTTAGTTCTGTCCTTGACGTGTGTCCTTCTAACGTAGAGGCTGCAGACCTCACGTGCTGGAACAACGTGGTTATCTTTTCGTCAAAGGCTTATATAGTGGAGCGGGGGGTGGATGTGTTTCATCGTTTATAACCCCTGTCTCTTCACAGGGGTGGGCCACTGATCAAGCAATTCTCTCATTTGGAAGCTAAAATTACATTTAGTCTCCTAACAAACAATTTCAATATCAAACATTTCAATTGCATAACAATTCCATGTTACTCTGATAACTAGAGTGTATACTTTCTCAGGTACCGTTTATGTCGTCCTGTCATCAGTCATAATGTCTCAGATGACAAGCGAACTGACATACATACTCACTACGTTATCAAACATATTTCCAACTGGTTTTATTACCAAAATATGGTTCCTTTCCCCATTTGTTTGATGTTCCCAGACTCTATATTTAACAGGACAGCAGTTCTTCAGTAGGGTCAGTAAGAGAGGGGAAGGGAGAAAGGTATTTATGGGGGGGGGGTCATAAACCTTACCCACAGGCCAACGTCATGACACTGCCATCCCTGTGCTTCACAGGGGTGCCGGGGCAAGCATCCCCCCCTTTTTTCCTCCAAACAGTTCTATTTTTGTTTCATCAGACCCAGAGGACATTTCTCCAAAAAGTACGGTCTTTGTCCCCATGTGCAGTTGCAAACTGTAGTCTGGCTTTGGAGCAGTGGCTTCTTCCTCGCTGAGCGGCCTTTCAGGTTGTCGATGTAGGACCTGTTTTACTGTGAATATAGACACTTTTGTGCCCGTTTCCTCCAGTATCTTCACAAGGTCCTTTACTGTTTTTCTGGGATTGATTTGCACTTTTCGCACAAGTACGTTCATCTCTAGGAGACAATGCGTCACCTTCCTGAGCGGTATGACGGCTGCATGGTCCTATGGTGTTAATACTTGCGTACAATGTTTGTACAGATGAACGTGGTACCTTCAGGCGTTTGGAAATTGCTCCCAAGGATGAACCAGACTTGTGGTCTGAAATTTTGTTTTTCCCATGATGTCAAGCAAAGAGGCACTGAGTTTGAAGGTAGGCCTTGAAATACATCCACAAGTACACCTCCAATTGAAGCAAATGTCAATTACCCTATCAGAAGCCTCTAAAGCCATGACATTTTCTGGAATTTTCCAAGCTGTTTAAAGGCACAGTCAACTTAGTGAATGTAAAGTTCTGACCCACTGGAATTGTGATACAGTGAATTATACGTGAAATCTGTCTGTAAACAATTGTTGGAAAAATGACTTGTCATGCACAAAGTAGATGTCCTAACCGACTTGCCAAAACTATAGATTGTTAACAAGAAATTTGTGGTGTGGTTGAAACACTTAGGTTGGAGTCATTAACTTTATGTAAACTTCCGACTTCAACTGTATACTGAGATCACGTGACACATAGATTGCACACAGGTGGACTTTATTTATCGAATTATGTGACTTCTGAAGGTAATTGGTTGTCACGGTTGTCGTCGGTTAAGGAGGACCAAAACGCAGCAGGAATGTTGATGCTCATCTTGTGTATTTATTTACAAACTAGGTGAACACCAAAACGAAACGAACTTACGAACAACGAAACAGTCTTGAAAGGCACACTCAGCAAAACAAGAAACAGATTACCTAGACTAAACAGAATTACATAAACAAGGAACAGTGCCCAAAAACCCCGGAATACATAAATCAAATGCACTTTTAGAAAAAAACACCACCACAAACCAAATACCCTCTGCCACGTCCTGACAAAACTACAATAACAATTAATCCTTATACTGGCGTGACATTGGTTGCACCAGATCTTATTTAGGGGCTTCATGGCAAAGGGGGTGAATACATGTGCACAAACCACTTTTCATTATTTATTTGTCAACGGACATGGAGATGAATACATCATTATTCGACGTAGCTACTCCGTGTCTGCCCCTCCTGTTTGTTGTGATGCTGAGTTTACGTACAGCTGACAGTCGGCAAACACATGGACAAATCCCTTTTCGATTCCATGTGTTGTGGAAAGGCAAACGCATGGACAAATCCCTTTTCGATTCCATGTGTTGTGGAAAGGCAAACAATGTTTCAAGCAAACGTAAGATGGACATTCAGTGCCCAGCAGTTCACTCGCATTTGCTAGTGAAAGAAATGAAATGCAAATACGAAAAATAACAGGTCGCCTTTGTGCGAGTGTGATATACATTTAATTCTGCGTCCTATTCGTTGTATTTTCCACGTAACATTACGAGGATCACGCATCCTGAGACTTAACTGTAATTATGATCCATGTCACAAACATTACGAAAGAATAATAAATAAACATCTTGGCATTAAATGGAGTCGGTAGTTTAGAAGACTGTGCTAATAAATGAGTCTGGTATTTGCCTCTATAGCTATGCTTCTAAAATGACTTTGCACTAGATTTGAGATTTTATCAATTTACATAGGCTGAAACACCAGACTCTTCTAGCGAACAGCATTCAGATTACCTTTGCGGTAGCCTACTTAAGCTTAATGTAGCCAGTTTGCAGTCTGTGTCGATGCGATCGTTTGTTTTTATCTTTTAAAAATGATTTAGCTTTTAGTGTTAGGAACAGTGTCTAAAAAGCCAATACTTGTGAACTGGCCCTAGTGATTGGCCCTGTTTGAGAGTCTTCCTATACTATAGAGACTAAACTTGGGCCCATGTGCTAATAAAAACATTATAGATAATTATCGCCATTCTACACTGTACATGTAATGGAATAAACATAAGACAATCTGTGCTAATTCCACAAAACATATTTATTACATATGTTCTGTACTTATCAGTATGAATCTATATGTTATGTAAATACCTTTTCAGAGGACTGAACTGAACCTTTCACGCTCAAAATAATTTAGCTAAGGTGTTTGGTGCAGTACTTAAGTACAAAAATGTGCATGACCGCTAATAGTGCACAGTTAGTCTCATGTAGCCATTCCTAAAACAGTGGCAGACTCATTATCAAACACATCAGAAAGTGCTCGATTTAAAGGACTTGGGGCAAAGTGTTTTTTTCAACATAACATTGCAGATGTGTTGTCTTATGTAAACCAGTCCGAGGCGCTGCGTAATGAGGGCAAGTCTGTCTCACTGTCTGAAGGTTATGCCGTACGATTGAACAGAATGCATTCAGCGCCGCTGTTTCTCCATGCATGACAACTCTACCTAGGCGTTACCATCCTGTGTTAGTGGGCATGATTGTTAGCAAAACTCAACCCTCAAATAGCCCATGGATTGGAATGTAACAGCTTCCCTAAACCAACTGCCTCAGAATACTCGTACAACGGCTAAGTGCGTCGTTCAATTCTTTTTTGCCCTTCTGTGTCACTTCATACACAGACGACCTCAGCTAAACACAGAATCAAGATGTTTATCTGTCTCTGTGATCGCCAATAACTTCAGAACGAAGTTGACTACAAATAGCCTACAAAGTTTCCAATGTGATAAAGGTTTCTGTTTTGAGGTTGGACTTCAGCACGTAGGGTGCACCAGTTGGTGTCACCTCGTTAGTCAGTATGTTACATCTGTGCTGGTTGCCATCTCGTTAGTGGAAAGGTGTTTCACCTGTGCAGGCCCAGGTGCTATTTAAGAGTGGCTGGCCCAGTGTTCCAGTTGTCTTGAAAGATGTGGAGGGTAAACACCTTTAGTTGGTGTGCCCTATTTTGGTTTCTAGAAAGGCATTGTTTTTTCTTGTCTTCCCTGTTTTCATTTTGTTCTACTCTTTGGCTTGTTTCCTGTCTTTAAATTTCGTGTGGGTTTTTATTTTGTTTGCCTGCTCTGGGAAATTTAGCAACATCATGGTGGATCTCTTTTAGGTCCCAGTTGTTGCTAGTCAACTCTCAGTGGACACCCCCATGAGTCTTTCAAAACCCCACCTGTTTCTTTCTGGTTGTCAGTGACTTTGTTAATTCCCCCTTCTGTTATAGCAACATTTTAGTTTTTCTTGTTGGGGAATGTAACCACTGTCTCTGGAATTGTTACAAACAAGTGAAGGATTAAAAATGTGCGTCTAATGAAAACCGAGATGACTGCATTAAAAGGATAAATCACAGGCTACATAGCCCTAGACCTATATAAATCATGCCTATTAATCCGTTACATATTTATGAAATCTAGTCCTATTTAGCTAATGGTAGGGCTCAATATATTTCATGATGTGTAAACATGTATGCAACGATGCACAAATATTTTTTTAGTTGCTTGTACTAGAATAAGCATTCAATATTCAGCCATATGAGGCAACACTCGTAAACCCATCAGCAAACCAGGCCCAGAGAAGTTGGTTCAGCTGCCCTTTAACCCTGGATGTTAACGATTTTATTACTTCTAAAGGAAACATTTTTGTTTTGCACCTCCTACTTTTTATTTACGTGGCACACAACTAAGATCTTAACCAGAGATAAGCAACTCCCCAGGGGCCTGATAGGTGACGCTTTTGCCCCTGCTAACACACCTGACTCAAAATCATCAGGTAACATTCTGTATTAAGTACAGAATGTTTGTTTAGTCGTAGGGCTGGGGTAAAAGTGTATCAATTGGGGACTGAAACTGTCCATCCCTTTTCTAAACCTTTCTCTTAGTAAATTACATTCCTACATGTAGTGGTTTAGCCTCTCCATGCAAATGGAGTCACATGTGCAGATGTATGCACCACGTATTTACTCTCTCTGCTGTGTCCACTGAGCTGTTGGGTCCGCCCTGCAACCTCATTGGATAACGCTGGGCAATGCGAGGGGCTGGATAGTCGAATTGCTAGGGGGCTGACCCATGTGGGGGAAAGTGGCTTCAGGTTCAAGAAAACATTGGCTTTCAGACTAGGGATTTCGTGGTCTGAATCAAAATGATACTTAGGTGGTGGGGTAGGTGTGTGGCCAATGGTGCAGTTGCTGACAACTTGACGTTGCTGTTTTAAAGCTCATTTCCTGCAATTCTATAAATCTTGAAATGCATTCCAGGTGACTACCTGATGAAGCTGGTTAAGAGAATGCCAAGAGTGTGCAAAGCTGTCATCAAGGCGAAGGGTGGCTATTTGTAGAATCTCAAATGTAAAATGTATTTTGGTTACATGATTCCATGTGTTTCATAGTTTTGATGTCTTCACTATTGTACAATAGTACAAATAAAGTAAAACCCTTGAATGAATAGGTGTTCTAAAACTTTTGACTGGTAGTGTAGGTAGTCGGGCTACTCTGTTTTTGCCTGGAAAAAGCGGAGAAGATTAAATGAGTTACCTGAGTAGTAACTCAGTTATGAGTGGAGCGGAGCCCCGCTCAGTGGTTTACACCGCTGCCAAGGCAGAGAATATAGCCTGAGAAATGATGCACACACCTGCAGCCAATGGGAGTACAAGTGTCCCTATAAAAGAGGATGCTTCCCCCAATCAGCCTCCCATTATCTTTAGTGAGACTGGGGGTCAGCAGGGCTTTAAGTCCTATGGGGCTCTGAAACTGTCACAATATACTGCTTTCCTTTGGGAATTCGCCACATAACCACTACTCTTTCTAAACTTAACATGTGGGTTTCTTCATGGGACCAGGATTAGGAACACCTCTGAATGGTCTATAAAGCATACCCCCAGGTAAAAGTAGGCTTTTGCAGAAGTTTTTATTGTTAATCCACGACACAACTCTAAGGACATTCTATACAAGATGTCACTTCGTTCGTGTTATTTGACTGGAACTAGCCGCTGTCCCCCTACACCAAGTTTGCTCTTTCAGGACCACAAAGTCAACAAGGAAAAATGTTGCCCCATTAATTGCTCCTCTAGGATTCAAACACAAACCTTCCATTGGGGATTAACCACTACTCCACCAGTCAGTTAACGTAGTGCATTTGGAAGTATTGAGACCCCTGTTTCCACATGTGATTGCCTGACAGCCTTAGTCTAAAATGGATTACATTTTAATATTCCCTCAATCTACACACAATACCCCATACTGAAAAAGTGAAAATCGGTTTTAAATTCATAATAAAATAACACCTTAATTACAATGATTCATACCCTTTGCTATGAGACTCACTGAGCTCAGGTACATCCTGTTTCCATTGATCATTCTAGATGTTTTTGCTACTTGTTTAGCGTACACCTGTGGTAAATTCAATTGATTTGGAATGGCACACCTGCCTATATAAGGTCCCACAGTTGACAGTGCATGCCAGAGCAAAAACCAAGCAAAATCAAATTTGTCACATGTGCCGAATACAATGGGTGCAGATCGTATCGTTAAGTGCTTACTTACAAGCCCTTAACCAACAATGCAGTTCAAGAAAAAATGTAAATGAACTAAAGTAAAAAAATCCATTAGTAACAAGAAAATTACATAACAATAACGAGGCTATATACATGGTATCGGTACCGAGTCAATGTGCGGGGGTACAGGTTAGTTGAGGTAGTTTTGTAAGGAGACGATGCATAGATAATAAGTGGGGTCAAAGTAAATAGTCCGGGTTGCCATTTGATTCATTGTTCAGCAGTCTTATGGCTTGGCAGTAGAAGCTGTTAAGGAGCCTTTTGGTCCTAGACTTGGCACTCCCGTACCGCTTGCTGAGTCTTTGCCAATTTTTTGGGGGCCCTTCCTCTGACACCGCGTGATACCGTGTGTGTGTGTGTATATAGGTCCTGGATGTCAGGAAGCTTGGCCCCAGTGATGTACTGGGTGGTACGCACTACCCTCTGTAGTGCCTTATGGTCAGATGATGAGCAGTTGCCATACCAGGCGGTGATACAACCGCTCAGGATACTCTCGACGGTGCAGATATACCTTGAGGATCTGGGGGACTCATGCTAAATCTTTTCAGTCTCCTGAGGGGGGAAAAGGTTTTGTCGTGCCCTCTTCACGACTGTCTTGGTGTGTTTTGACCATGATAGTTCGTTGGTTATGTGGACACCAAGAAACTTAAATCTTGACTTGCTCCATTTCAGCCCTCCTTTTCCTACAGTCCACGATCAGCAAGAGTGAGAGGTTGTCCTGGCACCACACTACTAGGTCTCTGACCTCCCTATAGGCGGTGTCATCGTTGCCGGTGATCAGGCCTACCACTTGTCATCTGCAAACTTAATGATGGTGTTGGACTCGTACTTGGCCACACAGTTGTGCGTGAACGGAGTACAGGAGACTAAGGGTGGCCCCTGTGTTGAGGATCAGTGTGGCAGATGTGTTGTTGCCTACCCTTAACCTGGGGGTGGCCCATCAGGAAGTCCAGGATCCAGTTGCAGAGGGAGGTGTTTAGGCCCAGGGTCCTTAGCTTAGTGATGAGCTTTGTGGGCACTATGGTGAACAGGATTCTCACATAGGTGTTCCTTTTGTCCGGGTGGGGAAAGGGCAGTGTGTAGTGCGATTTGAGTACACGTCCTGGTAATCCGCCTGACCCCGCGGCTTTGAACGTTTGACCTGTTTAAGGTCTTGCTCCCATCGGCTACGGAGAGCGTGATCACACATTCTTCCGGAACAGCTGGTGCTCTAATGCATGCTTCGAGCTGCTTGCCTCGACGCGGGCATAAAGGGCTCGTCTGGTAGGCTCGCGTCACTCAGCAGCTGGCGGCTGGGTTTCAAATTGTAGTACATTTTCCAAGCCCTGCCACATCATGGTCTAAAATGCCGAACATTCTTAAATCACAATAGGAGAACTTGAATCTGAATGTCTCCTAACCTCAGTAATACCAATCTTGCCTTGATAGTAGTCTCGCGCAACAGACCATTCCTCCAAGTGCATTTAGCCTGGGGATAAGTTAACCTTGAACGAGGCAACGCTTCATTTTTATCTGTGCAATTTATAAATACTATTAGGATAATTAGACATTCTTGTAGAATTCAATCTTAGTCCTGTATTGATGGTTCGCCAAGTGTTCAAAAAAATTGTCTCGACCTCCTAGACCGGATTGTGTTGAGGCACAGATCTTGGAAAGGGTAGCAACAAATTCTGCTGCATTTAAGGTCCCCAAGAACAGTGGCCTCCATCATTCTAAAATGGAAGAAGTTTGGAACCACCAACACTTCTTAGAGCTGGCTGCCTGGCCAAACTGAGCAATCTGGGGAGGAGAGCCTTGGTCAGTGAGGTGATCAAGAACCTGCTGGTCACTGACAGAGCTCCTCTGTAAAGATGGTTGTCCTTCTGGAAGGTTCTCCAATCTCTGCAGCACTCAATCAAGCCTTTATTTTAGTGGCCAGACGGAAGCCACTCCTCAGTAAAAGGCACATGACCGCCCACTTGGAGTTTGCCAAACGGCACCTAAAGGACTCAGACCATGAGAAACAAGATTCTCTGGTTTGATTAAACCAAGATGGAACTCTTTGGCCTGAATGGCAAGCTTCACGTCTAGAGGAAACCTGGCACCATCCCTACGTTGAAGCGTGGTGACATGCATCATGTGGGGAGCCAGAAAAAGTCCCTGAATATCCTTTAGTGGCCCAGCCAGAACCTGGACTTGAACTCAATCATACCTTTTCTGGAGAGACCTGAAAATAGCTGTGCAGCAACACTCCCCATCGAACTTGACAGAGAATAATGGGAGAAACTCCCCAAATATACGTGTGCCATGCTTGTCGTTATTCCCAAGAAGACTCAAGGCTGTAATAGCTACCAAAGGTGCTTCAACAAAGTACTGAGTGAAGGGTCTGATTACTTTTTTTCACCTTTTATTTAACCTCTCTGGGGTAGGTGAGTCCCACCTGGCCAACATCGAGTGAAATTGCAGAGCGCCAAATAAAGTCATAAAAATTCAAGTGTTATACATTAGTTTAAAGATTAACTTGTTAATCCAGGCACTTTGTCAGATTTCAAAAAGGCTTTACGGTGAAAGCATACCATGCAATTATCTGAGGACAGCGCCCCGCTTACAAAAGCATAAACAGTTTCCAAGTAGAGGAGTCACGAAAGTCAAATGGCGATTTTAAAATGAATCACTTACCTTTGAAGAGCTTCTGGTTGCAGTCATGAGTCCCAGCTACACAAATGTTCAATAAAGTCCCAAAAACTCTTTTGTTGGCGCGTTTTGTGCAGTAATCCACTGGCTCAACGGCGGTCAAAACATGCAGACGAATACTTCCTAATACCACTTCCTGGATGGATTTCTCAGGTTTTCGCCTGCAATGTCAGGTCTAGAAAGTCTATACAGTGTGTGCAAATGGCGTGCGGTAAGGCAATAAATAGGCCATGGTAGCGAAGTAATGACAATTTAGCAAATTAAAGCTGGAGTGATGTGCAAGTAGAAATACTGGTGTGCAAAAATAAATAAAAACAATATGGGGATGAGGTAGGTAGATTGGAGCGATCGGTTAGCTGATGCTTAAAGTTAGTGAGGGAGAAGTCTTCAACGATTTTTGCAATTTGTTCCAGTCATTGGTAGCAGAGAACTGGAACGAAAGGTGGCCAAATGAGGTGTTGGCTTTGGGGATGACCAGTGAGATATACCTGCTGGAGCGTGTGCTACGGGTGGGTGTTATGGTGACCATTGAGCTGAGCTTTACCTAGCAAAGACTTATAGATGACCTGGAGCCAGTGGGTCTGGCGACATATATGTAGTGATGGCCAGCCGACTAGAACATACAGGTTGCAGTGGTGGGTGATATATGGGGCTTCGGTGACAAAACGGATGGCACTGTGATAGACTGCATCCAGTTTGCGGAGTAGAGTGTTTGAGGCTATTTTGTAAATGACATCGCTGAAGTTGAGGATCGGTAGGATAGTCAGTTTTATGAGGGTATGTTTAGCAGTGTGAGAAGTAGGCTTTGTTGCAAAATAGGAAGCCGATTTTTAGATTTAATGTTGGATAGGAGCTGTTTAATGTGTCTGGAAGGACAGTTTACAGTGTAGCCAGACACCCAGGTATTTGTAGTTGTCCACACATTCTAAATCAGAACCGTCCAGATTAGTGATGCTGGTCGGGCGGGTGGGTGCGGGCAGCGATCGGTTGAAAAGCATGCATTTAGTTTTACTTGCGTTTTAAGATCAGTTGGAGGCCAAGGAAGGAGTGTTGTATGGCATTCAAGCTCGTTTGGAGCTTTGTTAAGTGTCCAAAGAAGGGCCAGATGTCTGCAGAATGGCGTCGTCTACGTGAGGTGGATCAGGGAATCACCCGCAGCAAGAGCGACATTGATATACAGAGAAAAGATTCGGCCCTCTGATTTGACACACTGAACTCTATCTGAGAAGTTGTTGGTGAGGCAGTCAGAGAAGCCAAGGCTGTCTGCCGATAAGAATACGGCAATTGACCGAGTCGAAGGCCTTGGCCAGGTCGACGAAGACTGTTGCACAGTACTGTCTTTTATTGATGCCGGTTATGATATCGTTTAGTACCTTGAGCGTGGCTGAGGTGCACCCGTGACCAGCTCGGAAACTGGATAGTTCAACGGAGAAGGTACGGTGGGATTCGAAATGGTCAGTGATCTGTTTTGTTAACTTGGCTTTTGAAGACTTTAGAAAGGCAGGGTGGATATAGGTCTATAACAGTTTGTGTCTAGAGTATCACCCCCTTTAAAGAGGGGGATGACCGCGGAAGCTTTCCAGTCTTTAGGGATCTCGGATGACACGATAGAGGTTGAACAGACTGGTAATAGGGGTTGTAACAATGGCGGCGGATAATTTTAGAAAGATGGTCCAGATTTTCTAGCCCAGCTGATTTGTAACGGTCCAGATTTTGCAGTTCATGTAAATGTGATCTGATTTATGTAATGTGCTACTTCTAATCCTGTTTGCTTTGTCGTTGTGGGCTGTTGTGTGTAGATTGAGAGAGAAACAATGTAATCCATTTTTGAACAAGGCTCTAACATGGAAAAATTCTTGGTCTGAATGCACTATTAAGTCACCTTGTACAATTTCTTTTTTAAACCATATAGTTCAATTCGGAAATGGAGAGTTTAGACTTAGGATATGTTATACTATCCTGACTATCATTCTTAAGACATTTAGCACATTCTTCCAATAGATCAGGTTAATCAAGAGTCAATGACTTTATGCCATTACCCATCAGGAAAAGTTGCAAACTTTGTCATCAATATAATGGTAAACATTCTCTGTATAAGTTCCAGAAACTAAAACGCCTACTGTAGCTATGTAGGCTGCCAATTGTCACTCAAACAAATATACTTTTTATTCCAAATTAAACTAGCATATGCAGTTCTCTAAGAACCTGGAGGTAAATGTCAGACAACTTCACTGAAATCCACAATCATTAGCCTATGCCAGCTCAACCATAAACCATCTATACAGTGGAGTATTGGAATATTTTAAAATTATCGGTGTACTGTTACTTTCTACTTTACAACAGTAGAATGTAATTGAAGTAAAAATTGTTACTTTTAAAAATCAAACATGGACCATGATATTTTGCCTACTTTTCTGTTACCTGAATTATCAGACATGACCTTTTCCAAACATTTAAGGGAGAAGTAACAAATGTACTGTAGGAAGTAATTTAATTTGTTAAAGGCACACCTGTGTCCCAATAAACTCAGGATTTGTCAAATATACTATTAACATTGAAAGCAATACAATTTCAATTGCTTGAACAACAAAGTTGAACTTTACCCTCCTAGCCGTGAAGATCATAAAAACATCATTCAAGGGGGCAGTTTGGATAAACTAATCCAGTCCCAATTGTCCTCTGGAATAAGGGAAATGTTGGGTTAATTACGTAACGTTCTCTAGTAATACTAGTCCTGGGGCTAAGCCTAATTTTAAGGAAATTAAGCAGAGTATCTGCTTCTTTTGGAGTACTAATAGCCTACTGATTCTGTGAGCGCCAAGCCTCATGCACCAGCCAAATTATTTAATCAGACAAGCTTAGTGCATATGTAGTGGGTTTCTTCAAACACACGGCATGTTAATACATTTAAACATTGCGAGCAATCGATTGGTCGACAGAACAGGAAGACTCAGTCGACCCAAGATTTCTTTTCCCCATCAGGGACAGCCTTATAACAATCATTTATTAATAAAAGCATTTTTACATCAGCCAACATGCTATACAGAAACCCAGGCTAAAACCCCAAACGGCAAGCAATGTGAATGGACCAAACTGCAGACGGAATGTGGATACTCAACTTTTTAATATATGAGCAAAGCATCCACAGGAAAAACAATCAACAAACTAACGACAGGAACAGAGAAGCAGTGCTCACAAACTACCCACAAGTGACAAACAAAAACACACACCTATTTATAGGACTCCCAATCAGAGGCAACTAGAAACACCTGCCTCCAATTGAGAGTCCAGCACCCAACCTACACATAGAAAACTACCCTAGAACATACACAACACAAACCCTCTGCCACGTCCTGACCAAAACTAATACAATTACTCCCTCTGCTGGTCAGGACGTGACACAATGCAGAAGCACAGTGGCTAGGAAGAAACCTAGAGAGGAACCAGGCTCTGAGGGGTGGCCAGTCCTCTTCTGGCTGGGCCGGGTAGAGATTATAACAGTACATGGCCAAGCTGTATAAACGTTCATAATGATTAGCAGGGTCAAATAATAATCAGTGGTTGTAGAGGGTGCAACAGGTAAATGTCAATTGGCTTTTCATAGCCGATCATTCAGAGTCAAACGGCAGGTCCGGGACAAGGTAGCACATCCGGTGACCAGGTCAGGATTCCATAGCCACAGGCAGAACAGTTAACTGGAGCATCAGCACGACCAGGTGGACTGGGGACAGCAAGGAATCATCAGGCTAGGTAGTCCTGAGGCATGGTCCCAAGGCTCAGGTCCTCCGGGAGAGGAGGGAGAGAATTAGAGGGAGCATACTTAAATTCACACAGGACACCGGATAAGACCGGCGAAATACTTCAGATAAATTATTGCAGCATAATGTAGCAGGCTCAAGGGTGTGGGGTTTCCATGTCACCAAGTTCAATAACACAACCTGCACCAGTAGCGCAAATGGGGAGTTTACTATGGTGAATTTCCCCATGTACCAAAATCCAATCACCTCAGTCCACAAGCCGTTCCATTTTCCAGGGGTAATTCTCACACTCGGGTCCTGTATGTGAAAATTCATAACTGGCTGATTTTCCAGTATCTAGACTGTTCTCCCAGAAGTATTGAGACAGAGAACATAGGGTTAAGACATGTGTAAGCAGAATAAAGGCTGAGCTCAGGTGAATGGACAGCGCTGGACAAAGAGTTAACCATTGGACATGTGAAAACAGAACATAAGCAGAATCCATGGGAGTGTACAGACTGGGTCAACATGGAGTTAATCACTAAAACAGAACGTAAGCAGAAAATGTCCCTTAATTAATATAGGCACCAAAAGCCATGTATCTGTACTAATCAAGTATTATTAGGAAAGCACTTATTAGGAAAGTGTATATGCAATACATGTATAATTTTTTTGTATTAACACTGGCTCCGCCACCAATATACACTGCTCAAAACAAAGGGAACACTAAAATAACACATCCTAGATCTGAATGAATGAAATAATCTTATTAAATACTTTTCTTTACATAGTTGAATGTGCTGACAACAAAATCACACAAAAATAATCAATGGAAATCCAATTTATCAACCCATGGAGGTCTGGATTCGGAGTCACACTCAAAATTAAAGTGAAACCACACTACAGGCTGATCCAACTTTGATGTAATGTCCTTAAAACAAGTCAAAATGAGGCTCAGTAGTGTGTGTGTGGCCTCCACGTGCCTGTATGACCTCCCTACAACGCCTGGGCATGCTCCTGATGAGGTGGCGGATGGTCTCCTGAGGGATCTCCTCCCAGACCTGGACTAAAGCATCCGCCAACTCCTGGACAGTCTGGTGCAATGTGGCGTTGGTGGATGGAGCGAGACATGTCCCAGATGTGCTCAATTGGATTCAGGTCTGTGGAACAGGTGGGCCAGTCCATAGCATCAATGCGTTCCTCTTGCAGGAACTGCTGACACTCCAGCCACGAGGTCTAGCATTGTCTTGCATTAGGAGGAACCCAGGGCCAACCGCACCAGCATATGGTCTCACAAGGGATCTCAGGATCTCATCTCGGTACCTAATGGCAGTCAGGCAACCTCTGGCGAGCACATGGAGGGCTGTGCGGCGCCCCAAAGAAATGCCACCCCACACCATGTGCCAAACCGGTCATGCTGGAGGATTAACGGCAGCAGAACGTTCTCCACGGCGTCTCCAGACTCTGTCGCATGCTCAGTGTGAACCTGCTTTATCTGTGAAGAGCACAGGGCGCCAGTGGCGAATTTGCCAATCTTGGTGTTCTCTGGCAAATGCCAAACGTCCTGCACGGTGTTGGGCTGTAAGCACAACCCCCACCTGTGGACGTCGGGCCCTCATACCACCCTCATGGAGTCTGTTTCTGACCGTTTGAGCAGACACATGCACATTTGTGGCCTGCTGGAGGTCATTTTGCAGGGCTCTGGCAGTGCTCCTCCTGCTCCTCCTTGCACAAAGGCGGAGGTAGCGGTCCTGCTGCTGGGTTGTTGCCAGGAGTCCAGGAGGTACAGAGTGGCAGGCAGGCTTGAGGTCAAGGCAGGCAGTAAGGTCAGGCAGGCAGTAAGGTCAGTGTCATAAAATAAGTTGTACTCATCCTTAAAGATGTCGTACTGGAGAGAAGAGGACCAAAACGCAGCAGGTATGTGCAGGCTCATCTTGACTTTTATTAACTATCAAAATGAACATACAAAAATAACAAACACGAAAAACGAACGACAATAAACAGTCTGGCAAAGCATAGGCTCAACACAGAACAATTCCCCACAAACCCCAGTGACAAACAACTCCTACATATGTGACTCCCAATCAGGAACAACGATTCCCAGCTGTTCCTGATCAGGAGTCACAAGACACACACCAGACTGCCACGTCCTGACCCCCAAACTACTACACCAGCTCCATCTGCTGGTCAGGACGTGACAGTCAGGCAGGCGGGTTCAGAGTCAAGGTATGCAAGGGTCAAAAACCGGGAAGACTAGCAAAAGTGAGATGAGAAAAGGCAGGGGCACGGAAAACCACCCTGGTTGACAAGGCAAGATGAACTGGCAGCAGACAACAGGGAACACCGGAATAAATACCCAGGGACTAATGGGGGAAATGGGTGACACTAATCACAGACAGGTGAAACAGATCAGGGTGTGACATTAAGCAATTAATGCGCGAGCTAGGGCGGACGTAACGTTCGTCAATATAACAATTTGTTTAACCCTTTTGAAATGTACAGCGACAATTCAGAACATGGGCCGTTCTCCCTGTACACCAAGTCAGAACCGTAGGATAAATAAAGGGGGCAAATAAGCAGACAAAGCTCTTTCAATATCCGATTACATTTCTCTAAAACAGATTATAGGCTACATGTGCACCATAAAGTAAGAATAGGAAGCAAAATTAAGAGGGGTAAATATACCAAATTATTAGGGTGAGGTACATGGACTACTAACATCTTACTACGCAACATACACTTATTACATAGCTCCCAGGCATATTACATGTATGCAGCAGCATAATACATTTTTGGACTCACCTTGTTGTGCTGTGCTCACTTGAACAGGAAGGTGGTGCGGCGGTCCTTCGTGGGCAAATTGTCTCAAGTCTGGCGTTCTCTGGATTTATGGTGCTTTCAAAACAACTGGGAACTCGGACATAAAGGTTGAATCATGATGACGTCATCGATCTTCAGGTCGTAGCTCTAGAAAGAGGCCGGATTTAAAATTCCGAGTTGGATGACCGTTCAAAACGTATTTTCCCAGTCGGCGCTTCTTTATTCCCGACTTCCCAGTTGTCTTTTTTCAGTCGCGTTTTCACAGTTCCGGGTTAAAAATTGTTTTGAGCGCAGCACAAATCAAGCTACATTGACAGCATGGCCATCATTATGTGACCGGACCAAGTCATTTGGTGTCACTCTAAAGTGGAAAGGTGGAATAAATGAGTCCAGAGTAGGTTCTTGATTCAACACAGTTCTCTATTGAGGGATTTCTGACAATACAAACACTCCAACACAATCAATGAGAATCTCCAAAGGAACAACATACATCTTCTTTAGATGACACCGGATCACATTACGATTATCTTTAAACTATAACAACAATCACATATTCGGAACCGTCTTAATGGATCTTCTTGGATAGCACCTCGCTCTCCGTAGCCATTCATCTTCCTCCCTTCTTGCTGGTTCCATCCTCTCTCTTGTAGGGGAAAGAATATCTCATTAGTACCGTCAGCTGTGCTTAATTGACTGTGGTTACCTTGTCTCACATGCCTTGTTGGGCTACTATCCGTGAGCCCAGCCTGCCCTCTGGTGGTCCTTCCACAATTATTAAACTTGGATATAAGCCCCTTAATCCCAGATTTGGCACCACACAGCCACTCCACAGAATAGCAGGCTAGTGATTGCTTTGCAATGCTTGCAGTTAACGTTAGCCACTGTCACTGATTCTTTCCAAACCTCTCATTGCAAATTCAACAATTTCCAAATTGTTGTGTAATGTTGATGGCCGATGAGCACCGATACGTTTTATCTATTTGACAAGGATTTGCCAGTAGATTGTCGACTTGATTCATGATGATGACTGCTAGCTGACATGATCAGTCCAATAAAAGCTACTGTACATAGAACGTGCTTCGATGTCATTTTATCTGTGGCCAATGACCTTGAGCCTTCTTGGATGGGTACTTCTAATGTAACTCTATGGCAGTACCCAAGGGGCTAAAATGTTCTAGCTCTACCCTTAGACTTGGCGGTGACGTAGTGTCCACATGAGTGACAGAACACTGAGCCAATCACGCCGCAACGCTCTGTATTTTCAGTTGGCTTGGTCCACCACCACAGAAAGCAGTGAGCTAAGCTGAAACCCCTGCATTTTGGAGCTGCCTTACTGAAGACAACAAATAGACCATGTTTGTATACGGCTTTATTAAACCAGGTAGGCTAGTTGAGAACAAGTTCTCATTTACAACTGCGACCTGGCCAAGATAAAGCAAAGCAGTTCAACACATACAACAACAGTTACACATGGAATAATCAAATATAGAGTAGAAAGTCTTTATACAGTGTGTGCAAATAATGGAGATAAGGCAATAAATAGGCCATGGTGGCGAAGTAATTACAATATACCAATTAAACGCTGACATGATGTGCAGAAGATGAATGTGCAAGTGAGATACTGGGGTGCAAAGGAGCAAGAAATTAATAAATACAGTATGGGGATGGGCTATGTACAGGTGCAGTGATCTGTGAGCTGCTCTGACAGCTGGTGCTTAAAGCTAGTGAGGGAGATATGAGTCTCCAGCTTCAGTGATTTTTGCAGTTCGTTCCAGTCATTGGCAGCCGAGAACTGGAAGGAAAGGCGGCCAAAGGAGGAATTGGCTTTGGGGGGTACTAGTGAGATATGGGTGGGTGCTGCTATGGTGACCAGTGAGCTAAGGCGGGGCTTTACCTAGCAGAGACTTGTAGATTACCTGGAGCCAGTGGGTTTGGCGACGAGTATGAAGCGAGGACCAGCCAACGAGGTCGCAATGGTGGGTAGTATATGGGGCTTTGGTGACAAAACGGATGGCACTGTGATAGACTGCATCCAATTTGTTGAGTAGAGTGTTGGGAGGCTATTTTGTAAATGACATCGTTGAGGATCGGTAGGATGGTCAGTTATACGAGGGTAAGTTTGGCAGCATGAGTGAAGGATGCTTTGTTGAGAAAAAGGAAGCAGATTCTAGATTTAATTTTCGATTGGAGATGTTTAATGTGAGTCTGGAAGGAGCGTTTACAGGCTAACCAGACACCTAGAATATGTGGACAAATACCTAAGTCAGAACCGTCCAGAGTAGTGATGCTGGACGGGTGGGCAGGTGCGGGCAGCGATCGGTTGAAGAGCATGCATTTAGTTTTACTTGCATTTAAGAGGAGTTGGTTTGTGCCCATAGGCGACATTGTTGCTGTCGATGTCCTGCCTACAAGCCCTCAGTCCAGCCTCTCTGACAGTCAGCACTGATGGAGAGTGTGCGTTCCTGGTGTAACTCGGGCAGATTTTGTACAGGATGGCATGTTCCGATGTACCAATCCTGTACAGGTGTTACACATGGTCTGCCACTGCAAGGATGATCAGGTGTCTGTCCTGTCTCCCTGTAGCGCTGTCGCAGGTGTCTCACAGTACGGACTTTGCAATTTATTTCCCTGGTCACATCTGCAGTCCTCATGCCTCCTTGCAGCATGCCTAAGGCACGTTCACGCAGATGGGCATCTTTCTTTTGGTGTTTTTCAGAGTCAGTAGAAAGGCCTCTTTAGTGTCCTACGTTTTCATAACTGTGACCTTAATCGCCTACCGTCTGTAAGCTGTTAGTGTCTTAACGACCGTTCCACAGGTGCATATTCATTAATTGTTTATTGAACAAGCATGGGAAACAGTGTTTAAAACCCTTTACAATGAAGGTCTGTGAAGTTATTTGGATCATACTTGAGTAAAAGTAAAGATGCGTTAATAGAAAATGTAAAAGGCAAAGTCACCCAGTGAAAGTCGGTGTTTGGTTTTAAATATACTTAAGTATCAAAACGTAAAAGTTGAATGAATATTTTCAAATTCCTTACTTAAGTTAGTTCACAGATAGCCAGAAGCACAGTCAAACACTTACAAAGAATTTGTGTGTAGTGAGTCCCCCAGATCAGAGGCAGTAGGGATGTTCTCTTGATAAGTGCATCATTTCTACAATTTTCCTGTCATGCTAAGCATTCAAAATGTAACCACTACTTTTGGGTGTCAGGGAAAATGTATGGAGTAAAAACTACATTATTTTCTTTAGGAATGTAGTTAAGTAGAAGTTGTCAAAAAGAAATACCCCAAAAAACTACTTTGAAGTATTTTTTACAACACCAGATTTAATATACCTGATGTGCCTGACCAGGTTCTCGCTCATATGGCGCTCTTCGTTACGGCAACCAGTAGGGTCCAGGACAATGGCAGAGTGGATCCTGCGATTGACATACTAAATGCAAGCGGTAATACCAAGTCAGTATATCAAAATGTTCTCAATCATAACATGTTCAAGTGAAGTACTGTCCAATCTTTCACTAAATGGTCCATCTTGTGCAGCTTACCAAGAGTATCCAGTGGTAGTTTGCCACGTTGCAAGCTCCAATCAAGCAACTGTGCTGCTCCAGACTTGTCTACAGGAAGAGGAATGAAGATGCATTTATATGGTGTGGCAGGCCATCTTTTGTCAGGAAGGTGGCAGCTCTCCACACATTGGCCCCTCTAGCCACTTATTTAGAACCGTGACACAAAAGCAACTCTGTGGACATGCATTTACCTTTGACAAGGTGTTCTTGTGCATCACCACCTTATCTCCATGCAGGATATTGTTTGCCAGATGGTGATCCATATTAAAAACATCCCTCTTCACTTGAAAGTCAATGTCAATTACCTAAAGCAGAATGGCAAATGGTTGGTCGAATTTGACATGATGCCTAGGCAATAGTCTAATTGTACTTCATAACAACTGCAACCATGGAAAATGTCATACAATTCAACCATAACATGTGGGCGACCTGAACATACCTCCCCACTAAGTCACTCATTGGGCTTCAACGTAAGGAAGTCATGAAGGTGCAGAATGGCAACTGTTGCCCTGTCCTCACCATCCGACATTGCCCACAGTTTCTTCACCCAAACAAACATTATGGTCATAACAATGGTGCCCAAACTGTCTGACTGTACAGATGATCAACATGTAGTAGGAAAACATGCAGTATGTCAACAGTCACATTCCACTTACTCTTCTCTAATTCATCATCCCTGCTGGAGTGTTTCTCAGACACTGTTGGAATTGGTCACCCTATTGAATAATGGTGACAGGTCAGTTTGGGACAGATATACATAAAACCCATGAGGACCACATGGCTTAGTAAAATGGTCAACATTTTGACATACCAAAATAAGACAATTAGAAATAAATAAGACGGACCTGTTGATCAACGGTAGATTGTTCTTCCTGGCGTTTGGCGGCTGTCTGGACATGCTCCTTGGTGGCACACTTATGGCCAGAGCGTTTTGCGCCCAGATGCCTTGTCCTCAGCTTTATTGGCATAGGACTGTCCACACTTCTGCCAAAGGCCAGTACAGCTGCCAGTCGGTAGACACCTCTGGGCACTGTCCGATGCAGAGCAGGAGCACGTCTCTGTTGGCAACAGAGTAACGACATGCTGCTTGTCTGAGAAGCCCTGGTAGAGGAATGATTGGGTGCTTGGCACCAGGAAGATTCGTCCTTTTGCCACAATCATCCTGGCCAAGGCCTCCGCTCCAGTTTCTGCCATGTCAAACGTTTCCCGTGCCACACAGGACTGGATGCCTTCCGCAAAGGACACCATGTCGTCGTCCGACGTGATAGGGGAAACTGATGGGCATTCGCCTGAAATTGCTCATGGCACTATGGGGTCAGGTGGAAATTCCCTAGGTTACAGTAGCACTGCAGCACTTCCCTCAAGGCATTGGTTTGGAGTATATAAACCAATTTATCTACCCTGGACCGCATTGAAGCTCTCTGAGCATTTGGTAATTCCGTCTGACTGGATCCCCAAGCTGTTTAACCTCTATGGACTAGGTGGGACGCTTGCGTCCCACCTACTCAACAGCCAGTGGAATCCCGTGGCGCGATATTCAAATACCTTAGAAATGCTATTACTTCAATTTCTCAAACATTTTACACCATTTTAAAGACAAGAATCTCGTTAATCTAACACTGTCCAATTTCAAAAAGGCTTTACAACGAAAGCAAAACATTAGATTATGTCAGCAGAGTACCCAGCCAGAAATAATCAGACACCAATTTTTCAAGCTAGCATATGTCACAAAAACCAAAACCACAGCTAAATGCAGCACTAACCGTTGATTTTCATCAGATGACACTCCTAGGACATTATGTTATACAATACATGCATGTTTTGTTCAATCAAGTTCATATTTTATATCAAAAACCAGCTTTTTACATTAGCATGTGACTAGCATTCCCACCGAACACTTCCGGTAAATTTACTAAATTACTCACGATAAACAATTATTTTAAGAATTATAGATACAGACCTTTATGCAATCGCTATGTCCGATTTTAAAATAGCTTTTCGGTGAAAGCACATTTTGCAATATTCTGAGTAGATAGCCCGGCCATCACGGGCTAGCTATTTTGACACCCACGAAGTTTGGCCCTCACCAAACTCAGATTTACTATAAGAAAAATTGGATTACCTTTGCTGTTCTTCGTCAGAATGCACTCCCAGGACTTCTACTTCAATAACAAATGTTGGTTTGGTTCCAAATAATCCATAGTTGTATCCAAATAGCGGCGTTTTGTTCGTGCGTTCAAGACACTATCCGAATGGTGACGCGCCCAGCGCGTTTCGCGATTAAAAAAATAAAAAATATTCCATTACCGTACTTCGAAGCATGTCAAACGCTTTTTAAAATATATTTTTATGCGATTTTTCTCATAAAAAAGCGATAATATTCCAACCGGGAAACCCTGTTTTTGTTCAAAGACTGAAAATGTAAACATGGTGGAGTCTCGTGCACGAGCGCCCCAGTCTCATTGTTCTCAGATCGACCACTATCCAAATGCGCTACTGTTTTTCAGCCATGGCCTGAAAAGTCATCATTCAACGTTCTGGCGCCTTCTGAGATCCTATGGGAGCGTTAGAAAATGTCACGTTATGCCAGAGATCCCCTGTTTTGGCTAGATGATCAAGAAGGCCAAGAAATGGTCAGAGCGCGCTTCCTGTTTGGAATCTTCTCAGGTTTTGGCCTGCCAAATGAGTTCTGTTATACTCAGACACCATTCAAACTGTTTTAGAAACTTTAGGGTGTTTTCTATCCAAATCAAACAATTATATGAATATTCTAGTTACTGGGCAGGAGTAGTAACCAGATTAAATCAGGTCCGTTTTTTATCCGGCCGTGCAAATACTGCCCCCTATCCCCAACAGGTTAACACAGTGCTCTCTTGTCCATGGCGTCGGACAGCGACTGATGGAAATAAGCCTCGAAATCGGGTCTCCAGTGTGCATTCGTAGCCACTCCTTGATTTCGAGGCCAAGAGCTTTGATGGTCTGCTGGTTATCCTGTTATGGTTATCCCCCTTGTCTTAATTTCCGCCTGAAGACATACCCAAATCTAACTGCCTGTAGTTCAGGCCCAGAAGCAAGGTTATGCATATTCTTGGTATCATTTGAAAGGAAACACTAAAGTTTTTGGAAATGTAAAATTAATGTAGGAGAATAAACACAATAGATTTGGTAGAAGAAAAGACAAGGAAATAAGCATACGTTTTCTGTTCTTTTGTAGTTGTGGGTTCATTGAAATGAACAAACACTCAGACAAACATTGAGATATGATGCTGGAGATAATTTGAAATTATAACAGAAGTGGTCAACAAATTTTTTTCCAAAGTTTTAGACGGATACCTTCAGGAATGAGCGAGGAACATGACTTTGAGCATGAGGTCACCCAGGTGTCCCTCACAAGTTTCCCGAATGTACCCAAGTGGCCGAATTGGCACAGTGATACACTGATGCAAATGACTATATACAAATTACCAAAAAATCAATTCTAACACACCAGAAACATTTTTTTGTGATTTTATTGAAAACTATTTATTTTAGAAACATTACAAATAACATGAACTATTTACAGTTTGAGTATACAGCCTTGTGTTGTGCAGACCTCAATCCTCTACACAAAACCCTGCTGCTGATGCCAAAGCTCATAGCAGTCTCTTTCTGGTGTGAAACACAGGGTCACCGAGCAAGTTACACAGGTCACAGGGGACTTCTTGTGGCAGAGAGCACAACGAAGCCTCCCTACTGAGCCCTTCTTGCCCTGAGGCACATCCCTGCCTGCAATTATAAACTTCAGCATGTGAAGGCCACCAGTTGCAGGAGCAGGAGGTACAGAGGTAGAGGGGACAGAAGCTGCTACAGTGGACTTGCTGAAGCTAGCAAGCTCGCTGATGAGCAGCTCTCTAAAAGCCAGCTGTGAGATGAGGGACTGCCCACAGCTCTTTGCCATTTCCCTGTGGAGTATGAATGAGTTCACTACAGCTATATCAATGAAATGGTAGAACAATGTCTTATACCATTTCTTCGTCTTATGGAGGACATTGTAGTAGCCGATCAGTGCGTCTGATAGGTCTACACCCCCCATGCTCTTGTTATAGTCTTTTATTGCTGCAGGAATGGGCACATTCTTGGTGGTCCATGCCCCAGTAGCGCCCTTCACGCGACGGACGACGTGATCACCACTGAAGGCCTTGTGGATACTGGAGCACAGACCACACCTCCAGCTTCCTGAGGTCAGCAAATAGGGTAGGGCTTGTATAAAAATTGTCCACAAACAATTTGTAGCCCTTCCCCAGGAGCTGAAAATCTAACAACTCCATGACAGTCATAGCTAAGCCCCTTACCGGTCGCACAACTGCTCTTCCCCTCGTAGACAAAAAAATTGCACGTGTATGCACACGCAGAATCGGCTAAAACAAACAGCTTGTAACCCCACTTGGTCGGCTTGTTCCGCATGTACTGTTTTAGTCCAATTCTGGCCTTTGAGGCTACCATCCTCTCCTCTATGGACAGGTTCTGGGCGGGCTGGAAATAGGTCTTGCAGGCCTCAACCATACTGTGGTAGAGAGGTTTGATCTTACAGAGCCTATCAAACCCTGCTGTGCCTCGCTTCTTCTCATCAACTTGAGGGTCACTGATGTGAAGAGCCTGTGAGATGGTCAGGAACCTTTTACATGAAATGACAGTGGTGGGGAAAGGCAGGTTATAAAGGGGTGCAGTTTTCCAGTAGTCTTTGAGGGTCTTCAGCTTTACAATACCCATGTAAATTACTATGGAAAAATAGCTGAACATGTGTGCCATGGAAATGTGCTTCCATGCCTCTTACTTTCCGTCCTGCTTCTTTGCACCATACTTGTTCGTATTAAAGATCAGGGAATCGACAACAGAGGTGGTAAAAAAAAAAGCTGGAAAAGTTGCATGGGGCTGTACTTGGAGGTCATGTCTAGCTGAGGTCCTGGTGGCCTTTTAGGTCTGAACAATGGAGGAGGTGGGGCCACATCCCCCTCTTCCACAGAGTGCCAGCACCCCTCCTCCTCTCTGCCAGCAGGTTCCACACCTTCCCTCCTCCGCCTCTTTGTCCCGGACTTCACACCTCTAGATGGCCGGGCGGGTGTGGTGCCAGAGACAGCAGGGGTCCTCCTGGAAGGACCAGCTTCAGTGGGGGATGGGCATCTTGGCAATGGGGGCTCCCAGTCAGTCACTATCACTGTGAAAAGTAAGACACAGAACCATTCAATAAGGTCAATTGCATTTCCAAAATATTGTTTTGATAATATACAATGTAAATAAAATTGCTAACATATACAGACACACAGACACAGATTCTATATAGGAGCAGGGAACCATTCACTAAGGCCAATTGCATTTCCACATTTTTTTCAAAATAAAATTATAAAACATTATTAATTTCAAATAACGGTACTCACATGTCTAATATTGCGTCTTCTCCATGAATTAACATGTCCTCAGTTTTAGAATCCACAGAGTGTAAACTATCCGAATCAAATGTGTATATAATTCACTATCACTTTCACGATCTATTTCCTCAATCTCTCTAACATCTCTATAATTCAATTTCGCCTTCGATTTCCCTGATTTTGCTGCCATAACTCAGGTAAAAACAATACTAACAAGCGAAAATCCTGCGCGTAAATAACGTGGCTACTCCAGTTGAAATTCAATGGCGAATAGTTGTCTTGTCTTTACGCGTGAGTTTGACGTAGGATCATCTCCCTGGTTAGAATCGGCCCACATCGCCGTTTACCTCAGCTCATTGGCGATCTACCAAGCTAGATTTCAAGACGATCAGTGGTCATTGGGCCGAAATACAGTCAATCAATGAAGCGATGGCCATATCATTGGTGCGCAATGAGGTCGGAGGTTGGTGTGTTCAAATGAGTACCTATCGGTCAATAGGTCCCGGGAAAGAATAAGCAAGTTTGGCTGTGCTACTAACAAACACAGTATTGCAATGAAGCCAACCATGACTAGATAAACACAACTTTAGACTGAGAAGTTACGTCCAAAAGTTGAAGGACACCGAATTCACGACAGAAGCCGTTTACAAAATGTTTCGTGTAAGGCTATAAAAATAGATTTTATCGAACAAAACAACCATTTATTGTTTCGTCATGACCTTCTGTATTGCCAAAGAAGATTTTCAAAGGTAATTCATGAATTTCGTGACTAATATACATCGTTAGTAGCTGTACTTAATGTTTTGTCTACTGAGCGATAATGCATGGTTTGCTTTCGCAAAAAAGTATTTTTTAAATATGACACTGGGGATAAATTACCAAGAGGTATAGCTTTAATTTGGTGTATTGCACTTGTGATTTTATGAAAGTTAAAATGGTTATAATTCATTTTGTGTCTCACGTTGTCGTGGTGTTCTGCTAGCGGAACGCCTAGATGTAAGAGGTTATCGGCCACAGCTTGGGAACCCTCTGACCCCATCTTGTGCTTCACATTGTTCGACATGTGGCTCCAGCAATTGACAATCCTGGCTTGCGGCAGCACAGACTGGATTGCTCCCTCAATAGCCGCGTCACGGTCTGTGCAGAAGATTGCTGTTGATAGTTGGGGAAGAAGTGAAAGGATGGTGTGAAATAACTATGGTTTTCCATGTGCCCGGAAGGACAGGTAACCCCTTGAAACGCTACATGACGGAAAACAAGGGGTGAAACAACATTGCCCAGGTCAAATGTGGTGTCATAGTATTTGCTTTTAATGACTGCCTTGGCCTCTTCAACCATTTCTGGTGCTGTCACCACCAGAAGGGTTGTTGGTCGAGTCTCGTTATGGTGATAAATCCGGGGAGAATGTCACCCATGTGTTGCCACTAACTCATCCCTGTCCAAAAGTGATGTCCCTTGCTTGACGAATTGTGTTCTTCACTTGTGCCAAGTTGCGAGGTTGGTTCACTGGCTTGAATGATTCATTTGGGGGTGGTGGTGGGTTATTGGTCATGAGTATACTTTGCCAGGTGTTTCAGTCTTACGCCCGGACATTTCATCTATAATTGAGGGAGTCGATCGGCTGAAATCCCTTTCTTGCTGCTGTTGCCGTGGGGGACAGCGGAAACAAGTAGTATATTAGCACAGTATGAGGCTGATGGAGCAACTCGTACTCCCTGTTTTGGAGCCCTGGTGCATCCTTCCCTTTATAGTACCACACCCTTAGATTTGGTGAACAGCAAGGAAGACTGGGATCCCTTTTGAATCCATCGCTTTTAGTCCGCCTTCCAGTCCTCACATGACGAGGAACTACCTGCCAACATACAATGTCTCCAGGCTTGGGGTTGAGTGGTGGAAGGTGGGATACGTTAGCGGGATCAACGGTTTCATTTCAGCTGTTTGTGCTGGTGTTCAAGGCAGCAGGCGTGTGGTGTATACTTGCTGGGGTATTGATTGGGGGATCTGGGGTAGTGATGGGGCAATCTGGGAGACGGAGGGGGGCGTTGCGTATTGGCTATCCTTTCCTTACTCCACACGTCGTAGAGTTGACAACGATGGCTGCGGGTGTTTTGACCTTTTCCAGTTCAATGACCAGCAATGAAAATAATCCTGATGGTAGCCTGCTGCTATAACTGAGTCTGGTGAGAGGCCTAGCCTTTTTAGCAACTGAGGCAATGTCATCAAAGGTTAGGGCCCTCTTTCTTGTTGGCATTCTGATAAGGAAAATTACTTTGGGATAAGTATGGCGATGACACTTAGGATGAGTTTTCCAGACAGTTAACGGCAACTATATGGAAAAATGTACCAAGTGTCATGATCGTCGTAATGATTGGACCAAGGCGCAGCGTGAGTAGCGTCCCACATCTTTATTATAACGTGAAACTTTAGACAAAAACAAATGAATCAAACGAACCGTGAAGCATTTACACATAAACAAGATCCCACAAACACAGGTGGGAAAAATAACTACTTAAATATGATCCCCAATTAGAGACAAGACCAGCTGCCTCTAATTGGGAATCATATAGAACACCCCCAGTCACGCCCTGACCTGAGAACCAAGGGCTCTCTATGGTCAGGGCGTGATACCAAGCTAGATTGGGGTCCATTCAGAATTAAATTGAGACCTGTTTACTTTCTACATCAGTTACTTAATTTTGAATGGAAATAACCAGTATGCAGAATTTGACATTGATTGAAAGTGAATTACAGTTGAACAAAATATAACCATATCCCCCGTAATCATTAACAAGTACATGACTTGCCCAATCATGGATTACTTCCAGGGAGGATGTAATCGCGCTATAAACCATAACCACAGTGGGCTGCAGGCATAATCGACATAAGCAGTAGTTTAGGGGTCCACCGACCATTATTTTTTAAGTCACTTCGTGTTGTTAGAAAAGTAAAATACACAAGGAGATTTGTTTGTCCATCAGCAGTTGGTTAGCAAATAAGTTTGTCACATACATGTTATCGCAGGTGCAGCAAAATGTTGGTGTCTAGCTCCAACAATGCAATGCAATAATACCTAACACACAATCCTAAAAATGTACAGCTGAAGTTTACATAAATCTTAGCCAAATACATTTAAACTCAGTTTTTCACAATTCCTGACATTTAATCCTAGTAAACATTCCCTGTCTCAGGTCAGTTATGATCACCACTTTATTTTAACAATGTGTAATGTCAGAACAATATTAGTGCTTTTATTTCTTTCATCATATTCCCAGTGGGTCAGAAGTTTACATGCTGCCAAGTACTAATTGACTATTGCCTTAAACAATTTAAACTTGGGTCAATCGTTTCGGGTAGCCTTCCACAAGCTTCCCAGAATAAGTTGGATGAATTTTGGACCATTCCTCCTGACAGTTGGTGTAACTGAGTAAGGTTTGTAGGCCTCCTTGCTTGGACCTGCTTTTCAGTTCTGCCCACAAATTGTCTATAGGATTGAGGTCAGGGCTTTGTGATGCCCATGTCAATACCTTAACTTTGTTGTCCTTAAGCCATTTTGCAAGTATGCTTGAGGTCATTGTCCATTTGCGACCAAGCTTTAACTTCCTGACTGATGTCTTGATGTTGCTTCAATATACCCACAATTTTCCTCCATTGTCATCTATTTTGTGAAGTTCACCAGTCCCTCCTGCAGCATTGCACCACCACAACATGATACTGCCACCCCTGTGCTTCACAAGCATCCCCCCCCTTTTTTCCTCCAAACAGTTCTATTTTTGTTTCATCAGACCAGAGGACATTTCTCCAAAAAGTACGGTCTTTGTCCCCATGTGCAGTTGCAAACCGTAGTCTGGCTTTGGAGCAGTGGCTTCTTCCTCGCTGAGCGGCCTTTCAGGTAGTCGATGTAGGACCTGTTTTACTGTGAATATAGACACTTTTGTGCCTGTTTCCTCCAGTATCTTCACAAGGTCCTTTACTGTTTTTCTGGGATTGATTTGCACTTTTCGCACAAGTACGTTCATCTCTAGGAGACAGAACGCGTCACCTTCCTGAGCGGTATGACGGCTGCATGGTCCCATGGTGTTAATACTTGCGTACAATTGTTTGTACAGATGAACGTGGTACCTTCAGGCACTTGGAAATTGCTCCCAAGGATGAACCAGACATGTGGTCTAAAATTTTGTTTTTCCCATGATGTCAGGCAAAGAGGCACTGAGTTTGAAGGTAGGCCTTGAAATACATCCACAGGTACACCTCCAATTGAAGCAAATGTCAATTACCCTATCAGAAGCCTCTAAAGCCATGACATTTTCTGGAATTTTCCAAGCCGTTTAAAGGCACAGTCAACGTAAAGTTCTGACCCACTGGAATTGTGAAACAGTGAATTATACGTGACATCTGTAAACAATTGTTGGAAAAAGGACTTGTCATGCACAAAGTAGATGTCCTAACCGACTTGCCAAAACTATAGTTTGTTGACAAGAAATTTGTGGAGTGGTTGAAACACTTAGGTTGGAGTCATTAAAACTCGTTTATGTAAACTTCCGACTTCAACTGTATACTGAGATCACGTGACACTTAGATTGCACACAGGTGGACTTTATTTATTGAATTATGTGACTTCTGAAGGTAATTGGTTGCACCAGATATTATTTAGGGGCTTCATAGCAAAGGGGGTTAATGCATATGCACAAACCACTTTTCATTATTTGTCATTGGACATGGAGCTGAATACATTATTCGACGTAGCTACTCCGTGTCTGCCCCTCCTCCTGTTTGTTGTGATGCTGAGTTTACGTACAGCTGAAAGTCGGCAACCACATGGACAAATCCCTTTTCGACTCCATGTGTTGTGGAAAGGTAAACAATGTTTCAAGCAAACGTAAGATGGACATTCAGTGCCCAGCAGTTCACTCGCATTTGCTAGTGAAAGAAATGAAATGCAAATACGAAAAATAACAGGTCGCATTTGTGTGAGTGTGATATACATTTAATTCTGCGTCCTATTCGTTGTATTTTCCACGTAACATTACGAGGATCACGCATCCTGAGAATTAACTGTAATTATGATCCACGTCACAAAAAGCATAACAAATATAAACATCTTGGCATTAAATGGAGTCGGTAGTTTAGAAGACTGTGCTAATAAATGAGTGTCTGGTATTTGCCTCTATAGCTATGCTTCTAAAATGACTTTGCACTAGATTAGAGATTCTATCAATTTACATAGGCTGAAACACCGGACTCTTTTAGCGAACAGTGTTCAGATTCCCTTTGCGGTAGCCTACTTAAGCTTAATGTAGCCAGTTTGCAGTCTGTGTCGATGCGATCGTTTGTTTTTATCTTTTAAAAATGATTTAGCTTTTAGTGTTAGGAACAGTGTCTAAAAAGCCAATACTTGTGAACTGGCCCTAGTGATTGGCCCTGTTGAGTCTTCCTATACTATAGAGACTAAACTTGGGGGCATGTGCTAATAAAACCGTTTATAGATAATTATCGCCATTCTACACTGTACATGTAATGGAATAAACATAAGACAATCTGTGCTAATTCCACAAAACATATTTATTACATATGTTCTGTACTTATCAGTATGAATCTTTTATGTTATGTAAATACCTTTTCAGAGGACTGAACTGAACCTTTCACGCTCAAAATAATTTAGCTAAGGTGTTTGGTGCAGTACTTAAGTACAAAAATGTGCATGACCGCTAATAGTGCACAGTTAGTCTCATGTAGCCATTCCTAAAACAGTGGCAGACTCATTATCAAACACATCAGAAAGTGCTCGATTTAAAGGACTTAAGGGCAAAGTGTTTTTTTCAACATAACATTGCAGATGTGTTGTCTTATGTAAACCAGTCCGAGGCGCTGCGTAATGAGGGCAAGTCTGTCTCTAGGTCTGAAGGTTATGCCGTACGATTGAACAGAATGCATTCAGCGCCGCTGTTTCTCCATGCATGACAACTCTACCTAGGCGTTACCATCCTGTGTTAGTGGGCATGATTGTTATCAAAACTCAACCCTCAAATAGCCAATGGATTGGAATGTAACAGCTTCCCTAAACCAACTGCCTCAGAATACTCGTACAACGGCTAAGTGCGTCGTTCAATTCTTTTTTGCCCTTCTGTGTCACTTCATACACAGACGACCTCAGCTAAACACAGAATCAAGATGTTTATCTGTCTCTGTGATCGCCAATAACTTCAGAACGAAGTTGACTACAAATAGCCTACAAAGTTTCCAATGTGTTAAAGGTTTCTGTTTTGAGGTTGGACTTCAGCACGTAGGGTGCACCAGTTGGTGTCACCTCGTTAGTCAGTATGTGTTACATCTGGGCTGGTTGCCATCTCGTTAGTGGAAAGGTGTTTCACCTGTGCTGGCCCAGGTGCTATTTAAGAGTGGCTGGCCCAGTGTTCCAGTTGTCTTGAAAGATGTGGAGGGTAAACACCTTTAGTTGGTGTGCCCTAGTTTGGTTTCTAGAAAGGCATTGTTTTGTCTTATCTTCCCTGTTTTCATTTTATTCTACTTTTTGGCTTGTTTCCTGTCTTTAAATTACGCGTGGGTTTTAATTTTGTTTGCCTGCTCTGGGAAATTTAGCAACCTCATGGTGGATGTCTTTGGTCCCAGTTGTTGCTAGTGAACTTTCAGTGGACACCCCCATGAGTCTTTCAAAACCCCACCTGTTTCATACTGGTTGTCAGTGACTTTGTTAATTCCCCTTCTGTTAAAGCAACATTATTGTTTTTCTTGTTGGGCAACGTAACCAGTGTCTCTGCAATTGTTACAAACAAGTGAAGGATTTAAAAACATGCATCTAAAGAAAACCGAGATTAAAAGGATAAATCATATGGGCTACATAGCCCTAGACCTATATAATTCCTATATATAAGACCTATATAATTCAAGCCTATTGAATTCCATTACATTTTTATGAAATAGTCCTATTTAGCTAATTGTAGGCTACACCTACTGTCTATTTTGGCTCAATACATTTCATGATATGTAAACATGCACGCAACGATACACAATCTTAATTTTAGTGCATAGTACTAGAATAATCAGTCTCTATATTCAGCCATATGAGCGATCTCTTTAGGAGTTGAATGGAAAAATATGATCCGAGAATAACACTTCCATTCTTACAATCCTATTAATATCAACACATGCTCCGACGCACTTACCAAACGTTCTCTGTATGGTGTTTTTGGGAAATGCGTGTTATCGTTAAACACTCGTAAACCCATCAGGAAACCAGGCCCAGAGAAGTTGGTTCAGCTGCCCTTCAATAGACCTGACTCCAATAATCAAGGTCTTTTAGTTTAGAATGTTAATTTAATCAGTTGTTTAGATGTAGGGCTGGGGTAAAACTGATGCCAATTGGGGACGAATTGTCCATCCCTTATCTGAACCTTAGTCCTACATGTAGTGGTTTAGCCTCTCCCTGCAAATGGAGTACTGTCACATGTGCAGATGTATGCACCACGTAATTGCTCTCTCTGCTGTGTCCACTGAGCTGTTGGGTCCGCCCTGCAACCTCATTGGATAACGCTGGGCAATGCGAGGGGCTGGATGGAATTGGCTAGACAGTCGAATTGCTAGCGGGCTGACCCATGTGGGGGAAAGTGACTTCAGGTTCAAGTAAACATTGGCTTTCAGACTAGGGATTTTGTGTCTGTTAATAAATGCATGTATCAATGGTGCTTAGGCGGTGGGGCAGGTGTGTGGCCAATGGTGCAGTTGCCGACCAAAAACTAGATGTTGCTGGTTTTAAAGCTCATTTCCTGCAATTCTACACATCTTAATGCATTCCAGGTGACTACCTCATGAAGCTGGTTAAGAGAATGGCAAGAGTGTGCAAAGCTGCCAAGGTGAAGGGTGGCTATTTTGTAGAATCTCAAATATAAAATGTATTGATTTGTTTAACATTTTTTGGGGGTTACTATATGATTACATGTGTTTTCATAGTTTTGATTTCTACACTATTCTACAATACTTTATTTAATATTGTAAAACCCTTGAATGAATAGGTGTTCTAAAACTTTTGACTGCTAGTGTAGGTAGTCGGGCTACTCTGTTTTTGCCTGGAAAAAGCGGAGAAAATTAAACGATAGTTACCTGAGTAGTAACTCGGTTATGAGTGGAGCGGAGCCCCGCTCAGTGGTTTACACCGCTGCCAAGGCAGAGAATATAGCCTGAGAAATTATGCACACACCTGCAGCCAATGGGAGTACTGGTGTCCCTATATAATGTGACCAGATTTCTGAAATGAAAACCGGGGACATTTCCAGTTTGGCGGTCAATATATAATTAAAATATCCAATGTTATTATCTATGAAATAAAAAAGGGACAATTCTGGTTTCATGTATTTGGTCTAATAGGCACACTGTGATAGACAGAACTATATTACAGAAACACAGAACTGTCTGATCTGAACAGCCATTCAGTGGTCCTGGTAGTCTGGGTAGAATAAGAGCAGAAGAGAACATGAGCAAAATAGAAAAAAAGACAACAGAATATGTGAAATACTTAACATAAAAGAAATAAGATGCTGATGACATTCGTATATTATGTAGTTACCAATCTGTATATTTCTCAGACAAATGTATTTTCTTCAGGATTGCTCTGTCTTTGGCCAGCTTCTCATGAACTCCTGGCAGGGGAGGTTGAAGTTTGTTCACAATAAGCATGGCCTTGATGGTAGGAGCAGTGAACCTATTTCTTGCTGCTGTCCATATCATTAGTTTGGGAGAACACTCTCGACTGGTGCATTACTTCCAGGTAAGCACATGACAACAGACGCTAATCTAGTCAGGTTAGTGTGTGGGATGTCATTCTCTTTGAAGTGGGTAACCATCATGCTCCATCTCTGACTAAGCGGTGTCTGTTTTCCATTCTTCAAGCGATTTAAACATTTTTTTTTTAATTCTCCCCTCCTTTAGGAACTCTTGCAGGCCAGTAACCTTGTCACACAATGCATCTTAATTGGTCACATTGGGGAATGTTTCCTGCGGTGTGCCTGCTGCATCTCTTCAGGCAGAGGTTACCTTTATAAAAGGAGAATGTCAATCTTTTAGATTATCTGTGTGCGTTCCCCATGCTTGCAAGTAGTTCACAGCCATAGTGAAGAATGATTGGGATGTTATGAAAGCTCTCTTTAGACATGGCTCCATCTTCCTCTAGCTCTCTCAAGTCCTCTGACCAAAACTGGAATAAAGTTGTCATCACGTCTTGCAGTCAATTTTGCCTCAACGTTTCTCAGAATTGCAGCGGATTCCACAGCACAGTGGTCCTGGCCTCCAAGCATCTTGATCATGTCACTGAATACGGTCACGTTTCAATGGACGAAGGCCAGCCAGTGCATCTAAAAACATTGTTCGCAGGACAACAGGGCATTTGTCTTCAGAAAGAAAGGATTTCTATGGCACTCTTTCTAGAGCAGGGAGCATGGACATCCAGCGAACATTGCTGTGTCCTAAAATGTTATGGTACTCCTGGCTACAAACTCACAAAAGCCCTTAAGTCTTCCTACAGTCGTGGCCAAAAGTTGAGAATGACACATTAACTTTAAAAGTCTGCTGCTTCAGTGTCTTTAGATATTTGTCAGATTTTACTATGGAATACTGAAGTATAATTACAAGCATTTCATAAGTGTCAAAGGCTTTTATTGACAATTACATGAAGTTGATGCAGAGTCAATATTTGCAGTGTTGACCCTTCTATTTAAAGACCTCTGCAATCCGCCCTGGCATGCTGTCAATTAACTTCTGGGCAACATCCTGACTGATGGCAGCCCATTCTTGCCTAATCAATGCTTGGAGTTTGTCAGAATTTGTGGGTTTTTGTTTGTCCACCCGCCTCTTGAGGGTTGACCACAAGTTCTCAATGGGATTAAGGTCTGGGGAGTTTCCTGGCCATGGACCCAAAATATAGATTTATTTATTTTTTTCTTCCCCAAGCCACTTAGTTATCACTATTGCCTTATGGCAAGGTGCTCCATCGTGCTGGGAAAGGCATTGTTCAGCACCAAACTGTTCCTGGATGGTTGGGAGAAGTTGCTCTCGGAGGATGTGTTTGTACCATTTTTTTATTGATGGCTGTGTTCTTAGGCAAAATTGTGAGTGAGCCCACTCACTTCGCTGAGAAGCAACCCCACACCTGAATGGTCTCGGGATGCTTTACTGTTGGCATGACACAGGAGTGATGGTAGCGCTCACCTTGTCTTCTCTGGATGCCCCAAACAACCGGAAAGGGGATTCAGAGAAAATGACTTTACCCCAGTCCTCAGCAGTCCAATCCCTGTACCTTTTGCAGAATATCAGTCTGTCCCTGATGTTTTTCCTTTTTTAGAAGTGGCTTCTGTGCTGCCCTTCTTGACACCAGGCCATCCTCAGTCTTTGCCTCAATGTGCATGCAGATGCAATCACACCTGCCTGCTGCCATTGCTGAGCAAGCTCTGTACTGGTGGTGCCCCGATCCCGCAGCTGAATCAACTTTAGGAGATGGTCCTGGCGCTTGCTGGACTTTCTTGGGCACCCTGAAGCCTTCTTCACAACAATTGAACCGCTCTCCTTGAAGTTCTTGATTTAGGTGCTATCTTACTGGCAGCAATATCCTTGCCTGTGAAGCCCTTTTTGTGCAAAGCATTGACGGCACGTGTTCCCTTGCAGGTAACCATGGATTACAGAGGAAGAACAATGATTCCAAGCACCACCCTCCTTTTGAAGCATCCAGTGTTATTCGAACTCAATCAGCATAACAGATCTCCAGCCTCGTCAAAACTCACCTGTGAGACTCTGACATGTCAGCTGGTCCTTTTGTGGCAAGGGCTGAAATGCAGTGGAAATGTTTATTTCGGATTCAGTTCATTTGCAGGGCAAAGAAGGACTTTGCAATTAATCTGATCACTCTTCATAACATTCTGGAGAATATGTAAATTGCCATCATACCAACTGAGGCAGAACTTTGAAAATGAATGACTCAACTTCTAGCCACGACTGCACTGCTGAGCACCATTACAGCCGCATCACTCTCAAACAGAAATGCACGTGAAATGTTAGCTAGCCGCCAATGTAAGTAGGTTTATAAATGATCATGGCTCTCAAAAACACATGCTTATGTCAATATCCTGACTGGTTTTAAATAGTTAATAAATACCATGTACACCTTAGTCGGTGGCAATTTAACGTGTACATTTTGGTGGGGCAAAGAATAAGTGGGATGCATGCCAGGAAAGCCACTACAACACTAAACAATAATTACTTGCACTATAACAGTGACAAACGGTGCCCACAAACTGCCTACATAAAGCTGTCCAAACATCTTACCACTGCAATGTCTGGCAAAGAAACGGGTTCATTCAGCCTCATTTACTGCCTTTTTAAAGAAACATGGCTGATAAGGCTGACTTTATTAAATGTGGTTTCTAATGACAATTGAGATGTGGCAAAATGGCATTTCCATTAAGTAGAAGGGCACAGGGCGAGACCCAGATGCAGACACGGGAGGCACATGGTTTGAGTCTCTTATAATCCAAGAGTCCAGGAGGTACAGAGGGGCAGGCAGGCTCGAGGTCAAGGAAGGCAATAAGGTCAGGCAGGCGGGTTCAGAGTCAAGGTAGGCAAGGGTCAAAAACCGGGACGACTAGCAAAGCGAGATGAGAAAAAGCAGGACCACGGAAAACCACCCTGGTTGACAAGGCGAAATGGCAGCAAACGGGGAACACCGGAATAAATACCCAGGGACTAATGGGTAAAACCTGGAGATAATCAAAGACATGTGAAACAGATCAGGGCGTGACAATAATGAGCGAGCTAGGGCGGCCGTAACGTTTGTCAATATAACCATTTAACACTTTTGTAATGTACAGCGACAGATTTCAGAACATGGGCCATTCTTAGTGTTCTCCTTGTACACCAAGTCAGAACCATAGGATAAATAAAGGGGGCAAATAAGCAGACAATGAAAGCTCTTTCAATATTTGATTACATTTCTCTAATTATAGGCTACATGTGCACCACCAAGTCAGAACAGTAAGCAAAATTAAGAAGGGGGTAAATAGACCAAATTATTAGGGTGCGGTACATGGGCTACTACCATCTTATTACAACATTTACTTAGCGACAGTATACATGCTCCCAGGCATTTTACGCAGCAGCATACAACACATTTTGTGACTCAACTTGTGCTGTTCTCACTTGAACAGGAAGGTGGTGCGTGTCACGACCGTCGTATGAATAATTAGACCAAGGCGCAGCATGAGTAGAGTTCCACATTTTAATGATAGTGACACTTCCAAAACAACACAGATTTAACAATCGTGAAATACGTAGTGCACATAGGCACTAATACAAAACAATATCCCAAATCGTAGCTGGGAAAAAGGACACTAAGTATGATCCCCAATTAGAGGTAACGATCATCAGCTGCCTCCAATTGGGAAGCATACACACACACCAACATAAATATAATACCTAGAAACCCCCCTAGTCACGCCCTGACCTAAAACACTATAGAGAACCCGAGGGCTCTATGGTCAGGGTGTGACAGTGCGGCGGTCCTTCGTGGGCAAATTTTGTCACAAGTCTGGCATTCTCTGGATTTATGGTGCTTTAAAAACAACTGGGAACTCGGACAAAAACAAGGTTGAATCATGATGACGTCATTGATCTTCAGGTCATGGCTCTAGAAAGAGGCCGGATTTAAAATCCAGAGTTGGATGACCGTTCAAAATGTATTTTCCCAGTGGGAGCTTCTTTATTCCCAGTTGTCTTCAACTCACTGAAGACAAGTTTTTGCAGTTCTGGGTTAAAAGGTGTTTTGAACGCAGCACAAATAAAGCTACGTTGACAGCATGGCCAATGTTTATCATTATTAAACTTGGAAATAAACCCCTTAATCCCAGATTTGGCACCACACAGCCACTCCACTGAATAGCAGGCTAGTGATTGCTTTGCAATGCATGCTGTTAACGTTAGCCACTGTCACTGATTCCTTCCAAACCTCTCATTGTTGAATTTGCAATTTCCAACTTGTAATTCCACTTTGCAATTTCCAATGGCCGATGAGCACCGATACGTTTTATCTATATGACAAGGATTTGCCAGTAGATTGTCAACTTGATTCATGATGACTGCTAGCTAAGATGTTGACATGATCAGTCCAATTAAAGATACTGTACATTTAACATGATTCGACGTCATTTTATCTGTGGCCAATGCCTTGAGCCTTCTTGGATAGGCACTTCTAATGTAACTCTATGGCAGTACCCAAGGGGCTAAAATGTTCTAGCTCTACCCTTAGACTTGGCGGTGACGTAGTGTCCCCATGAGTGACAGAACACTGAGCCAATCACGCCGCAACGCTCTGTATTTTCAGTTGGCTAGGCTGAACCACCTGCATTTTGGCGCTGCCTTACTGAAGAACACAAATAATAGACCATGTTTGTATGCGGCTTTATTAGCAATTTCTTTCACCTTTTATTTAACCAGGTAGGCTAGCTGAGAAGTTCTCATTTAGAACTGCGACCTGGCCAAGAATAAAGCAAAGCAGTTTGACACACAACAGTTACACATGGAATAAACTAACAGTCAATAATACAGTAGAAGTCTATATAGTGTGTGCAAATGAGGTAAGGCAATAAATAGGCCATGATGGCGACGTAATTACAATTAAACACTGCAATGGTAGGATGTGCAGAAGATGAATGTGCAAGTAGAGATACTGGGGTGCAAAGGAGCAAAATAAATACAGCATGGGGATGAGGTAGTTGGATGTGCAGTGATATGTGACCTGCTCTGACAGCTGGTGCTTAAAGCTACTGAGGGAGATATGAGTCTCCAGCTTCAGTGATTTATTTTTATTTTATTTAAAAAAAAAAAAAAGTACAGTTTGTTCCAGTCATTGGCAGCCGAGAACTGGAAGGAAAGGCGGCCAAAGGAGGAATTGGCTATGAGGGTGACTAGTGAGATATACCTGCTGGAGCGCATGCTACGGGTGGGTGCTGCTATGGTGACCAGTGAGCTGAGATAAGGCGGGGCTTTATCTAGCAGAGGTTTGTAGATGACCTGGAGCCAGTGGGTTTGGCGACGAGTGAAGCGAGGGCCAGCCAACGAGAGCGTACAGGTCGCAATGGTGGGTAGTATATGGGGCTTTGGTGACAAAACAGATGGCACTGTGATAGACTGCATCCAACTTGTGGAGTAGAGTGTTGGAGGCTATTTTGTAAATGACATCGCCGAAGTCGATCAGTAGGATGGTAAGTTTGGCAGCATGAGTGAAATAGGAAGCCGATTCTAGATTTAATTTTGGATTGGAGATGCTTCATGTGAGTCTGGAAGGAGAGTTTTTAGTCTAGCCAGACACCAAGGTATTTGTAGCTGTCCACATATTCTAAGTCAGAACCGTCCAGAGTAGTGATGCTGGATGGCCAGGCAGGTGCGGGCAGTGATCGGTTCAAGAGCATGCATTTAGTTTTACTTGCATTTAAGAGCAGTTGGTTTGTGCCCATAGGTGACGTTGTTGCCGGTGATGTCTGGTGAAGACGTGCCTTACAACAGGCCTACAAGCCCTCAGTCCAGCCTCTCTGTCTGAGCACTGATGGAGAGTGTGCGTTCCTGGTGTAACTCGGCTAGTTGTTGCCATCCTGTACATGTACAAACACAATTTACAAACAAAGCATTTGTGTGTAGTGAGTCCCCCAGATCAGAGGCAGTAGGAATGACCCAGGGATGTTCTCTTGATAAATGCATAATTGAAAATGTTCCTGTCCTGCTAAGCATTCAAAATGTAACCACAACTTTTGGGTTTCAGGGAAAATGTATGGAGTAAACTACATTATTTTCTTTAGGAATGTAGTAAAATAAATGCCCCAAAAAACTACTTTCAAGTATTTTTACAACACCAGATTTACTATACCTGATGTGCCTGACCAGGTTCTCGCTCATATGGCGCTCCACGTTAGGGCAACCAGTAGGGTCCAGGACAATGGCAGAGTGGATCCTGCGATTGACATACTAAATGCAAGCGGTAATACCAAGTCAGTATATCAAAATGTTCTCAATCATAACATGTTCAAGTGAAGTACTGTCCAATCTTTCACTAAATGGTCCATCTTGTGCAGCTTACCAAGAGTATCCAGTGGTAGTTTGCCACGTTGCAAGCTCCAATCAAGCAACTGTGCTGCTCCAGACTTGTCTACAGGAAGAGGAATGAAGATGCATTTATATGGTGTGGCAGCTCTCCACACATTGACCCCTCTAGCCACTTATTTAGAACCGTGACACAAAAGCAACTCTGCGGACATGCATTTACCTTTGACAAGGTGTTCTTGTGCATCACCACCTTATCTCCATACAGGATATTGTTTGCCAGATGGTGATCCATATTAAAAACATCCCTCTTCACTTGAAAGTCAATGTCAATTACCTAAAGCAGAATGGCAAATGGTTGGTCGAAGTTGACATGATGCCTAGGCAATAGTCTAATTGTACTTCATACCAACTGCAACCATGGAAAATGTCATACAATTGAACCATAACATGTGGGCGACCTGAACATACCTCCCCACTAAGCCACTCATTGGGCTTCAACGTAAGGAAGTCATGAAGGTGCAGAATGCAACTGTTCCCTCCATCAAAATCGTTGCGGTTGCTCTGTCCACACCATCCGACATTGCCCAGTTTCTTCACCTATACAGATTATGGTCATAACAAAGGTGCCCAACTGTCTGACTGTACAGATGATCAACATCTAGTAGGAAAACATGCAGTATGTAACCAAAAGTCACATTCCACTTACTCTGTTCTCCAATTCGTCATTCCTGCTGGAGTGTTTCTCAGACACTGTTGAAATTGGTCACCCTATTGAATAATGGTGACAGGTCAGTTTGGGACAGGCCTGCATTTTGTGTTCACAGATATACATAAAACCCATGAGGACTACATGGTTTAGTAAAATGGTCAACATTTTGACATACCAAAATAAGAATCTAGATATAAATAAGACGGACCTGTTGATAAACGGTAGATTGTTCTTCCTGGCGTTTGGCGGCTGTCTGGACATGCTCCTTGGTGGCACACTTATGGCCAGAGCGTTTTGCGCCCAGATGCCTTGTCCTCAGCTTTATTGGCATAGGACTGTCCACACTTCCGCCAATGGCCAGTACAGCTGCCAGTCGGTGGACACCTCTGGGCACTGTCCGATGCAGAGCAGGAGCACGTCTCTGTTGGCAACAGAGTAACGACGTGCTGCTTGTCTGAGAAGCCCTGGTAGAGGAATGATTGGGTGCTTGGCACCAGGAAGATTCGTCCTTTTGCCACAATCATCCTGGCCAAGGCCTCCGCTCCAGTTTCTGCCATGTTAAACCTTTCCCGTGCCACACCGGACTGGATGCCTTCCGCAAAGGACACCATGTCATCGTCCGACGTGATAGGGGAAACTGATGGGCATTCGCCTGAAATTGCTCATGGCACTATGGGGTCAGGTGGAAATTCCCTAGGTTACAGTAGCCCCGCAGCACTTCCCTCAAGGCATTGGTTTGGAGTAGATAAACCAATTTATCTACCCTGGACCGCATTGAAGCTCTGAGCAGTTGTTGGTAATTCCGTCTGACTGGATCCCCAAGCTGTTTAACACATAGTGCTCTCTTGTCCATGGCGTCGGACAGCGACTGATGGAAATAAGCCTCGAAATCGGGGCTCCAGTGGACACACTCTCTCCAGTGGGCATTCGTAGTCACTCCTTGATTTCGAGGCCAAGAGCTTTGATGGCCTGCTGGTTATCGGCCACAGCTTGGGAACCCTCTGACCCCATCTTGTGCTTCACCTTGTTCGACACGTGGTTCCAGCAATTGACAATCCTGGCTTGCGGCAGGACAGACTGGATTGCTCTCTCAATAGCTGCCTCACGGTCTGTGCAGAAGATTGCTGTTGATAGTTGGGGAAGAAGTGAAAGGATGGTGTGAAATAACTATGGTTTTCCATGTGCCCGGAAGGACAAGTAACCCCTTGAAACGCTACATGACGGAAAACAAGGGTGAAACATAATTGCCCAGGTCAAATGTGGTGTCATAGTGAAAAGCATTTGCTTTTAATGACTGCCTTGGCCTCTTCAACCATTTCTGGTGCTGTCACCACCAGAAGGGTTGCGGGTTGAGTCTCCTTATGGTGATAAATCCGGGGAGAATGTCACCCATATGTGTTGCCACCAACTCATCCCTTTCCGGAAACAGTGACGTCCCTTGCTTGACGAATTGTGTTCTTCACTTGTGCAAAGTTGCGAGGTTGGTACACTGCCATGAATGATGAATTTGGGGGTGTTATTGGTCATGAGTATACTTTGCCAGGTGTTTCAGTCTTCCGCCTGGACAGTTCATCTATAATTGAGGGAGCCGATCAGATGAAATCTCTTGCTTGCTGCTGTTGCCGTGGGGGACAGCAGAAACCAAAGTAGTGTATTAGCACAGTATGAGGCTGAGGCAGCAACTCGTACTCCCTTTTAAGGAGCCCTGGTGCTTCCTTCCCTGCATAGTACCACACCCTTAGTTTTGGTGAACAGCGAGGAAGACTGGGATCCCTTTTGAATCCATTGCTTTTGCTTTCCAGTTCTCACATGACGAGGAACTACCCGCAAACATTGTCTCCAGGCTTGGGGTGGAGTGGTGGGATCAACTGTTAGAATTTCAGCTGCTTGTGCTGGTGTTCAAGGCAGCAGGCGTGTGGTGTATACTTGCTGGGGTAGTGATGGGCCAATCTGGGAGATGGAGGGGCGGGGGGTTGACAACGATAGCTGCGGGTGTTTGACCTTTCCAGTTCAATGACCAGCACAGAAAATAATACATTTTCCTGATGGTAGCCCGCTGCTGTAACTTCATCTGAGAGGCCTCGTCTTTTTAACAACTGACGCACTGTCAACAAAAGTTGGGGCCCTCTTTCTTTTCGGCATTCTGATAAGGAAAATTACTTTGGGATAAGTACGGCGATGACACTTAGGATTAGTTTTCCAGACAGTTAACGGCTAACTATATGGAAAAATGTCCCCTAGTGCTTCAAAGTTTACCAAGCCAGATTGGGGTCTATTTAGAACTAAATTGAGACCTGTTTACATTCTACATCAGTTACTTAATTTTGAATGGAAAGTAAATTATGAATTGAAAGTAAATTACATTAGTTGGAAAAAATAGAACCATATCCCCCGTAATCAATGATCATTTCTAAGTACATGACTTGCCCAATCATGGATTACTTCCAGGGAGGTTGGAATTGCGCTATGACTCAACCACAGTGGGCTGCAGGCATAATCGACATAAGCAGTAGCTAGGGGTCCACCGACCATTGATAAATATAAACAGTCGTGTTGTAATAGTAAAAAACACAAGGGGAAATTTCGCTATTTGGCTGTCCATCAGCAATTGGTTAGCAAATTAGTTTGTCACGTTATCGCAGGTGCAGCAAAATGTTCGTTTCTAGCTCCAACAATGCAGTAATTCCTAACAATACAAAAAACACAATCCTAAAAATGTACAGTTGAAGTCGGAAGTTTACATACTCCTTAGCCAAATGCATTTAAACTCAGTGTTTCACAATTCCTGACATTTCATCCGAGTAAGAATTCCTTGTCTTAGGTCAGTTAGGATCACCACTTTATTTTAAGAATGTGAAATGTCAGAACAATATTAGAGAATGATTTATTTCAGCTTTTATTTCTTTCATCACATTCCCAGTGGGCCAGAAGTTTACATACTCAATTAGTATTTGGTAGTATTGCCTTAAACAATTTAAACTTTGGTCAAATGTTTCGGGTAGCCTTCCACAAGCTTCCCACAATATGTTGGGTGAATTTTGGCCCATTCCTCCTGACAAAGCTGGTGTAACTGAGTCAGGTTTGTAGGCCTCCTTGCTTGCACATTTTCAGTTCTGCCCACAAATGTTTTATAGGCTGAGGTCAGGGCTTTGTGATAGCCACTCAATTCCTTGACTTTGTTGTCCTTAAGCCATTTTGCCACAACTTTGGAAGTATGCTTGGGGTCATGGTCCATTTGGAAGACCCATTTGCAACCAAGCTTTAAATTCCTGACTGATGTCTTGAAATGTTGCTTCAATAAATCCACAATTTTCCTTTCTCATGATGCCATCTATTTTGTGAAGTGCACCAGTCCCTGCTGCAGCAAAGCACCCCACAACATGATGCTGCCACCCCCGTGCTTCACGGTTGGGATGGTGTTCTTCGGCTTGAAAGCCTCCCCCCCTTCTTCCTCCAAACATAACGATGGTCATTATGGTATTTTTTTTTTTCATCAGAAGAGACATTTCTCTAAAAAGTGATTTTTGTCCCCATGTGCAGTTGCAAACCGTAGTCTGGCTGTTTTATTGCGGTTTTGGAGCAGTGGCTCCTTCCTTGCTGAGCGGCCTTTCAGGTTGTCGATTTATAGGACTCGTTTTACTGCGGATGTAGATAATTTTGTACCGGTTTTCTCCAGCATCTTCAAGGTCCTTCACAGTTCTGGGATTGATCTCTAGGAGTCAGAACGCATCTCCTTGCTGAGCGGTATGACGGCTGTGTGGTCCCATGGTGTTTATACTTGCCTACTACGTGATACCTTCAGGCGTTTGGAAATTACTCCCAAGGATGAACCAGACTAGTGGAGGTCTACAATTTTTTTTCTTGGCTGATTTCTTTGGATTTTCCCATGATGTCAAGCAAAGAGGCACTGCGTTTGAAAGTAGGCCTTGAAATAATACATCCACAGGTACACCTCCAGGTGACGCAAATTGTTATTTAGCCTATCAGAAGCTTTTAAAGCCATGATGTAATTTTCTGGAATTTTCCAAGCTGTTTAAACTTCTGACCCATGAATTGTGATAGATTATTTCACTCTCTGTAAACAATTGTTGGAAAAATTACTTTTCATTGTAACGACTGTCTTCTGAAATGAACCAAGGCGCAGCAGGTATGTGAATACTCATTTTTTAATTACCCAACAAAAGAGTAAAGCATCCACAGGAAACAATAAACGTGACAGCAGCAACAGTTTGCAGGCTAAAAAACGCAGTGCAAAACAACCACCCACAAACCCCAGTGACAAACAACTCCTACATATATGACTCCCAATCAGGAACAACGATTCCCAGCTGTTCCTGATCAGGAGTCACAAGACACACAAGACTGCCACGTCCTGACCCCCAAACTACTACACCAGCTCCATCTGCTGGTCAGGACGTGACAGTCATGCACAAAGTAACTGACTTGCCAGAACTATAGTTTGTTACCAAGAAATTTGTGGAGGGGTTGAAAAGCGAGTTTTAATGACTCCAACCTAAGTGTATGTAAATTTCCGACTTCAACTGTATATAATAAATATCAGAATAATTGTCATTCAGTCACAATTAGCCCTGTCAGCTACAAAGATTTTGGTTGGTTAGTTAGTCTAGCCAGTTATCTAAACTTATAATAATAATAATGGCCCGATACCGACTGGGCACGTGCCCAAGGACCCTGACCTCCAGGAAGCCCCCAATGATTTTGTTAGTCACTCTCTGATACGGTTAACATTGCGTAAGTCTTGTCAAAATGTGTAGAATTGCAGCAAATTCACTAATTCTGCATCTTCTCTGCTCCATGGCAAAATTAGTCTAATTGCTTAGTCTAATTGAAATGAAACAATTTCAATTTCTCTCTGCCGTCAAGGGGGGGAGGGCACTAAAATGTTCTGCCAGCAAGGTGGGGAGCCCCCAAAAGGCATGTTAAGATCCAAATGAACAATATGACATAGGGGGACCTGGGACTTCATCCACAAATCATCTGAGTCAGTGCTGATCTACGATGTGACTAATCTTATTCTTGTTGTAAACGGCAAAATTGATCCGAGAGGAACACTCCTACTCTGAGACACTTGATACGTAAGGTCCCAGGTTTGATTGAATGTTGATACTTGGCCACTGGAGTTGAGTGGGGTCATATGGGTAGCAAACGTCATGCTAATGAATTTACCTGGAGTTGGAGTGATGAGTTATCGCTGATGTGGATGAGGCAGAGGCTCAAGAATTTCTACTGTACAAGATATTTGGAACGGTTACAGGTCAGACGTCAAGTCTATATGGAAATAACAGGATTGGGTTGTGCAGCTGACAATAGTGGCTCGCTCAATCTTTTACTTACATCCCTCCTTCCTCCCTAGAAGTAATCACTGATTAGAAATGACTAGATGGGTTAAAGCCATGTAGTGGAGCCCTTTGTTTCACCTACCCAATCCTGTCTAAGCAGTGATTACTTCCAAGGAGGGGCAGAGTTGGTCAATTCCAATTCACTCATCAATTCAGGAAGTACAATAAAATTCTAATTCAGAACCTCCCCAACCCCTCTTTTACGCTGTTGCTACTCTGTTATCATATATGCATAGTCACTTTAACTATACATTCATGTACATACTACCTCAATCAGCCCGACTAACCGGTGCCTGTATATAGCCTCGCTGTTATTTTTCACTGTTTTTATTACTTTACTTACCTATTGTTCACCTAATACCTTTTTTGTTGTTGGTTAGATCCTGTAAGTAAGCATTTCACTGTAAGGTCTACACCTGTTGTATTCGGCTCACGTGATACTGATTTGATCCCCATGAAGAAACCCACATGTTATGATAGCTTAAACAGTAGTAGCCGACGGGAAAAAGGTACAATAATATGATGGCATAACAATTCTAGCGTCTATTTGCTGGTAATTGGAAACGTAACTTTCGAATTGCGTCACCCATTCCTAAAACACATCTATCCTATAGTGTAGGTTCATAATCTATGCTTGTAGTCATCAGAAGATTGAGGAATGGTTGATGGATCCAAGAAGTACAAGCCCGCACACCGTTCTCCAACCTCTGAAATCAGGTATTTTGTTTTGTGCATTTTTTTTAAGTACCCCTTAACGTCTTTACTCTGCCTGACCGGTAGAGTTCAATTTGAGTCTCATAGCAAAGGGTATGAATCATTATGTAAATAAGAAGTTTTATTTGTAATGAATTTGCTAAAATTTTATAAACCCGATTTATCACTTTGTCATTATGGGGTATTGTGTGTAGATTGAGGGAATATTAAAATGTAATCCATTTCAGAATAAGGCTGTAAGGTAATCGCATGTGGAAAAAGGGAAGGGGTTTCAATACTTCCAAATGCACTATGTTAACTCTGACTGGTGGAGTAGTGGTTATGGTGGTTGATCCCCAAAAATGTTTTTGAGTTAATCTGAGAGGAGCAATTAATGGGGCAACATTTTTCATGTTGCCTTTGTGGGCCTGAAAGAGAACTTGGTGTAAGGGGACAGGCACTAGTTCCCATCAAATGGCACAAATGAAGTGACACCTTTTGTATAGAATCTCCTTTTAATAGAGTTGTGATAACATTGTCATGGAGTAACGATACAAACCTTCTCTGCAAAATCCTACTTTTACCTGGGGGCATGCTTTGTAGACCATTCAGAGTCCTAATCCTGTTAAGATAATTTAGAAAGAGTATTAGTGATTACGGTGGTGAATTCCCAAAGGAGAGGTTGTGAGTTAAAATCCTTGCAAGAGCATGCCAACTTGCTTTTGTTGCCTTGACAGAACAATGTTGAGGTGGGGTTCCGGAAAGACAGACGGCAAGGGAAATTGGATTATAAAATGTTAGGTTATAGCAACTGGTGTTGAGTAGGAGTGCTGATCTACAATCAAATCCACCCCGTCCATATAATCTTATTTCAGAGACAACTGATTCAGTATGATCTAGGCAAAGCTGATCGTAGAACAGTACTCCTCTGTACGGATTAATGAAATGTCTGTAAGAATTCTGAACTGGAATCAGTTACCCTCCCCCTGACAAAGTAATGTCATTCATTATACTCAAATGCTAAACAGATCCTCGTTCAGCACTTCTGCTTCAAGCCACCAAGTGAATGTTGGGTCTGGGGTGCTAAATGTCTTGAACAGTGGTTGGAAAAAGTACCCAATTTGTCATACTTGAGTAAAAGTAAAGATGCCTTTTTAATAGAAAATGACAAGTAAAAGTCACCCAGTAAAATACATGAGTAAAAGTATTTGGTTTTAAATATACTTACGTATCAGTGGTAAGTGTAAATTAGTTGACATTCCTTATATTAAGCAAACCAAACAGCACGATTTTCTTGTTTATTTAAGAAATAGTCATGGGAACACTCCAATTCTCAAACGAAGCATGTGTTTAGTGAGTCTGCTTGATCAGAGGCCGTAAGGATGACCAGGGATGTTCTCTTGATGTGTGTGAATTGGACCATTTTCCTGTCAAAGGAACAAGTACTTTTGGTTGTCAGGGAAACTGTATGGAGGGAAAAAATACATTTTCTTTAGAAATGTAAGCTGTAAAATTTTTTTAGTGAAGTACAGATACAAACCGACTTAAGTACTACTTTCAAGTGTTTTTACACCAGGGTATTGAAAAAAAGTAAATTTTCTTTAGGAATGTAGTGGAGTCCCATGGCCAGTAGTTGAGAAGCATTTCCCTTCAGCAATGTAAAAATGTACGCTACCGTTCAAAAGTTTGGGGTCACTTAGAAATGTCCTTGTTTTTGAAAGAAAAGCACTTGTCCATTTTCTTTTTAAATGACATCAAATTGATCAGAAATACAGTGTAGACATTTAATTTTGTAAATGACCATTGTAGCTGGAAATGGCTTCTATTTTTTAAATTATTGAATATCTACATAGGCGTTGTTAGCTAATCCAAGTTTATAATTTTAAAAGGCTAATTGATCATTAGAAACCCCTTTTGCAATGATGTTAGCACAGCTGAAAACTGTTGTGTAAATTAAAGAAGCAATACAACTGGCCTTCTTTAGACTAGTTGAGTATCTGAGCGTCTGCATTTGTGGGTTCAATAGTTTTCGGAATAAACGTGGTGAGTGAAAAATGTAATTATATTCCCCACTCCCTACCCGGCATCTTATTCCACCGCTATACAACTTTGTATGCGTTATTTATGAAGTTTTTGGAACAGAATCCTCTTGGAACGTTCCACAACTTATACCAAGCCTCAAACATTTAAGGCAAATTAGCTAGCTTGTTAGCTCATTTATCCTGGGATATAAACATTGGGTTATTTTACCTGAAATGCACAAGGTCCACTACTCTGACAGTTAATCCACAGATAATCGGGTAAACCGAGTTTTTCTTCTAGTAATCTCGCTTCCTTCAGGCTTCTTCTTTGGACTTCATATGGTGGTTGGCAACCATCTTTAAGGTGCATTACCTCCACCAACTGTACTGAAGTGTGGACCTCAGTTCCTCTTTCAATCACCCACGTGGGTATATGCTCCTAAAAACCAATGATGAGATGGGAGAGGCGGGACTTGCAGCGCGACGGGGGGGGGGGGGGGGTGGTCAGCAGGTTAGACATTTAAATTGCTTAGGGACTGAGGTGGAAAGGTTTACGTTGCAGTTTGAAAATGGCGACACCCCCACATCTATCTATATACATTAGAACCAGTCAGAGACACATCAGAATTTGGCATAGACTTGTTTAACCAAGTAATAATCAGAATAACCGTGTTGGCTTAAGAAGCCAGTTACAATAAATATTTTTGAAATCAAACTTCTGGCATTTACATGAATCAGTCCAAGCTGTGGGATTTCAGATCAGACGGTCTCAAAAACAACCATGCTATCTATGTTCAGTAGGTAGCCCTCTGTTTAAAGATACTGAAGGGCTGGCTTGAATTGGTATAGATACAAGATTTCCCAGGACTGTACCATTTAGGCCTATGCCTCGAAGGAGGACGTGAATAAAAACTAGAGTTAATGAAGGTTACCTGTTACGGGCCAGGACAGAAATCCCATCACTTGATTCGTGCAATGTTCAAACTCAGCATTCTTGTTCTTCTGTTCGGGTGCAAGCCATTTCTTTTTTTAAGAACCAAGGTCGTTCCCAAAACAAATCCAAGTGGTCGATGGAATCCAAATACCTTTTTGGGGCAGAGTTAAAAACATTTTTTTACGATTTCATCCAAGAGTCCAGTTCAAATAGCCGGGAGAAGCGATCAACTCCACGACCGTATGTTGGGTTAGGGCCAGAAAGGACAATCCACTTGCTAGTAGTCATTAGTCTGTCTCTCAGGTATTAGAAGTCCTGTCTCAACTCCCCTGATTGCAGCAGCTTAATGTCATTACTACCTGCATGCAAAACCACTGTTTGCAGCTCAGGGTTTTGGTCTAGAATGACCTTAAAGCTGCAATATTTAACTTTTTGGGCGGCTGACAAAATGCACGTAGAAATGTTAAACTCTGCAACAAAAAAAGAAGCGTCCTCACTGTCAACTGCGTTTATTTTCAGCTAACTTCACGTGTAAATATTTGTATGAACATAAGATTCAGCAACTGAGACAAACTGAACAAGTTCCACAGACATGGAATAATGTGTCCCTGAACAAAGGGGGGGGGGGGTCAAAATCAAAAGTAAGTCAGTATCTGGTGTGGCCACCAGCAGCATTAAGTACTGCAATGCATCTCCTCATGGACTGCACCAGTTGTGAGATGTTACCCCACTCTTCCACCAAGGCACATGCAAGTTCCCGGACATTTCTGGGGGGGAATGTCCCTAGCCCGCACCCTCCGATCCAACAGGTCCCAGACGTGCTCAATGGGATTGAGATCCGGGCTCTTCGCTGGCCATGGCAGAACACTGACATTCCTGTCTTGCAGGAAATCACGCACAGAACGAGCAGTATGGCTGGTGGCATTGTCATGCTGGAGTTTCATTGTCAGGATGAGCCTGCAGGAAGGGTACCACATGAGGGAGGAGGATGTCTTCCCTGTACAGTGTTGAGTGCCTGAAATGACAAGCTCAGTCCGATGATGCTGTGACACACCGCCCCAGACCATGACGGACCTTCCACCTCCAAATCGATCCCGCTCCAGAGTACAGGCCTTGGTATAACGCTGATTCCTTCGACGATGAACGCAAATCCCACCATCACCCCTAGTGAGACAAAACCGCGACTCATCAGCGAAGAGCACTTTTTGCCAGTTCTGTCTGGTCCAGCGACGGTGGGTTTGTGCCCATAGGCAACGTTGTTGCCGGTGATGTCTGGTGAGGACCTGCCTTACAGCAGACCAACAAGCCCTCAGTCCAGCCTCTCAGCCTATTGCGGACAGTCTGAGCACTGATGGAGGGATTGTGCGTTCCTGGTGTAACTTGTGCAGTTGCCATCCTGTACCTGTCCCGCAGGTGTGATGTACCGATCCTGTGCAGGTGTTGTTACATGTGGTCTGCCATTGCGAGGACGATCAGCTGTCCTTCCTGTGTCCCTGTAGCGCTGTCTTAGGCGTCTCACAGTACGGACATTGCAATTTATCGCCCTGGCCACAACTGCAGTCCTCATGACCTTGGGCATCTTTCTTTTGGTGTTTTTCAGAGTCAGTAGAAAGGCCTCTAGTGTCCTAAGTTTTTATAACTGTGACCTTAATTGCCTACCGTCTAAGCGTCTTAACGACCATTCTACAGGTGCATGTTCATTCGTTTTTTTTCAGTTTAAGCACAATTTTGAAAACAGGGCCCGGTTTGTCAAAACACTACACATAATTAGCACAACCCTACTCCAAAGTAGCACAACACTTCAAATCATTTGCAAAATGGAACACTTTTGTCAAAACTATACACAACTTCATAAAAACAATATTTTGTTACCATACAAAACACACACATTTCATGTCTAATATTTTTGAACCAGTTACACACTGCTGTTGCTAACCTAACACTTTTAGCAAGTCTAATTGTCAGTGAAGTACACAGAGAAAGTGCAACTATACAAACACTACACAAGACCAATGCTGCAGACTGAGGAAAATATAATTTATTTCTCTCCATATACCCAAATCAGTCAACATGGAGAATCACAACAAAACATGTCCCAGTTTTCATGCTACTACAGTAGTGTGCATAACACTTAGCTCAGCAAACAGACAAACGTAAAATACTGTATCCAGTACAGGTTACAATTACAGTAAATAACAACATAAAAAATAATCTGAAAAAAACTGATAATATTATACAGAAAATACTACACATTCTCTCTTCGCCTAGCTGGATCTGGCCAGAGAATTTCATCAACATCACAAGCAATATCCTCATTAGCAAGACAACGTGGGAAGAACCGTCTCGAATGTCGAATCCATCCTTGCACAGCTGCGGCGTCGACTTGGTCACAGGTGTCCTCCATGGCCTGAATGAGGGGTACCTGGGGCTGGAGATCGTAAACCTTCCACCGGATTTAGAAACAGAGTATAGTGGAAGGTATAGTACTGTCAACTGTGGATGGTGTTGAAACCAGTTCTGGACCAAAGCAGAGCGGTGGAATGACACATTGTCCCAGATGACAGTGTATTGCATCTGGTGCATTTCATTACCTGCTGTGACGATGTGGTGCAATCGGTCCAAAAATGTGAGGTGTGTTGTAAGGGCCCATTTTGGCATGACGGAGGAGAACCCCATGCTGTGAAATGGCAGCGCAAAGGGTGATGTTACCCCCACGTTGCCCTGGGACATTGATTATAGCCCTGTGGCCAATGATATTTCTGCCTCTCCTTGCTTTTGTGAGGTTGAACCCTGCCTCATCAATATATATGAATTCATGCAGGATTTCCTCAGCATCCATCTGCAAAACTCCCTGAAATACAGTGTTGTCTTTGGGGTACCATTAAACTGAAGACATGTTTATCAATTAACTCCCTGTAATTATTATCACACGATTAAACTGATTAATCGTAATTAACTAGGAGATCGGGGCACTAAGGAGAATATTCAGATTACAAAGCTATAATTTTCCTAATATAACTTTCCTATATTATAATATAGGCCGATTATCTTCTGGTTTAAATGGTGTATTTTACCTCGCGTCCAGTCTCATTCCAAACGTCGTAAATTGTTGTATCTGCACGAACCCAGTCTTTACTAAAATCATCCATACATCAATTGTCTTAAAATCATTTATTTACTACACTAAGTAATTAACAGAAAACATACAAACAGTAATTACCGTCACAAAGGATTGGTAGGGTAATGTGCCCTAATGGCTAAACAGGCATGGCTGGTCTGTTAGACAATGGGTCATAAACGGTCAGCTGAGGAGGTACACAGAGTTCATTAATATTAACAATTGACAATTGAACGCTCACTCATTCGGGAACAATTGCAATCAATATATATTTACGCTCAGTGTGTCGGGATCCTTGTTGGAGCGTCGTTCTGTGGAGAGTTTTCTCTCTCTCGGTTAGAATGGATCTTTCAAAGCGACATTCATTAATGTCGTCATGGAATGGATGTTTCGTTGGTCTTCGCGTTCGATGATATAATTTACTTAGCTGCAGACTAATAATTAATATCAAAGACTTGTTCTTATTCTGTCAGTATCAATAGTCTAAAAGTTAACCACGTGGTATAGTTCACTTTCAGTAGAGGAATTGGATGGTAAAACCTATTGGCCATGGAGTGGAGGCCTAGTCTGGAGAAATGTAGCTCAGGGTATAGTTTTATAGTGACCCTTGAACAGGCTTGTCAAATGACGCCTGGTCCTGTCTGTGTCCCTTGGGGGCGTGCCAATGGCTGAGTGAAGCTTGGTGCAGAAATCCAATTCAATCACATTAACATCAGTACATAGCATCTCAATGTATTACAAATAGCTTTATCCTTATTAATACATTTTATACAACCATTATGATGCAAGTCTCAAGCTGAGGCTATTATATAAACAGTTTTATGGTAATATGGCTATATTGTCTCTTCTGAGTATCACAAAATTGTACCAAGCGGACCAGTTCGTAGCTGGATTCTTCACCAATCTTCCATACCTTCTCCAGAACACAAATGTCGCTTGGCTCCCCAATTCTGTGAGTTGGAAGAATTTCCTGTGTCTCTCTATGGGCAATGTGGCCAGAGACTCTCCTGGAATTTTACCACTCCTTCACACAGGGACTGGGTGGGGGAAGGTAGGTTGGGGGATGGTGCAAAAGGGGGGGAGGGGGGTCAACTGTCCTCCCTGTACTCAAAGAGGCCAACGTCATGACAACAGTGAAAGACAAGATTGTGTAGTTCAGGATAGGTCTAGTATACAGTCAATGTAAAAAAGTCATGTGTGCAGTATGCAACATCACAGTGCTAAAGTGAACAATACAAACCTCCACATACTCATGCCGCAGCCGTTTGACCCTCTCAGAATTCCGCTCAAAAGGCACTCGATAAAGTTGTTTCATTTGAACCTGATGTGTGCCAGTGTTGACTGAGAGACCTGATGGACATTATTGAAAATGGCATGGTCACCGATAATGTTGGCTTGTAGTTCTGAGCCTGATAGCATTATTGGCCAAAACCATGTTTATTATCTCTCTTGTTCTTGCGTGAATATGGGCCCCCTTCCTCCTTGTCGTTCCCGTCCCTCAATCCCATGTAGAGAATAATACATGTAACTTACTGTACAACGTCACAGGAAGGGGTATCACAAGTGCTGATATGGTGCATACAATAAGCGGCTGATTACTGTAACTGTAGACAGATCATCTTTTACCTGTTTTCCTGTCAAAGTCCTTATGACAGATGCCACTGTATATCTGCTAAGATTTGGCTGAACTCTCAGTCCAGCCTCCCTCAATCTGTGGTTCACAACATGGTCCACTAGTGTTGCACTAATGTCATTTGATAAGTTTGGTCCTCTTCTTCTTTGTGCACGTTCTCCTCCTGCTTCAGGACTTCCTCGGCCTCTGCCTCTTCCTGTACCTTCTTCTGACTCCTTCCATTTTGTTTGAAGGCAGGTGAACCTACCTGCTGCATTTTTATAGTGCTTAAACCTGATTTGGTGTGTCTACAATTTAGCAATCGTGTGTTTGTGCACCTGATGGCTATGTTTAACAGATTGGCTCATAGGTGTGGTCATTTCACAGTCAGTGCTTTGGAATTGCAAGGAAGTGACATCATGATATACTTCTGTGTCTGATGTATACAAGTGTGTGTGTGTGTAATGTTTTGCAAATAGTGTGAAGCTGACAATGTGCTTACAGTTGTGCAAATCTAGCCTTGTGTTTTGCTCCTTGAGTGTAAGGTTTTGCTAATTGTGGGAAAAGTTACATTTTAGTGTGTAAGCAATCGTAAAAAACGAATTGTTTATTGAACAAGCATGGGAAACAGTGTTTAAACTCTTTACAATGATCTGTGGAGTTATTTGGATTTTTCCGAATTATCTTTGAAAGACAAGGTCCTGAAAAAGGGACTTTTCTTTTTTTGCTGAGTTTGTATTTCTGTGATTTTGTTTAGTTAGTAAATAATGAAGCCAATTTGTATATAGCTGATTCATTATGGAGCCTAGGGTTCGTGCAGATAAGCAAGAATTTTACGACATTTAGGATGAGAAAAATATCTGAAGTTTCCGACTCGTGAAATAAACTAAACATTTCCCCGTGGTGTCCCGACTTCCTAGTTAAAGTTTACATGATTAGAATAAACAGAGTTTAAAAAAAGTTTACATGATTGGTTTAAACACGTAATAATTACACACATTTGATGGTAGTCAGACACAACAATGACTATGTACATAGGGCAACAGTCCCTCTATTTACTTACAGTTTTTCTCATCATCCCTAACATGTACAAAATAATAAGTGCATTTCTCAGAACAATTTGTACAAACTGCAATATACAATAGATGTGTTTCTAAAGCTAGTCAGTCACTAAAAATCCTTAATACATCTCTCAAAAGTAAATATTCATGCCAATGATCATGTCAGTGTCATCAGAATGATAAGTCATTGTTCACGAACAAGGTCGTCAAAATGTTTAGGCATGTTGTCAATGGAACTGTGTACTTTGACAGTATTACCTGATGTAAACTTAGGCTACAGTTTGGATGAGTTACTGTATTGAAAATGCACAAGGCTGCACTTCTATGGCATATCAATTTCAACAGTACTATTTACATATTACTGTATGTGGGTTATTGATTGAAAGAGACTGGACAACCCAAGGGGCACAAAGGAAAATAAACTAAATTAGAAAGAAACACAGGAAACCACCCCTAAGGCACAACTTTGCCCGCAGCGCTGTTCTAGTGCTGTCTCTACACATCCAGACCTTCCTGTCTGTCGGCCCACATATTCTCATCCACATCACACCGGATATTTTCCCTTCCAATGCAACGTGGAAAGAATCTTTTGGAATGCCTTATCCATCCTCTGCAGGCGTCTACTGTGATGTCCTCACATGCTGCATCCATTGCAGCCAGCAGGGTCATCTGTGTGTGTGTGGCTGACGATCGTACACCTTCCACCTCCATGCTGAAAATAACTCCTCAGTTGGGTTAAGGAATGGTGAATAAGGTGGGAGGAATTCTATGAGCATCCTCGGGTGGGTCACAAACCATTGCCTTATGTTTGATTGATGGAAACTCACATTATCACAAATGACCACATACTTTGGCAAATCCTCTCTAAACAGACCCCTGTCATCATCAGGGATGAGAGCCCTGTAGAGAGTCTCTAAAAAGTTGAGTAGATGCTGGGTGTTGTATGGCCCTATAAGGGGGATATGGGTTAGGACACCATGCTCCGAAATAGCAGCACACATGGTGATATTTCCTCCCCGTTGGCCTGGCAAATCCACAGTAGCTCTGTGACCGATGATATTCCGACCCCGCCTTCTGCATTTGGTCAGGTTGAAGCCAGCCTCATCCACGTATACAAAGTTGTGAGAGGGTTCACTTGATTCCAACTCCATTATGCGCTATATCCCAGAACACACAGTTGAATTTGTTTTGGTAAGGAAGAGTGACATGTATTGCATGTTCCTTCCACAGCAATGGAAATGTGTGCAGTTTATGCTTACTGTACTATGTATCACTATAAAATGCCTCCCTGTGGCTCAGTTGGTAGAGCATGGTGTTTGCAATGGTGTTTGCAACGCCAGGGTTGTGGGTTCGATTCCCACGGGAGGCCAGTACGGGGGGGGGAAAAAAATCTATGAAAGGAATTGAAATGTATGCATTCACTACTGTAAGTCGCTCTGGATAAGAGCGTCTGCTAAATTACAAAAAAAAAAAAAAAAAAAATGTTGCATAGATATATGTTTTACCTGTACATACTGGTACCGTAGCTCCTTAACTCTGTCCTCATTCCTTTGGAATGGTACACGGTACAGCTGTTTCATACTCATCTGGATCCTATGCAGCACCCTGTCGATGGTTGAGATGCTAACCGTATGGATGTTTTCAAAGACATCGTTGTCTTCTATAATGGTCCTTTGTATTTCCCTGAGTCTCATGGCATTGTTTGCTCGGACCATGGTGCAAATAGCCTCCTCCTGTTGAGGTGTGAAAAGGCGTCCTCTGCCACCGGTTTGAGGTAATCTTGCAGTCCTATGTGGGGAAAAATGCAGTGATGCATCGCACACTTTCACATAGACAAAAACTATGCGAACACACATTTTACTGTAAAACATACAGGTGGGTGCATGTAAGGTGCAGTATGTATCTGTATAGAGTATATTTCTGTATGCTGTGAAATACAAGTGGACTACTGTAAAATTAAGCATTGTAGGAAGTATACAGTATACTGCTTATACAGTAACTGTGCACTGTACATTGGTGGACATACCTGTTCTCTCTTCGAAACGTTTGAACTATTGAGGACACGGTTGATCTCCCAATATTCGGCTGCACCCTTCGACCCGCCTCAGCCATTGTAAGGCCATGATTGACAACATGGTCTACAATAGTGGCCCCTATGTCCTCTTCTGCCCCCTCTGTTTTGCCTTCCACCACGCATCCTTGCTCCTCTTCTTCCTCCTCTTGGCTGTTGACCCTGTTCGTTTCCTGGTCCATCCATTATTGGAAAATTGCAACTCTGTGTTGTGGTCTGTCTATATATGCTTGCCAATTGATTCTTCATGAGATGCAATTTAGACAACTGGTTGATTGTTGGTTGAACTAACACTTTACATTCCTTCATGAGTGAGGGTCAATTTCACCTGCACCATTCATCAATTCACGTTTTTGTACAAAAGGTCTAATAGAAATGTGTAAAACTCTACTTGACAGTTTATGACAAATAGTTCAACAATTTTGCATGTAATGGCTTATGCAAGGAACTAATGCCTATATGTTTTGAGGGGTAAGACTATTCAACAGATGTTCCATCTATATTTTGATCAACATGACATGAGCAATTGAAAATACGGAAAAAAGCTGACACTTGTACATTATCAATTGCAATATGTACAAAAGCAATTGCAATTTGTTCAAAGGAATAAGAAATTGCTTTAATGATGTGCACAAGTGACTAGATTTGGAATTTGTACAAGTAGTATCAAGAATGGCACTTTTGATCTAAGAAATGCACCAAAGCAACTGAGAAACTGTAACTAGGCAAGTCAGTTAAGAACAAATTCTTATTTACAATTACGGCCTACCCCGGACGACGCTGGGCCAATTGTGTGCCACCCTATGGGACTCCCAATCATGGCCAGTTGTGATACAGCCAGGAATCGAACCAGGGTCTGTAGTGACACCTCTAGCACTGAGATGCAGTGCCTTAGACCGCTGCGCCACTCAGGAGCCTAAACCCTAAAGGAGATGCAGGGTTTAGTACCGGGTGGTAGGTGACTAAAGGGCAGGGTATTGGGCGGTGGCCGGCTAGTGGTGACAGTTTAACCTCCCAGAGTCAATTTCAGCGGCCCTGTGGAAATGTAATTAGCGTAATAATAAAACGTCTATTTTTTTGCATTGGATGCATCTCAATCCACCGCATCCGATGTCGCATCTGCTGTGAAAAGTAACCGAGCTAGAGCCGTGTTTGTCAGATATAGGACAGACACAGTTTTTCTCCATTTGTTTACACACATTTTCTGAAAGCATGGCTCATATTCTCAGAACTCTACACACAAATCAAAAACACACACAATGGGCAAAACCCCTCAATTCTCCAGCAAAATGAAACTTTACATTCAAAACAATGTTTTTGTTTTCAAATAACACACACAAACCATCATATGAATAGACATTTATAAGAACCAGTTGAACACTGATGTGCTCAATGGAAAACACTTCTTCTCCACTCATCCTAATGACTTAGGCCTTTTTTTGTTAAGTGTTGCCATTTACTACAGACAGTACATAAGTGTATTTGAGTATTGTTTTTATACTCAGAACACACAAATACACGGTAACAAAAACAATGTACACAGTGTACATCCCATTCCCAACCAACACAGTTGCACATACAGTGGTCTACATACAAAACAGAAGAATTTAATGTATACAGTTTTTTTTATTTTTTTTACTATGCTGCATCCTCTCTTCTGTTGCGGTCTGGCCACAGCACCTCATCCACATCACAAGCAATGTTTTCCCTGGTCAAGCAGCGGGGGAAATATCGCCTAGCATGGCGATTCCAGCCATGAAAAGCATCAGCTGCTATAGCTCCACATGCGTCTTCCATAGCTTGGAGAAGAGGTATACGCGTTTGTGGATTTCGGTCATACGCTTTTCATCTCCAGGCAGAAAACAATTCCTCAATAGGATTGAGGAATGGAGAATATGGAGGGAGATCAACAACTAAAAAGCGTGGGTGGGCAGTGAACCAGTTACGAACCAGAGCAGCCCTGTGGAAACTTACCTTGTCCCAAATGACAACGTACCTGAGCTGCTCTGGGCCATCTACCTGATCTGGTGGAATGAGTGTGTTGTGTAGGGTGTCCAGGAATGTGATCAGATGGGCGGTGTTGTAGGGGCCAAGGGTAGCATGGTGATGGATGACGCTGTGGTGGGTAATCGCTGCACACATTGTGATGTTCCCACCGCGCTGGCCAGGGACTTGAACAATGGCACGCTGGCCGATGATATTCCTTCCCCTCTTTCGTCTTTTTGTGAGGTTGAATCCAACCTCATCAATGAAGATGAACTGGTGCTCCACTGCAGCCACCTCTAGCTCAAGGACTCTCTGAAACACACATGACAATATCAGAAATAGACAAGGAGTGGTCACTATTGTGAAGCACAATCATTATGATTACAATACTGAAATGTGCATAATTTATAGTGTTGAGAGTATGCATCAATTGTGGGATTGTATAGGACTCACTTGCACATAGTTATATCGCAATTCTTTGACTCTTTCTGAATTGCGCTCAAATGGCACCCTGTAGACCTGCTTCATCCTGAGATTATTTCTGCGCAAGACACGGTCCAGTGTTGATAAGCTTACCCTATCAATATTTTGAAATCTCATTGTTTTCTATTATTTTTCTTTGTATTTGCCGTAATGTTATGGCGTTATTTTCTAGGACCATGTTGATGATTTCAGTTTCCTGTTCAGGAGACAGAACACGTTCTCGACCACCTTGTGTTGGTAATCTTTCAGTTCTGCCAAACAAATAGTAAAATACTGTAAATACAAAGTAGGAATACATTTCCCAAATACTTGAAACATACTTTATTTTTACAGTCCTACAGAACAGTCCACAGGCAATACTGTACTCATTGAGTACTGTATTGATATGCAGTACTGCAATTTTCTAGCGAGTAGATTTTCTTACCTATTCTCATTTCGGAATGTCCGGATGATGGATGCTACAGTGTACCTGCTCAAATTTGGCTGTACTCTTTGCCCAGCCTCCCTCATTGTTAGACCATGGTTGACCACATGATCAACCAAAGTGGCTCGGATCTCATCAGAGATTACGATCCTTGGCCTCCCTCGTCCTTGTCCTCCCCCTCCTCCTCCTCTTACTCTCACTCCTCTGGCTCTGCCTCTGTTTCCAATGTTGGCATCCATTGCTCCAAAACAGAAGAGCTCACCTGTTGCACTAAAGCTCTGATTGCTAATTGTAAAACTGTGTGACGGGTGTTTGCCCATGTGATGAGTCAGTGTGCATATTTGAATGGCAGTGTGTTCATTGTGAAAACCAAGAGATTTTCTGCATGAAAATTGTGCCAAATGCAAAGAATTGTGTGTAGTGTTTTGAAAAAAGTGTGTTTTAGAACTGCAATTTCAGTGTCAAGCAGGAATTGTGCTTGTAGTTTAGCAGATTTGGTTCAGGGGGTTGGTGCATGAGTTACATGTTGTGGTCATTGTGTCTCAAGTACCAGTATTTGTGTGTAAACAATTGAAACTAAGAACAAACTTCTTGATTTTGGGGGGGGGGGACGACTCTGTTCTATGTAGTGAATCTGTTATTCAATGCGTTTGTATGGGCTAATAACAGTAAGGCCACATTTAAAATCAAGTGGCTAAATTATCCTTGGTATGACTTTCTGTAGAAGTTGGTGAGGGTCTTAGGGGTCAAGCTGGATTTCTTCAGCCTCCTGAGGTTGAAGAGGCACTGTTGCACCTACAGTTGAAGTCAAAAGTTTCCATACACCTTAGCCAAATACATTTAAACTCAGTTTTTCACAATTCTCACATTTTAATCCACAATTCCTGACATTTAAAATTCCCTGTCTTAGGTCAGTTAGGATCACTTTTTTAAGAATGTGAAATGTCAGAAAAATAGTAGTGATTTATTTCAGCTTTTATTTCTTTCATCACATTTTTTGTGGGTCAGAAGTTTACATACTCAATTAGTATTTGGTAGCATTGCCTTTAATTTGTTTAACTTGGGTCAAACGCCTCCTTGCTCTCACACGCTTTTCAGCTCCGCCCACAAATTTTCTATGGGATTGAGGTCAGGACTTTGATGGCCACTCCAATACCTTGACTTTGTTGTCCTTAAGCCATTTTGCCACATTGTCCATTTGGAAGACCCATTTGCGACCAAGCTTTAACTTCCTGACTGATTTCGCTTCAATATATCCACATCATTTTCCTCCCTCATGATGCCATCTATTTTGTGAAGTGCACCGGTTCCTCCTGCAGCAAAGCACCCCCACAGCATGATGCTGCCACCCCTGTGCTTCACAGTTGGGATGGTGTTCTTCGGCTTGCAAGCCTCCCCTTTTTTCCTCCAAACATAACGATGGTCATTATGGCCAAACAGTTCTATTTTTGTTTCATCAGACCGGAGGACATTTCTCCCAAAAGTACAATCTTTGTCCCCATGTGCAGTTGCAAACCGTAGTCTGGCTTTTTTATGGCGGTTTTGGAGCAGTCACTTCTTCCTTGCTGAGTTGCCTTTCCGGTTGTCGATATAGGACTTGTTTTACTGTGGATATAGATACTTTTGTACCTGTTCCTCCAGCATCTTCACAAGGTCCTTTGCACTTTTCGCACCAAAGTACGTTCATCTCTAGGAGACAGAACGTGGTTCCAATACTTGTGTACTATTGTTTGTACAGATGAACATGGTACCTTCAGGCGTTTGGAAATTGCTCCTAAGGATGAATCAGACTTGTGGAGGTCTACCAATTTTTTTCTGAGGTCTTGGCTGATTTTCCAATGTCAAGCAAAGAGGCACTGAGTGATGGTAGGCCTTGAATTACATCCACAGGTACACCTCCAATTGACTCAAATGATGTCAATTAGCCTATCAGAAGCTTCTAAAGCCATGACATAATTTTCCAAGCTGTTTAAAGGCACAGTCCGCATAATGTATGTAAACTTCTGACACAGTGAATTACCTGTCTGTAAAGAATTGTTGGAAAAATGACTTGTCATGCACAAAGTAGATGTCCTATCCGACTTGCCAAAACTATAGATTGTTAACAAGAAATTTGTGGAGTGGTTGAATAGCAAGTTTTAATGACTCCAACCTAAGTGTATGCAAACTTCTGACTTCAACTGTACGTTGACATGGAGTTTCTCACCCCAACTTACCCAATGCACGTTCCTTTGTCTGATTTTTAATATTACAACAAAAATGAGGTTACATTACACAAAGTTATGTCTGTCAGAATCCAAAACTTGATTTAAAAATATCAGTATTGCAGTTATTAACATTACACTTTTCAACTTTTATGGTCATAACGACCAGCTCAGCATCTGAGGTATCTCTGAGATGACAAGGCCCTCTTCTCATTCAGCCACTCCACAACAGTTTGGCCTACCCCTGCTGCCTCACAGAAGTGCTGTGGCCAAATTATTTGTATTTTAGGCTTGCCATATATCCTGCAGGGGAAAGCAACAGGTAACCTTCTTTCCTGACAGGTTCATGACCAGCCTTTTGCAATTCTCATCATCTGTGGACCTGGTCAGGCTTTTTACAAGGGTGGAAGCAGCAGCAACTCTAGCATTAGGGAGGTTGTTTGTTGGTGGGCGCTGCTTAGCTGTCCTCCGGGCCCCCTTGTTACTTCTAGATGGAGCTGGCTTCAGGTTCTTGTCTACAGAGGGACACACAGGTAGTGGCTTATTAAACACCGCACAAAATAAAATTGCTATAGTCAAACTGTTCAGAACTGGGGGAAAACATGGATTGCAGGTGTAGGGGGTTAACAACCTTCCGGTTTGAGCTGGTATCGGGTTCTTGTCTACAGAGGGACAAACGGGAATTAGTGGCTTATTGAACACCACATAATATGTTGATTATTGCATGTTATTTGAACAAATTCATATTTTTTTTGTAATTATTTTTCTTTTAACGTGTATTGTTTAAGATGAAGTAAATTAATTGACCTTTCTTAAATGTAAGAACTCACCTTCTGGGAACTGCCTGTTTAGAACTGGAGGCCACCATGGATGGCTACATTTCAGGTGTGGATGTGGGTCCTTGTATTTTCCAGCACACCGCTGTGCTCCTCTTTCACTTATCTGCCTTTTTATTCTGTCACAACCCAGCTGGGCCCTTTGGGCCTTACCTGCTTATCCTTTTTCCAAATATAGTGTTGGACTGCCTTATCCAGCCAATGTAGCTGAAAACCAAAACAAAGAATTAGCCGATACAAAGTGGATAACAAATATTCAGATATATAAAAAATTACTTTCAAACAACTTACCTTTGTTTATGATCTGTGGAGTTAGACTGCATTGGTCACAGTCCCAAAGCTAGCCCTCTGTAAAGCTCTATCCAGTAGTAGATCTTGGGAAACTGGGACTATCCCTGAGACTGTCCCAAACTTCAAGTGAAGGTGTGCAGCAACCAATCAAAGATAAATGGGTGTCGTAGGGGGCTTGGGGGGGGGTGTTGACTCCCTGCTGTCACCACAAGTCTGAGTATAAAATTGACTGATTTACTTGTATTTTGATTTGTTAAACTTTATAAAGTGTATGAAAATAAATCAGAATGAATTTCAAGGGAGAAAGTGATTTAAGTAAAGAATGTATTCAATTATTATTGACTCACAGGGAATGTCATGTGTGCCCAACACAGCATGTCTCCTAGGTGATTTGAAAATGATCAACATTTACAAAAATGACTATGTACCGACCAGTCAGTTTACTGGGCCTGGCTAGCACCATTCTGGGACCTCATCACTGCCAGCCACTCTTCCACAATTTGGCCGCCAGAGGTAGTGGCACAGAATCGCACAGTTCCATAAAGTGTCCAAATTCACAAGTTTTGGGCTTGCCACATTTAGAACAGTTGTATCCTTCATAGGGCTTGTGCGCCCTGACTTTATTTCCAGCCTCTTCCTACTCCATTTGGTGGTCCTAGAGACCTTGGGTCCACCAGCAGGAGGGGGCAGAGGAGTGCAGGTCTTAGGAGACTGGAGTTATTGGGAGGGAGGTGGTAGGCAGACTGGGTGGCCTGCCCCGTTCGGTCCTCTGGAAGCTGGTACAGTAAGTGCTGCTGGTTGACGGGGCTGGCAGCGGTGGTGTGCTCCTGACTGCAGTGTGGAAGGGTCACTCTCTTCATGGAGGACATCCTATTGTTGTACCTGTGTGATAATTGTAATTATCAGTAACACTGTGTCAAGGTCAACTTGTTGACCTCGAACAGTTGCAGCGTTGTATGGATCTTCATGTTTGGGCTGCCCAGCACCATGTTCCTGATTCTCTTGTAGTCCCCCAGGATGGCAGCCCAACTGTTGACCTGGTTCCCAAGCAGTCTTGCCAGCAGGGTGTTTGTGGCACAACTCAATGAAAATGGCCTCTACTATCCTGCTGGTGTTGGGCCACTGAGCAGGTCAATTGCCTTGCCCAAGCAGGGAGCTGAAATTAGATTTAAAAAAGGAAACATCATGTTAATGAGAAATACACACATGGCTTTGTGTGAAGTGAGTTAGTGAGATTAGAACAATGTGCAGCTCTTCCCCCTTCACGGTTGAGGTCTGAGTTTTTGAAGTGCCCCTGCAGGACTCGGTTCCAGAATCTCTCAGGGTAGGAGACGGCCGCCTTGTCTCTCTCTGGAAGATTTCCCCAGAGAGCCATGATCTCCTTTGTGCCTATTGGAGATCCATGGCCCCTCCAGCAGCCTCACCAGACTCTTGTCCCATGTACTCGTGGAAATAGAAGAGTAATGGGGAAGGGTTGGATTAATAGTTATGAATGGAAAGAAACTTGAGCTGTTTAGGATGTAGACTACCGATCAAAGGTAGTAGAACACCTACTCATTCAAGGATTTCTCTCTACGTTGTAGAATAATAGTGAAGACATCAACTATGAAATAACACATGGAGTCATGTATGACAGCTTTGCACACTCTTGGCATTCTCTCAACCAACTTCACCTGGAATGCTTTTCCAACAGTCTCGAAGGAGTTCCCACATATGCTGAGCACTTGTTGGCTGCTTTTCCTTCACTCTGGAGCCTTCCTGAGTGGTGGGAGACTCATCGAGAGCATGCAAGAAGATGGTGGGATTATCCTCCTCATCCAGCTCTCCCAGGTTGTCCTCTCCTTTCTCAAATTGATCAGGTGTCCCGTCTGGGACATCCGGGTCCTTATCGAGGTTGGACTCCAGCTACTGGTCACCATCGGTCGGGGAGAACAGATACTCAACCCCAATGAGTTCCCCTTAAACAGAGACAACAACAAAAAAGAGACCCATTTTTACATTTCAACATACCAGGAATGTGGAGGTGGAAATATTCCAGGGAGGTGGATCCACGTGCGCAGCGCAAACCCTTCCTTGGTCACGTCCTTGCTCTTGTTGGTCTAGAGGATGACACCAGGGGGGTCCTGAATGCAGACCAGCTGTCATCTCTGGGTCTGCCAGATGGCCTGCATCCCATCACGGTCCAGGAGCCGGATACCCGTGATGTCTCCAGGAGCCACTCCGATGAGACACTCGGTCACCTCCGCCCCAGGTGTGTGTGGCGACGACAGTGCCGAGCCATCTCCTTGGAGCTGATCCTCTTCATCACCTGGGCATCGCTGAGCCCCGTAATGTGGCTCTCCTTCAGCTCCCCTCGCTTGGCCTCCCGCAGGCGCTCCAATATGCAGGAGGAGAGCCGCTGCATGAAGAGAGCATACAGAGGATGGTTCTCTGTGGTCACTCCCCCAGCAAAACGACGGATGAGGTGCCACACATCTAGTCGGACGATGAGCTCATCCCACTGGCTGAACATGACTGCCGTCTTCCCCTTGCCCATCAGGTTGCAGCAGTCCCGGTCGACATAGAGCCGCTTGGGAGGTGCCACTCCAGCTCTACTATAGCGCTGTCGGTGAGGACTAATGAGCACCTGGCTGTATTCATTGCCCACGCTGCTGTCCCGTGTGCTGCCCAGCTAGTTTAGATTACAGAGCTGTTCAGGAAGGAGACAGCCCTTTACGACACACAAGAGTATGAGATAAAAGGTTGTCAAAAAATTTATCTCATTACAATGCTCCAGTGTCAAGACACTTACTTGGAACTGCATTCTTCGAGGCCAAGATCTTCAACACCATAGACTGCAGTTTTGCCTGGGGCCACTGAATGCTTTGCCAGAAATGCTGTGACTGCTTGACCAAGATGCCTTTTAATAACAAACAATGGAGACAATAAGTACTGTTATACTCTATGAAAATCGAATAACTGGTTGTTTTTATCATTACTGATACCACATGTAATACTAACCCCGGCTGGGTCTTTAACCTCTTACATCTAGACGTTCCGCTAGCGGAACACCTGCTCCAATATCCAATGATAGGCGTGGCGCGAATGACAAATTCCTCAAAAATACAAAAACTTCAACTTTTCAAACATATGACTATTTCACAGCATTTTAAAGACAAGACTCTCCTTTATCTAACCACACTGTCCGATTTCAAAAAGGCTTTACAGCGAAAGCAAAACATTACATTATGTCAGCAGAGTACCAAGCCAGAAATAATCGGACACCCATTTTTCAAGCTAGCATATAATGTCACAAAAACCCAGAAGACAGCTAAATGCAGCACTAACCTTTGATCTTCATCAGATGACACACCTAGGACATTATGTTATACAATACATGCATGTTTTGTTCAATCAAAAAACAGCTTTTTACATTAGCATGTGACGTTCAGAACTAGCATACCCCCCGCAAACTTCCGGGGAATTTGCTAACAATTTACTAAATTACTCACGATAAACGTTCACAAAAAGCATAACAATTATTTTAAGAATTATAGATACAGAACTCCTCTATTCACTCTGTCCGATTTTAAAATAGCTTTTTGGTGAAAGCACATTTTGCAATATTCTAAGTACATAGCCCAGGCATCACGGGCTAGCTATTTAGACACCCGGCAAGTTTAGCACTCACCAATATCAGATTTACTATTATAAAAGTTTGATTACCTTTTTGTTGTCTTCGTCAGAATGCACTCCCAGGACTGCTACTTCAATAACAAATGTTGGTTTGGTCCAAAATAATCCATCGTTATATCTGAATAGCGGCGTTTTGTTCGTGCGTCCCAGACACTATCCGAATGGTAAAGAAGGGTCGCGCGCATGGCGCGACAAAAAAAAATCGAAATATTCCATTACCGTACTTCGAAGCATGTCAACCGCTGTTTAAAATCCATTTTTATGCCATTTTTCTCATAAAAAAGCGATAATATTCCGACCGGGAATGTCCATTTAGCTAAACAGAGGAAAGAAAACAAAGCTTTCGGTCGACGCGGGCACGAGCCTGAGTCTCACAGTACTGTAACCAGCCACTACCCAAACGCACTACTTTGTTTCAGCCAGAGCCTGCAAAGCCACGATTCTGCTTTTTGCCGCCTTCTGAGAACCTATGGCAGCCGTAGGAAGTGTCACGGACAGCTAAGATCCTCACTCTTCAATAAACAGAGACAAGAAGAACGACACCTTGTCAGATAGGCCACTTCCTGCATGAAATCTTCTCAGGTTTTTTCCTGCCATATGAGTTCTGTTATACTCAGACACCATTCAAACAGTTTTAGAAACTTTAGGGTGTTTTCTATCCAAAGCCAATAATTATATGCATATTCTAGTTATTGGGCAGGAGTAGTAACCAGATTAAAATCGGGTACGTTTTTTTATCCAGCCGTGAAAATACTGCCCCCTAGCCATAACAGGTTAACAACATTGATTTATGAAGTACTATTTGTCTAGTATGTGTGTTAAACACCAAAGAGTTACTTATACCAAAATGACTGATTTTGGAAAATGACAAATCTCACCCGATCTTGTCCTTGGACTCATACAGGTCCTGCAGTGTCTCCCCCCTGTGTCTATGGAAGCCAACAAGGGCCTGGCCCTCCTGTTCGGGCTTGGAGGCCCGAATTCTGGAGTCCACGAATGCACTGCGGAACCTGATTTCCTCCACGACATCAGGGTAGGCGTTTGCATAGCGGGCCAAGGCCTCCGAGTTGGCCGTAAGTGGTACTTGGGAGATGCTGCGCTCTTGCGGCTAGCCACCAGCCCACGTTATTCTCTAACAGCCACTTGGGAGTCTGACCCCGGTACATGCCGAACTGAACCATGCACCGTTTCAGAACAACCATCTCTGTACTGGGGTCGCCACCCTCTGAGATGACAAGGATCCGAGCCTCTGCCTCCACCTCCTCCAGCTTCTTGGACTTCACGGGGGGGCCTTGCAGCACTTGGCCTTGATTGCCTCAGGCGTGGCATTCATTACTAGCTCCTTTCCCCTGCGCCTCAATGTTGGATGTTCCATCTAAAAAGGGGCAGAGATGAATGACTAGTTTTAGTCATGTAGCTTTATGGCAAAGAACACTGGTGCCTATATGACAGATACAGGAAGGGAGTGTCCCATATAAGGGGTTTCATCTGTACAAAGCACGTTGCTTATTTATGGAATGCATGTGAAGTTATGTAGCATTCAATGCATGTCAGATCTAAATGAGCAAATGGTAAGATTAACACAATGCATATTCCATGATTGTAGAATGTTGAGGGAATTGAATAGCCTACATAGCATTGCAGACCCATATGCATGTGTAAATTGGAAGGCAAATATCATGATTTTCACACCATTAAACTAGCTAACAATACATGTATTACCTATTTCATGATTGTTACGTGTTGAATAATACTTTGCCATGAACTGGAACCAAAATAAATGACTGTAGCATGCTAACGTTACTGTACTGTAGCCTTCACGATTTCAGACGTCTTATACCATACAACAAAGCCCAAATTTAAGTGATAATATGCTTGTAAAATGTATTATTGAAAATGCAGACAAGTGCTGGCTGATCCACCAGTAGCTACCCCGATGCCGAAACAATGCTACGTGTACCATATGTAGATGACACCAGAGTTCGCACTGTATAATATACACTGCTCAAAAAAATAAAGGGAACACTTAAACAACACAATGTAACTCCAAGTCAATCACACTTCTGTGAAATCAAACTGTCCACTTAGGAAGCAACACTGATTGAAAATAAATTGCACATGCTGTTGTGCAAATGGAATAGACAACAGGTGGAAATTATAGGCAATTAGCAAGACACCCCCAATAAAGGAGTGGTTCTGCAGGTGGTGACCACAGACCACTTCTCAGTTCCTATGCTTCCTGGCTGATGTTTTGGTCACTTTTGAATGCTGGCGGTGTTTTCACTCTAGTGGTAGCATGAGACGGAGTCTACAACCCACACAAGTGGCTCAGGTAGTGCAGCTCATCCAGGATGGCACATCAATACGAGCTGTGGCAAGAAGGTTTGCTGTCAGCGAGTGTCCAGAGCATGGAGGCGCTACCAGGAGACAGGCCAGTACATCAGGAGACATGGAGGAGGCCGTAGGAGGGCAACAACCCAGCAGCAGCACCGCTACCTCTGCCTTTGTGCAAGGAGGAGCAGGAGGAGCACTGCCAGAGCCCTGCAAAATGACATCCAGCAGGCCACAAATGTGCATGTGTCTGCTCAAACGGTCAGAAACAGACTCCATGAGGGTGGTATGAGGGCCCGACGTCCACAGGTGGGGGTTGTGCTTACAGCCCAACACCGTGCAGGACGTTTGGCATTTGCCAGAGAACACCAAGATTGGCAAATTCGCCACTGGCGCCCTGTGCTCTTCACAGATGAAAGCAGGTTCACACTGAGCACATGTGACAGACGTGACAGAGTCTGGAGACGCCGTGGAGAACGTTCTGCTGCCTGCAACATCCTCCAACATGACCGGTTTGGCGGTGGGTCAGTCGGGGTGGCATTTCTTTGGGGGGCCGCACAGCCCTCCATGTGCTCGCCAGAGGTAGCCTGACTGCCATTAGGTACCGAGATGAGATCCTCAGACCCCTTGTGAGACCATTTGCTGGTGCGGTTGGCCCTGGGTTCCTCCTAATGCAAGACAATGCTAGACCTCATGTGCCTGGAGTGTGTCAGCAGTTCCTGCAAGAGGAAGGCATTGATGCTATGGACTGGCCCGCCCGTTCCCCAGACCTGAATCCAATTGAGCACATCTGGGACATCATGTCTCGCTCCATCCACCAACGCCACGTTGCACCACAGACTGTCCAGGAGTTGGCGGATGCTTTAGTCCAGGTCTGGGAGGAGATCCCTCAGGAGACCATCCGCCACCTCATCAGGAGCATGCCCAGGCGTTGTAGGGAGGTCATACAGGCACGTGGAGGCCACATACACACTACTGAGCCTCATTTTGACTTGTTTTAAGGACATTACATCAAAGTTGGATCAGACTGTAGTGTGGTTTTCCACTTTAATTTTGAGTGTGACTACAAATCCAGACCTCCATGGGTTGATAAATTGGATTTCCATTAATTATTTTTGTGATTTTGTTGTCAGCACATTCAACTATGTAAAGAAAAAAGTATTTAATAAGATTATTTCATTCATTCAGATCTAGGATGTGTTATTTTAGTGTTCCCTTTATTTTTTTGAGCAGTGTATGTTTACAATTCGCTATTGGCCTCCCAAGTGGCACAAGGCACTGTATCGCAGTGCCACTAGAGATTCTGGGTTTGAGTCCAGGCTCTGTTGCAGCCGGCCGCGCACGGGAGACCCATGGGGCTGTACGTAATTTGGCCCAGTGTCGTCCGGGTTAGGGGGGGTTTGGCCGGCAGGGATGTCCTTGTCCCACTGCGCACCAGCGACTCCTGTGGCAGACCGGGCGCAGTGCACGCTGACACGGTCGCCTGGTGTCTCCTCCGATGCATTGGTGCGACTGGCTTACGGGTTAAATGGGCATTGTGTCAAGAAGCAGTGCGTTTTTTTTTTGCTGCTTCATTCTTACGACTTCACATATTTAGCATTAACATTAATCATTTTCATGCAAGCTTATGAAAGATACTTAGACTAACTCTCTCTCCGTGTCGTCATGTAAACAATGATCCGATGTGGGGAAAGTGTCATGGCCGCCATTTACTTTTTTGGAAAACTGAAGTTGGAGCTATAGTCAAGGAGCGAATACGATTCCACGGGCCTGTGGAGCACCTTAATAGACTTTACAGGGCCCCAAAAGATGGCTTGAATGTAAAAATGTTAAGGTATTGAATTAATATTCATGTTAAATAGGCACATTGGCCCTTTAAGTAACTTGAAACAGTAGGTGTGGCCACAGGTACAGTTGAAGTACGAAGTTTACATACATATAAACTCGGTTTTTCACAATTCCTGACATTTTATCCAAGTAAAAATTCCCTGTCTTACATCAGTTAGGATCACCACTTTATTTTAAGGATGTGAAATGTCAGAATAATAGTGATTTATTTCAGCTTTTCTTTCATCACATTCCCAGTGGGTCAGAAGTTTATATACACTAAATTAGTATTTGGTAGCATTACCTTAAAATTGTTCAACTTGGGTCAAACGTTTCAGGTAGCCTTCCACAAGCTTCCCACAATAAGTTGGGTGAATTTTGGCCCATTCCTTCTGACAGAGCTGGTGTAACTGAGTCAGGTTTGTAGGCCTCCTTGCTCGCACACACTTTCAGTTCTGCCCACAAATTTTCTATAGGATTGAGGATCATGGCTTTGTGATGGCCACTCCAATACCATGACTTTTGTTGTCCTTAAGCCATTTTGCCACAACTTTGGAAGTATGCTTGGGGTCATGGTCCATTTGGAAGAGCCATTTGCGACCAAGCTTTAACTTCCTGACTGATGTCTTGATGTTGCTTCAATATATCCACATAATTTTCCTCTCGCATGATGCCATTTATTTTGTGAAGTGCACCAGTCCCTCCTGCAGCAAAGCACCCCCACAACATGATGCTGCCACCCCCGTGCTTCACGGTTGGGATGGTGTTCTTCGGCTTGCAAGCCTCCCTTTTTCCTCCAAACATAATGGTCATTATCGCCAAACAGTTCTATTTTTGTTTCATCAGACCAGAGGACATTTCTCCAAAAAGTACAATCTTTGTCCCCATGTGCAGTTGCAAACCGTAGTCTGGCTTTTTTATGGCGGTTTTGGAGCAGTGGCTGCTGAGCGGCCTTTCAGGTTGTCGATATAGGACTTGTTTTACTGTGGATATAGATATTTTGTACCTCTTTCCTCCAGCGTCTTCACAAGGTCCTTTGCTGCTGTTCTGGGATTGATTTGCACTTTTTGCATCAAAGTATGTTCATCTCTAGGAGACAGAACGCGTCTCCTTCCTGAGCGGTATGATGGCTGCGTGATGTTTTTACTTGCGTACTATTGTTAGTACAGATGAACATGGTACCTTCAGGCGTTTGGAAATTGCTCCCAGGGATGAACCAGACTTGCGGAGGTCTCCAATTTTTTTTTCTTAGGTCTTGGCTGATTTCCCCATGTTGTCAAGCAAAGATGCACTGAGTTTGAAGGTAGGCCTTGAAATACATCCACAGGTGCACCTCCAATTGACTCAAATGATGTCAATTAGCCTATCAGAAGCTTCAAAAGCCATGACATCATTTTCTGGAATTTTCCAAGCTGTTTAAAGGCACAGTCCGCTTAATGTAAACTTCAGACCCACTGGAATTGTGATACAGTGAAATAATCTGTCTGTAAACAATTGTTGGAAAAATTACTTGTGTCATGCACAAAGTAGATGTCCTAACCGACTTGCCAAAACTATAGTTTGTTGAGTGGTTGAAAAACGAGTTTTAATGTCTCCAACCTAAGTGTATGTAAACTTCCGACTTCAACTATAAATGCTCCAAAATGTACTCCTAACGAGCCTAACACTTCCCACTTAATGAAAAGGTCGGGCCCAACAATGGCTGCGACCAAATCTCACAACACACTGAAACCGACTGTCACAATGTACTGCATCCTCAGTCTAATCCGCCCTACTCAGTCTAGAGCAGGGGTGTCAAACTCAAATACCCAGTGGGCCAAAATGTAAAACCTGAACAAATGAACCTTTTTAATATGGACCCAAACAAGTTTTGCTTTAACATTGAATATGGAACAAGCATCGCTTATTACCATACAATATATAATTTAATAGTGGAGACATGCAAAATCGAATTTCAAATGAAAAAACACAATGGCATTCATTTATTAAATAAATAAAATGTAAATAAAAATCGTATGCCTCTTTTCTATTTGCAGCCTTCTGATTTAAATACCAAAATAAACTTTTTCCACTGGCTAATAATTGTACAAATAAAATGATAATAAATCAACCATTCAAGCCCATGCCTTGTAGCAAGAAAAAGTGCACAAAGAAAACATTAATTATTGCACACTGATCTAATCTGATGTGCCCAAGCCAGATACCTGGCATCTCTTCTTGGATGCTAGTTCATCAATGTCTGGGCTCAGGCTCTGAGCTGAAGAAATCCTCAGTATCGAGCGAAGGTGTTCAGTCAGACGTCTCCTGTGAGTTGTTTTGGTCATCTTCATCGAGGAGAAAAGTTGCTCGCATAGATAAGTGCTGCCGAACATGGAGAGCATCTGAGCAGCTTGGGTGCGGAGCTGAGGCATTGTGTCAGGGATGACTGTGCGGCGCCCACAGCATCATACTTTGACTTCAGCGTGTCGTTGCACTGGAGTTCAATCAGCTCCATTTGGATGTTGGTTGGTGCATTTTCCACATCAACTGCGAAGGGATTACTAAGCAGTTCAAACCTACATTTCTGGACATCGAAGTCGGCAAATCGCCGGCTAAACTCAGCGGCGAGAACACTGAGTTTTTCAGCAAACTGTGCGCATGGGAACACGGCGGTAGAGATCTGCGCTTTTATGGTTTGGCAGCAGGGAAAATGGCAAGGGTTTCCTTGCAGCATCTGATTCTCCCACAGGCACAGTTTAGTTTTAAAGGCCCTCACTGCAGCGTACATGTCTGATGATGCGCCCCCGCCCCTGAAGCTGCAGGTTCAGAGCATCGAGATGGCTCGAGATGTCACAGAGAAAGGCCAGCTCACACAGAAACTTTTGCTCCCGGAGCTCTGCTGTATCCTTCCCTTTGGTTTCCAGGAATTGACATATTTCCTCACGCAGCTCGAAACATCTGTTCAGTGCTTAGCCATCTCACGTCTGCGTATTCCGAACCACACTCCTCTAGAAAAAATTTAAACTGGCGGTGATTCAGACCTTTGGCTCTTATAAAGTTAACTACCTGTGTTACTGTGGTCATAACATGTTCCATCTTTAGGGCTTTGGCACACAGTGATTCCTGATGTATGATGCAGTGGTAAACAGTTAGCTCACCTGCACAGTTCTCTTCCCGCATCTTCTCCCGAACCATGCCCACCAGTCTACTCTTTTTACCGCACCATCTGTCGTTAATCCAACGAGTTTATCCCACGGCAGCTTTATTTCAGTTACACATTTGGAAACCTCCTCAAAGATGTCCTTTCCTGTGGTTGTGCCATGCATTGATTTGAATCCCAATAGCACCTCCGTAACACACAGATTTGAGTCCACTCCACGGATGAAGACTGACAGCTGAGCAGTATCAGATGCGTCGCAGCTCTCATCCACAGCGAGGGAGAACGCAACGAAATCTTTCCCTTTTCCATCAGCTGGTCATACAGATTGGTGGCAAGATCACATGTGCGATCAGCTACTGTGTTCCTGCTCAGCCTCACGTTTGAAAATGCTTGCTTTTTCTCTGGGCATACGAGGTCACAAACTTTCATCATGCACTTTTTCACGAACTCTCCCTCATTAACCTCTTGGGGCTATGTGGGACGCTAGCGTGCCACCCGTGGTGCACCCTATCAACAGCAGGTGCATTTCAAGAGCGGCAAATTTGAAACCAAATAAATGTCAAAATTCAAATTTTTCAAACATACAACTATATTACACCCTTTGAAAGAAACATCTTAATCTAACCACGTTGTCCGATTTCAAAAAGGTTTTACGGCGAAAGCATAAAGTTAGATTATGTTAGGAGAGTACATTGACAATAGCTGTGTGTAATGTTTTGTCAATTCAAAGACGGGCGTCACCAAACCATAAAACCAGCTAAAATGATGCACTAACCTTTTACAATCTCCATCAGATGACACTCCTAGGACATTATGTTAGACAATGCATGCATTTTTAGTTCTATCAAGTTCATATTTATATCCAAAAACAGCGTTTTACTATGGCATTGATGTTGAGGAAATCGTTTCCCTCCAATAACCGGCAGTCAAGTCAGCACCACAAATTAAATAATTAAAATTAGAAAACATTGGTAAAATATTATATTGTCATTTAAAGAATTATAGATTTACATCTCTTGAACGCAATCAACTTGCCAGATTTAAAAATAACCTTACTGGGAAATCACACTTTGCAATAATCTGAGCACTGCGCCCAGAAAAATATGCTTTGCTATACAGACAAACGGCCATGTTGGAGAGATCTAAAATCGAAAATACTATGTAAATAATCCATTACCTTTGATTCTCTTCATCAGATGTCACTTCCAGGAATCCCAGGTCCATAACGAATGTAGTTTTGTTCAAAAAAGCTCATCATTTATGTCCAAAAAGCTCCGTGTTGTTAGCACATGATCTAAGCCCGCCGGACTTCACTTCATGAACGAGGGGAAAAAATATATTTACGTTCGTTCAAACATGTCAAACGTTGTATAGCATAAATCATTAGTGCCTTTTTTAACCAGAACATGAATAATATTCAAGGTGGACGAATGCATTCTTTTAAAGGGCCAGGCTGATTTTGCGATCTCTGTTGGCACTATATAACTAGCCTTTACAGCAGCCTCACTTTGATGTGGCTTTTTTGAACATATTCTGTCGTGAAACCAAACTTCTTTTCATCTCCTCTACTTTCTGGCTCCTTTGAGTCATGTCCTTGTATTTGTCATGGTGTTTCGTTTCATAGAGTCGTCTAATGTTGTACTCCTTACTTACAGCCACGTTGACTCCACAAACAAGACAAACAGGTTTGTCTTTTACATATGTAAACAGATATTCTGCCTCCCACTTGTCCAGAAAGCTCCTGTTTTCTGCCTTTCTTTTCGCCATTTTTGGGAAGGGATAGCGCGCTGACAGTTGTATGTTGCTATGACTACTGTCACAGAGGAGAGGGCGTCTCTGGGTCCTGTCCTGATTGGCGCGCGAAAACAACAGCAGAGCATTATGGGATTCGTAGTATTAGCGGTGAATGCGCTGTATAATACCGGCGGGCCAGCTCTAGTAGTAATTTGGTATTGTCTCGCGGGCCTAATATGGCCCGCGGGCCAGAGTTTGACACCCATGGTCTAGAGGCATAGCCAATGACTAGAAAGCAGATAACAGAATGAGTCATACTGATCTGTACCAGCAGATCGTTGACCTCAACTGTCAATACTAAAGACTGGTCTAATAGTACTGTTACAGGAACTATATCCCTAATCCTTCTGCCCAAACACAGACATTGACCTGTGGGCAGGATATAACACATGACTCTACTGTGCCACACCCCCAGCCAGGAGTCATGTACAGTGGCTTCCGAAAGTATTCACCCCCCTCTGCCTTTTTCCTTTTTTGTTGCCTTACAACCTGGAATTAAAATGGATTTTTGGGGGGTTTGTATCATTTGATTTCCACAACATGCCTACCACTTTCAAGATTACATTTTTTAAATTTATTTTGAAATAAGAGACAAAAACAAAACTTGAGCATGCATAACTATTCACCCCCCAAGTCAATACTTTGTAGAGCCACCCTTTGCTGCAAGTCTCTTGGGGTATGTCTCTATAAGCTTGGTACATCTAGCCACTGGGATTTTTCCCCATTCTTCAAAAGGCAAAACTGCGCCAGCTCTTTCAAGTTGGATGGGTTCCGCTGATGTACAGCAATCTTTAAGTCATACCACAGATTCTCAATTGGATTGAGGTCCGGGCTTTGACTAGGCCATTCCAAGAGATTTAAATGTTTCCCCTTAAACCACTCGAGTGTTGCTTTAGCAGTATGCTTTCGGTCATTGTCCTGCAGGAAGGTGAACCTCAGGCCCAGTCTCAAATCGAGGACTGAAACAGGTTTCCCTCAAGAATTTCCTTGTATTAAACGCCATCCATCATTCCTTCAATTCTGACCAGTTTACCTGCCGATGGGAAAAACATCCCCACAGCATGATGCGGCTACCACAATGCTTCACTGTGGAGATGGTGTTCTCGGGGTGATGAAGTGTTGGGTTTGTGCCAGACATAGCGTTTTCCTTGATGGCCAAAAGCTCAATTTTAGTCTCATCTGACCAGAGTACCTTCTTCCATATGTTTGGGGAGTCTCCCACATGCCTTTTGGCTTAATTTTTTCTTGAAGCATTGGCTTTTTTTCTGGCCACTCTTCCGTAAAGCCCAACTTTGTGGACTACGGCTTAAAGTGCTACTATTGGCAGATACTCCACTGTGGAGCTTTGCAGCTCCTTCAGGGTTATCTTTGGTCTCTTTGTTGCCTCTCTGATTAATGCCCTCCTTGCCTGGTCTGTGAGTTTTGGTGGGCGGCCCTCTCTTGGCAGGTTTGTTGTGGTGCCATATTCTTTAATAATGGATTTAATGGTGCTCCGTAGGATGTTCAAAGTTTCATTTTTTTTTTATAACCAACCCTGAACTGTACTTCTCCACAACTTTGTCCCTGACCAGTTTGGAGCACTCCTTGGTCTTCATAGTGCCGCTTGCTTAGTGGTGTTGCACTCTGGGGCCTTTCAGAACAGGTATTTATGTGACACTTAATTTAACTCCACCTTTGTGCAATCTAACTAATTATGTAACTTCTGAAGGTAATTGGTTGCTCCAGATCTTATTTAGGGGCTTCATAGCAAAGGGGGTGAATACATATGCACGCACTACTTTTCCATTTTTTACACTTCACCAGTTGACTATTATGTCCATTTGTCACGTTGCTGATAATGGATGGACCAATGCGCAGCGTGATTTGAATTCCACATTTATTTAAAGTGAAACTTCGCAACGAAACGTGACTTACGTGGTGCAACAAACAATATCCCACAAATACAGGTGGGAACAGGGACACCTTAAGTATGATCCCCAATTAGAGACAACGAACATCAGCTGCCTCTAATTGGGAACCATACCAAGAGCACCAACATAGAAATGAAAAGACTAGAACACCCCCCTAGTCACGCTCTGACTTAAACACCATAGAGAACCGAGGCTCTCTGGTCAGGGCGTAACACCATTACATGAAATTTAAATTACAGGTTGTAATGCAACAAAATAGGAAAAACGCCGAGAACTTTTGCAAGGCACTATTTTTTTTACCTGAATTCATCTCCTTTCATTGAGGCACATTTTCAAGTCTTTAGACACCCAGAGCTTGTTGTGTTAATGACAGTATCCTCACAGAACTGGATGTGACGTCAAACCAATCCTTGAGCTCCTCCCTACTCTCCTCACCTAAATGGATTTCTCTACAGAGTTTTCGCGTTTCACCTGCTGCCTGTATCTCAGTAGGAGATGGATAACGTTATAGTCTGATTTCCCGATGGGTGCTCTGCACACTGCCTTGTATGCGTCCTCTACGTTGCCATAACACTGATCCAGGATGTGAGTTGGACAGGTGACATACTGTTGCAGAGTGGAGGTGTGCGCGGAGAGGGAGAGCGTATGAAAATCCCCAAGCACAAATACTGGCTGGTCAGTTGATCGTGAAAATGCAACAGTCTAATCCTGTCAGCAGCTTCCTTATTGTTAGGTCCAGGCACATAGACCAGAGTAACGGTAATATGTTTGAACTTGCGTGGTAGATACAAGGAGAATCTCAGTCTCTGGTGAACACTTGTTCAATCACATTACACTGCGTGGCCCAAGTATTATCGACAAAGATACATAGCCCTCCCGCCTATTGATTTGTGTGACGTTGTTTTGTCTCGATCTGCTCTAATGACAGTGTATCCATCAATATTCTCCTGCTTGAGCCATGTTTCTGTAAAGTAGATTAACCTCTAGGGGGTGTGGGACGCTACGGTCACACCTGGCCAACATCCAGTGAAATTGCAGAGCGCCAAATTCAAAAACAGAAATACTCATTAAACATGCAAGTGTTATACATCGGTTTAAAGATCAACTTCTTGTTAATCCAACCACGGTGTCAGATTTCAAAAAGGCTTTACGGTGAAAGCACACCATGCGATTATCTGAGAACAGCGCCCAGCAGACAAATCATTACAAAGAGTAACCAGCCAAATAGAGGAGTTACACAAGTCAGAAATAGTGATAAAGTGAATCACTTACCTTTGATCTTCATATGGTTGCACTCACAAGACTCCCATTTACTCAATAAATGTTCGATAGTCCCTCTTTAAATCCAAAAAACTCAGTTTTGTTCAGTAATCCACAGGCTCAAAGGCAGTCACAACAGACAGACAAAATCTGTAAAGTTCGTAGAAACATGTCAAATGATGTTTAATCAATCCTCGGATTGTTTTTAGTCATAATAATCAATAACATTTCAACCGGACAAAAGCTTTGTCTATATGAAAGGTGTGCTCTCGGTCGCACGCATGAAAAAACCTTGACACTGCAGGGTCCACTCATTCAGACTGGTCTTCCTCCCTCATTCTTCAGAATACAAGCCTGAAACAATTTCTAAAGACTTGACATCTAGTGGAAGCGCAATTTGAGTCCTAAGTCAATGGATACTGTAATGGCATTAATAGAAAACTACACCAAAAAAAATCCCACTTCCCGGATGGATTTCCCTCAGATTTTCTCCTGCCATATCAGTTCTGTTATACTCAGACATTACTTGAACAGTTTTGGAAACTTTAGTGTTTTCTATCCAAATGTACCAATTATATGCATATCCTAGCTTCTGGGCCTGAGTAGCAGGCAGTTTACTTTGGGCACGCTTTTCATCCGGAGGTGAAAATAGTGCCCCCTACCTTAATGAGGTTAAATTACTTCTCCTAAAGTCCTCTTCAAATTTAGCCCTTGCCGCTAACTCATCCAGGTTATTATTTAATGACCGCACATTTGACAGGGTGATCACCGGGAGCGGGTGACGTCTTCCCCGCCTCTAATCTGTTCCTGATACCAGCTCTTGAGCCGGAACGGAACATCGAACAAACACGAGTAGACATGAAACACACAAACAGAATCAATAACGCCTGGGGAAAGAATCAAAGGAGTGACAGATATAGGGGAGGTAATCAGAAAAGTGATGGAGTCCAGGTGCTCAAAAATGAGTAAACGTGACACAAACCTATATTTTTTTAAGGTTTGTATCAAAACTAAAGTGGCCAAATAACTTCTTAAAAATAAACAATCTGCTTTACAAGGGGTGTAGAGCCTAACTGGCATATACAGTTGAAGTCGGAAGTTTACATACACTTAGGTTGGAGTCATTAAAACTCGTTTTTCAACCACTCCACAAATTTCTTGTTAACAAAATATAGTTTTGGCAAGTCGGTTAGGACATCTACTTTGTGCATGACACAAGAAATGGTGTTTACAGAGATTATTTCACTACCACAATACCAGTGGGTCAGAAGTTTATATACATACAAGTTGACTGTGCCTTTTAAACAGCTTGGAAAATTTCAGAAAATAACGCCATGGCTTTAGAAGCTTCTGATAGGCTAATTGACATAATGAGTCAACTGGAGGTGTACCTGTAGATGTATTTCAAGGCCTACCTTCAAACTCAGTGCCTCTTTGCTTGACATCATGGGAAAAATCAAAAGAAATCACTCAAGACCTCATAAAACAAATTGTAGACCTCCATTTCTGATTCATCCTTGGGACAATTTCCAAACGCCTGAATGTACCACGTTCATCTGTACAAACAATAGTACGCAAGTATAAACACCATGGGACCACGCAGCCGTCATACCGCTCAGGAAGGAGACGCGTTCTGTCTCCTAGAGATTAACGTACTTTGGTGTGAAAAGTGCAAATCAATCCCAGAACTACAGCAAAGGACCTTGTGAAGATGCTGGAGGAAACAGGTACAAAAGTATCTATATCCACATAACCTGAAAGGCCACTCAGCAAGGAAGAAGTCACTGCTCCAAAACCGCCATGAAAAAGCCAGACTACGGTTTGTCACTGCACATGGGGACAAAGATCATACTTTTTGGAGAAATGTCCTGATGAAACAAAAAAAGAACTGTTTGGCCATAATGACCATTGTTGTGTTGGGAGGAAAAAGGGAGGCTTGCAATCCGAAGAACACCATCCCAACCGTGAAGCACGGCGGTGGCAGCATCATGTTGTGGGGGTGCTTTGCTGCAGGAGGGTCTGGTGCACTTCACAAAATAGATGGCATCCCGAGGAATGAAAACTATGTGGCTCTATTGAAGCAACATCAAGACATCAGTCAGGAAGTTAAAGCTTGGTCGCAAATGGACAATGACCCCAAGCATACTTACAAAGTTGTGGCAAAATGGCTTAAGGACAACATAGTCAAGGTATTGGAGTGGCCATCAAAGCCCTGACCTCAATCCTATAGAAAATTTGTGGGCAGAATTGAAAAAGTGTGTGTGAGCAAAGAGGCCTACACACCAGCACTGTCAGGAGGAATGGGCCAAAATTCATCCAACTTAGTGTGGGAAGCTTAAGGAAGGCTACCCGAAATGTTTGATCCAAGTTAAACAATTTAAAGGCAATGCTACCAAATACTAATTGAGTGTGTACACTTCTGACCCACTGGGAATGTGATGAAAGAAATAAAATCTGAAAAATATTCTCTACTATTATTCTGACATTTCACATTCTTAAAATAAAGTGGTGATCCTAACTGACCTGAGACAGGGAATTTTTTACTAGGATTAAATGTCTAATTGTGGAAAAACTGAGTTTAAATTCATTAAGCTAAGGTGTATGTAAACTTCAACTGTATATTGCCGGATAGTAGTGTTTGTCAAGCAGGAACGAAGGGCACTGTGTCCTGGTGGTGTTGCCGTTCATGCCCTCCCCATTGACTAGTAGACTGTGTAAACGCAACAAAAAAATAGGAAAAACGCCAAGGGGGATGAATACTTCTGCAAGGCACTGTAGATGGTTGCTATCATACTTTAAATAAAATCATGCAAGAGAAATGGCCACATAGATACCGCCAGCGACATGACCACGATACCCAGTAGTAAGCACCACACCGGAGAAATGGTCGCCGGCTTTATCAACTCGTACTGTAGTACAACCCAATCAGCCACACAAAACTGTTGCGTGGCAACAAATCTGCCCAATTAGATGATTTGCTTTCCATACACCCACTTGCCCATTCTCATAACTGCATACATATTTTGTCCATTTTTTTAAATAACAAATCAGAAATAGTGTTAATGTTGTAAATGACAATTGTAGCTGGAAACGGCCGATTTAAAAAAAAAAAAAATTGAATCTACATAGGCGTACAGAGGCCCATTTATCAGCAACCATCACTCCTGTGTTCCAATGGCATGTTGTTAGCTAATCCAAGTTTGATTTTAAAAGGCTAATTGGTCACTAGAAAACCCTTTTTCAATTATGTTAGCACTAATTAAAGAAGCAATGAAACTGGCCTTCTTTAGACTAGTTGAGCATCACCATTCATGGGTTTGATTACAGGCTCAAAATGGCCAGAAACAAATCTGTCTATTCCGTGCGAGAAATTTAAGATCTCGTACAACGCTGTGTACTACTCCCTTCACAGAACAGCGCAAACTGGCCCTTACCAGAATAGAAAGGAGTGGGAGGCCTCGGTGCACAACTGAGCAAGAGGACAAGTACATTTAGTGTCTAGTTTGAGAAACAGACGCCTCACAAGTCCCCACCTGGCAGCTTCATTAAATAGTATCCGCAAAACACGAGTCTGGTTGAGAGAATGCCAAGAGTGTGCAAAGCTGGCAAAGGGTGGCTACTTTGAAGAATCTGTTTAACACTTTTGGCTACTCCATGATTCCATATGTGTTATTTCATAGTTTTTATATTTTCTATTATTCTACAATGTAGAAAATAGTAAAATTTAAGAAAAACCCTTATGTCCAAACTTTTTTGACTGGTACTGTTCATTTGAATTGATCGCACTGAATTCCGAACCTCAAGGTCTTGCAGTATTGCTGGCTTTATTTTCGACCTGCTAAGTAACTACTTGATTGGTTAATGTCAACTGCTGTCTTATAGATTATGAATCAGTGCCTTATATCACGTTTCAGGTATGACCCAGATGCAGACAGTGTCGAAGAAACGTATATTTCTAATACATGGGTGGTCAAAGGCAGGCAGCTGTCAGTAATCCAGAGAGAGTCCAGAACGGCAGGCAGGGTCAGGGCAGGCAGGGGTCAATAATCCAGTGAGGTGGGGCGAGGTACAGAATGGCAGGCTCAGGGTCAGGGCAGGCAGAACTGTCAAAACCGGGAAGGACTAGAAAACAGACAGGAGCAGGGCAACAAACGCTGGTAGGTTTCACAAAAAACTGGCAACACAAGTATAAATACACAGGGGATAATGGGCGACACCTGTAGGGGGGGGGTTGGAGACAGGCGAAACAGATCAATTATGAAAACCAGCATTGTTAGACTTTGGCCCAGATTTGAGAAATGATTAATTGAGCCTGAGCTGAGGTTTCTAAAGTTTTTACTTAAACACATTTGACTTTTAACATTTTGACCTATTTTCAGCTCAAAAGGCAACCTCAGCCTTAAATACTAATTTGCCTCCATCATAACCTGTGGAGTCCGATGACCCTGTGCTTCCGACACCTGTACAACAGTCAAGACCAACCACCAACAGACAGCCAAGAAAAATAAAACACAAGGTCAACCATCAAGATGAGGATGAAGAGCTGCTTGCGTTTGTCAGGAAGCCAATCCCTTCTGCTGCTACCTCGAAGGATGAGGCATTTGTACACAGCCTTGTGCAAGAGCTGAAGTAAATAGGAAGAAACAAGGGACGTCTGAAAGTGAAACTACTATCGTTGATTGTAAACTGGCAAGAAAAGGCGCTAACAACATTGTCCCTCCCCCAAAGTAAAATCATTCGTTCAGAGTTTTTGATATTTCAATGTCCTGATCACGTCTGGTGTGGATGGTCAAAATAAACATGTGGTTGCAAGCTCGTGCACCATGTAGTCAGCATGTTGGGTTAACACTATGGTTTTGGCATGCTCTCATGAACATGTGTTCACTGGACTTTAACAAGACAGCATCCAAACCAAATATGTGTCTCTTTATTTGCTCTGCAGAGGACCAAGATCCAATGAACTGGAGTGAAAGTCCTTGAACCAAAGTTCATGTTTGATCTGCATGTACATATATACCTATTAGCATTGTATCTAACTGTCCAGTGTTGAGATGGAGATGAGTGGCCTCATGAGTGTTCTGCTGGTCACATCAGCAGCCTTGCTGTTTATAGCTAACGGACAGAGCAACTATGATATGTTGAGGGAGGTTGACAAGAAACATGTTGACATGGCTATAAGATATGCAAATAAGAATAGTGAGTTTCAGAAAAACAAAAAAGAGCACCTCAATTTTTTTCAACTTCTTGGACAACCTGAGGTAAGATTTTAATTATTAATGTTCGTTTTTTTTCATGTATGATTAACTGTATCAAAAAATTATAAATGGCTCCTTCCATCTTTGTCTACAGATCAATGGTCGGGAATTTAATATCAACTTGTTGTTGAAAGCAACAGAATGCACTAAGGCCAGTAGTGATAGTGAACATAAACATCACCCTGAATGTCACTTTAAATCCAGAAGGGTGAGTAGTTCAGATCCTCCATGTGTCTTATATCCTCTTATCGCTTGGTAACATGCCATAGCTGTGTGTCTTAAGTATCCACATACTATTTGAAATAGTTTTCTTGTAAAGGATAAGGATACATTGAGCACATTGGACTGCTCCAGATAACTGCATGCTCTGGTTTAGAGCAGTGCTTCATAGTAAGGATCCTCCATGTGCATGATTAGAGTTGTGGCCCTCTGATCATTTGATTTGTGAAGATAATGAAGCTGAAGTACAAGAGGTGTAGATTTCAGTTAAGTTATTGAATTTACCTAGACTCTGAAGGAGGTCAGTACAAGCTCACCCATGTCCAAATGCAGGAATTTAGTGTTTAGGGCTCCCATGTGGCGCAGCGGTGTCACTACAGTCCCTGGTTCGAATCCAGGTTGTATCACATCGGCCCGTGATTGGGAGTCCCATAGGGCGGCGCACAATTGGCCCACCATCGTCCGGGTTGGCCCGTCATTGTAAATAAGAATTTGTTCAACTGACTTGCCTAGTTAAATAAAGGTTAAATGTAACCACATCTATACAGTTTTACTTAATGTGCTTTCTCTGTTTCTGCAGCCCTATATAAACTGTGTTGTTTGCAGCAAAGACTTCCATGACAGCACTGACCCCTACATTGACTGTGTTCTCCAAAAAGATGTGAAGAAGGTAATACGCTTCAAAAACACAGAAAAGATGACGTACATAAAAAAACGACTTTAAAATACAAATTTTGTTCAATTGTAATTTCATAAACTTTTTCTCCTGACAAAATCATTGTTTTTATATGAATATTATTTTCAGCAAGATGACATCCGACATAACAAGTGTTCACCTCTTCAACATGGAGGGTATTCAATTTTAGCCTTACGTGACAAAGAAGACCTTCAGACTGGATGCCTTGGCTGTTTCTGATAACTAATGAAAGTACTTGTCCAGCACTGATGGTCAGAGGCTGTCCTTATAAAGCACTTCTGTCTTTGGATTTATAATGTAGCCTTTTGGGAGTTTCGGTTGGAATTTGCAACACAATTCAATTGTCTCAAACTCTTTCCAATTTTGAATCCCTTTTATTATCGTAATCCACATAGATAAATATTCTAAACGTACCCTTTTCTGATTCTCCACATATATTTAAAGAAAAAGGGAGAGAACAGTCTGCTACTTAGTATTCACATGGATTACCCCACCGCTTATTTCAATGTTGTACGTTTACGAAATAATATTACTGTTGAAAGTAAAGCTTACTCTAATTTAACCAGTATGAGGGGTGAAAAATGATTGCATCAAATGAAATAAACAAATGAAATAAGGATGTTATTGGATTCTTTTTTTCTACAATTTTGGGAAGACAATTGCCTGTATGTCTTGCAGTGTAAAATGATTGCAGCTCTGTTTCTACTTCTCTCAGGGCAGAGTGCCTACAGTCTCATCTCTGGACAGCCAGGTCTGCCTGTGACAGCAGACCACTACCAGGTTTTTATAGGTAACATAATGAACTGGTCTGGGCCCTATGGCCAGGCTGTGTTCACTGAGTCTGCACATTGTCAATTCAGTATTTTCCTCAGTCACTGTGATCATATGTCTGCCATCATGTACAACTGTGTCTGTAGACAAAACAGCATTAAAGTTTGCTTTGGGTTTTGCCTTTCCAATAGGTGATATTTTTATTTTAGATTTGTTTACGGGTTGGTTAACAACAACCGACAAGTGAGCAACTATTGGGCAAAAGACGGAATTGGCTTATTTTGATGGGTGGATCAGCTTTAATTTTGCAGAAGGATTTCTTCCATCAATGTAATTGTCTGCATCATTTCCAATCCACCATAAATGTTTTTGAATATACCTTTATTTTTCCCCGCAAACCCTACCACCCCTCCCCCAATTGGAGTAAACAAATAAACAAAAACACTTTGGCTCTACCTAAGGTTTATACATTTTACAGACAATCCATTTTACAATAGTTATATTTTGTTTGTTTAGTCCTTCCTCTATTTCTGATGTCCATCCAGTTTGATTTCTATTTGTAACTGTGCTATTTCACAACATTTCTGAACCTATATACAGTTGTTATTAGTCACTCCATTTAACCCCTCCCATCTCTTAACATCATCCATTTTGGATTTCTAGTTGCCATATTTTTCAACTGTGCTGTGATGCTTCACAAAAGTACTGAACCAGCTTCTACAGATTTGTAAATTAGTGAATTTTTTTTTGCTAAAATAAATGACTTTTCAAATCACCCAGTATTGCTATCTGCAGCGTTAATTCTAGGTCAATGTTGCAATTCATCAGCCATTCCTGGACCTGTGGCCAAAAATGACCTACAAATGGACAGTACCAAAATAAATGACTCTGCCTCCTCACAGAAAAATCTGCTGAGCTGGAAAGATTGTTACATATGGGGATACATTCTATTGGTTGCAAGAATTTTGTATAATTTAAATTGAAAAATGTGAAGTTTTGAATGCCATGGAATAGGTACATCGAAAATCTCAATTTTGCAATTTATATGGCACAGCTGTCAATTTCCTTATCCTTAAAGGGAATTGGTATATTTTTCTTTACCCATTTATGGTCTTTAATGCAGGGCCGACAGACAAGTTCCTTACTTTTTCCCCCTTCCATTTTTTTGTGGTAATGCTGCAATTAGTTGGTTGTAATTTTGGGTAGATTAGACATTTCCATCTGTCTGTGTTAGCTGCATGTATGACAACTCCACCAGTCCTATTTATGATATAATTTACAAAAATTGTAACGAGTGTGCTGGGAGTCAGAAAGCAAGTTCAGGGAGTGCATAATTTAATGAACAAAACAAGAAACAGAAACATATAGGGAAGGAACCAAAGGGAGTGACACACACACACACACACACACACACACACACACACACACACACACACACACACACACACACACACACACACACACACACACACACACACACACACACACACACACACACACACACACACACACACACACACACACACACATCCGGGAAGTGATGGAGTCCAGGTGTGCATAATGATGGTGACAGGTGTGTGTGCGCCATAACGAGCAGCCTGGTGACCTAGAGGCCGGAGATGGAGCACACGTGACAATTATACCTTTTTTAAACATTTTATTGAAATCTCTTTTTTTTTTAAGCACAATATTTGTTGTATTATTTGTTCTGAAATTGCAACCAACTTTAAGGCTTATTTAAAAAATAACGAGATTGTTTTCAAACAACCGAAAGTGAACAGTTGTAATCTGAAAAGTACTCTTTAAGAATGTGAAATGTCAGAATGATAGCGAGAATGATTGATTTATTTATTTCATCACATTCCCAGTGGGTCAGAAGTTTACATATACTAATTGAGTGTTTGGTAACATTGCCTTTAAATTATTTAAGTTGGGTCAAATCTTTTGGGTAGCCTTCCACAAGCTTCCCACAATAAGTTGGGTGAATTTTGGCCCATTCCTCCTGACAGAGCTGGTGTAACTGAGTCAGGTTTGTAGGCCTCCTTGCTCGCACATGCTTTTTTAATTCTGCCCACAGATTTTCTATAGGATTGAGGTCAGGGCTGATGGCCACTCCAATACCTTGACTTTGTTTTAACTTCCTGACTGGTGTCTTGAAATGTTGCTTCAATATATCCACATAATTATCCATCCTCATTATGCTATCTATTTTGTGAAGTGCACCAGACCCTCCTGCAGCAAAGCACCCCCACAACATGATGCTGCCACCCCCGTGCTTCACGGTTGGGATGGTGTTCTTCGGCTTGTAAGCCTCCCCCTTTTTCCTCCAAACATAACGATGGTCATTATGGCCAAACAGTTCTATTTTTGATTCATCAGACCAGAGGAATTTCTCCAAAAACTACGATGTTTGTCCTCATGTGCAGTTGCAAACCATAGTATGGCTTTTTTAATGGAGGTTTTGGAGCAGTGGCTTCTTCTTTGCAGAGCGGCCTTTCAGATTATGTCGATATGGGACCCGTTTGACTGTGGATATAGATACTTCTGTACCCGTTTCCTCCAGCATCTTCACAAGGTCCTTTGCTGTTGTTCTGGGATTGATTTGCACTTTTCGCACCAAAGTACATTCATCTCTAGGAGACAGAACGCGTCTCCTTCCTGAGCAGTATGACGGCTGCGTGGTCCCATGGTGTTTATACTTGCGTACTATTGTTTGTACAGATGAACGTGGTACCTTCAGGCATTTGGAAATTGCTCCCAAAGATGAACCAGACTTGTGGAGGTCTACAATTTTTTTTCTTAGGTCTTGGCTGATTTCTTTAGATTTTTCCATGATGTCAAGCAAAAAGGCACCGAGTTTGAAGGTAGGCCTTGAAATACATCCACAGGTACACCTCCAATTGACTCAAATGATGTCAATTAGCCTATCAGAATCTTCTAAAGCCATGACATAATTTGCTGGAATTTTACAAGCTGTTTAAAGGCACAGTCAACGTAGTGTATGTAAACTTGTGACCCACTGGAATTTTGATAGTGAAATAAATCTGTCTGTTGGAAAAATTACTTGTCATGCACAAAGTAGATGTCCTTGCCAAAACTATAGTTTGTTAACAAGTTAATAACTCCAACCTAAGTGTATGTAAACTTCCGACTTCAACTGTACATGAAAACTGCCTTTACCATAATCATGCATGATTTAATGTGAGAATTGTCACTCTGTCATCAATTACCTGAACACTTCAGTTATAGCGACAAGGATAGACGGACATGGTGTCCACGCGGCACCATGGGGAAAGAAATGGACACATAATCGAGTCAGGGTACGTTGGGCTCAAGCCAGACAGAATTTGGGAAACTGGTATCTACAGTAGTTATGAGGGGCTCAGGTGTCCCTCCGACAGTGAGGAGAAACAGTAACAGAACACAAGGTCAAAAAAACCAAATAGGAGCTGCAGAGACCAGTAGAAAGGGAACTACGACCAGTCAGCATTTCTATGACTTTTGCAGCATAACTGAGACACGGCCCGAGCAGTGCAACAGAGGAGCAACAAGGGGGTGAGGGGCTACCCCAGCGACAACAAGGGAGTCAGTGACTAAACTAACAACAGCGACAAGGGAGTCGGGGACTACCCTCACAACAAGGGAGTCGGACTGGGGCAGGAGCACTAAATCACCCAGGGCCATCATCCCAACCTGTGCGACAGATGCATGCCTGCATTTGGGGGGCAGTAGCCCCAGCCTAACCGGAACCCATGCCCCGCCCAAGCCCGCGGGGCACCCCCAGCTCATATTCAGACAGCGGCTTGAGTCAGAGAGACGCTTGGGGGGGAAACCACCACCGCCCCTAACCCATTAAGCCTATTCTTGTGGGAGACCTGGGATCGAATCCTGTCAGTTTGAAAATATCAGTTAGCTCCCTGAGTTAAAGCCAAGGCCTCATCACATAAAACCATGGTTAAGGTATTGTTGCAAGGGGAGAAACCAGCCAAGAACAGCTGTATTTTGCATTTCTTTTGCAGCAATACACAATAGAGCCTCTAGTAGGTCGGTAGAGCTTGGCGAGTGCCGGAGGGAAGGAGGTTGAGATGGCGGAAGCAGAAGTGTTGTTTGAAGCTGAAAGTGTGTCGAGTACAGTTAGTGAGAAGGATGAGTGGACAACAGTGAAATGGAACAAAAAGGGCTAAAATTGTTGTGGAAAACGAGTGATGAATCGTTGCTTTTTGTAGTACATTTCTTTTTGGACAAGGATGTTCATTTGGTAAAACCTTTTGAAGTCACAAGGATGGTGAAGGCGGCGCTGGGAAAACTGGATGCAGTCAAAGTAACCAGGAGTGGTATGGAGTTGATATCTAAAGGGCAAAATTAGCCTAGTGGTTAGAGCGTTGGGCCAGTAACTGAAAGGTTGCTGGATTGAATCCCTGAGCTGACAAGGTAAAAAGATCGTTCTGACCCTGAACATGGAAGTTAACCCACTGTTCCCCGGTAGGCTGTCATTGTAAATAATCATTTGTTTTTAACAATTAAAGTGGAAAGCTTTGATTTTCAGAGCAGGGCATCAGTAAAAGGTGTTCTCTGGCATCCCGGTTGGACATTAGAAATCAGTATCTTAGGCTAAACATTCCAGGAGTAATTAATGCACGTCGCTTAACCCAACGGAAAATGAGAAAAAGGAGTAACGTTTAACTGCATTATTGATGTTTGCGTATCTACTGGGATATATAAGATAAGCCGTGAGGTCATTCATGCAATGCAAGAAGTGTAAAAAGTTTGGCCACGTGTCAGATGTTTGCAGACGAATATTGAATAGTCTAAATGTAAAATGTTGCAACTTCACGGTGGGAACCACACATGTGAAGATCATCGGTTCACCTACTCTGCGTCTCACAAAGACACGGCGGTTGGAACGAAAAATCTCAAATTTGGACTCATACCGGTCTAATGTCCATTGCTCGTGTTTCTTGGCCCAAGCAAGTCTCTTCTTATTATTGGTGTGGTTTCTTTGTAGCAATTTGACCATGAAGGCCTGATTTCACACAGTCTCCTCTGAGCAGTTGATGTTGAGATGTGTGTTACTAACTTTGAAGCATTTATTTGGACTGCAATTTCTGAGGCTGGTAACTAATGAACTTATCCACTGCAGCAGAGGTAACTCTGGGTCTTCCTTTCCTGTGGCGGTCCTTATGAGAGCCAGTTTCATCATAGCGCTTGATGGTTTTTATGTCAGCACTTTCCGCATTGACTGACCTTCATGTCTTAAAGTAATGGACTATCGTTTCTCTTTGCTTATTTGAACTGTTCTTACCATAATATGGACTTGGTCTTTTACCAAATTGGGCTATCTTCTGTATTTAAAAAAAAAAAAAGATTTATGTAGGCAAGTCGGTGAAGAACAAATTCTTATTTACAATGACGGCCTACCCCAGCCAAACCGTAACCCAGACAACGCTGGGCCAATTATGCGCCGCCCTATGGGACTCCTAATCACGGCCGGTTGTGATAAAGCCTGTAGTGACGCTTCTAGCACTAAGATGCAGTGCCTTGCGCCACTCGGGATCTCACAAACGCAGACCATGTGTAATCACACCAGCCCAGGACCTCTGACAATCGTGCAGATGAAGAAGCCGGATGTAGAGGGGGGAGGGATGGTTCTGAGGATTATTTGTGTCTGTAATAAAGCCATTTTGATTGGCTGGGCCTGGCTCCCCAGTGGGTGGATCTTTGCCCACCCATGGCTGCGCCTCTGCCCAGACATGAAATCCATAGATTACGGCCTAATTTATTTAAATTGACTGAGTTGTTGCGTTTATATTTTTGTTCAGTATACTTGTGGATATATATATATATATATATATATATGTACCAGTCAAGTTCTAAAACCTACTCATTCAAGGGTTTTTCTTTATTTTACTATTTTCTACATTGTAGAATAATAGTCTAGACAAACTATGAAATAACACACGGAATCATGTAGTACTGCCAAATTCTCTAAAATGACAGTGGAGGCGGTTTATGGTATAGAAATTAACATTAAATTATCTGGAAACGATTCTGGTGGACATTCCTGCTGTCATCATGCCAATTGCACATTCCCTCAACTTGAGGCCATTGTGTTGCGTGACAAAACTGCATATTTTGAGTGGCCTTTTATTGTCCCCAGCACAAGGTGCACCTGTGTAATGATCATGCTGTTTAATCAGCTTATTGAGTTGCCACACCTGTCAGGTGGATGGATTATCTTAAAGGATAAAATGCTCAAGGAAGTAAACAAATTTGTGCACAAAATTTGAGAGATATGCTTTTTGTGCATACATTTCTGGGTTATTTTATTTCAATTAAAATTGTTGCGAACCCCATTATATACCAAAGAAGCGCCTCTAGCACAGATAGAACAATGAGACCGATATTTCACCAGATGTATAAATGTGAAGCATAAGGTTGGCGTTTCCACTCACTACAAAATATGGTGATGAGAGGAAGCCCAGTGGCCGGCAAGGGGAGAAGATGGACCAAGATCGATTGACAGACATTTGGTCTCCATACAGTTTTCTGTTTCCAAAACTATAATGCAACAGAGTGGACTACCCTTTGCCAAAGTATAAAAAAAAAGGTGTTGTTTAGGAGTGCAAGGGCAAGTAGGCGTTCCCTAATGGAAATAAATGCTAGAGCGGCCATCTCACTAGCTCGTGGTTTGCTCTGCCCACCTCCTTGTCTGTTAAGCCCACTATGGTTAATTTGCACCCAATGGAAACGACAGGCTCTGGTCAATCTTGAGGTCGTTTTGAAAATCTTTGCCTCCAAGTCTGCCGGAAAAGCACAAGTAGACCCTCCAGCCCAGTAGGTGGTGGCGATCAGAGGAAGAAGCCCAACTCGGCCTCCATCCAGCAAATGGCGTTTCTCGTTGTTTTGTCAATCAAACGAGGTCAATGAGTGTCAAATTTGAGCAACACAAACATGAATTGTTTATTTGCTACGTGAGGTTACGAGTGTACTGATAAGTAAGACACGTGACATCCTGGTAACTACGAGGCGAAAAAAACACAGCGGTGTCTTGATGGCTATGGCTTAGATGAGGCTAGTAGGATTGCATCTCTCCCTTGAATACATGCAGTTGACGTCAATAACCCTCATCGAATATTCAAAAGAGGGTGACAATAATAATAATATCCACCAATCCAAATAAAGGATAGGCGGGAGATAGACAGCCCACTGAGCAACTTTGTGGACAACGACTCATTGTTAGGGCGGAGAGACATGCATCTTGTCAGTATTTCCATAATCTTTGCTGTAATGAACCAAATGTTGGCATAGTCATCAACAGAAGACCAAAAAAAAGTTGCATGCTGGGAAGATGGCCGACACCAGTGCGGCTAGTGAAGAATGAGAGGACGGGGAACCGAATACAGTTCTTGCGGCAAATGCCATCAATCGTTTTAAAAACGATTTCCGGTGTAGTTGCGTTCGAGTTACCAGGGCAAACAATACTTATGTCAGTGTGAATAAGTTAAACGCATTGTCAATAACACCAACCCATGTCCGCTCCTGGATAGAGAGGACAGAGCGAGTCGAATTGAAACCGAGCCTACTAAACGTTAGCTAGGTCAGACAGTTTGCAACAACAAAAAAAAACGGTGTCATTGCATGGACGTCCCATGAACTACAGTATTATTCCACCATTTAACTAGCTAATTAATTTGAGTAAATGAGTTAAATTGGTCAAGCGATATAGTGAAGGTTTTTTTTATTTTACGGGCTGGTTGTCACTCGTATGTTTCGCTAACTTCTTGGGAGTGTTCACCGTCAGATGACACTCATTGCTCCCAGTTAGATACAATACTGGCTACTCACGGCACCACCCATCTGGATACTCCTCTTGCGTTGACAAACATGTAAGTACATGTTAGTGATTTGTCATTTTGTAGCTAGCTTTGTTACCATATTAACCCATTGGTTTTTATTTTATTTTTATATGACGGTTACGTAGCTGGGCCAGCTGACGCCTTGTAGCCGTCCTAGCTACTAGCTAGTCTTCTTTACAGTACGAACTTACTACCTGAAATGCACCTGGCCTTAGACACTTGTTGCCAATGGCATATTTTCCTGCTAGTGTTAGCTACATAACCATTGCCACTGATACTTGCTAAATAATTTGAATGATTTTTTGTTTATTATCCAGCGTTATTTGCAACTAACGTTACAGGTATACATACATTTCACTGGCATAACAAGTTCAATTCGGCGCATGTGATAAATGCAACTTGACTTTGATTTATTTTAGATTTGCAGCTTAGTTAACTAGCTTACGTTATGCCAGTTCAGTTTGACATTTAGCGTCCTGCTGCTAACTAGGCTAGCTACACATACTGTAGCTAACTAGTTTACTAAAAACATGATAGCACTGCATTAATCTGGATAGGGTGTTTGTCTTCAGGATAGCTCAACTAGCTAACTGTGGCATTAGTAGTTAGTTGAGGAAAATCGTCAAAGGTTGAGTGGGAACATTCCTTATGCTGAAGGGCAAATTGGTTAGTTACCTGTTCAAATTTACTTCAGGGGAGGTTGGGTATGAGAATGGGATCAGTACGTGTACTCTAACATTACTGCAGTGTGTCTGAACTCTATTCGAGGCCTAACTAAAGAGACTGTCAACATGTTTTAATGACCAGCTATAATCAGTGTATTTGGACGTAGCATACTTTTAGCATTAGGCTACCAACCAGAAATACTAGAAGTAGTACTTGCCTATGACAGATTATAAAAGCTGACAGTTTGTCTCTCGTTGACCAATGAGTGAACAAAGGACAGACTGCTGAACTACTAATCAAATGGCTACCTGGACTGTTGACCCACCCCCTCTTTCTTTACTCTACTCGCTGTTTATTTATGCATAATCACTTTACCCCTACCTACTTGTACATATTACCTCAACTAACCTGTACCCCCTTACATTGACTTGATACTATTTAGCCTTGTTATAAGCCTGGCTATTTTAGTGCATTGTTGGTTAAGGGCTTATAAGTAAGCATTTCACGGTAAGGTCTACATCTGATGTATTCGGAGCATGTGACAAATACAATTTATAGATTTTATTTTGTGTACGGTTTTCTTGATTGTAGCCTACATTTTCACACTACACAACATTTAACACATGTCTAGTTGGCGTGGTGGTTACACCAATCAGGTGTACACTAACCCATTTTCAGAACGGTTCTTGAGGTCTCCCCTCCCTCATCCCCATTTGTTTTAGAGGGATTCACCCTCTCCCCCTCTAGCTGCAGGTGACCTGTTGTGAGTGCAGTCTGCAGACTAGTCTATGGTCGATAGAATTACATAGTCTCTTGTCCTGCACTGTCTAAGCTGGACTGTTTATCGTTGTACTCCATATGTGCATCCCAAATGGCACCCTATTCTGTGTTGCTCTGGTCAAAAGAAGTGCACTACATATGAAAGGGGGCCTTTTGGGACAGATCCCATAACTCACCTCATTTTGTCAGCGTAGTCTCTCATATATCAGACTAAACTCAATATACAAATGGCAGATGTTACAGGTTTTGGTTTTTCCCGTTGAGGTTGGACCTTTATCATGTATAGCACATAGGGTGTCATCTCGTTAGTCAGTATGTGTTACACCTGTCCCGGCTTGTCCATCTCATTAGTCGGAAGGTGTTTCACCTGTGCTGGCCCAGTGCTCCAGTTGTCTTGAGAGATGTGGAGGGTCAACATCTTTAATTGGTGTGCCCTATTTGAGGTCTAGAAAAACATTCCTTTGTCTGATCATCCCTGTTTTTGTTTTGCTCAACTTTTTGATTTTCTTCCTGTCTAAGTTTGTTTTTTTCCCCCCCTTTTGTTTGCCTCTTGGGAAAATGTTGTGGGTGCTCATGGTGGGTGTCTTTTCAAATCAAATTGTATTGGTCACGTACCCATATTTATCAGATGTTATTACAGGTGTCGCGAAATGTAACAATACACACTAGGGATGCACAATATATCTGTTAACATATCAGAATCGGCTGATATTAGATAAAAATGCCAACATCGGTATCATCCGATGTCTAGTTTAACACCCAATGTGCGAAACCGATGTTAAAGCTGACGTGCATACCTATATAACGTAGGTAAATGATGTAATGACGCCACGTAAAATGTTGCACTGTACGTGCAACACAGCGTTCCTGAACTAGATCGAGCAGTCATCTGAAAGAGTAACAAAATTTCAGCGAGACAACTCAAAGGTGAAATCCATTAAAGCCAAGATAATGGAATTCATTGCCCTTGATAATCAACTGTTCTCTGTTGTGGGTGATGTTGGCTTTCACCGACTGGTCGAGCACCGGTACACACTACCAAGTGCGTTATTTTTCAGATGTTTCCCTACCGGAGTTACACAGTAATAGCGTCGCTGCTATTAGCTTCACGACATACATACTATGGAATGCCGTTTGGGTCTTTGCATGTCAAAGATACAGTAGCACTGTCAAAGCTGTACAAAAAAGTCTGCAAACACCGGCCTCGATTGATGTGTTTAGAATACCGCGTTGATAATAAAGCATTTGTTTGACCGCAACTTCTGGGGTAGCTAGCTTTAGCTTGGTACCTAGCTAGCACCAATACAACCAGCCTGAAAACAATGACCAGTAGAACCTGCAGTCATTTTCATTATTCTTAGCAACAATTTAGGAATCCTTTGTAAGTATTGTTGTTCGCCTATTGAAATTTAACGTCAGTTAATGAAAATAGCTAGTCAGCAACTTAACCCTGTTGCCCAAAGCTAACGTTATAAGCAGCCAGCTAGCTTCATCTGGCTAGTGAGGCTCGACCGCACCATGTGTTTTGAAACTAGTCACAATAAGGATTAGGCACAATAGTGGAATTTGCATTTTGCCATCAAAATAACTGTCATTGAAAGTAATGCAAATGAATACAAATAGTAGAATTATGCCATACTTTTATTTAGAAGGCTAACCGCAAATTCCACTTGTGGCTAATCCTTATTGTGGCTATTTTCACATAGATGGGTCTGACCATCATTAATCAAATAAGAACTGTCTTATAAATTAGGGTTATTTTTAGATGACACCTAGCTATATAGTTAGCTAGCTAACTATATAGCTACTGAAACAGATGTCGTATTATTTGACACGTCAAATAGTGTTGTTTGACGTATCTTTTTTGACACGCAAACGGCGTTCCATAGAAATCCTGGTTGAGAATGAAACGACTGAACAAATGAACAATGAAACAGCACATCAAGCAAGTGAAAGAAATGGGTTTTGATTGTTTTACTGGTAATGGGGACATACGTAAATGCCAACAAAATAACTTTTTGGTGTGTGTGTGCAACCTTTATTTAACTAGGCAAGTCAGTTAAGAACAAATTCTTATTTACAATGACAGCCCGGACGACGCTGGGCCAATTGTGTGCCGCGCTGTGGGACTCCCGATGACGGCCGGATGTGATACAGCTTGGATTCGAACCAGGGACTGTAGTGACTCCTCTTGCACTGAGATGCAGTGCCTTAGACCGCTGCGTCCATGTGTGTGTAACTATTTAACTGTACTAGAATGCTTAAAAGGCCGCAAAAATTGTAAATATGGGTGTTTTTTGGGGGGGGTTTTGCAAGGAAAATGTTGGATATCGGTATAGGCCAAAAATATCATATCTGTGCATCACTAATACACACATCTAAAAGTAAAAGAATGGAATTAAGAAATATATAAATATTAGCACTAAAATACGGTGTGTATATATACATATGAAAAGAGTAAAACGGTATGTTAAAGTGACCAGTGATTCCATAGCTGTGTTCAAATACCCATACTAACATGTAGAAAAAAAGAGGAAAGGAAGCGTTGCTAAGGTACACAATAGTAGATTTTGGTAGACAGAAGGTGCACTTTGGTAAATTGGTTATCAAAAAGAAGGACCAAGGCACTCATCATATACATTTAAATGCCTTTATTTCTATGGCATGTTCATTGGAAACAAAGTTAAAAAATAAATAAAATTTAAATCATTGAACATGCCACACAAAGGCATTTTAATTTATTATATGAAGAGTGCCTTGGTCCTCCTTTCTTTTTGATAACGCATACTAAACTACATACTTAATGAGTATATACTATTAGTTCATTTTAGTATACTGTAAACGAACGGTATCCTTTCATTTGCGCGTACTAGAGCTTTGCCTGTCTACTGGAAGTTGTTGTTGCTATGCAACCTCTTGCTAGTTTGTTAGCATAACAAATGACTAGCTACACATTTTACGATTTCGGTTGTGTTTGTAAATTCTGATCGTTTCGCTCTCGGCGAGTTCAGAGCGCACTCTGGCTGAGGAGTAGGGTTGATCCGAGCGTTCTGACCTTACAACAGCTTGGGTGCTTGACTGCCAACTGGCTAACGTTGGCTAGTTACTTCCGGACACATGAGAGAACACCTCACACTGACCATTTTACTCGCCCTCGCAGAGCTGGTTTTCATGTTATCCAGATCGTTGGTGACTAACTGTGCTGCTGGCAACAATTTAATAAAGTTTTTTTTTGGGGGGGGGGGGAGTATACTGACACCGGCCATATTCAACAGGTGTTGAGCGTTTGTAAATTCACAACTTATTCTGCACTCTGAAATAGAAGTAGATGGCCAGAATTAACAATGTCCATTTGAGAACGCACAACGAACTATACCACTTAGCTCAGAATGACTTGAATAATCAAGTCAAGAGAATTCTCTTGGGAGGTCATACAGTCGGGCATTTAATTGTGAGGTATTCTAGGTCGGGTAAACAAAAGGCCTTTAGTTCCTGTACATTATCACATTCACACCATGAGTAGTTAATCATGAAACATACACCATCGCCTTTCTTCTTCCCGGAGAGTTCTTTATTCCTGTCTGCACTACTTACTGAACCCAGCTGGTTGCATGGCCGGGGACAGTATATCCAGAGAGAGCCATGATTCCGTGAAACGGAGAATGTTACTGTCCCTGATGTCTCTCTTGGAAAGAGATCCTCACCCTCAGCTCGACTTTATTATCCAGAGACTGAACATTAGTGAGTAATATACTTCGGAAGCGGTGGATGGTGTGCACGCCTCCTGAGTTGGACTAGAAGTCCCCTCGGATTACCTCTCCTCCGCTGGCGGTGTCTTGGAGCAGCCTCCGGTTTAAGTTCAATCGCCCTGCGGGGGGGTACGAACAAAGGATCAAATTCAGTTCCACTTGATGCTTTCAGTGGACACCCCATGAGTGTCTTTCAGAGCCCCTTCTAAAAACCCACCTGTTTTGGTTGTTGTCAGTGACTCTTTTTGTTAGTTCCCCCTTCTGTTTGTGCGACATTTTGTTTTTCTTGCTGGGAAATGGGTGTTCGTCCGGGATTTAGTTTCCCATGAGTATAGTAGTCGCTCTAGTCACCTAATCTGAAGCTCTGCTGTGCCAAGATATTGGAGTGTTCAAAATACACTTTTGTGGTAGAGTTTCTGTCACTGACATCCACCCTGGGAGGTTATATGATTTTGTGGAATCATTTTGAAAGTTGCATGAACACACAGGCAAATAAAAAATAAAGCCATGGACTTTACGTTGGAAGCATTTGTGGAAAACCCTACGTGAGATGCTAGATTAATGTTCAAAGGCAAATCCGCTCGTCATTGCAAAGCATCTGGCCATCCAAATGCAGTAGTCAGACTTGATCGGTACTGCTTTGGAGGAGGAAATCCTTCCGGAGAGAGGGAGAGAGGCTGATGAAAAGGGCGCTACGGTTAGTGGAGTGAATCCCGTAAGCTAAAAGGCAAAGTTGGAGCAACAGGGAAAGACGAGATGAGCGTGCAGCCAAACATGAAGAACGTGAACATGCCATCTGATGAAGAGACATAGATCTGGAAGAACTCCAGTCAGGCCATCCTGACATCCTCAACCGAGTTTGATCTTGGTCTGAACAGCCTTCAAGGAAGGTTTTCATCTCAATGTAGCCTATTTGTTTTCATTTAATGTCTCTCTTCTTGTTTCCTGTGCTGTGTTTGAATCATTTACTTGATGTCACTGTACTGCTTTGCAATTAGGTGTGTGTGTGTGTGTGTGTGTGTGTGTGTGTGTGTGTACACACAATGGGAATCTCCAGGTATTCTCACACAGATTCTCATTTGGAATGTGTGTTTTGTTTAGTAAATTCTTTCCCTTTTCACCCCTCCCTTCCCCTCTCCCTGTAGGTGTAGTCTGCAGTGCCTCAGCGGTGTACTAGCCTGTGTAGTATGCTGTGGCTGTCCTTCAGTCCAGGCCTCCTGAGCTGCGAAAGCATAATCCCTTCGCCCCTCTGCCACCGACACGCCAGCCGCCTTAGCGTCCTCGCTCTCGCCCTCGCCGGCATGTACACTACCCGGCTGTACAGCGCAGTAGGTGGTGGTGGTGGAGGAGGAAAGCCTGGACGCCGGCCGGGCCTGGGGGGTGGAGGGCTGCCCATGCTGGAGAACCACCCCCACCACCACCCTCTCCCACCACACCAACATCCCCACCACGTGCCCCCTCCACCTCCCAGCTACCCGCCGGTCTACCAGGGGCGCCCTGACCCTCACCGGGGGCCCCACTTCCACAGTCACCACCACCATCAGCAGCACTACCACCCGCACCTGGCCCCTCCTCCGCCTCCACCCCTCCCCCCGCACCCCCACTACCAGACGCACGCCCACTTGCACCACCACGGCACTGTTGGTGCCGCCAGCAACAACAAGAAGAAGACGTGGAACTTCATCCATGAGAAGATGAGCTACGACACCTTCTTCACCATGAAGAGGCTGATCGAACGCTCGCGGAGAGCGGACGAGGTGCTGCGCTGGGTGACGCAGAACCCAGGCAAGATTTCACACAACCATTACCCCATCGCCCTACAGAAGATCGGCCAGCTACTACAGGCCGCCGGGGCTGGGGTTGGAGGAGGAGGGGGCGGCGGAGGTGGCTCAGAGGCAGCCCTGGTTCCCTCTCCCGGAGTCGGTGGAGGAGAAAGAGTGGAGAATGAAGGTCGACAGATCCTGGAGCACCAGGACTTCCAGACGCTGTGCGACTCTATTGTGAGGGACTGTGCCAAGTTTGACAACTTCAGCATCGTCAACTGCCTGTACGCTGTGGCTGCACTAGGTGAGTCTAGGTGACCTGTGGCTGCACTAGGTGAGTCTGGGTGACCTGTGGCTGCACTAGGTGAGTCTGGGTGACCTGTGGCTGCACTAGGTGAGTCTGGGTGACCTGTGGCTGCACTAGGTGAGTCTGGGTGACCTGTGGCTGCACTAGGTGAGTCTGGGTGACCTGTGGCTGCACTAGGTGAGTCTGGGTGACCTGTGGCTGCACTAGGTGAGTCTGGGTGACCTGTGGCTGCACTAGGTGAGTCTGGGTGACCTGTGGCTGCACTAGGTGAGTCTGGGTGACCTGTGGCTGCACTAGGTGAGTCTGGGTGACCAGGGGCTGCACTAGGTGAGTCTGGGTGACCAGGGGCTGCACTAGGTGACCTGTGGCTGCACTAGGTGAGTCTGGGTGACCAGGGGCTGCACTAGGTGAGTCTGGGTGACCAGGGGCTGCACTAGGTGACCTGTGGCTGCACTAGGTGACCTGTGGCTGCACTAGGTGACCTGTGGCTGCACTAGGTGACCTGTGGCTGCACTAAATGATCTCATGGAGGCAGCTCTGTTTCCCATACCTTACTGGATTTGTTTGCAGTGTGAAAGTTAACTTTTTCATATTGCTAGTGTATGTGTTTTTACTTCATTGTATTTTATATTATGTATGATACGTGAACATTGTGAAATGACATCTACTACTTTATACGTGTATTCATTTGGTTTCGTATAGATGTGAAAATAATTTGTGTACATATAACAAACCTAAATTCACTTGTCTGGAATATTAAACTGACTTACATTCCTTGGAAAAAAAAGAAATGAAGTAAACCAAATAAACCCTAAACCTCCCGCCTCCTCCCCCAGGCCTTCCCAGCGACTCGCGGGTGGTGCAGGTGCTGGAGGCTGAGTCCCAATCACGACTGGGCCAGTTTAACCAGAAGGACGTGTCCATGGTGTTCAGCTCCAGCATGAAGCTGCACCCCAGCAGCCAGCACCCGCTCACCGAGGCCTGCCTGGCGGGCTTGGAGAAGAACCTGGAGCGGGAGCGTCACCCGCAGACCCTCTTCCTGCTGCTCTCCTACTACCGCCTCAAGTGGCGCTCGCTGCAATCCAGCGACGCCGCAACGGCCGAGATCGTGGCCAATGTACCACCCAACCCGGAACAGCTCCTGGCCAACAGGTAGGGATGATGGTTGATTACCCATTCATGGTAAAATAGACACATGTTTACATGTTCTCTTCTTTGTAAGAGGCCATCCAAGTAGAGGAAATGCGAGTTATGCAGTACAACTGGGTCACTCTCGATAGTCATAAATGGAGGAAATGTTTTCAAAAATAACAATTAGTATTCTTATTGCACATGCCTTACAGAGGTAAAAAAAAGGTAGGGGTGTGGAGCAAAAAAAACTGTCAGTATCTGGTGTGACCATCATTTACCTCACGCAACGTGACCCATCTCATTCGCATGCTGTTGATTGTGACCTGTGGAATGTTGTCCCGCTCCTCTTCAATGACTGTGCGAAGTTTATGGATATTGGCGGGAACTGGAACACGCTGTCGATCAAGAGCATCCAAAACATGTTCAATGCGTGACATGTCTGAGTGTGCAGGCCATGGAAGAACTGGGACATTTTCAGCCTCGAAGGAATTGGGTACAGATCTTTGCGACATGGGGCTGTGCGTTATCATGCTGAAACGTGACGTGATAAAGGCGAATGAATGGCATGACAATGGGCCTCAGGATCTCGTCAAAATATCTGCGCATTCAAATTGCCATCGATAAAATGTAATTGTTCATTGTCCGTAGTTTATGCCTGCCCATACCATAACCCCACCGCCATCATGAGGCACTCTGTTCACAATGTTGACATCAGCAAACCGCTCGCCCACACGTCTGCCCGGTACAGTTGAAACCGGGATTCATCTGTGAAGACCATATTTCTCCAGTGTGCCAGTGGCCATCAAAGGTGTGCATTTGCCCACTGAAGTTCGTTACGACGCCAAACTGCAGTCAGGTCAATACCCTGGTGAGGACGACGTGCACGCAGATGAGCTTCCTTGAGACGATTTCTGACACTTTGTGCAGAAGATCGTCAGTTGTGCAAACCCACAGTTTCATCACTTCCTGCTGGTGAAGCAACATGTTGAGATCCTTAGCTTGCATCGTTACACCTTGTCTGCGGTTGTGAGGCCGGTTGGACGTACTGCCAAGTTCTCTAAAACTACAGTGCCTTCGGAAAGTATTGAGACCACTTGACTTTTTCCACATTTTTGTTACGTTACAGCCTTATTCTAAAATTGATTCAATTGTTTTTTTCCCTCATCAATCTACACACAATACCCCATAATGACGAAGCAAAAACTGTTTTATTTTTTATGTTTGCTAATTTATTACAAATCTAAACTGATATCACACTTACACAAGTATTCAGACCATTTACTCAGTACTTTGTTGAAGCACCTTTGGCAGCGATTACAGCCTCGTCTCTTCTTGGGTATGACACTACAAGCTTGGCACACCTGTATTTGGGGAGTTTCTCCCATTCTTCTCTGCAGATCCTCAATCTCTGTCAGGTTGGATGGGGAGCGTCGCTGCACAGCTATTTTCAGCTCTCTCCAGAGATGTTCGATTGCTTTCAAGTCCGGGTTCTGGCTGGGCCACTCAAAACATTCAGACTTGTCCCAAAGCCACTCCTGCATTGTCTTGGCTGTGTGGAGCAGGTTTTCATCAAGGATCTCTGTACTTTGCTCCATTCATCATTGCCTCGATCCTGACCTGTCTCCCAGTCCCTGCCGCTGAAAAACCTCCCCACAGCATTATACTGCCACCACCATGCTTCACGGTAGGGATCTTGCCAGGTTTCCTCCAGACATGACGCTTGGCATTCAGGCTAATGCATTCCATCTTGGTTTCATCAGACCAGAGAATCTTGTTTCTCATGGTCTGATAGTCTTTAGGCGAACTCCAAGTGGACTGTCATGTGCCTTTGGCAAATGAGAAATGCTCACAGGGACGTAAACAAATTTGTGCCAAAAAATGTAGAGAAATTAGCTTTCTGTGCGTATGCAAAATTTCAGGGATCTTCTATTTCAGCTCATGAAACATGGGACCAACACTTTACATGTTGCATTTTTATATTTTTGTTCAGTATCACGATACTTTGTAATATCGTAATAATGGGCGTTATCATGATACAAAATTCCACCATTGTACCGCACAACCTACCAACAGGAAGATCCTCCGACTGGTCAAACACACACTGGCTAGCGTAAGTGGCGTGCGCGACCAGGAGATGGCGCTGCTGGACGAGATGCTGGCTACATGCGTACGTGAGGCTAGTAACAAGAGCCTGGAGATCATCTTCAGCTCACACCTATTCTACCAGAACAGGCAGGAGAGGTTTGTGTGCAGCCTGGCTGGTGAGTTTTTTTATTTTATTTTTTTATTTTATTTTTTTCCCTCTTCTCTGACAGCTGTTTTAATCTGTCGGTTTCTCCATCTTTCTATAATTTCCCAAGATAACCTTCTGGTCTTTTCCTAATAGAGGAGCTGCCTAAAAAAGTGGACAGTATAACCCCATACACCATGGCCCTCATTGCCAAATACATCGCCCGCCACCGGCTCAGAGAGACTCGACTCCTCGACACCATCGCTGATTTCCTGGTCAAGAAGGGAGAATACCTGGATAGCAAAGTAAGGTGGCACACTCGTCTACAAAATCTGTCATATGTTTAAACAGCTGTTGAGCAACTCGGGTACACTTGTGTTTGTTGGTTATTGTGAAGGCTATTACACCTGAAATGAGATGTTGTTTATTTACACACATTATGGGTTCTTATACCATGCAGGGGCGGAAATCCCGGGGGGGACACGACCCCCCCATCCTGGGAAAAATATGATTTGTCCCCCCCAATATATCACTGAAACATAACTATGTAATTTAAATAATATGAATAATATGCAATTAAAGCAATTGTGCTGATTATAGACACTTAATATCTCGTTTTTAATTTTCAAAAGATTGCGACCCCCCCCCCCCCCACCCTTTGCCTCACAATGGTTTGATCCACTGCCAGTTCCTTAGCTTGCGAGGTAACGTAGAGGTCGTATCTACTGTCTAAAAGGCACTCAATGCACGTAACTGACGTGAGGTTAATCCAGTCAATCGCGCACACACACTAGCTGAATATGCAGAGCTAGCGCGCAAATATTAACTATTAAGCTAGCTAGTACCTATTCCATTTATGTGGCGTCGTCAAAGATGGAATCTTTGCTATCGTCAATTTATTCCAAGATCAGCATGCATGTAAGTTAGTGCTTCAAAGTCCCTGTGATAAGGTTAGCGATAAACTGAACAGAACTACACTCTCTTCTACCATTGTTTTAAATATATTTAATGGTCTCGTTGCAAAAGCTAAATTGTCGCAAGGGAACTTTTATTTATATATTTTATTTCACCTTTATTTAACCCGGGTAGCAAAGATTATAGCAAACACCACTGAATTGGTGCTCGCTAGCTTTGCAAATTCAGCTATTGTTAGAAGCCAGCCAATATGAAACAAACAATTAAAATTACAAAAGGTTGCAGCATATGTTGTGTAAATGGTGAACTCATACAGCTGTCAACTCTTGTCACTGCAATCCGTTTCACATTTGCTAGCTACCTTTTAGATCGAAGCCCATATAGAATGATAGAAGATAAGATGATAGAAGCCCATCTCCTACTGTAAATAACCTACAATAACCTGTGTAGCCAACCAGGTAGAAAAATGGCAGAAAAAAGAAGGACATCAGAGTATTTTTCAGAACACCAAAACGCAAAGTAAGAACCCTAGTAGCCTAATATCTGACTAGTTGATAAAATTTTCATAAGAAAGAAATGAAATTCTAATGGAAATGTTTCACAATGATGTCATTAGGCAGAGCAGGCAACAGATGGCACACAGACAGCAGAGTTGGGGACAGATATGCAGGGACAGACTGGCAGAGACAGGGAGTCTCAGGTAAGTTTGAGTCTTTGTTTGGCAACATTATGAAAGGTTCTCAATTTTTTTTACTTGTAAAATAGGAACATAATTGGAAAATGCCATGGATACCCCCAGTCTCAACTTAAACTGGTGACTGAACTAAGATTTGTTAACCTGTTAGGGCTAGGGGGCAGTATTGACACGGCCGGATAAAAAACGTACCCGATTTAATCTGGTTACTACTCCTGCCCAGTAACTAGAATATGCATATACTTATTGGCTTTGGATAGAAAACACCCTAAAGTTTCTAAAACTGTTTGAATGGTGTCTGTGAGTATAACAGAACTCATATGGCAGGCCAAAACCTGAGAAGATTCCATGCAGGAAGTGGCCTGTCTGACAAGTTGTGTTTCATCTTGGCTCTTTTTATTGAAGACTGAGGATCTTTGCTATAACGTGACACTTCCTACGGCTCCCATAGGCTCTCAGAGCCCGGGAAAAAGCTGAACGATGTCGAGGCAGCCTCTGGCTGAAACACTTTATCGCGTTTGGCAAGTGGCCGATCAGAGTACTATGGGCTTAGGCGCGTGCCCGAGTCGACCCCATGATTTATTTTCTTTTGTCTGTTTACCTAAACGCAGATTCCCGGTCGGAATATTATCGCTTTTTTTATGACAAAAATGGCATAAAAATTGATTTTAAACAGCGGTTGACATGCTTCGAAGTACGGTAATGGAATATTTAGACATTTTTTTGTCACGAATTGCGCCATGCTCGTCACCCTTATTTACCCTTTCGGATAGTGTCTTGAACGCACGAACAAAATGCCGCTATTTGGATATAACGATGGATTATTTTGGACCAAACCAACATTTGTTATTGAAGTAGAAGTCCTGGGAGTGCATTCTGACGAAGACAGCAAAGGTAATAACATTTTTCTTATAGTAAATCTGACTTTGGTGAGTGCTTAACTTGCTGGGTGTCTAAATAGCTAGCCCTGTGATGCCGGGCTATCTACTGAGAATATTGCAAAATGTGCTTTCACCGAAAAGCTATTTTAAAATCGGACATATCGAGTGCATAGAGGAGTTCTGTATCTATAATTCTTAAAATAATTATTATGCTTTTTGTGAACGTTTATCGTGAGTAATTTAGTAAATTCACCGGCAGTGTTCGGTGGGAATGCTAGTCACATGCTAATGTAAAAAGCTGGTTTTTGATATAAATATGAACTTGATTGAACAAAACATGCATGTATTGTATAACGTAATGTCCTAGGGTTGTCATCTGATGAAGATCATCTAAGGTTAGTGCTACATTTAGCTGTGGTTTGGGTTTATGTAACATTATATGCTAGCTTGAAAAATGGGTGTCTGATTATTTCTGTCTGGGTACTCTGCTGACATAATCTAAAGTTTTGCTTTCGTTGTAAAGCCTTTTTGAAATCGGACAGTGTGGTTAGATTAACGAGAGTCTTGTCTTTAAAATGGTGTAAAATAGTCATATGTTTGAAAAATTGAAGTTTTTGTATTTTTGAGGAATTTGAATAACGCGCCACGGGATTACACTGGCTGTTGAGTAGGTGAGACGCAAGCGTCCCACCTAGCCCATAGAGGTTAAAGGCAATGGTATTGCTGTTGTGATTAGTTGTGTAGTTTTGGGTACCGGTAGTTAGGAGTACGGCAAACACCTTATTTCTTTGGTTCCTCAATATACATTTATCATATTAAACGTAGGCTATGTGTTACAGCACTACTTTTGGTGTCCCCCTCAGGAATTGCTCTTAAGAAAATGTAATGTAATTGTCCCCTCCAAAGTTGATATCAGATTTTCGTCCCTGGTTTTGTCCTATATTTTTTATTTAATTTATCCAGCCCCCATCCCTGCAGGATTCCTTTTGCCTTTTTGTTGGCCGCCATTGTAAATAAGAATGTGTTCTTAATTGACTTGCCTAGTTAAATAAAGGTGAAATAAAAATAATAAAATGGGCCCACTCTGGTCTTTGTACCAGTGGAGGAAAGGGAGGACCATCCTCCTCAGTGAACTTCAGAAACATAGTGAAAGTTTAGATAAAACTATACTAAATAGATTCACGTCACCCAATAATTTATTAAAACACACTGTTTTGCAATGAAGGTCTACAGTAGCCTCGATAGCACCATGGTGCAGCCGGAGAACAGCTAGCTTCAGTCCTCCTCTGGGTACATGGACTACAATACAAAACCTTGGAGGCTCATGGTTCTCACCCCCTTCCATAGACTTACACAGTAATTATGACAACTTCCGGAGGACGTCCTCCAACCTATCAGAGCTCTTGCAGCATGAACTGACATGTTGTCCACCCAATCAAAGGATCAGAGAATAAATCTAGTACTGGAAGCATAAGCTACAGCTAGCTAACTGCATGCTTTCCTGAGCCGTAGGGGGAGGGCCACACAGCATATCATTACGTAACTCCCAAGTTGACTTCGATATGATGGTAGTATATCAAATATTTGCGCATACAGTTTCCACCGCAATTTCTTACATAATTAATTTTATCGATTAAAAAAAGACCACCTTGTTTTGTTTCAATCAGGTCTTTCGTGACATTTTTATCCAACATATACTTTACTCGCGTAAAAAAGGTTGGATGAAAACCTGGTTATTGATAGCTTCTACTATGGCGTAGCGGCCACCCTTTACACTCTAGAATGCCTTTCAAACCAATCACCACCAAGAATTCAACAATGCCATGGTATCAGGGGCGAAAATCTGATATCAACTTTGGAGGGGACAATTACATTACATTTTCTCAAGAGCAATTCCTGAGTGGGACACCAAAAGTAGTGCTGTAACACATAGCCTACGTTTAATATGGTAAATGTATATTGAGGAACCAAAGAAATAAGGTGTTTGCCGTACTCCTAACTACCGGTACCCAAAACTACACAACTAATCACAACAGCAATACCATTGCCTTTAACAAATCTTAGTTCAGTCACCAGTTTAAGTTGAGAGTGGGGGTATCCATGGCATTTTCCAATTATGTTCCTATTTTACAAGTAAAAAAAATTGAGAACCTTTCATAATGTTGCCAAACAAAGACTCAACAAACTTACCTGAGACTCCCTGTCTCTGCCAGTCTGTCCCTGCATATCTGTCCCCAACTCTGCTGTCTGTGTGCCATCTGTTGCCTGCTCTGCCTAATGACATCATTGTGAAACATTCCATTAGCATTTCACTTCTTTCTTATGAACATTTTATCAACTAGTCTGAGATATTAGGCTACTCGGGTTCTTACTTTGCGTTTTGGTGTACTGAAAAATACTCTGATGTCCGTCTTTTTTTCTGCCATTTTTCTGCCATTTTTCTACCTGGTTGGCTACACAGGTTATTGTAGGTTATTTACAGTAGGAGATGGGCTTCTATCATCTTATCTTCTATCATTCTATATGGGCTTCGATCTAAAAGGTAGCTAGCAAATGTGAAACGGATTGCAGTGACAAGAGTTGACAGCTGTATGAGTTCACCATTTACACAACATATGCTGCAACCTTTTGTAATTTTAATTGTTTGTTTCATATTGGCTGGCTTCTAACAATAGCTGAATTTGCAAAGCTAGCGAGCACCAATTCAGTGGTGTTTGCTATAATCTTTGCTACCCGGGTTAAATAAAGGTGAAATAAAATATATAAATAAAAGTTCCCTTGCGACAATTTAGCTTTTGCAACGAGACCATTAAATATATTTAAAACAATGGTAGAAGAGAGTGTAGTTCTGTTCAGTTTATCGCTAACCTTATCACAGGGACTTTGAAGCACTAACTTACATGCATGCTGATCTTGGAATAAATTGACGATAGCAAAGATTCCATCTTTGACGACGCCACATAAATGGAATAGGTACTAGCTAGCTTAACCTCTCTAGGCTAGGCGGGACGAATTCGTCCCACCTACGTAACAGCCACTGCTATCCTGTGGCGCGATTTTCAAAACCTTAAAAATCCTATTACTTCAATTTCTCAAACATATGACTATTTTACAGCCATTTAAAGATAAGACTCTCGTTAATCTAACCACACTGTCCGATTTCAAAAAGGCTTTACAACGAAAGCAAAACATTAGATTATGTCAGCAGAGTACCAAGCCAGAAATAATCAGACACCCATTTTTCAAGCCAGCATATAATGTCACCAAAACCCAGAAGACAGCTAAATGCAGCACTCACCTTTGATGATCTTCATCAGATGACAACCCTAGGACATTATGTTATACAATACATGCATGTTTTGTTCAATCAAGTTCATATTTATATCAAAAACCAGCTTTTTACATTAGCATGTGACGTTCAGAACTAGCATACCCCCCGCAAACTTCCGGGGAATTCGCTAACATTTTACTAAATTACTCACGATAAACGTTCACAAAAAGCATAACAATTATTTTAAGAATTATAGATACAGACCTCCTCTATGCACTCGATATGTCCGATTTTAAAATAGCTTTTTGGTGGAAGCACATTTTGCAATATTCTAAGTACATAGCCCAGGCATCACGGGCTCGCTATTTAGACACCCGGCAAGTTTAGCACTCACCATAATCATATTTACTATTATAAAAATGTCATTACCTTTTGTTGTCTTCGTCAGAATACACACCCAGGACAGCTACTTCAATAACAAATGTTGGTTTGGTCCAAAATAATCCATCGTTATATCCGAATAGCGGCGTTTTGTTCGTGCGTTCCAGACACTATCCGAAATAGTAAAGAAGTGTCACGCGCTTGGCGCAATTCGTGACAATAAAATTCTAAGTATTCCATTACCGTACTTCGAAGCATGTCAACCGCTGTTTAAAATCAATTTTTACGACATTTTTCTCGTAGAAAAGCGATAATATTCCGACAGGGAATCTCCTTTTCGGCAAACAGAGGAAAAAATCCCAAAGGCGGGGGCGGTCGGGGTCACGCGCATAAGCTAGTGTCTCTTGATCGGCCACTTGAGAAAGGCGATAATGTGTTTCAGCCTGGGGCTGGAATGACGACATTCTGTTTTTTCCCGGGCTCTGAGCGCCTATGGACGACGTGGGAAGTGTCACGTTAGAGCAGAGATCCTTTGTAAATGATAGAGATGGAAAAGAAGTTCAACAAATGGTCAGACAGGCCACTTCCTGTAAAGGAATCTCTCAGGTTTTGACCTGCCATTTGAGTTCTGTTATACTCACAGACACCATTCAAACAGTTTTAGAAAATTTAGGGTGTTTTCTATCCATATGTAATAAGTATATGCATATTCTAGTTACTGAGTAGGAGTGGTAACCAGATTAAATCGGGTATGTTTTTTATCCAGCCGTGTCAATGCTGCCCCCTAGCCCTAACAGGTTAATAGTTAATATTTGCGCGCTAGCTCTGCATATTCAGCTAGTGTGTGCGCGATTGACTGGATTAACCTCACGTCAGTTACGTGCATTGAGTGCCTTTCAGACAGTAGATACGACCTCTATGTTACCTCGCAAGCTAAGGAACTGGCAGTGGATCAAACCATTGTGAGGCAAAGGGTGGGGGGGTCGCAATCTTTTGAAACTTAAAAACGAGCTATTAAGTGTCTATAATCAGCACAATTGCTTTAATTGCCTATTATTCATATTATTTAAATTACATAGTTATGTTTCAGTGATATATTGGGGGGGACAAATCATATTTTTCCCAGGATGGGGGGGTCGTGTCCCCCCCGAGTTTTCCGCCCCTGGACAAAACACATCACGACAAGAGACAACACAACACTACATAAAGAGAGACCTAAGACGACAACATAGTATGGCAGTAACATATGACAACACAGCATGGCACCAACACAACATGACAACAACATGGTAGCAACACAACATGGTAGCAGCACAAAATGGGGTACATTGTTGGGCACAGACAACAGCACAAAAAGGTATAGAGAACAATACATCACGCAGAGCAGCCACAACTGTCAGTAAGAGTGTCCATGATTGAGTCTTTAAACTTTATAATGCTGCATTTTTATTTTTTTTTGTGACAAAACAATCAGTAATTTTTATGTGCACTACGTTGTCACGCTCAGCTTTTTATCCGCAACAAGTCAATTTGGTGGAAACACATCTCTAGTGGGAAAATGCGGTTGATATGGGTTTGATTTAAAGCAGTTATCGCGTGCGATACTTCGTAATTACTATCATAATGCTTGGTAATATCACAATAATGGTTTTCTCTTTTCTTCTCTCCACAAGGTAATCCAAAAGCTTGTGTTCCCCTTCAGCCGGATGAGCTACCGGCCGTCCAACGAGGTCCAGTTCTTCTCCAAGCTGGAAGTGGTGCTGGAGCTAAAGGCCCTGAGCTCCCCGCTAGCCACAGTCAACATCCTCATGTCCCTGTTCCAGCTGGGACACTTCCCTGGCCTGGTGCTGCACAAGGTCTTCTCCACCGCCTTCATCAGCAACGTCACCAGTAAGTGGGGAGACACGCACACAGCGATCAAGCAACATCAGAGAGCAGCTATGTTTCATTTGTTTTTCGACTGGCCCCTTTCAGTAGACACAATAAACCTCAAGCCAAACAAATAACTAATGAGTATGTTTACGTGCGTTCAATAATACGATTATTTTGAATATTCAGATTAAGATAATAGTTTGATTTAAAATGTTTTCATGCTTTTCAAGAAAACGATTTCCCTAAAAATTCTGTTTCCATGGACACATCTGAGATCAGGCTACCTGATGGCACTCTGGTGATTTTTCTGCATTTATCAATCAAAATAAACGTTTGGGAAGTATATTTGGTTATGAGTTGGGACACAGCATTTGTATGTGAACTATTTCTAACGTGCAAACTTGGACATTTTCTGTACTCGCTTCACTAGCGTATGCACAGAACAAATACACAGCTGGTACTCATATTTTTGTATTTTAATTTTTTTACAATAATTCAACAACAAAAAAATACAATATCTAGATGTTTTAATCGGTGTATGCTTACTTCGATTATGACCGTACGCCGGTTTAAGATAAGTAGAGTACTGTTTACATGACTAATTAAAGAACAGTCTGGTCTTAATGGCCATGTACTCTTAGAATCTCCACCCTTCAGAGCCTGAGTCTTAACTAGGTTTCTTCCTTCCTAGGGAGTTTTTCCCTAGCCACCGTGCTTCTACATCTGCATTGCTTACTGTTTGGGTTTTTAGGCTGGGTTTCTGTATATCACTTTGTGACATCTGCTGATATACATTTATATATACAGTGCCGTCGGAAAGTATTCAGACCACACGACTTTTTCCACATTTTGTTACGTTACAGCCTTATTCTAAAATGGATTGAATAAAAACAATTCCTCAGCAATCAACACACAATACCCCATTTTTAGCAAATGGAATAGAAAAAATGTAACATACCTCATTTACATAAGTATTGCTATGAGACTCGAAATTCAGCTCAGGTGCATCTTGTTTCCATTGATCATCCTTGAGATGTTTCTACAACTTGATTGGAGTCCACCTGTGGTAAATTCAATTGATTGGACATGATTTGGAAAAGCACACACCTGTCTATATGAAGTCCCATAGTTGACATTGCATTTCAGAGTAAAAACCAAGCCATGAGGTCGGAGGAATTGTCCGTAGAGCTTCGAGACAGGATTGTATCGAGGCACAGATCTGGGGAAGGGTACCAAAACATTTCTGCCGCATTGAAGGTCCACAAGAACACAGTGGCGTCCATCATTCTTAAATGGAAGAAGTTTGGAACCACCAAGACTCTTCCTAGAGCTGGCCGCCCATCCAAACTGAGCAATTGGGGAGAAGGGCCTTGGTCAGGGATGTGACCAAGATCCCGATGGTCACTGACAGAGCTCTAGAGTTCCTCTGTGGAGATGGGAGAACCTTCCAAAAGGACAACCATCTCTGCAGAACTCCAGGCCTTTATGGTAGTGTGGCCAGACAGAAGCCACTCCTCAGTAAAAGACACATGACACCCCTCTTGAAGTTTTGCCAAAAGGCACCTAAAGACTATCAGACCATGAGAAACAGGATGCTCTGGTCTGATGAAACCAAGATTGAACTCTTTGGCCTTAATGCAAGCGTTACGTCTGGATGAAACCTGGCGGCATCATGCTGTGGGGATGTTTTCAGTAGCAGGGAGACTAGTCAGGATCGAGGCAAAGATGAACGGAGCAAAGTACAGCGAGATCCTTGATGAAAACCTGCTCCGCACAGCCAAGACAATGCAGGAGTGGCTTTGGGACAAGTTTCTGTGTGTCCCAGCCAGAGCCCAGACTTGAACCCAATCGAACATCTCTAGAGAGACCTGAAAATAGCTGTGCAGCAACGCTTCCCATCCAACCTGACAGCTTGAGAGGATCTGCAGAGAAGAATGGGAGAAACTCCCCAAATACAGGTGTGCCAAGCTTGTAGTGTCATACCCAAGAAGTCTCGAGGGTGTAAACGCTGCCAAAGGTGCTTCAACAAAGTACTGAGTAAAGGGTATGAATACTTATGTAAATGTGATATTTTAGTTTTTGATATGTCATTATGGGGTATTATGAGTAGATTGAGGGGGGGGAAAAACTATTTAATCAATTCTAGAATAAGGCTGTAACGTAACTAAATGTGGAAAAAGTCGTATGTAGTCGTACGCGCATGCATGCGTGTGTGTGTGTGTGTGTGTGTGTGTGTGTTATACACACACATTTGATGCATGAAGTTGACTATTACCCTCGCATACCTCAACTCACTCCGATGTGCTTCATTTTCACATTAGGCAATTTTAGACAGTTGCTCCCGCTCATGTTCTTGTTTCCGTCGATTTATTGTAGACAGTCCTTACGCTCTGATCGTGCGTCGCTACCTGTCTCTGTTGGACGCGGCGGTGGAGCTGGAATACAGGGACTACACCGGTCCACGGCTCCAGGACGCGCACAAGGTGCTCATGTTTGACCACGCGCTGACCGCTGACGAGGTCAACCGCAAATACAGGTACGGTGCAACTGTTAGCTGGCATCTATTTTGAAAGTTGAATTATGTCTGCCTTTTTCATTGCAAATTCCAGTGAATCTCAAAGTATGTATGTGTGTTTCAGCTACAAGGGTCTTGTTGCTGAAGCCCTCAGACAGTTGGTTGGAGAGCATGGCTACAAACAAGATGAGGTTCTGGCCCCTGGGTATTACACAGGTACATTTGAACAAACACCAGTGTGTGTGTGTTAAATCCAAAGGCCACTCTTAAGATATCACACTGTTACTGAACACAATGGTGTATATATCATTCTGCAGTACTGTAACCTCTTTGGGGTTGTACAATTACGGAAACTTGAGGAATATTAGGGGAAACATTTTATTTAAGCAGGCAGTCATGCTGAGACCACGCTCTTTCGCAGATGAGCCTTGTGTGAACACATCGATAAACAACAATTACACTCTACATATCTATATCTATACATGTCTATACACACGGCAATTACTCTACATATCTATATCTATACACATGGCAATTACACTCTACATGTCTATATCTATACATGTCTATACACACGGCAATTACACTCTACATGTCTATATCTATACATGTCTATACACACGGCAATTACACTCTACATGTCTATATCTATACATGTCTATACACACGGTAATTACACTCTACATGTCTATATCTATACATGTCTATACACACGGTAATTACACTCTACATATCTATGGGCTCCCGAGTGGCGCAGCGGTCTAAAGCACTGAATCTGCATCTTAGTGCAAGAAGCGTCACTACAGTCCCTGGTTCGAATCCAGGCTGTATCACATCCGGCCGGCGATTGGGAGTCCCATAGGGCGGCGCACAATTGGACAAGCGTCGTTCAGGTTTGGCCGTGGTAGGCCGTCATTGTAAATAAGAATTTGTTAACTGACTTCCCTAGTTAAATAAATGTAAATGTTGCAACCCTAAACCTCCTGTATATTCCCATTCCTTTGTAGACTTCCTGCTGTGGATCGATGGTTCTGGCCAGGTTCTCCCTATCCAGGCAGGGGCCTCCCTAGGTGTTGCCCACAAAGCCCCAGAGGGATCCGTGGCTGTGACAGCCCTCACCTCAGACTTTCAAAAGTTCTCCCCCTTCGCCCCACTAGAGGAAGGGGGGGACCAGCGACCCGTCGGAGGGGACGAGTCGGTGACCCTGCTGCCACACCACATGCAGCGTGGGGCAAACCCTGCCTCGGCCCAGAGGGCAGCCCCTAACGGCGGGGGCCCACTTGACTACAACACTTACTACACGCCTGCTGACTACTACTCCAGCCTGGCCAAAGAGCACTCTCTGGAGAGCCAGGACAGCTCCACACTCAGCAGCCCTCCTTCTGACAGCCTAGCTCAGCCAATGGCCTCCGGGGTAGGGGGATCCACCACAGCTGCCCCTGTTTCTCTTTTCCAGTTCTCTATTGGGAAGATCCTGGAGGACGAGGGAGGGGTGCAGGTGGGGCCAGGTAATCATGGGCCCGACTGCGAGCTCCCTGTCTTCTATGAGGGGTTGGCCGGGGACGTGGGGCCCACCTCGTCACTTCAGCTGCACCCGGCTGATCGAACCGACACAGAGAGGGCAGTGGGGGACCAGCGGCAAGTTAAGAGGTCAGTGCTGATGGGATCCCCAAATCTGTGTAGTTAGTCATTTTATACATACTACCCAACTACGAAGCGCTTGATTATGCATCTTTGGTGGAGCAATGCTAGCTAGCAAATAACTTTCAGAAAGAACGTTTTGCTGGGAAATCTGACTCGTCTTCACGGCAAACACCGGTATTTTTCTACCATATTTCGTCACTTGTGTGATCGTGGCATAAGTAATTTATTTCACAATAGAGAAATAATTAATTGCTAAATACAACTTTCTTCTTTTCAGAGTGGTCATGTCGGTGAATGACAAGTGGCACTACTGTCACAACTCTGAGGTGCTGGTGGGCTCCCGAGCCATGAGGGACCGTCATCTGTTGCTCCTGGGATACGTCATCCTGCAGGTGAGCCATTACCATCATACAACCATTTTTCAACCAAACGTTTCAACAATCTTACAACCACAGGAGGTTGGTGGCAGACGGGCTCGTGGTAATGGCTGGACAGGAAGATGTGGAATGGTATCAAACACATGGTTTGATGCCGTTCCATTCGCTCCGTTCCAGACATTATTATGAGCCCGTCCTCCCCTCCATTGCTTACAACAACATTTCAGTCTTCCCTTAACTCCATTACAATCATCCAATTAAGCGTTTTAATTGGCAATTGGTACCAGAGACAAACTAACAGTGGTACGTACTACCTTATTTAACTCATCTCTCCCTGGGTTTTCTCTATCCTCTTGTTCTTCTTCCGCAGCTGCCCTATCACGAGCTGGAGAAGCTGAATGGCATAGAGGAGGTGAAGCAGTACCTCCACAAAAAGCTCCTGGAGGTCCCCTTATGACAACAAAAGACTTGAGTGTGTGTGTGTGTGTGCGTGCGTAAGCCATTGCGACTGCTTGGGATAGGACATGGGGTTGTTGGTGGGATTGGGAAAAGGGGGTGGTTTGGGGTAGAGAACAAACCCTGGTCAAAGTCTAAAACTAGAGGGGGTTTTTCTGTGTGCAATTTTGCTCTTGCATTCATCAAAATGGCGCCAGGCTATTTGCAACGAGCCATATAGCCAGTTGATGAGATGTCTAGTATCATGTTGCCACGCTTGGTATCTCGTTATTGTCACTTCACAACCGTTCTTGACCATCTTGCCTACGGACTGTTCCTAGTGTATCACAGTAGCATGACAAAACCGTTTTTTTTTTTTCTATAGATGTAGTTTTAATCATGGTTTTGTGTGGGGGAATAAGATGTTTGTTCTAATTATTATAGTCATACAGAGATGATAATGTTCTGGTGGTGTTTTGGGGGGTAATTTTCTGTTTAACTTCAGTTGTAACGCATGACTACAGGACAAACAAACGGGGCTTCTTCAGTGTTTTATAATACTGGTGCACCGTATGTAGACTAATGGACTGTAGGATGAAAATGTATAAATCTAGTTAACGTGTTTTTATATATTTTTGTGAATGCTGGAACGGCTTTTCCGGTGTCCAGAACAAAGCAACACGCCGTGGAAGTCCAACATCAACCTTGTCTCCGTTTTTGTCTTTGGCACTTGACTTGTGACATTTTAATGAATGACTGTATTCAGAGAGAAATTTGTGATTCCTCCAGTGAGTTTCCACCATTGCATTGACAATGAAACAAGTTTTCCAGGAGGGAATTGCTAGATACCTGGGACCTCATTTATCTCACTTAATTCTGGGGTACGTGGAGATAAAAACACATGCATGTGACAGTTTATTGATAAACTAGAGCCATACTATATCTGTGTGCTCGTGCAACCCCGCTTGGAAAACGCCCTCTATTCACAGTAACAAAAACTGTATGATTTGGAGATGTAGGAACTGGGCCATGATAGTTCCTGAAAGAAAAGTGCAGTGGCAAGTTGCATCACATTTCTGTAGAGATGTAGACAGAATGAAAAAGTCACTGCAAGAGATGAACACAAATTTAAAAGGCCGTGGCTGTGCATTATGCACCATTGTCTATTTGAGCAATTTTAAAAGTAAATGTTTCAGCCCACACTTTTACGCAGAAGATGAATCGTTCTTTTATATCTTCTGCCATGCTGGCTCTGAGATTTAATAGGCTATGATGTCGTGCTCCTACAGCATAGCATTACTATAGCCTACCCATACTGTCAGATATTTTAAGTAGGCTACCGGTCTATTTACTTTTGAATGAGCGATGGATAAATGGTATCCTGATTAGTTGTGCAGCAGGAATAAACCAGTCAAGTCAGAAAAGGAGAGATGTCCTGCAATATGCGATTTAGGCCTATGTAATAACATATTAGGCTATATGCTTCTCTGAGATCTCCTTACTAAATGCATCTGTGTTATCATTAGGACCACGTTTTGTTTTTAATATACCATCACTATAATTCCTGTGCATCAAAACCACCTCCATTTCCCCATAAGAACAATATGTGTGCAATACAGTTGATCAACCACCAGACTTACACATGGTCTGAGCTGTACTTGGACATATACATTTGAATTTGCGGGAAAGTGGCACATGCATCTTGTTTTTGATAAATGAGGCCCCAGGTTAGTTTAAATTAGAGAATTTTTATTGGAAGGTCCCAGAGTATTGCTATGAAAAAGACAGTGGATAGTCTCTCTGAAAACCTTCTGTTGGTCCTATCGGTGGTATTTGAAATCGTACCCTGACCTCATTTCCATTTGAACGAGGTGATTGTGTCATGCAGTGAAACATTTCACAATGCCACATTTTTATTTCTAAGCGATACAAATGACCCCAAACACTTGAACTGTGTAAGGTAAAGCAGAAATGGCTTATGTGACGTAAATCCACCCCAGTATTACTGGGTGCTCTGTCTCTAGAGCCGTTCAGATAGAGAGAAGGGTAACTGAGCCACCTGTGTGTAATATATTAATGAATGCATTATCAATTGTAAGGATCCATAGGCTGTGACAGGTTGTATAAATGCATTATGCACAGGTGGTTGAGTTAGTATTTATTTATTGGTATAATGCCGCTGGTACAGAGGATGTGAGTGTGTGTTTGGGGAAAGAAGGACGGAAAAATATTTTATTGAAATGTCTATGGAAAAATATTAAAAGAATGAAAAAGCAACGTCTGTCGTGAAATATGTATGAAAATATCCATATTGGTAGATGTAAGTATAATTCACAAAGACAACAAAATGATCATTTGAGTTTGATTTGTATAAAGTCTTGAAATGGAAAGCTGTTGTGAAATCACTTTGACAGAATTCAAAAGTGGCCTTACCTGCAATAGAGACCTCAAATCTTATGCAGACACATTCTTCAGAAAGGGATACTTATCTAACTAGTTAAACTTTAAGCAAAATACATACAGGTATTGGGGAATTGATTACAGCCAAAGTCAGTGGGTGAAAAAAAATGGCTGTATTCTGAGTGGATCATCCCTTCATAAAATGGCAGCGTGACAGAGCTGAGCATACCTCTCTTACATAATGATTGAAATCACACAGAATACAAGAGAAAAAAGTGCATTTTATTAGAGGGTTTGACCAGATGTTTCAATGGAGGGAAAGCAGCAACGGTCCTCCCTCTGCACGGACTGTCAGAGACCCATGGACAAAAAAACGGCAGACTCCTCAATATGCCCCTCCAAGTCAGACTTGTTCAAAAAAACCTAATCCGCTTAAGTTTAAAATGTCTTTCTCAAAGTTTAAAAAAGAAAGAAAATGTTGCAACAAGTTCATAACACCTATATAAAGGCCCCCCAAAAAAATATTGAACACGTAACAAAGCCCTGTAAAAGAGAAGTCGTCCCGTTTGAATAAAGGTCCTCGGGGTCAACAACTGGAGGTGGAGCAAGACTCCTGTTTATTTATTCTCTCAGTCCCTCATTTCTCCTTGTGAGAAAGAGGTGGGAGGAGCCAACGTGCAAGCCTTTTGATGACGCCACCATGACTGCTCCTGACTCGCGAGGAAGCGTGTCCCGCACAGACCCTCCTCTGGGGGGGGGGGGGGGGGCTAGTCTGTGTCCGAGTCACTGCTGTCCTCTGAGGAAGAGCTGCTGGAACCCTCAGATTGGTCGTCATCATCATCATGGTCATCGTCATTCTAGAGGACAGAGACAAGACAACAGCTGGGTCATTCTAGAGGACAGGACAACGGCTGGGTCATTCTAGAGGACAGGACAACGGCTGGGTCATTCTAGAGGACAGAGACAGGACAACGGCTGGGTCATTCTAGAGGACAGAGACAAGACAACAGCTGGGTCATTCTAGAGGACAGGACAACGGCTGGGTCATTCTAGAGGACAGAGACAAGACAACAGCTGGGTCATTCTAGAGGACAGAGACAAGACAACGGCTGGGTCATTCTAGAGGACAGGACAACGGCTGGGTCATTCTAAAGGACAGAGACAGGACAACAGCTGGGTCAAATACTTGTGCAGCTTTTGATGTGGTTTGCCCAGTACAATGGAACTGATCAGATGTACACTGGAGGTAAATTAAGCACACCTGAAATACTTTTGAATATTTTTGCTTAATGTATTTGACCCAAGTCTGCACTAAAGCATAGTGCGGATGACCCCTGGCTTGGAAAACTCACATCATCTTCGCTGTCGGAGCTGCCGGATGATTCTTCGTCGTCGTCGGAGTCTGACGAGTCCGTCTTGTCATCGTCGTCTGAGTCAGACGTATCCTGCTGTAGAGCACAGGGTCACGCCTCTACTGCAAACTCACCCGTTTACAGAACCTTGTGCATTCAGACCCCTTCCCTACATTGTTACGTTACAGCCTTATTCTAAAAATAAAAAATCCCCTAAATTTACACACAATACCCAATAATGACAAAGCGAAAACAGGTTTAGAAATTGTCAAATGTATTAAATAAAAGCATACCTTATTTACATAAGTATTCAGTCCCTTCGCTATGAGACTCAAAATTGAGCTCAGGTGCATCCTGTTTCTACAACTTGATTAGAGTCCACCTGTGGTCAATTCAATTGATTGGACATGACTTGGAAAGACAACTGTCTATGGTTGACAGTGCATCTCAGAGCAAAAACCAAGCCATGCGGTGGAAGGAATTGTCCGTAGAGCTCTGAGACATGGATGTAGTGAAGGGTACTGAAATTGTTTCGCAGCATTGAAGGTCCTTAAGAATATAACAACCATCATTATTAAATGGAATAAGTCAGTCACCACCAAGACTCTTGATAGAGCTGGCCGCCCATCCAAACTGAGCAATCAGGGGAGAAGGGCCTTGGTCAGGGAGGTGAACCCCATGATCACTGACAGAGCTCTAGAGTTCCTCTGTGGAGATGGGAGAACCTTCCAGAAGGACAACCATCTCTGCAGCACTCCGCAAATCAGGCCTCCTCAGTAAAAAGCACATGACAGCCCGCTTGGAGTTTGCCAAAAGACACTTAAAGACCATGAGAAACAAGATTCTCTGGTCTGAATGCCAAGCATCACGTCTAGAGTCAACTTGGCACCATCCCTACGGTGAAGCATGGTGGTGGCAGTATCATGCTGTGGGGATGTTTTTCAGGGGCAGGGACTGGGAGACAGGATTGAGGGAAAGATGGGATCCTTGATGAAAACCTGCTCCAGAGCGCTCAGGACCTCAGACTGGGGCGAAGATTCACCTTCCAACAGGACAACCCTAAGCACACAGTCAAGACAACGCAGGAGTGGCTGAATGTCCTTGATTGGCCCAGCCAGAGCCTGGACTTGAACCTGATCAAACATCCCATCCAGAGACCTGAAAATAGCTGAGCAACGACACTTCCCATTCAACCTGACAGAGCTTCAGAGAATCTGCAGAGGAGAATGGGAGATGCACACCAGTATTTGGAGAGTCTCACTTGTAGCATCATACCCAAGAAGACTCAACTAAAGGGTCTGAATACTTAAGTAAATGTCATATTTCCGGGGTGGTTAATACATTTGCAAAAACAAAAATAACTTGCTTTGTCATTATTGTGTGTAGACTGAGGGAGAAATAAACTATTCAATCCATTTTAGAATATGGCTGTAAAGTAACTAAATGTGGATAAAGTCAAGGGGTCTGAATATTTTCTGAATGCACTATATAACCAGAGGTTGGAACCAACATTTTCCAATCGTTTCGTTCTGAACGAGAACCATTATTTTTCTCATTCCGTTCCACTCTTCCAACCAGCAAAATAAAGTTCTGAACCCGTTCGAAACTGGAAAATAGGAATACATACAGTACCAGTCAAGTTTGGACACACCTACTCAAAGGTTTTTCCTTTATTTTTACTATTTTCTACATTGTAAAATAATAGTGAAGACATCAACACATATGGAATCATGTAGTAACCAAAACAAGTGTTAAACAAATCAAAATATATTTGAGTCTTCCAAGTAGCCACCCTTTGCACACTCTTGGCATTCTCTCAACCAGCTTCATGAGGTAGTCACCAGGTGTGCCTTAAATTTGTGGAATTTCTTTCCTTCTTAATGCGTTTGAGCCAATCAGTTGTTGTGACAAGGTAGGGGTGGTATACAGAAGATAGCCCTATTTGGTAAAAGACCAAGTCCATATTATGACAAGAACAGTCCATATGGTCAAATTAATGCAAATAAACCACTACTAAAGTACACCAATAATATGAAGAGACTTGCTTGGGCCAAGAAACACGAGCAATGAACAGACCGGTGGAAATCTGTCAATTTTAGATTCCTGGTCCCAACCGCCGTGTCTTTGTGAGACGCAGAGTAGGTGAACGGATGTTCCCCGCATGTGTGGTTCCCACCGTGAAGCATGGAGGAGGTGGTGTGATGGTGCTTTGCTGGTGACACTGATTTATTTAGAATTCAAGGCACACTTAACCAGCATGGCTACCGCAGCGATACACCATCCAATCTGGTTTTTGCTTAGTGGGACTATAATTTGTTTTCAACAGGACAATGACCCAACAGACCTCCAGGCTGTGTAAGGGCTATTTGACTGAGAAGGACAGTGATGGAGTGCTGCATCAGATGACCTGGCCTCCACAATCACCCGACCTCAACCCAATTAAGATGGTTTGGACAGCAGAGTGAAGGAAAAGCAGCCAACAAGTGCTCAGCATATGTGGGAAGTCCTTCAAGACTGTTGGAAAAGCATTCCAGGTGAAGGTGGTTGAGAGAATGCCAAGAGTATGCAAAGCTCTCATAAAGGCAAAGGATGGCTACTTTGAAGAGTCTCAAGTATATTTAGATTTGTTTAACACTTTTGGTTACTACATGATTCCATATGTGTTATTTCATAGTTGATGTCTTCACTATTATTCTACAATGTAAAAAAATAAAGAAAAACCCTTGAATGAGTAGGTGCCCAAACCTTTGACTGGTACTGTATGTAAAGATAGATACTGACATTAAATGACTTCACCAATCAGTGCGGACAGAGCTGCTTGCTGTGGAGCAGGTAAGCCATTTAAAATCGGTATAGGAAAGTCGGGGAAATAGCATTATGCCCTAACAGCATGGTTTAATCACAATGAAAGACAAACACATTGTGCTGCCTTGAAGCGCTGGGCATCTTGTTATGACGTGCATTATCTGAATTAGGTCCACACTATTATACCTACAGAGGAGTGGCTTCTATGGAGGAACTTTCAATGTCTTTCAACTTCAAAGTTGGTTTAACGTTGGACCAGAGCCAACAAGCTTGTCTGTACAGAGCAGCACTAGAATTAAAAGCATCTTACTTTTTTGTAGTTAATAAATCCAATGTGAAATCGTGATAACTATAGTATCCTTAACAAGCATTGAAAAAGTCAATCCATTCTTCTCCCTGAACGTCAAATAACGTTATTAACTGGTTCCCATGCTTTTAAAATAACAGTTCTGTTCCCGGAACATTTCGTTATTTTCCATGAACCGGTTCCAACCCTTGCTTACAACAGCACATGGAATCCACAATTATAGAAAACACACACACACACACACGATAGGGTAAGACAACCACCCAGACATAACCGGTTAAAAACAAACATAAGCACATTAGACACCATAAAAAAAAAAAGTAAAAATCACTAAAATGTCAGGACCACATACAGCGCCCACATCCATGCCACCACTTCAAAATCAGAGTGCGTTAGTTAGTGTGTGTCTGGATTGAGTGCATGCCTGTGTGTCTCCATCTGTGTGTGAACGGCGCGGTTACCTTGGCCCGGTACGCCATGGCCCGCTTGCCCCCCCCGACCCCTGCTGCTGCGGCTCTGGCACCTACCGCCTTCCCCTTCACTGCAGTCACGCCAACTTTGGCCCCCGTGCCCCCCCGCGGCTTGGTGGTGCTCCGCCGTTTCTGCACGAAGGGGGGGTGAGGTGGAGAGAGAATGAGGGATAATGGGCAGGGGGATGGAAGGATGGAGGGGTATAAGATATCAGCACACAAACATGTTGTTTCAAGCTCAAAGCATTGATGATTAGTAGCTAGATGTTAATAGGATGATGTTCTGTTTCCATGTAAACGCAGCAAAAAAAGAAACATCCCTTTTTCAGGACCATGTCTTTCAAAGATAATTAGTAAAAATCCTAATAACTTCATAGATCTTCATTGTAAAGGGTTTAAACACTGTTTCCCATGCTTGTTCAATGAACCATAAACAATTAATGAACATGCACCTGTGGAACGGTCGTTAAGACGCTTACAGACGGTAGGCGATTAAGGTCACAGTTATGAAAACTTAGGACGCTAAAGAGGCCTTTCTACTGACACTGGAAAACACCCAAAGAAAGATACCCAGGGTCCCTGGTCATCTGTGTGAACATGCCTTAGGCATGCTGCAAGGAGGCATGAGGACTGCAGATGTGGCAAGGGCAATAAATTGCAATGTCCGTACTGTGAGACGCCTAAGACAGCGCTACAGGGAGACAGGACGGACAGCTGATCGTCCTCGCAGTGGCAGACCACGTGTAACAGCTGTACAGGACCGGTACATCCGAACATCACACCTGCGGGACAGGTACAGGATGGCAATAACAACTACCCGAGTTACACCAGGAATGCACAATCCCTCCATCAGTGCTCAGACTGTCCGCAATGGGCTGAGAGAGGCTGGACTGAGGGCTTGTAGGCCTGTTGTAAGGCAGGTCCTCACCAGACATCACCAGCAACAACGTCGCCTATGGGCACAAACCCACCGTCACTGCACCAGACAGGACTGGCAAAAAGTGCTCTTCCTGTTGGATCGGAGGGTGAGGGCTAGGGCCATTCCCCCCAGAAATGTCTGGGAACTTGCAGGTGCCTTGGTGGAAGAGTGGGGTAACATCTCACAGCAAGAACTGGCAAAGTCCATGAGGACGAGATGCATTGCAGTACTTAATGCAGCTGGTGGCCACACCAGATACTGACTTATTTTTGATTTTGACCCCCCCCTTTGTTCAGGGACACATTATTCCATTGCTGTTAGTCACATGTCTGTGGAACTTGTTCAGTTTATGTCTCAGTTGTTGAATCTTGTTATGTTCATACAAATATTTACACATGTTAAGATTGCTGAAAATAAACACAGTTGACAGTGAGATGACGTTTCTTTTTTTGCTGAGTTTATATGCAGTTATGCTGGATGCCAGCTTGTGAATACAGATATTCACTAAGGCAGTCATATCAGGCTACAAAGTCAGATAAAGCCAATTTAAATTGACAAATGTATTTGTCAGGTTTTAAGAACTCCAGCTACAGAGAAAAGAGTAGCTACAGCCATGGAATATGAATGTAGAACAAAACATATAGCATTAGTGTAAAGGGTTTTGGCAGGAGTGTTTAGGGCACTCTCCCCAGTCGCTGTCAAGAACACAACAACCTGCGTATTTGACAGCGTGAAACTCACCGTGGTGGAGAACTCTTCATAAACCGCTCGTTCCTGGGGAGAGAGAGACTGAAGGGGACAACAGACAGAAAGGGGGGAAGAAATTACAAAAGACTGATTTCTTCCAAAAGGTGCTGTTGCTATCATTTAACTATTTAATTTTTATTTTTCTTAAGAATACAATGCATAGGTTCTGAGGACGCGCCTTGTGTACCAATGTCTCCTTCTGTGACGCGTTTGATATTTTAAATGCTTATTTTGAGGAAAGCAACCTTGTGTGTCCACATTTCAGAAAGGTGCCTAAGAAATACATTATTTTACCTATGACCCTTACCTTGACCCAGGCCTCCAGCTCGGCCTTGTACTCAATCTGCAGCTCCTCTACCAGCTTCTTGTACTTGTCCTTGTGACTCTGGCTGAGCTTGTGCCAGCGCTTGCCGATCTCCACCATGCGCTCCTTCAGACTGAAGTGATTCAGCTCGCCGTTGGTCAACAGCTCCTGAGAGAACATCTGGTAGCCGCTCCTGTTTAATTATACCCACATAGTCAATATAAACTGATGGCATAGGCCCATTAAATAAAATATATACACTCATACTAACAGTAGTAGTAAATAGCCTAGGATCTTCTAGGCTTAACGTGTCCGATTAAGGTGGTGAGCAAATACATGAAAAATGAGCAAAGGAAAGCAGAGGACGTTTAGGGGGCGGAAAGCAGAGGACGTTTAGGGGGCGGAAAGCAGAGGACGTTTAGGGGGCGGAAAGCAGAGGACGTTTAGGGGGCGGAAAGCAGAGGACGTTTAGGGGGCGGAAAGCAGAGGACGTTTAGGGGGCGGAAAGCAGAGGACGTTTAGGGGGCGGAAAGCAGAGGACGTTTAGGGGGCGGAAAGCAGAGGACGTTTAGGGGGCGGAAAGCAGAGGACGTTTAGGGGGCGGAAAGCAGAGGACGTTTAGGGGGCGGAAAGCAGAGGACGTTTAGGGGGCGGAAAGCAGAGGACGTTTAGGGGGCGGAAAGCAGAGGACGTTTAGGGGGCGGAAAGCAGAGGACCTTTAGGGGGCGGAAAGCAGAGGACGTTTAGGGGGCGGAAAGCAGAGGACGTTTAGGGGGCGGAAAGCAGAGGACGTTTAGGGGGCGGAAAGCAGAGGACGTTTAGGGGGCGGAAAGCAGAGGACGTTTAGGGGGCGGAAAGCAGAGGACGTTTAGGGGGCGGAAAGCAGAGGACGTTTAGGGGGCGGAAAGCAGAGGACGTGGGGGAAGGGGGGGGGGGGGGCAGAGATGTAAAAAAGATAAATAAATAATATGGGCCAGGATAAGCAAAGACGCCATATGACAACAATACACCAGTAACATCAATAACACTCCAATATGACAACAATACACCAGTAACATCAATAACACTCCAATATGACAACAATACACCAGTAACATCAATAACACTCCAATATGACAACAATACACCAGTAACATCAACACCCCAATATGACAACAATACACCAGTAACATCAATAACACTCCAATATGACAACAATACACCAGTAACATCAATAACACTCCAATATGACAACAATACACCAGTAACATCAATAACACTCCAATATGACAACAATACACCAGTAACATCAATAACACTCCAATATGACAACAATACACCAGTAACATCAATAACACCCTAATATGACAACAATACACCAGTAACATCAATAACACTCCAATATGACAACAATACACCAGTAACATCAATAACACTCCAATATGACAACAATACACCAGTAACATCAATAACACTCCAATATGACAACAATACACCAGTAACATCAATAACACTCCAATACACCAGTAACATCAATAACACTCCAATATGACAACAATACACCAGTAACATCAATAACACTCCAATATGACAACAATACACCAGTAACATCAATAACACTCCAATATGACAACAATACACCAGTAACATCAATAACACTCCAATACACCAGTAACATCAATAACACTCCAATATGACAACAATACACCAGTAACATCAATAACACTCCAATATGACAACAATACACCAGTAACATCAATAACACTCCAATATGACAACAATACACCAGTAACATCAATAACACTCCAATATGACAACAATACACCAGTAACATCAATAACACTCCAATATGACAACAATACACCAGTAACATCAATAACACTCCAATATGACAACAATACACCAGTAACATCAATAACACTCCAATATGACAACAATACACCAGTAACATCAATAACACTCCAATATGACAACAATACACCAGTAACATCAATAACACTCCAATATGACAACAATACACCAGTAACATCAATAACACTCCAATATGACAACAATACACCAGTAACATCAATAACACTCCAGGGTCAGTATGTAGTTACTCACACTGGTGGCTTCCTGGGCTCCCCTTCAAACTTGGGTTTCCTCTGGCCTGCTCCTGCCTGGGCTGTTCTCATCTCCAACAATTCCCTCTGCAGGACAAGTACAGTTCACCGCACACACACAACAACACATCAGACCTGGGTGTACTGTACATGTCAAATACTTTCAAAGGATTCCATTTTATAGGGCAAATTAAATCAAGTGACGATCAAGTATTTGGAAGTACTTGCCATATTTAACCCATGTCAAAAAATATGGGTAATGGTATGGCTCATGAAAATTACACCCATCAAAACATGGACTGTTGATTGGATCCTCATTATATATACACACACACACATTCCAACACCTAACAAACACACTACATGACCGAAAGTATGTAGACACCTTCTCAAACATCTCATTCCAAAATCATGGGCATTAGTGTGGAGTTGCCGCCGCCGCCACCCCCCCCCTCCTTTGCTGCTATAACATCCTCCACTCTTCTGGGAAGGCTTTCCACTAGATGTTGGAACATTGCTGCGGGGACTTGCTTCCATTCAGCCAAAAAAGCATTAGTGAGGTCGGGCACTGATGTTGGGAGATTAGGGCTGGCACGCAGTCGGCGTTCCAATTCATCCCAAAGGTGTTCAATGGGGTTGAGGTCAGGGCTCTGTGCAGGCCAGTCAAGTTCTTCCACACCGATCTCGACAAACCATTTCTGTATGGGCCTCGTTTGTGCACGGGGGCATTGTCATGCTGAAACAGGAAAGGGCCTTCCCCAAACTGGGGTGGCAGCGTAGCCTAATGGTTAGAGCGTTGAACTATTAACCGAAAGGTTGAATCCCTGAGCTGACAAGGTACAAATCTGTCGTTCTGCCCCTGAACAAGGCAGTTAACCCACTGTTCCTAGGCTGTCATTGAAAATAAGAATTTGTTCTTAACTGACTTGCCTAGTTAAATAAAGGTAAAATAAATTTTAAAAAACTGTTGCCAAAACGTTGGATGCACAGAATCATCTAAAATGTCATTGTATGCTGTATTGTTAAGAATTCCCTTCACTGGAGCTAAGGGGCCTAGCCCGAACCATGAAAAACAGCCCCAGACTATTATTTATCCTCCACCAAACTTTACAGTTGGCACTATGCATTGGCGCAGGTAGCGTTCTCCTGGCATCCGCCAAACCCAGATGGTGAAGCATGATTCATCACTCCAGAGAAAGCGTATCCAGAGTCCAATGGCAGCGAGTTTTACACCACTCCAGCCGACTCTTGGCATTGCACATTGTGATCTTAGGCTTGTGTGCGGCTGCTCGGCCATGGAAACCCATTTCATGAAGCTCCTGATGAACAGTTATTGTGCTAATGTTGCTTCCAGAGGCAGTTTGGAACTCGGTAGTGAGTGTTGCAACCGAGGACAGATGATTTTTATGTGGAGGGATGGGGACGAGGGGTTGCTTGGAAGTGGGTAGGAGACAGGAAGGAATGGGGAGGAGGGGTGGGGAAGGAGAGGTGGCTTGGAGGGTCGGGGTGGGAGGAGGTGGCTTGGAGGAGGGTAGGGGAGAGGAAGGAATGAGGAGGAGATGGATTGGAGGAGGGTAGGGGGGAGGAAGGAATGGGGAGGAGGTGGCTTGGAGGAGGGTAGGAGACAGGAAGGAATGGGGAGGAGGTGGCTTGGAGGAGGGTAGGAGACAGGAAGGAATGGGGAGGAGGTGGCTTGGAGGAGAGTAGGAGACAGGAAGGAATAGGGAGGAGGTGGCTTGGAGGAGAGTAGGAGACAGGAAGGAATAGGGAGGAGGTGGCTTGGAGGAGGGTAGGAGACAGGAAGGAATGGGGAGGAGGTGGCTTGGAGGAGGGTAGGAGACAGGAAGGAATGGGGAGGAGGTGGCTTGGAGGAGGGTAGGAGACAGGAAGGAATGGGGAGGAGGTGGCTTGGAGGAGGGTAGGAGACAGGAAGGAATGGGGAGGAGGTGGCTTGGAGGAGGGTAGGGGACAGGAAGGAATGGGGAGGAGGTGGCTTGGAGGAGGGTAGGAGACAGGAAGGAATGGGGAGGAGGTGGCTTGGAGGAGGGTAGGGGACAGGAAGGAATGGGGAGGAGGTGGCTTGGAGGAGGGTAGGGGACAGGAAGGAATGGGGAGGAGGTGGCTTGGAGGAGGGTAGGGGACAGGAAGGAATGGGGAGGAGCAGGAGGTGGGGAGGGCGACCAACATTTTGACATTTCTTCAGCACAACTGGAGAAGACAGCGGTCAAAACGTCTGGTCACTGACCACGGGCCGGTACTGAACCTCGTATCGCTTCTGGTCTTCAGCCGCCTTCTTGATCCAAGGGATCTTCTCCTTCTTCTCCATGGCCTTCCAGGCTGACTCCATGGCACTCTGGGTCTTCTTACGATCACTCTGTAACCACAAGACATGGAACACTGAAGTTTTTTATATTTTTATTTTTCACTTTAGGACTGTATGGATTAAAAGCTCATTCCTAGATGCTGTACAGCATGGGACTTCAACTGGTGGTCTGCGCACCACAACTGGCCCACGAACCAATTTAATTTGACCCGCAACAGTATACAGCATTTGTAAAAGAATATATGGTTTTGTTGAGTTGTTGGAAAACAACTACTTCAATGTGAAACACTAAAACCAGATAGAGAACTATAAAAATGAATATGGCCCTATATTAATATCAAATCATAATCCCTCTTTTTCACCCTGTACTTGGCCAGGTAGTCTCCTACGACGCCCTGTTGCCACATCTCCTCGGCAGTCTTGGGTGTCTCAGGGAGTTTGGTCCTCTTCTTGCCGTCGCGCTTCTCTTTCGCCGTCAGGCCGGAGTGTACCCAGTGCCCCTGCTCAGCTTCGCGACAGCGCTCCTGAAGGGATCCCATACAGAGACAGACCTGGTGTCAACGCATGTGGCGTGTACCTAGTATACCTTTAAATGTAAAATCTGAACAGGTGACATAGCTAAAACATCTACTACACCCGCAATAACATCTGCTAAATGTGACCAATAAAATGTGATGTTGACCCAACATATGAAATAGTCAGTAAACCTTCCCAGTGACTGACCAGGTTCCAAACTTTCACTGTAGCTTAGCAAGAAATAGGTTACAGTGAAGGTGGGCTAATAGAAAGACATAGCCCACGTTCACTGTAACCTAACAGTAGGGCTGTTACGGTGACTGTATTACCGCCACACCGGCTGTCACCAGTCATGACCGCAGTCAAATTTCACGTGACCGTTTAGTCACGGTAATTAGGCTTCTCCAAGCTGCTGATTGTCATTAGTAGCCTACCAAACTTGCTAACTGCCTGGTACTCAGAAATCTATTGTCCCTCTAATCACTCTGACAACAATACAAATGTAATCAAAAATCTAATCAAACACTAAATGAGAGCCCATGAGCTCATGTTCCACAACAATTCTATAGGCTATGCAATTGCGTTAGAAAACAGAGTTTTGATGGCCTCTTAAAAAGAGGAGTACCCCATCAGCTTTCTATAGGCTAGACCTACAATATTTATTTATCAACTTTTCTAATGTTAAGCACATCACTTAGTTTTACAACAGGAGTATAGTCTACCTGGCTGGGATGAAAATGAACCACAGGAAAAGCGTCCTCCATTCGCTATTTAAGTGCAACGATTACAAGTACTGTTTTCTCCTGCCCCGGTTCTGAGACAGAATGGGCCGTTATCTTGCACCTAATCAAAACTCATTTCACACATTAAGTATATGTAAAGACCAGATTAAATGAAGAATAAATAGTCTGATGGGTGACAATATTATCGCTTGTGAATGATAGCCAGCATATGCCTTTCATGCAACTTTTTTCAAATCGTCATTAGAATCGCATCATGCAGCACAACGGCCACTGGCCGCAAAAGGCATGGATTTTTTTTTTTTAGAGGGCATTATGACCCACTAGGGGGATGCCGCCGCGAAATTCGAGGCATTATCAAGCACTTGTGAAATTTTTAATGAGAGACTAATGAAATGTGTGCAGCCTGTGCAAGAAAATCAAAACATATCACAACTGAAGTTGCATAAATAACTCTAAAATGAAGCATATAGGAGGACCTGTTTCTTTGTTAACCACTCAACAAAAGAGCCACGTGCGCACTCCCTCAGAAATAGTTTGGAGAAAATATAGTTTGTATTTTACTTTATGTTCAATTGTATTCTTCATACTTATAAAATAATTCCACAGAATTCTAAGCAAATCTTGCCTGCTAAATGAACTAGTGTAGCCCACAGCCATATGGCATAGCCAGATCAGGACCTAACATAAGGACAACGACTACATTTCTTCACATCATGTTTCTTTAGACCCGTCTAAAATAAATAGTGGATTTATTGTGATGGTGTAGGCTATATTACGTTTATTTATTAGACTTTTTAGAATGTAGATGTTCCAAAGGTCTGCACCTGTGGCTTGTGTGGAAGCCAGGAGATGATAAACGTGTTCATTAATGGTCAGTTATTTGCTTGACAATCAATCAACCGGCTGACAACATTTCATGACTACCACAGTCCTACCTAACAGAAAGCCATAGCCCAGCTTTTAACAGAAAGCCATAGCCCAGCTTTTAACAGAAAGCCATAGCCCAGCTTTTAACAGAAAGCCATAGCCCAGCTTTTAACAGAAAGCCATAGCCCAGCTTTTAACAGAAAGCCATAGCCCAGCTTTTAACAGAAAGCCATAGCCCAGCTTTTAACAGAAAGCCATAGCCCAGCTTTTAACAGAAAGCCATAGCCCAGCTTTTAACAGAAAGCCATAGCCCAGCTTCACTGTAACCTAACAGAAAGCCCACCTTGTGGCTGAAAAGGTGGTGACATACCTGTTGTAGTTTTGTGAGACCCACCTTGGCGGACGGGGACTTGGATCTGTGAGGGCTACCAACACCCCCCATGCCCAGCCGCGAGCCCCCCAGCTTCTCCTCCGTCATCACCCGGTCCCTCTCCTCCTCCGGGAGACTCTGGAGAAAACCGACATGTAGGCTGCCAGACTTCCACTACTAAAACTCAGGTCAGCCAAGAATGTGTAGTGTGATATGTACTAGAGTACTATGGATATGGATATATTCAGTTCTACTTACCTCGAGAAACCTTTGTAGGTCAATTTCATACTGCTTCTTTTTCTGTCGTCAGACACACCAGCACAGGGATGAAAGAGCATTGATACGATTGGTGAATGATAAGAATACAAACTTTCATCATGGCTCACCAAAACCCTTTCAAACCTTCACATTACATATCGAAACCTATAGAAGCCAAAATAATTTAAGAACCTATTAAGGATGCTGTGCTGGGCCGGTCTACGACATAAAGAGAAAATACTGGTGATTCATTGCATTTCCCCCTTGAACGGAGCTGAACAAGACTGACCTGCTCGCAGCGTTTCTGAAACATGTCCTTCTCCTTCTGCGTCATCACCTTCCACTGCTTACTGCACAGCACCATACGCTCCGTACTGGGAACATCCTTCATGTTCACCATCAGCTCAGCACAGTATAGGGAGTAACCATTCCTGAAGACCGAAAAGCCAAAAACCTAGTTCAGCGCTATAGAATGACGACAAAGGTCTTTAAACTCAACAGACGTTTTCACTGAGAAACCAAAAGCTACTGTTTGCATAAGGATCTCCAATCCATAAATCTCTGGGGAATAAAATGCCTGAGGGCAAAAATCCCTTTGGTCTTTTCAGAACTGTCAAGAGACTGGGCCCAGAGTCTGGTATCGCTGCTGATACTAGATCCCATGGTGGTGTGAGCCCCACCTCAGTCCCTCCCCATTCTGCTACCCCCCTCTGCAACCCCATTCTTCTACCCCATTCTTCTACCCCCCTCTCCCCATTCTTCTACCCCATTCCTTCTACCCCATTCTGCTACCCCATTCTGCTACCCCATTCTGCTACCCCCCTCGCCACTTATATTATTGAAAGAATATTGTGCGACTCCGATCAAGCAACTTACGGCGGAGGTTTGGTTGGCCTGCCGTCGAACTTGTCCTTGAGCTGCCGCTCGGCTTTGGTGAGGACGGACTTGACGTGCTCTTCAGCGTCTGGATGGGCCTCTTGGTAGACTCTCATACAACCCTGTAGAGAACCATGGATTCAAACTTTTCAGGTGACAAAAAAACATTTCGACAATTTCTAAAGAAAATTTAAAAAAATTAAAATCACTGAAATTGTCATTGATTGTGCTGTACTTCTACAAAAAGGGAATGAAATACTATTTATTTAGAATGTGCTTGCAAGGCTGCGTTTACACAGGTCGACCAATTCTGATCTACTTTCCATCTTTTCCCAGAGGTGATCTGATTGAACAAAAAGACCAACTAATGAAACGTGTAAACGCAGCCTTACTCTCTAGGCAGTGTATATCACATACAAAGTGGCAAATTTGCTTGTTTCTTCTACCAGGGAAAAAAAAAATTGGAGAGGATTACCGAGTTGTGTCTTGAGGCGCTATCTTTTAAAAAATGTACGAATCCTCTGAACTCCGGCACCCCTTCATACCAAACCTCTTACCGCATAGTCTTTCTGCAGCTCCAGGGCCTTGCTGATCCACTTAAGTCTCTTCTTGTCTGACAGCTGGGACCACTGTCTCCTCAGAGCTTCCTTCAGCTCCTTCTGGCTCACCTGGTAACCCCAGAGAAAGGAACGGCATTCATCATTCACCACAAAGAATTCCAAAAGGGACATTTTCTTTTTTAGGGTATATTCATGTAAGCACAACACTTGACAGTTTCATTTTGTGAAATCCCAGACTTAGCTGGGCGGGTTCCACTGCACGCACTCACATCAGGGTGGAGCTTCATGTAGGTCTTCTTCTCATGGTTGTACCACAGCTGCTGGGGCGTCTTGGGCTTCTCAGGGAGGTCCGACTTCTTTCTCTCCTCTATCAACTCGGGGTAGTCCTCTCTGGGGAACAAGAGCAAAGACGTTAAGGCAGCTGTATATGGGTGGTATACCCTTTCAACCAACAGATAGAGGAAAGTGATCACTTGGGTTCTTCTCAAGGAAAATGTGTCAGTTTAGGAAAGTGTTGCTTATTATTCAGCAGAGGAAGCTAATTTGGCCACTGAAGGCTGGCTTCAACCAGACAGAAAATGCCACTCACTTGAATCGGGCCATATTCTTTTCAAAGGACTCCTTCTCTCGCTGAAACTCGGTGATGTACTTTTGCTGTTGGGGAACAGAGAATAACCCTCACGCAATTAGTTATTAACTGAAAAACGAACAAAGTTACTCCCATGTGATACATCAAGGCTGTATCGCATCCGGACGTGATTGGGAGTCCCATAGGGGCGGCGCACAATTGGCCCAGCGTCATCCGGGTTTGGCCAGAGTAGGCCGTCATTTTACATAAGAATTTGTTCTTAACTGACTTGCCTAGTTAAATAAAGGTAAAATTATTAATTTTTTTTAATTGAAGAAGAGTATAGAGTATAGAAAGCTATCAATTCAGAAACAAGAAAAGTAAGTAATTGTTTCAGGTAGTTGTCTAGTCACAAACCACTCTGTTTTCTATACAGTAATGTTATGTACAGATTTGGGATCTGCCTTTGAATTAAATAAAGATTATCCCAAAGGAATAATGAAACGGCATGGTAGACTTGACCATCACCTTTTTCTTGTCTGGGAGTTCCTTGTATTTCTTGGACAGAATCTTGGTGAGGTCAAGGTTGCTCATCTCGGGGTGGATCTTGGCATACTTGGCTCGCTTCTCCATGAAGAACCGGAAATACGGTGTAAGGGGTTTCTTTGGGAAGTCTGGGTGTGTCTAAAAAGGGTGGAAAACAGAACAATGGTCATTTGTATGGTAGAAGACGTGAGATTGACAAGTATAACCCTAGCATTTTGTGACATTTCATGGGTACAAAGTAAAACCTGATTGCTTACCTTCAATTTCTTCCCTTTGTAAGGGTTCTTCACAAACTCAATGGCATCAACTATGAGCTCGGTCATAGTCCTAAACTTCCGCACCTGAACACATAGTATCAAATGGATTAAGGCCTAAACTGAAATTATGTTGTAAACATTTTTTTCATGGTGCCGTGTTTCATTTCGCAACAGTAAAATCTTTCCAGTAGAAAAAGAGGCTACAGACATTGCTTTCTGTAATTTGTGACACTTCCCTCCACAGATTCAAAACAGAAAATAGATATTTTGGCTGTTGTGATTGGCTAAAATTGTGACTTGTAATTGGCTAACCTCAGTGGACACCTTCGCCCACTTCTGTTTGCACATGTCGCCGGTGAAGCCTCCGAAGCAGACCTTCTCCCAGTCAAAGTGGGACTCGGTGGTCTTGTATTTCATGGCATCACCATCAGGCAACAGGCTCCGAATTCTCTCCAAAAGAGTGAGGCAGTCCTCCTTACTCCATGTATCCACAACTGGAGCATAGACAATCACACAACCGCACACCCCTCCATCAAGCAACATCAAAGAGCAGATGTGTTGTTTTGTCTCGCCTTTTTTTATTAGACACAACAAACCTCAAGCTGACCCCAGAATAGATAAACAACTGTCAGACAAATCTAAGTAAAATGTCAACAAACCAAAAAACACAGTCATCTTTCAATAGTCAACCAGAATTTAACACCTCAATTATCCTGACTGAGAAACCCTAGGCTACCACTATACAACTCTGAAGTCCCAATTGGGACACGCATGATTGAAGGATCCACAAAATTACAAAACTAGAACTAGAAGAAAGACTACATCTTGTGGTTGATGAAGGGGTGGTTTTGGTTATGTACCCTACCTGGTTCTGTTTTTATCTGGATGGTCTGGGAGGCAGAGGACACACTGCTGCTGCCGTTCATGGTGCAGCGTCTGTGGGCAGCTCAACTGACCCGGCTTCTAGGGATTCTGGAGAACCACAAATGCATCAAATATTTAGGGTCCAGTCTGTCCCAACTTTAGAAGAAAAAAAAACTCCTATTATAAACAAATTAACTATGGCTAAAAGTGGAAATAGCAAGGAGATAATTGTCTTTGAGCTACAGCCTATGCTAAAAACTCACCAATTCCAATATACGCGTAAAGATATGTATCTACACGAGAATGGATCTACAGTTCAAGAACTGACTCATGACGTTCCATCCAGGTGTTCTAATGTAATTTTATGGTTCCATCCAGGTGTTCTAATGTAATTTTATGGTTCCATCCAGGTGTTCTAATGTAATTTTATGGTTCCATCCACGACTAAATGAGTTGATATGGAGAAGTTGCGCGTCTTGACAATTATTCAGCTGACAAAGCACCTTTACACCAAAGGTCAAACGTCTTGACTACAAGTAGGGTAACAAATAGGAAATGCACAAATAAGTTTTCAAAAGCTACACTTTTAACACAAAATAGCGACACGGTGTATTTCTGATACAGGAAAAGTCGGTCATGCGGATGCTCCGCCCAAGTCTACCCATCCTTTCCCATATGAGGGAACATCGTGTACTTCTGGAAAGAGTGGCACACAATCCGATTTACCGAGAGGACCGATCAATTTATTGTTTCATCGTGTTGTTTTTCAACGACAGCCGAATGGATACATCATATTAATTCGTTTGGAGATTGCTGCTTTTCGGAACGTTATTACCAAAGCGAGCTGAGCGCAGCTGACCTTTCACTGTGGTGGATAGTTTACCGAAGTGATGGCGCGGTGAGAGCAAGCTGACGTTTTTGCTTGTCAACTGAGCAATTGATAAAATGCTACAGCTTAAAATAAGCGTTGAAATACCCTAGAACAGAGTATCTGTTTTTAAATGCGAGTTAGTGCTGAGCCCAGCAATCCAAACACGGGCGTTTCCAAATTCGAAGCCTCGGTCTCGACTCCGGACGTGAGACGCAAGTGCTGTGTGCCTGCCAACCTCCTCGCCTGTCACCCGGTAGACAGGAACGCGTCAAGGCGCTTATAATAGCCTAGGCCTATAGGCCATTTACTGTAGGCTAATATAGTCCAAATGAGCGCTATATGCCACCGTTCTTTATTCATTTTTGCGGTATGTTCTGAAAATGAATAATGCAGGATTTCAGAAACGCAAGGTCCCTGTACCAAGTGGGACGCAAAGGGGCATGCAGTCATCTGGGGGGCGCATAGTTCCGCGGCCGCAGTTGGCCTTCTCTGCTTCTTTTCATCAGGCCTATACCCCTGAACTGCATAGCCTAGATAGTCGCGGTTAGTTACCGCGCTATGTCGGTCGATATTGCACCAGGCAACTTTTTCTTAAAACCCTACGTGTAGTTAAGGCATAGCCCAATGATTAAGCTACACGATAGACCTAAATCAAAACATTTGTTTTCAGGTTTGAGTGCATATTTGTGAAAAAAAGTGTCAACATTGGGGACCGCTCGGACGCAAAACGTGACCAGGTACCGGTCAAAACACCACTCCTGCCGCTGAACCCTATGACAGTTGTGCCTCAAGTAGCCTAGGCTAAGACTAATTGGATAAGGCTACATAAATACATCCACAACTGTCTCAAACAACAAATGTAGCCTACGTATTTTTAAATTAAGATATTTTCCCCTCTTTTCCCCACATGGGGTGATACGAAACCCCTTAAAATAGCCTATGCTAGATAATAGGCCTAAATGTAAGATGTAAATGTAGTGGATGAAGGGAGCGTTCTAGACAAGGCAAATAGAACGCTTTAACATTCCGTGGCGGAGCGCTGAATCGAACTGCCAGAAAGTGCGCGCCTACCCCCGCCCGCTTCCCCCAAGCTGTGGCGCAGCTGTGCGCCCGAGCGAGGCGTCGCTTTCTCGGTGTAGTGTCATCGTGGCCCGCTCACAAGGTCAAACTTCGGGGAAAACAGATACTGCAAACTTAAAAGAAAAATAGGCCTAACGTTACATTGCATAAAAAAAAAAAAAATTGTCGCATCCATCTATCGATAACAATCCTGTGAGTATTTCACAGCCTAAAACTATGAAAACATCAAATGCTACGGTCATCAGACTGCATTCACATATTTCGGGGGGCCGTGACGTTACTATTTTAATGTCTTTCTATTTTGAATCAAGGCTACAGCCTTCTAAGTTTGTCTTGGGAACACCGACCGTTCTTTGCTTGCTACCCCAGTAATGGCGCCCTTATTCAGGCAGGAGTCAAAACGCAGCTTCCGCTGGCATGAAAACTTGCTACCAAACCAATTTTTCTATATTTTACACTCAGTAAATTGACAAGAAAACCACCGTAGACTCAATACCCTATTAGCAGACTGGATGTGTATAGTGCACGTGTATTTTGTAGCATAGTCTAAATCGTCAATTTGTGAAAAGTCGTTTTTTAAATGTTATAATTTGGAGGAGATTGCATTTAACTGTCAATGTGGTTCTATAATTACCAAAAGCAGTAAGTGAAAAGTTCAGAAATGCTTATAAAGCTAGAACTTGCTGAAAAACAGATATGTGAGCGAACGCATCTGCTTGCTTTCGCCCCAAAGCTCTCACTGCAGAGCCGCCATGAATGTTATAAAGACTCGGGGAGACACGACTTAAAAATCGCGTTTAACGCCATCAAAACACAACTTTTCACTCACCTTTTGTGGCAGTTAGAAACCAGCGTTGTTACTACAAATCAAGGTATTCGTGTTTAATTATTTTAGGGCTGTTTTAAGTGTCGTTTTTTCAGCCGTAAACCCCGGGGAGTCAGGTCGGAACGGATCCGACAAAAGGAGCGTCTTGTTCGGTATGAAACTCCGCCCAGCGCCGCAGGGGGAGGAACTCCAAGTAAAAACATGCGAGAAAGAAGGAGACAAAGGCGGAGGCTGAAACTAAAAACATACGGCAGTATTTCATAAGAAATAGCTTGATCGTGATGCTGTAATTTATCTTTAATGAATAGCGCATTTAGTTTACACATTATCAATGTAAAATAATTGAGTTATTTGTAGACAATTCATGAGTCTTTCATTCTTATAGAGATTATCAAGAGATTATTAAGTAATATACTTAATTCTAGCTAGACATTTATCCACCACCCCCTTCATTTTAGCAGTGTCCATGAAGTGCTAAACCGATTAGCCTACCCTATCCACAGGTTTCCAGGGATTACAGGGCCTCAGAAAACGAACTACAGTGGGATTTGAGAGATGCAGGGATGGACAATAACTACAATTTCATCCAAGGCTCGGAATCGAAAGGCATGAGGAAATAAATGAAACGTTCAAGTAGTGTAGCTCTACTGTAGCACTAGCAAGCAATGTGTCCTGCAAATATCTAAACTCTTGTTTGCTAATGCCTATCCATAATCTGAAATGACAATAGGCCGCGGACATACTTTACTTTTCCCTCAGTCTCCCTTTCATGTGGGCTAACAACACAGCCGTCACGCACATTTCACTGCTGTGGAATTATTAAGTAAAACTGGCCAATAGACGGGGAAAGGAGGAGACGGCCCTTCACTCCAATCCTTCATCTATTTGAGACTGGAATTTAATAATAAGGCCGCGTTATCGTCATGTTGGAAACTCGGGACTTCCGAGTTCAAATTAAAGTCAGTTAATAGCGCATAGCTTCCAATTGGTCGGTTCTGATACTTCCCAAGTGGGAAACTCAGGAACCTATATCATATTTCTACAACGAGTATTCAATTCAGATATTTCCGAGTTTCCGACATTATATGAACGCGGCACAACTGTAGACCTATCAGGATAGTCTGTGGCCTGTGGTGTGTCACGTGAAAAAACTGAGCTGGTGACTGTTGAGCAATTTATAGGCCTACATGTAGCGGTACCCAGCAGTAAGCAATGTAATTAAAGATGATGAACCTATTCTTTCTATGATCATCCTGTTTCATTTGCCATGCACTCATTATACTTTTTATTTCAAACTTTCACATGCAAGCAGTGACTGATACACATTTCCTTTATGGGAGTTTAGGTGATACATCATGTATGATTATGACAAGAAGAATGTGTACATTACATAATGTACAGCCTATATATACAGGCTGTATCACAACCGTCTGTGTTTGGGAGTCTCATAGGGCGGCGTACAATTGGCCCAGCGTTGTCTGGGTTTGGCCGGTGTAGGCTGTCATTGTAAATAAGAATTTGTCCTCAACGGACTTGCCTAGTTCAATAAATATAAAATACATATATCCACTTTAAATGTTCAGGTGTCTGCCTTAATTAACACCTTTACAAACACTTTTGTACAGGGACAGACACGTCCTTTTTTTTTTTACTAGGCAAGTCAGTTAAGATCGTTTTATCTCTCTGGTCACCCCCAAAGCCAATTCTTCCTTCGGCCGCCTCTCCTTCCAGTTCTCTGCTGCCAATGACTGGAACAAACTACAAAAATCTCTAAAACTGGAAACACTTATCTCCCTCACTAGCTTTAAGCACCAGCTGTCAGAGCAGCTCACAGATTACTGCACCTGTACATAGCCCATCTATAATTTAGCCCAAACAACTACCTCTTCCCCTACTTTATTTATTTATTTTTGCTCCTTCGCACCCCATTATTTCTATTTCTACTTTGCACTTTCTTCCACTGCAAATCTACCATTCCAGTGTTTTACTTGCTATATTGTATTTACTTCGCCACCATGGCCTTTTTTGCCTATACCTCCCTTATCTCACCTCATTTGCTCACTTTGTATATAGACTTATTTTTCTACTATATTATTGACTGTATGTTTGTTTTACTCCATGTGTAACTCTGTTGTTGTATGTATCAAACTGCTTTGCTTTATCTTGGCCAGGTCACAATTGTAAATGAGAACTTGTTCTTAATTTGCCTACCTGGTTAAATAAAGGTTAAATATATCTATATATTTTTAAAAGACAGCCTACCAGGGAACAGTAATAGATTTTTACCTTATCAGCTCAGGGATTCAATCCAACAACCTTTCAGTTACTGGCCCTACGTTCTAACCACTAGGCGACCTGCTGTCCGCCTTGAAAATTGAAAAGAAAAACAACTTTTACACACATCTGTTTCAGTTCATTAAGCTTCATTTATAAGTACATATATATAAAAAAATTACATTTAAAATCAGCCAAAGCTCTAATTCTACAAACTTGGCAAGGCTAGAGCATGGAAGATTGTCTATTTTAACATAATGCAATGTAGCTAAAGCCCGAAAGCACTTGAACCATGATTGATTCCTAAGAAAATATATGGATCTATTTGTATAATATATTTTATTTCTTCTTTATTTCTCAATCTCATTTCTACATCCCTGCATGTCAACAATAGATTTGAAATATAAAATGCTATAATATTTGCAGTAAAAAAAAAAAAAAAAAGAATAATACAATGTGAGAGTTAATATTTTAGCATATTTTCTGGATTCTAGCAAATCTGCAACAGAGGAATTTTTTTTGGGGGGGGGAGGGGGACCACATGATAACAAACACATACAAGGCATCCAGTGCTCTTCATTTGCAGTGATTCAATGAGACACAGTATTCCTACTGCATTACTTTTATAATACTTGCAAACAACTGTATTGCATGTGGTTTAACTTTAATGTGGTAAAAAGTAAACATAATATCAATAACTCTGATTATGGCTGCATGTGTTGTTACAACACATTCAGTGACATTTTAAGAAGGAAACAGTGGTTATGAATGGACTAGCCTTATTGAGTTTATAGACATGAGTAACTACTGGGCCCTAAGTAAATAGATGTGCATACATACTTACAAATGCCTTAATTTGTATGGAATAGAATGTCTCCCGACTTTTTGGTGACTGTACATTAAAGCCATAATCATACTCAAACTGTAGTACACAATTGAAATGTAATGTGATTTCCCTCACTAAGATGATGGAACGCTCAGTTGGCTTAACTGATTGCATTTTCACATTAGTGCTTTCAGATCACGCCGATTTGTAGTGAATGTCGCTTTAACTCTTTCAGGCACAACCACATAGCTGGTCCTCGTATCTAGATAAAGCACGGAAGGCCATAATCATACTCTGGAACAAGACAAGGCTCCATATACAAAATACATAGTAGGCATTTACTACAGTTAAATGGAGTCAAGACAAATGGGTGGAGATGTTGTTCAGACAGTTAAAGACTACACGACTACGGTAGGAGTGCATGGCAGTGAGAATCAAGTGACTCACTTAAAAGTGGTATGTAGTGTATTCAGGTATGATGGACTATTTATGTAATGGGACCAAACATCTTTAACATGTTTGGAAAAAGCACAGTGGTGAGATCTAAGCAGCAAAGGGTCGGTCGAAAGTCACTTTCAGTATGTGCTCTTCAAAAAATATACAGTGTTTGTCAGTCCTACAGGATAGGGGGAAAAATTTGGACACGTTTACTTCCTGAGGCAAAGATTGCCAAAAGAAGACTTCTGCCGTGTACCATCCCAAATATACACCAGGGGCACTGTAGTGCTACTTTATTGCTCGGCCTGTATTCATTCAATTGCAAATAATTAATCAGTTTGAATGAGGGCTGCTTTTAAAGGGTGACTGCACTTCCTGATTTGGCCTCATTTTACATTTGGTTCCGTAAGAAATACTAGCTGCCAAGACTGAATTTAAACCTCAAGTTGGATTTGGGGTGTGGTCTGACGTGGGTGTCTCGTGTGTGTGTGTGTGTGTGTGTGTGTGTGTGTTCACAGGTAGGAAGAGTTATTTAGCAAATTAGCTTCAGCTGGCTGATGTGTGACAGTGACAAAATTGGTTTGACTTTGGATAAGCCTATCTCCGGGGCTAGTTAGGGGCCGTCAATAAATTACACAATGTAAATGGGACAATATTTTCATCTTGCACACCTTTTCGTTCTCATTAAATGCTTTCAATATTTGTATATGAATTTCTAGAATTTATAGTTGGTTTGAGGTTTTTAAGTCATTGAAATGTAGAACTATTGGAATTTTAACATAATGTCCCATATACATTGTGTCATTTACCATGGTCCCTAACTAGCCCCTTAGGAATATCCAAAGTTAGCCCAAATTTACCACAGGCATTAAGATCGGGTCACGTGCAGCTGCTCTTGGAATTCATGATTGCTTGTGGGCTGCTAGCAGGTTTGAAACAAACCCAACATTTATTTACGTTGTGATGCAGTCATGACCACAAGTCTTGCAAAACTCAGTTTTGCACGAGACTGACTTCATGACCAAAATAATCCTATCCTAGAATAAATGTTTCTGACTCATACTGATGCCATATAGGAAGTTTTCTAAATGAGAAGTTGGTTTTTAGGGGCAGTTGCTCTTTAAACAACAGTATAACAGATGTAGGCACCCCTATACTTAATGTATCATACCCCTGTAAACCCCCCCCCCCCCCAACGCCTGAACAGACCCTGTCCTCTAGAACAAAACAACGTTCAATCACTTACCCCACTGTACCCGATTCTAAAACAAACGTACTGAGACATAACCAGAACTCTTTGGCGTGCTTGATTACACTGTAACAGACCGTATATCATCATAACCAACTTGCATAGCCACATAGCATATGTGATAACGCCACCACAGAAGCAAACAGAAGACGCTGTAAACCAGAAATAATTCATATCTGCTATCACCAGAAGTCTTGAATAGGCGCTGAATATAGGCTTCTCAGGGGGGGGGTTACACTACAATGGCAAACAGCAGCTTTTATGTGGACACTAATCCTTTACTTTGACACATAGCAAATCGACCTCCCACCTGAAATTAAAACATACCCCAAAGATACATAAAAACATGATTCAACATTGTAACAATGACTAAAACAATTTCGAAGTATATATCCACCTTCCGAAAAGCAAAATAGTAAAAACAGACAAAAAAAAACATGATTTGGGAGTTGGGACTCTAAAAACCTTTAAGAATAATTCAATAAAATACAAATAAAACCGTTCAAACCATCAGTGGTGCGTTTATAAAATATCAGGTTAACAAACAAAGGATTTGGTGGGTTAGGAGCAACTTCCTGGAGAATAGGACTTGGGTGCCTATTGGTCAGCAGGATGTCCACGTTGGCCCCAACCAATCATTATACAGGCATGTGCATCTCTGTGTACTCATCCTGTCCCTCCCTCTCATCAAACTTAGGTTCTGCGTCGTCTGCATCCAACTAAGACACAAAGAGGGGGTAAAAGTAAAAGTCAAGGGTAAAGGTTATGGCCAGGGTTATTTCCCAGGCAAAGGCCCCTGAAGCAACATCCAACTGTATAAGAAAACCAATAAAACCCCAATTATTTTAAGCAACAGTGCTAGACTGTGTGTGTGTGCGTGCATCCATGCGGTTAGACTTACACACTGCATCTCGCGTGTGGTGAAGATGCGGGGCAGCAGGAACCATTTGACGGGCACGGTGAGGATGAGAACGAAGGGGAAGGCCAACGAGGCCGCGGTGGACATGACCGCCCACAGAGCCGCAAGACACACCAGCTGAATCCCTGTGAACAGGTGCATCCGCAGGGTCCTCACCTGGAACACAGGCACATATGAGAGTATCAGTAGGAGGAGTTGTAGTGGTATCAGTTGTAGTGGTATCAGTTGCAGTAGTGGTATGAGTAACAGTGGTATCAGTTGTAGTGGTATCAGTTGTTGTAGTAGTGGTATCAGTTGTATCAGTTGTAGTAGTATCAGTTGTAGTACATTTACATTTTAGTCATTTAGCAGACGCTCTTATCCAGAGCGACTTACAGTAGTGAATGCATACATTTCATACATTTTTTTTCTGTGCTGGCCCCCCGTGGGAATCGAACCCACAACCCTGGTGTTGCAAACACCATGCTCTACCAACTGAGCTACAGTAGTGGTATTAGTTGTAGTGGTATCAGTTGTAGTAGTAGTGGTATCAGTTGTAGTAGTAGTGGTATAAATTGTAGTGGTAGTATCAGTTGTAGTGGTATCAGTTGTAGTAGTAATAGTAGTAGTAGTAATAGTAGTAGTAGTAGTAGTAGTAGTAGTAGTGGTATCAGTTGTAGTAGTGGTATCAGTTGCAGTAGTAGCAGTAGTAGTAGCAGTAGCAGTAGTAGTAGCAGTAGTAGTAATAGTAGTAGCAGTAGTAGTAGTAGCAGTAGTAGTAGTAGTAGTAGTAGTAGTAGTAGCAGCAGCAGTAGTAGTAGCAGTAGTAGTAGCAGTAGCAGTAGTAGTAATAGTAGTAGCAGTAGTAGCAGTAGCAGTAGTAGTAGTAGTAGCAGTAGTAATAGTAGCAGTAGTAACAGCAGTAGTAATAGTAGTAGCAGTAGTAACAGCAGTAGTAGTAGTAGTGGTATCAGTTGCAGTAGTAGCAGCAGTAGTAGTAGCAGTAGCAGTAGTAGTAGCAGTAGTAGTAGTAGTAATAGTAGTAGCAGTAGTAACAGCAGTAGTAATAGTAGTAGCAGTAGTAACAGCAGTAGTAATAGTAGTAGTGGTATCAGTTACAGTAGTAGCAGTAGTAGTATCAGTAGTAGTAGTAATAGTAGTAGGAGTAGTAACAGCAGTAGTAATAGTAGTAGCAGTAGTAACAGCAGTAGTAATAGTAGTAGCAGTAGTAACAGCAGCAGTAATAGTAGTAGTGGTATCAGTTGCAGTAGTAGCAGTAGTAATAGTAGTAGTAATAGTAGTAGCAGTAGTAACAGCAGTAGTAATAGTAGTAGCAGTAGTAACAGCAGTAGTAATAGTAGTAACAGCAGTAGTAATAGTAGTAGCAGTAGTAACAGCAGTAGTAATAGTAGTATCAGTAGTAACAGCAATAGTAATAGTAGTAGCAGTAGTAACAGCAGTAGTAATAGTAGCAGTAGTAGTAACAGCAGTAGTAATAGTAGTAGCAGTAGTAGTAGCAGTAGTAGTAGTAGCAGTAGTAATAGTAGTAGCAGTAGTAACAGCAGTAGTAATAGTAGTAGCAGTAGTAACAGCAGTAGTAATAGTAGTAGCAGTAGTAACAGCAGTAGTAATAGTAGTAGCAGTAGTAATAGTAGTAGCAGTAGTAACAGCAGTAGTAATAGTAGTAGCAGTAGTAACAGCAGTAGTAATAGTAGTAGCAATAGCAGCAGTAGAATCCTTCTCTTTAGATCCCAAATTCACTTTTACAAGATAAAACCAGTGTTGTATGAAATAAAGTTTTGCTCAGCCACTCTGCAGCACAGCATTTGGAGTGTTGGGGCGTGGTTGGGGTTTTGCGGTACTGACCTTGCGGACATAGGTGTGGTCAGGATGATACTTGGGGGGCATAAGCAGCAGCAGCATGCGCTCGGTGAGCTGGATACCGTTGAGGGACATGACACCCATGTAGAGGAAAATCCCAAAGAGCACGGCAATGGGGATTTGGCGCAGGAGATCTCCGATCACAATGGACAAACCTAGACATGAGAAGAGAGTTTTTCCCTTGGAAATGAACACACATTTACGTTCTGGCATGTGTCTCAGGTGGCAAAACTTCAGAACCGTTTCCAAACTTCCCAGGTCTTTCAGAAATCCTGGTTGGAGGTTTCTCAGTTGGAGGATCCTCTCCCTGCTTATTCTCTCCTGATTCCAGCGGAATCCTCCAACCAGGTTTTTTGGAAAACCTGGGAATTTTGGGACATTTTCTGGAATTTTGCAACCCTGATCTCGATTTAAGCCTGGTCCCTAAATTAGAGGGGTCATGCCTACCAACGAACAGAGCTACGAAGAAGCCCGTCACCCTCTGCTCTTTCACTTCCTGGATACGGGGCTTATCGCCGGGGGCCACCGCCTTGCTCATGACGGTAAGGGCGTTGGTGTGGGTGACAGAACGCACGGTGGCGGCAGCCAACCAGGGCAGGCCGAAGAGGGCCGAAACACCACCTATGGCCACAATGATGAGCAGGTCCAGGTGGAAGCCGGAGCCCTTCAACAGCATCCGCTCCTTCTTACAGACTATCAGCCTGACGGATGGAAAGAAAGAGAGAGCAAAGAGAGTGTGGAGAAGAAAAAGGGGAAGTGAAGAAGAGATATATATGTATATAAGTCATAAACACACACACATATATATGTATGTATATATATATATATATATATACATACATACATACATACATACATACATACATACATACATACGTGTGTGTGTGTGTGTGTGTGTGTGTGTGTGTGTGTGTGTGTGTGTGTTTATGACTTATCAACACCTGTAACAAGTTGTCCAGTGTGGGAAATCCTCACTGGTCCCTTGTTCATAGAAAGACCCTAAGACAACGCATCTCGCTCTCTCCTAACTCCTTCTCTCCTCCACTCAATATCTCTCTCCCTCCATCTACTATCTTTTTATACATACATACATATATATATATATATAGATATATATACTGCTCAAAGAAATAAAGGGAATACTTAAATAACACGTCCTAGATCTGAATGAAAGAAATAATCTTATGAAATACTTTTTTCTTTACATAGTTGAATGTGCTGACAAGAAAATCACACAAAAATAATCAATGGAAATCCAATTTATCAACCCATGGAGGTCTGGATTTGGAGTCACACTCAAAATTAAAGTGGAAAACCACACTACAGGCTGATCCAACTTTGATGTAATGTCCTTAAAACAAATGAAAATGAGGCTCAGTAGTGTGTGTGGCCTCCATGTGCCTGTATGACCTCCCTACAACGCCTGGGCATGCTCCTGATGAGGTGGCGGATGGTCTCCTGAGGGATCTCCTCCCAGACCTGGACTAAAGCATCCGCCAACTCCTGGACAGTCTGTGGTGCAATGTGGCGTTGGTGGATGGAGCGAGACATGATGAGCTCAATTGGATTCAGGTCTGGGGAACGGGCGGGCCAGTCCATAGCATCAATGCCTTCCTCTTGCAGGAACTGCTGACACACTCCAGCCACATGAGGTCTAGCATTGTCTTGCATTAGGAGGAACCCAGGGCCAACCGCACCAGCATATGGTCTCACAAGGGGTCTGAGGATCTCATCTCGGTACCTAATGGCAGTCAGGCTACCTCTGGCGAGCACATGGAGGGCTGTGCGGCCCCCCAAAGAAATGCCACCCCACACCATGACTGACCCACCGCCAAACCGGTCATGCTGGAGGATGTTGCAGGCAGCAGAACGTTCTCCACGGCGTCTCCAGACTCTGTCACGTCTGTCACGTGCTCAGTGTGAACCTGCTTTCATCTGTGAAGAGCACAGGGCGCCAGTGGCGAATTTGCCAATCTTGGTGTTCTCTGGCAAATGCCAAACGTCCTGCACGGTGTTGGGCTGTAAGCACAACCCCCACCTGTGGACGTCGGGCCCTCATACCACCCTCAAGGAGTCTGTTTCTGACCGTTTGAGCAGACACATGCACATTTGTGGCCTGCTGGAGGTCATTTTGCAGGGCTCTGGCAGTGCTTCTCCTGCTCCTCCTTGCACAAAGGCGGAGGTAGCGGTCCTGCTGCTGGGTTGTTGCCCTCCTACGGCCTCCTCCACGTCTCCTGATGTACTGGCCTGTCTCCTGGTAGCGCCTCCATGCTCTGGACACTACGCTGACAGACACAGCAAACCTTCTTGCCACAGCTCGCATTGATGTGCCATCCTGGATGAGCTGCACTACCTGAGCCACTTGTGTGGGTTGTAGACTCCGTCTCATGCTACCACTAGAGTGAAAGCACCGCCAGCATTCAAAAGTGACCAAAACATCAGCCAGGAAGCATAGGAACTGAGAAGTGGTCTGTGGTCCCCACCTGCAGAACCACTCCTTTATTGGGGGTGTCTTGCTAATTGCCTATAATTTCCACCTGTTGTCTATTCCATTTGCACAACAGCATGTGAAATGTATTGTCAATCAGTGTTGCTTCCTAAGTGGACAGTTTGATTTCACAGAAGTGTGATTGACTTGGAGTTACATTGTGTTGGTTAAGTGTTCCCTTTATTTTTTTGAGCAGTGTATATTATATAACCTTTATTTAGCCTCGTTAAATATAGGTAAAAAAAATAAAAATAAAAATATATTTAGGTATAAAAAGATAGTAAGTTGTTCCACATAAAGGGCTCAAAACACTTAAAGCAGCTTTACCCAACTCTGTGGAGACCGAGCCTGAGACCGGGTTTGGTCATTTGTAAGTCTAAATTGAATTAATGATGATAGATACCAGTACATAGGAAGTTTCTACATGAGTGCTTTGTAGATAAACAAAACACAATGGTGAGTTCTAGAACCATCACCAGTAATAAACCTAAGGGCCCAATGGTGAGTTCTAGAACCATCACCAGTAATAAACCTAAGGGCCCAATGGTGAGTTCTAGAACCATCACCAGTAATAAACCAGTAATAAAGGTGCACAATGGAAAACAGAATCAAGTGGTTTAAGTGTAGTTGCTGCTGCTGCATGCATATTGATAATATCTCCATAATATGAAATAGACAGAAAAATGGCCTGGACAATGTCCTTCCTATTTCATTTGTTTCTTGTATTTATTCAGGGTAGCCCAATTGAGACCCTTTACCTTTATTTAACTAGGGAAGTCAGTTAAGAACAAATTCTTATTTACAATGACGGCCTACACCGGCCAAACCCTAATCTGGACGACGCTGGGCCAATTGTGCGCCGCCCTATGGGACTCCCAATCACGGCCTGTTGTGATACAGCCTGGAATCGAACCAGGGTCTGTAGTGATGCCTCTAGCACTGAGATGCAGTGCCTTAGATCGTTGCACCACTAGTGAACCCCAATGAGCCCCAATGGTGCCCGGAGTAAAACAAATGTTTTATTAACAAAAGTCAGACATGCTTTGTTTCTGTAAAAGAAACCAACGTTTTATTTCTACTTCTGTGAACTTCAATGTCTGTATGAACCCTGCTTAAAGGATGTGTAGTCCTAGGCCTATGTGGTTGTATTCGTGGAGTTATGGGCCGATTCGCATATATTCACTTGTATTCCTCTAAGTACACATGTGGAACTGCATGAAAATCCTTTTTATGTTTGTTTCAAACCATTTTGAAATGTTGACCTTAATGTCACACATTAGCCCCATTTATTTATATAAAAACCAATTGCTCTATTTTACTGTATACCGTATGTTAGATGGGGTCGCAGAGGTGAAGGGTTAGAGGGGTTCCTTACGTGGTGATCTGCGTCTCCATGAAGATAAGGATGAAAACGAGCAGGGCGGGTAGGATGCTAGCACCCATCATCCAGACAGGGAACTGGCCGTCTGAGCCCAGCGGGGGGATCAGCCACCCCCGCTTCTCAGGACTGGTCACCGAGAAGCCTGTGGGCACGCTTAGCTTCTGTATGGGGGGGGGGGGGGGGGGGGGAGGAAAGGTCAGCCTGGGCTATTCTCACTTCTGATTGGACTCTCTTTATATTTGATCGTGACCTATATTTCACCTGGGTGTAGGTGTCTTTTATGCTGTAGTCCACCAACACCATGATGAGAATCGAGATGGGAACCCCGAAGTCTCCAATCATCCTACGGAGCTGAGACAGAACATGTCGGACTGAATGTGATGTGGTTGCTTACTGCCCACAAGTGTCAAGGCATTTTGAATAATACTTTTTTTTTCTTCCCTTGGCCAACACTGTATGGCTCTGGTCTGTACTTACCTTGCCAGGGAAGAAGGCACTGTTCTTGAACTTGCGTAGGTAGAATGCAATGAAGAAGGTTCCAGACATGAGCACCAGCGTCAGAAGGGCTGTGTTGGGCTCTCCTACCACCTTGTCAGGCATGTCGACCACAGTGTGGTTGCATGATGATGATGTCCATGTGCCGTTGACTAGGTAACAGCGTTGAAGAGGATGCTCTTGAAAGATCTGGGTAGGTTTTCATTCAGACAGACAGGCAGACATAGACAGGCAGGCAGACAGACAGACAAACAGGCAGACAGTTTTCTTATGAGTCTCATACCTTCCTGCACCATGACATCTGTGTCAGGTGTGTTGTAGATGACTTCAGTTTCAAATGCTCTCGACGGTGTCATAATGCATGCAACGGTATAGATGCGGTAAAGAGGTCAATGGAACGTAGACCGTGGTGGGGATAGAAGGATGTCAGATTGGCACACATTCAACCAATCTGATCTAACAAAGTGGATATTTGTCAAATCTGTCATGATTGATGTATTGTAACTTTTTTTGCTGAGGGACAATGAGGAGATTTGGGATCTTTCCCCCTTCGGCATCTTTCCCCCACGCATTTCCATGGCATTTCTATTGTTTTGGTCAAGTTCCATTGACCTCGTTACTGCATCTATGCTAGCTATGAATGGCAAACTTGTTAGCCAGCGGACATTCTAACCCAATCAGCTCCAGCCTAGTGTTTATGGGCACTCTTCCTTCCAATCTCACCTTGCCCAGTTTGGAGAAGGTCTCGTAGATGAAGATAAGGGAGATGAGGAAGGAGAAGATCTCCTGGGTGAAGCGTGACACGAAGCGGACCAGGAAGCTTCCCTCGAAGGCCACTATGAGGACCACGATGAGCACCAGCCAGAAGCCAATCCATACCCGGCCCGTCAGATACTCCATATCGTTGGCATTGCAGAACTGCATGACAGAAACACAAGACAAAATGTTGGGTGACGTTCAGAAAGGGTCATTATCATGCGCACATTTAACCATATTCCTTACACCACCTAGGGTTGCACATTTCCAGAAACTTCCCCAAAGTTTGCAGGTTTTTTTCAGTTGAAGGATTTTTGGAATTAGGAAGGAAAGGAATCCTTACAACTCCTCTAAACAGGATTTTTGCAACCAGTTAATTCTTTGTAAATTCTTGCCAGGTGAGTGAACAAGTGCCCAATTTGGGGAGAAGGGGGAGTTAGGAAGAATTAGGCTAGTTGCTCACCGAGTAGAAGGCCTCCTCAAACACCAGCAGGGGTCCAGAGAAGCCCACCACAAGGAGAGGCTGCGCCCCAAGGAGGGAGAATATAACCCCCTGCATTGCCGTGGCGATGATCAGCTCCGACACGCCAATCAACCCCCCCGTTTTCTCACCTAGAGAAGAAGAAGAGGAAGTGAATACCAACTCAAAATGATATGACTACCAATATACTCTATCCCTCTTTTTAGCTTAATTTCGATTCATAATAAAAAAAAATTGTCAGTGCTCAAATATAGTGCCTCTTCTTTTTAACTGTCTCCTTGACTTCCCTCCCTCCCCCAATGGTTGACTGACTGACTAACCCAGTAGTCCTCCGAAGGTGACGGCAGGCGACAGGGCAGCGAAGTAGATGAATATGACGGCGGCCATGCACTGGGGGTTGAGTGCGTCACGTAAGTCACTGGCATATTTGGGGTAGCGCCGTGCGGCATCGCGGATCAGACCCCCAAACAGGCGGCCGGAACGGCGCAGAGGGTCGACCCCAGGTTTGAAGGGCGCCTGCAGAGCTGTGGGAGAGAGAAGGAAAGGGTTATTTGGTGGTCATCCCTCAAGCTCTTTCCTTCAGTATGTGTCTTTGTCACCCATGGCCATGGAATATTTTGGGCTTTTGGTCTGTAGTTTGCCCTCCTGTTCCTCTGTAGTATACGTATGTATATCTGTGTATGTCTGTCTCTATTACCTTTATCCTTTGGGCTCTTTGGCTCTTTGACCTTGAGCTCCTTGCCCTGCTGCTCCTCTCTCTTGCGGAGCATCTCTCTCTGGAAGCGGGCCACCGAGCGCAGCAGCTCTTCGCCACCCACCTCAGACGGCGGCAACACGATGCTGCAGTCCAGGAAGCTGTTGATGGCATTCAGCAGGTCCTGCCGCTCGTCCGCCAAGTATGCCGCCTCATGGAAGTGCTATGGTAAAATAATATCAATAATATATCGTTGCTGTCTGATGAAAATCTCTTATCTCCAAAACAGAAACTTTTCAGGAAATGGAAAAAACTGACATATTTTACCATTAACGAACATACAATCACCAAACTTCAGAAGCTATTTTGAATACATTTCTTGGTCCTAGTGTCATGGAATGTTCAGAGTACATTGAGGGGAGTTACTGATTTCAATAGACGTAAAATAATGAACATTTGTAAAAAATTGTTCCAAGGTTTTCATCAGACAGTAACGATATGCCACTTAGCAGATGTCACTCTCTACAGGAGAGTCACTCTCTACAGGAGAGTCACTCTCTACAGGAGAGTGTAGAGTCACTCTCTACAGGAGAGTCACTCTCTACAGGAGAGTCACTCTCTACAGGAGAGTCACTCTCTACAGGAGTGACTGCATAGTTTTTCGTTGTATGTGCTCCCTGTGGGAGTTCAACCCACGACCTTGGTGTTGCTAGTACCACGTTATAACCAACTGATCCACAACAGGGCAGTATGGGACACCCAACAGTTTAACCAACTGATCCACAACAGGGCAGTATGGGTCACCCAACAGTTTAACCAACTGATCCACAACAGGGCAGTATGGGACACCCAACAGTTTAACCAACTGATCCACAACAGGGCAGTATGGGTCACCAAACGGTTAACTCGCCTTGTCAGACATAAGTGTGGAGATGGAGCGGCCAATCTGGTGGTAGTCAATGTTGGCGATGGGTGGGCCCATGAGGAGGAAGAGGAAACGCACAGGAACAGGAACCTCCAGCACGGACTCCAGCAGGACGGCTTCCTGCAGACGCACAAACGCCATGGAAGGCTGCTCCAGGAAGGCCACGGCGCCTGCGGGAGACAGTTATTACATTTAATTGAACTTGATGGATTATTTAATTTAGGATGATCGGACTATCAGACTCAGTGGGGCTTTTCACTTTCAGATCCGGTGTGTTAGACTAGAGTACAATTGAAGCAAAATCCTAATGGAGGATCATGCAAAAATGCATGCTTTAATACAGATATTAATAACAACAACAAAATGTTAATCTACCATAATTGACACTATCGGCTCACCCACCAATGTGGGAACGTCTGCCTCATAGCAGGAAATGTGAGTGAAATAGCAAGGCGCACCTACGAGGACGACAGTGGCCTCTGCATTTTCCGGAATCTTCTCCAGCAACTTGAGCTCATGCTTGGACTTGGACCTGTGCATGCCCAATATGGGAGGATTGTCCTTCTGTTGATGAACACTGGAGTTTAGACACCAACAATACGCACACATTCAGACAAAAAAAAAACATAAAACACTCACCCAAGACAAGAGGGCAAAGATGAATACACACACACCACAAACACAACTCAAACAACACGTTAATACACAGAGCTCGCAAAAACGCTCAGACACACAAACATCCCGTACACAGAGACACAAAGACACATCCACACTTCCAAGACCTCGCTCTTCTCCACGTCAATGCGGGAGTCTGTGAGGGTGCCGGCAGTCCCTCCTCCATCCATGAGGGGGTCAGTTACAGAGGGTTCAGCTTGGCCTGTGTGGTTGCTGCTGTTTTGGTGGTTCACCATCAATGAGACCAGGCTGGCGGCAGAAATGTTCCGCGTGAAAGAGCTGTGTTCCTTCTCATCGCTCGGGTGACTGCGGGTAGAGAGAGAGAGAGAGAGAGAGAGAGAGAGAGAGAGAGAGAGAGAGAGAGAGAGAACGGCTGAACTGAGTTTGTGTAGTATAACTAAAGTAATACCTGAGTTTGAGAAGTGACAAATGATGTAAATACATACCGTGTGTCTATGTTAGTGACAGACTGTACGTAGCAGGGTAGCAGGTGGATCATAGACAGCTAGAGGAGAGACATACCTGTGTTTGAGTAGTAGGGCTCTGAGGACATTGGCCCGGTCCTCTACTTTGATCTGATCAGAGATGATCATCTGCTCCACCACCTGATGGGCGATGCCAGGCAACGTCTTCTGCTTCAAGTCCAGCAGCACCGCACCTAAAGAACACACCCCCAAAGTTTCCATTTAACACAACTAACTATTTTGTTTTCTTGCCTTTGTCCATCCCTTTATTTTATTCCCCATTTTTTCCCCTTCCTCCCCAATCTCTCCCTTCCTCTTTATCTTCATCTGTACTTTTTCTACCTCCCCCTCACCTTTCTCTTTCACCCTCTCCTTTCCCAACCCCCCCTTCTATTCCCAACTCCTTCTCCCACACCTTCTATTCCCAACTCCTTCTCTCCCTCCTCCCCCTTCTATTCCTCACTCATCCTACCTTCCCTCCCTTTCTTCCCTCACTCTCCCCTCTTTCTCTCACCGTGGGAGATGGTCTTTCGGAGCTCCAGGAGACTGCGGAAGGAGAGCGAGGCGACGTGGGGTTTTCCCCAACGGTCCGTTTCCTCTTCCACGTCCTCCTCAAATTTGATCCAGCGAGCCGTCTCCCGCCACTGCAACTCCTGGTTCTTATCCATCACCAGCTCGTTTAGCTCTACAAACACCTGGAAGAGAGGTCACACATACAATATAATATAGAAAACTATCTCCATAATGAAAACCTCCTCTTGTACCTTGGATCCTGTTCCAACAGCCCTGCTCCAATCATGCACCTCTGCACTCAGCCCTCTAACAATCCAGATTGTTAACCACTCCCTCCAATCTGGACACCTGCATTTAAGACCGCTGTCATCAGCCCCCCCTTCTGAAGAAGCCCACCCTGGACCCGGAAGTGCTGGCTAATTACAGGCCAATATCCAATCTTCTCTTCCTCTCCAAAGTGTTGGAAAAAGTGGTTGCTGTGCAGCTCTAAGACCATCTCAATCAGAACAACCAATTTCTGAAGTTCCAGTCAGGTTTCCAGCCGGCCTACAGCACTGAAACAGGCCCTACTCAAGGTCACCATCGACGTACTGATGGCGGCTGATGCAGGCTCTCCTTGTCCTCTGATCCTCCTGGACTTGAGCGCAGCGTTTGACACTGTCGACCATCCCAACCTCCTGAAGCGCCTCCGGGACACAACAGACTATCTGGACCAGCTCTGAGCTGGTTCCACTCCTACCTCTTAGACAGGACTGAGTATGGGTCGTTAGGTGGGTCCAAGTCCCGCTCCCACCACGTCACCTGCAGTGTCCCACAAGGATCTGTTCTTGGACCTCATCCTGTTTGTTCTGTACATGCTCCCCCTTGGACTACTGCAACACACTCTTCATCGGGAACCCTGGCAGGAGTCTCCAGAAGCTCCAATACATCCAGAACAGCCCTGCCAGGATCCTGGTGAGAGTGAAGAAACATCACCCCCATCCTGGCATCTCTGCACTGGCTCCCCGTCTCAACACCATTACACCACCCCCATCCTGGCATCTCTGCACTGGCTCCCTGTCTCATTCAGGATTGAATTCAAAAACCCTCCTGTTGACTCTGCAGTGTATTCATGGCAATGCCCCTCCTTATCTCAAAGAACTGCTCTCCCTCCATAACCCCACCCCCACCGTCAGGTCAAGCAATAGCCTGCTCCTCCACGCCCCCACGCCCCCAGCTCCGCTCTTCAGGGTTTTCAGCTCGACCCCCCCCCCCCCCCTAACCTCTGGAATGCCCTCCCGGACCACCTGAAGGCACCACAGACTCTCTCTCTTTCTGTTGATATCTGTGCTCCTTGGTGTCCTTGTCACTTGTAACGTCAGTGTTGTTCTTTGTCAACAACTGACAAAAATATTTATATATACATATTTGTTTTATTTTATGCACTTTGAGATGATTCTGTATAATGAAAAATGCTTTACAATTGTAATAAATTATTATTATTCATTATTATTATTATTATTATTATTATTATTAGAATACAATAGAATGGTTCTTTATTTGTTAATGGGCATCGATAAAACAAAAACATTGCGACTGTGTAAATGTTAACTTTGCTGTTCACTTCCACGACTCTGTGAAGTCCAGACAACTGCTTGCTGATTGTCCATTGGGCCAGGTATGAATGTTCTGGGAGTCTTTTTACCTACCTAAACAGTTTGAATACAATGGGAAACCCTTGATGGCTCATCAGCTGGTCATCATGTACACCAAGTTGAGAGCCTGTGAGAAGGTCTGCGAGAGGAATTTTCTGCATGCAGTCATATGTGTCATTCTACCAATAGAGTGCATTTTGGGTAGTATAATTACATTTTTTTTTTTTACTTGATTTTAACATTCTGTCATAAACAGCACATGTTCAACTTCATAAAAACATATTTTCCCCATTTCAAGAAGGGGCAACTGAATGCAAGCTTCACAAAATTTTAAATAAATGTTTTTATTATTTATATATATCATCATTGATAACTGCATCGAGCATAACACGGCAACCATGTCACCCATAGATAGATAAGCTAGAAATGTTGTAACAATTAAAACATTTTTTTTTAGATATATATTTTTTCAATTGTTACAACATTTCTAGCTTATCTATCTATGGGTAACACGGTTGCTGTGTTATGCTCGATGCAGTTTTCCACCACAAAGCACCAGAAAATGGCCGAAAAGTGTAGAAGCAGCTCACCTGCTTTTACACTATGATTTGACTATTATATGTAAAAAAAATATATATATAATAATTTAAAGGAATTGTTTCACCATATTAAAACGAGTGTTTGCGTAACAAGATTGACCTTAAAATTACAGACAGATGTAAATTAATTACTAATCACATGAAATAAATGATCATCTTTAGAAAGGACTTTGTCAAAGCAAAAAAATAACTAGGGCTTTACAACGATGGTGCAAACTTGGGAGAAATCTTGGTTAAGGGGGTTAAAATCAGAAAAACATGACGGGGGACATGTCAAAATGAAGATTTTTGGCAAGTCTTTATTTATTTATTTTATTTATATTTAACTAGGCAAGTCAGTTAAGAACAAATTCTTATTTACAATGACGGCCTACCCCGGCCAAACACAGAAGACGATGGGCCAATTGTGCGCCGCCCTATGGAACTCCCAATCACAGCCAGATGTGATACAGCCTGGATTCAAAACAGGGACTTTAGTGACACCTCTTGCACTGAGATACAGTGCCTTAGACCGCTGCGCCACTCGGGAAATCAGATTTTTTTTTTTACGTCCATGTGCTTTATATTAAAGGGCACAACGAGAATCACACACACGCGCGCACACACACACACACACACACACACACACACACACACACACACACACACACACACACACACACACACACACACACACACACACACACACACACACACACACACACACACACACATTTTCCCATTTTAGGTAACTTCCTACTCATGTGTAACATAACCACCCAAAAATGTGTACATTAGACTATACTTGCATACGTGTTTCTATTGTTATTGCTGTGAATCCTGAAGTTTTCCTATCCAAAATAAGTGTTGTATCAACCAGACTATGTTCTAATGAACTTAGGAATGGTGCATGAAGATATTAGGACATGTATCCAGCATGCATCAACTCTCTGCAGGTAGCTTAGTGGTTAGAGCGTTGGGCCAGTAACCAGAAGGTTGCTGGATCAAATCCCTGAGCTGACAAAGTAAAAATGTATTTTTCTGTCCCTGAGCAAGGCAGTTATAACCCTCTCTTCCCCTAAGGCTGAAGATGTTGATTATGGCAGCCCACAGGTTAAATGTGGAAGACACATTTCAGTTGAATGCATTCAGTTGTACAACTCACTAGGTTTCCCCCTTACAAACACACCATGCTGTATAGGCGTGGTGTTAGATTTTTACTTAAACTTCTATCTGAAGGCTAATACGGCAAGTCCAAAGTGACCTAGGCTAAAACCGGGTTGTGCTGGTCCAAAACCACCCTACCTTCTGGTGCCGTGCCATACGACCCACGAACTCCAAGCGAACCATTCTGTCCAACAGAGATGTGGATCGATACACAACCACTGGCTGGGTGAGCGGAGAAGCAGAGATACGAACAAATCTGACAGAGCAGCCTTACCTTCACACACACACACACACACACACACACACACACACACACACACACACACACACACACACACACACACACACACACACACAGAAGAGAGTGAACTTTACCTGGTTACCCTAATACAACAAACTTAACTCCCTGGCTTACTTCCTAGAGCCCCCTTGTGTCGTGTTACCTCTCCTCTTTTTTCTTGTGGCGTGTGAAAGTTGTCCCTTCATTCATTTCTAACGTCTCTGTCTTTCTCTCCCACCTTTCCCTAACTGACCTATGTACCAAAGCAGGGAGTTGAAGTACAGGTGACACATTGACTTCTTAAAACCAAACTCTCATCATAATAACGACTTGACATGTGCTACTCACACGTCAGTGCCTGTTACTTGTCACCAGCAGTAATTCTACTGGCCTACATCTCAGTAGGGGGTCGAATCAAAGTGTAATAGCATACGACAGTGTCATATAAGTCTACTGTATGATGGACCTAAGGCACTGCATCTCAATACTAGAGGTGTCACTACAGACCCTGGTTCGATTCCAGGCTGTATCAAAACCGGCCGTGATTTGGAGTCCCATAGGACGGCGCACAATTGGCCCAGCATCATCCGGGTTAGGGTTTGGCCGGGGTAGGCAGTCATTTGTAAATAAGAATTTGTTCTTAACTTGCCAGGTTAAATAAAAAATGCAGGTAAAGTGGTAGCAAAACAACAAATACTGCCACCCTGTCTACCAAATGAATGTTCAAGCAAGGAAAGATATGTGGAATTGGGCCATATAAACCAGTACCCCTCGCCCCCCTAGTACCCACCTCATGTGGGGTACGATCCAACTTGCGGCTGCGGGCACTAGGCTCCTTGTGGTCCTTGTTGATGTGCACCACCTGACCCTTATTGCTCTTCCTGACCAGGTGACGGCGAACTGCAGGCACATCCTCGAACCTGTGGCCTAAGGGACATGGGGAGTGGGGAGCGGGGACAGAGAGAAAGAGAGATGGAAAGAGAAAAATAGAGTGATAGTCATTTTCTGGTCCCAAACTGATTTTCTGTTTGTTAAGTCATCAGATCAGACAAATATATATATTTTTTTAATGACAACATCAAAATGTCTGGGATAACGTCATATTATGGATGTTATCTGACCAGATTACAATAGTTAAATATGTAATTTTCTGGTCACTAAAATGATGTCTTAAAAACATCATTTTTTACAATCAGAATACAATCAGACCATCACGTCACAAAAGAGATCAGATTAACTTCATTGCAGCTAGTTTTGCTTCGCCTCAGTGTGTTTTAACAATCACGGTGAGAACACACTCAGATTCCCACGGGAGTACTTTTCTCGAAAACAACATTTCAGGATTGGCTTAACAATAGGAACGCTTTCCAAGGACTCATGGTGTGTGAGGCTAGTGAATAAAGATCAACTCCACCCTCATTAACTAGCCGACTTATTGCTTTTTTTCTTATTTTTTTTTACTCACTTCTCACAGTTTGACAGCCATGAATCTGCCTCTATTTGAGCTAAGATAATGGTTATGTTGGCTAACCATTGAAACAAACATTTAGAGCAGTAGATCTGAATTACAAACTTGCAAATAAATGCAAGAACTTTAAACAGGCAGTCAAACCCAAAGAAAGATAATCAAACGTATTACATTATAAATTATAACAATCTCATAATAATTTAATTATATATTATATCATGGATACTCACAACAAATCTTTCCTCTGACACAAAGAAAGGCGCAGTTGCAACCTTTTTGACTTTCAGAACACAGCAACAAACCTTGCTTCACTTTGGGGCAAAATGAATGATTGTTTTCCAAAAGAATGGCGGATGAGCACACACCACACACACACACACACACACACACACACAGACTTTTATCTGAACATGAAACAAACAATGCAAAACTAGGAAAGTAGTCCAGTGGTGGGCAGCTTTGGGCTCTTTGAAAATGCTCACATTCCGTCGGTGCACAGTGGGATGGACAGCATTGTTTGCCTGTACACAGAACAATCAATTCCATATTGGGATCAGATTTAAGATAACAAATGCAAATTGACTGTGGAGAATAGGCTTTTTGTCTCTAAATATTAGGGTTTTGTAAGCTTTTCATCAGGGTAAGGACAGACATAAAAACATTTATTGGTCAGCTTTATTTTCAGTTTTAAGCTTTATTTCAGTTTTTCTTTCATTTTCCCTAGAGGTGATATCATTTGGATGAGTTGTCCAGTAAAGTTACTGACAAATACCTTAACATACAGCCAAAGTGATGTTTACGAGATGTTTAATAAATTAATAGGTTAAAATCTGAGTAATTCCACCATGTTAAATAAAGGTTAAAAATATAAAAAATAAATGTAAATGTCTAAATAATGACATAGATACAGTTGCTAGTGAAAGTCTATACACCCCTTGCACATTCTTCACATTTAAAACTAAATTTAAAAAAAGGATTCAATTAGATTTTCCCCCAACCTACTCTACATTTTCAAAGCGAAAGAAAATGTATAGAACATTTTCAAAATGAATTAATTGAAGATGTATTGATTGTGTATGTTTTCACACCCCAGAGTTAATACCTGGTGGAAGCCCATTTGGCAGCCATTATAGCTGTTAATAATTTGAAGAATATTCTTCCAACCTTGCACAACTCTTAGGGCAACATACATCCATTGTTTTTGTCAAAATTGCTGAAGCTCAGTAAATTCGGTTGGGAATCATTGATAGACAACAATATTAAAACCTTGTTTCTGTTTTCAAGCCGATTTCAGTAAGAACAGAGTAGACCACTTAGCACCTCTTGGAAAGCCATTATGGTGTATCTTTAGTATAAAACTTTGAGTAATTGTCCCACAGAAAAAAATTGAACTCTATCCCAAGGTTTTCAGAAGACTATGGCAGGTTTTCCTCTAATGTTTAAGCTGGGCTTTGCTCCTTTTCAAATGTATTTTGATCCTGACAAACCCAAGTCCCTGATGGTGACAAGCATACCCATAACATGATGCTGCCACCACAATACTTGAAAATACAAAGGGATCAACAACATTGCATTTACTCCACATTATTGGCCTGTATGACAAAGTGAAAAGAAGCAAGCCTGTGTTAAATAATCCACTCCATATCATCCATTCTGTTAGCAACAAGTAACATTGCAAGACAACATGGCAAATAAATCTACTTTTTGCTGATCTCAATTGCAACCTTCATTTGCCACTGAATTACCGCTCCCTAACACAGATTTTAAGGTTATCTTTGATGAACAAGAAAGGACATCACTCTGGTGAATAAACTTAACTTTATGACTACTGTTCCCCGGAGGGAAATGAGATACAACACAACTATGGAGAGTCGTTCTTTCTCGACTTCGATTGAAGAACTCAAAATCAGGCCTGACAAGGCTCTTTCCACAGGTGATAACCCTGTGGCACGGATTCATTCCTTTAATTCAGTATCCCTCTTCACCGAGAGCCCAAAACTGGGCGGCGCGGTGCCTCGTTTCCTTCAGGGAAAAGTAGTTATAGTCGTAACGTTACGTTCCAATTCAGTCAGTACTCTCGGTACAACACAACTATGGGGGAAATTAAAATCCGGGCCCAACTAATACCAAATGAAAACGGCCCATGGCAGACCACCCAGACCTCCACCTCGCAAGATGCGGTAGTCTGGGTGTTGTGCACACCGCACGCCGCCTAATGACCCTGTCCTGTCCCAGCTGTAAACACGCTGTGTGGGCTACACTGGGAACAGTGACATCCAAGCGATGAAACCTCTCAAAAAGTGTGAAGTGACGCACAGCACAAATATCCCCTACTGTTAACCCTTTCAATAACGGCCCAAGACGCTGCCGGACCCCTGGTGGACTGGGAGCGTACACCGTTAGTTAACCCTTACCTATTTCTACTATATGCCAGGGAGATAGCTTCCATAATCCAGTGGGATAGACGCTGCTTAGAGAGTGTCCTGCCTTCAAGCTGGATTAACAAAACAGACAAGAAGCTGGTCACTTAACCAGATATCCCAGGACCGCTTAATGTAAGCGCGTAAAGCTCGTACTGGACACAGGGCATGTAACTGCCAGTGATTCTCAGAAGCAAATGGAAAAAAGGCGAAAAGGGAAATAGCTCAAAGCTCGAGACCTATAGGACATAGTCATGACCATTGGAACAAAGGCCGCATTAGGACACAACATACAGGAAGGGTGTACGGATAACGGGTGGAGATCCCTCAACGTGTTTAGCCGAGACCAAAGCCATGAGCGAGGAGTTTTTTTTTTTGTAGGAGAGGATCTTCAGATCCATAGACTCCAGAGGTTCAAAGGGGCCTCACACAGAGCATCCAAAACCAAAGCTAATATCCAAAGTGGGAGCGCGATAGGTCTAGAAACAAGTCTGAGGACAGCGCACACCCTTTTAGGAACCTCACCGCCAGGTCACAAGCCATCAATTCCCACATAGACGTCATGTTCACTTTCAAAGTGGAGAATGAATAACCCTGCTCAAAATAAGCTCCTGTAGGGACATTGAAATGTTCCCCAGAGCACTCTGAAAAGGATTCCTTCATTATTCCTTTATACGTTCCTTTGTTATTGCACCAAAGCTCCAACGCCTGCCACTTAAATGCATACGCCGTTGCAGACGAATAGTAGCCAAGTCCACAGACCCCAAATCTCTCTGGCCGAGGATAATCAAGGAGGGCTGTATGCATTTAAGTGGCAGGCGTTGGAGCTTTGGTCCCAAAATAAAGGAATCGTGTTCGTGAGAGTCTCCCCTTTCCATAGAGTGGTCATAATAGTTTGTAGACCGATTTTCATGGTCTGTTTTTTTAAACTTTTACCTCTTTGTCTCCCCAATTTCGTGCTATCCAATTGATAGTTACAGTCTTGTCTCATCGCTGCAACTCCCGTACGGACTCGGGAATGGCGAAGGTCGAGAGCCATGCATCCTCCGAAACACAACTAAACCAAGCTGCACTGATTCTTGACACAATGCCCACTTAACCCGGAAACCAGCCACACCAATGTGTCGGAGGAAACTCCGTACACCTGGCGACCGTGTCAGCATGCATGCGCCCGGCCCGCCACAGGAGTCGCTATTGTGCGCCGCCCCATGGGTATCCCGGTCACGACCGGCTGTGACAGAGCCTGGACTCGAACCAGGATCTCTAGTGGCACAGCTAGCAACTTGACAGACAGCTTTTCATAGCTCTGCCACCTTTCACCACAGATGCGGAAGTGTGATATTGGCGGATGTGGTGGATTGAGACGCATCTAATGCAAAAAAAAACATATCTCTAGCTTAAACTGACGGATTCTGATGGGATTTTAAAAAATGATGTTACTTAAATTGTGTCAATCGACTCTAGGGGGTTTAAACATGGGCAAGCGTTCAACATACGTAGTGCTTCCACAAGAAGCATGAAGCCCCCTTATGTGCACAAGGGGCTCCGGCAATGGCTGACATGGTATCCCGTTTGGCAGTAACCAAACGTAGGGGAACTGTTGTCACAGTAATGTTTTTGTGGAGGGGCGCACTGATCGCTGAAAAGTGGGAGGGGTTATATCCTTCCTGTTTGGCCCTGTCTGGGGGTATCGTTGGATGGGGCAACAGTGTCTCCTGACCCCTCTTGTCTCAGCCTCCAGTATTTATGCTGCAGTAGTTTATGTGTCGGAGGGCTAGGGTCAGTCTGTTATATCTGGAGTATTTCTCCTGTCTTATCCGGTGTCCTGTGTGAATTTAAGTATGCTCTCTTTAATTCTCTCTCCTTCTCTCTTTTTCTCTCTTTCTCTCTCTCTCTCTCGGAGGACCTGAGCCCTAGGACCATGCCTCAGGACTACCTGGCCTGATGACTCCTTGCTGTCCCCAGTCCACCTGGCCGTGCTGCTGCTCCAGTTTCAACTGTTCTGCCTGCGGCTATGGAACCCTGACCTGTTCACCGGACGTGCTACCTGTCCCAGACCTGCTGTTTTCAACTCTCTAGAGACAGCAGGAGCGGTAGAGATACTCTGAATGGTTGGCTATAAAAAGCCAACTGACATTTCCTCAGGTGCTGACCTGTTGCACCCTCGGAAACCACTGTGATTATTATTATTTGACCCTGCTGGTCATCTATGAACATTTGAACATCTTGGCCATGTTCTGTTATAATCTCCACCCGGCACAGCCAGAAGAGGACTGGCCACCCCTCATAGCCTGGTTCCTCTCTAGGTTTCTTCCTAGGTTCTGGCCTTTCTAGGGAGTTTCTCCTAGCCACCGTGCTTCTACACCTGCATTGCTTGCTGTTTGGGGTTTTAGGCTGGGTTTCTGTACAGCACTTTGTAACATCAGCTGATGTAAGAAGGGCTTTATAAATACATTTGATTGAAATTTGATTGATCGCTCAGACCTATGCTAAGGCCCCTCACTCTGGGGGTTGGGGGATTCTTCCTCATCAGAAGTACACACAAGCCCCGCTTCCTCCATTCCCTCCAACTCCAAGAACTGGAAATAGAAATGGAATTGCTATAACACCGTGAGAAAGCCGGGATGAGCGGGGGCAACTACCGCCCAGGCAGACAAGACATTTGCTCCGACTAAAGACCCAATCCATCTCCACGTCCCACAACTCAGTCTCGGGCACCCAGGAGAGGAAGTCACTATCGGAAACACCAAACCCATCAAGAATGCTACACGATTGTCAAGAGAACCTGCTCCGTGGACTAGGAGAACAGTGCCAGCCGCGGTCAAGCCACTGTTACTGACACCGTCCCCCAGTCCCACATACAAACTGATTCGAGCGACGGCAGCCAGAGCATGCACCGAGCCGAGACGTACAAAACAACAAATGTGGGTATCTTTTTATTTATCTGGGCATGGTCGCGAATCCAAACCTGGCTTGTTAGCCTTCGTCGTTTCGGTCGCGTTAGCCATCTGACTCATTGCTACAGACAGGGCAAGCAATCCAAAGAATAACTAATTGGTTTGTAGTTAGGAAACTAGGAAAACAAATACAAACTCCAGCACACAACATTCAGGGGGTGAGCACGCTCTACAACAAAGGGACAGTTTAGTTGGCCCAATTTTTTGTTTGTTTTGTGGCATGAATCGTTCGAGGTGAAGAGCTGAAGAATTGGAAGGAATTAATCCGAGCCTCAGGGTTATCACCTGTGGAAGGCGGGACTTTCAGCGAGGCGCGTAATTTCATTGGCCGTGTCAGGCGTGATTTGCGAGAGTGCGACGCCCCATAGTTGTGTTGTAGGACAAAGTTGGTAGAATCTTATTCAAAATGATTCACTGCTGTAATGCCAAATGTACCACGTATTAACATCTTAAGGTTATTTTTGTATATATTTTTTGAACTTTCTATAAATTTTCTTTCCCTTTTGAAAATGTGGAGTAGGTTGTGAATTACATAAAAAAAATCTGGAATCCATTTTTAAATAAAAATTCAAGGCAGAAAATGTTGAAGACTGTGCAATAGATGTGTAGACTTTCACTAGGCACTGTATATCAAAAAATAATATGTAATTTGCTTGCATGGTCTCATATTAATGCCATATAATGATGTCACAGTGGGAGTTAGGCATCCTGTGTCAAAGTACTGTAGTTCCATTGGATGTCATAATGCATTAATGATGTACCTAGTATATCTGTGTAAAGTGTTATCAGAAATGCAACAATTGTCATAATGATGATAGCCCTATGTAGGGACGCTAAAGTGATGTCATAGTAAAGTCTGAATACTTATATCAAAGTTAATCCCACTGTGTTTTCATGGAAGATCTGCTATGATGTCACAGAAATATCAACATTAATCTCATGTGTCGTCATGGGAATGCTGCTATGATGTCACAGTAATATCAAAGTTAATCCCAGGTGAAGTCATGGAAATAATGCTACAGTGATGTCACAGAAATGTATAACGTTATTTTCCTGTAAAGTCATTAAAATTGTGCTGCAATGGTGTCGTAGTAATACTAAAATGAATCCCCTGTTTCGTCATTGAAATGATGTCACAGAACCAAGGTTAATAGTTTAGTCATTAAAACATTTCACAGTACCAAAGGTAATAGTTTAGTTATTAAAACACGTTAAAGAACCAAAGTTAATAGTTTAGTCATTTCATCCATATATGATGTCACACTGAAATGGGAATCATCCCTCTGTGTGGTCATTGAAATGAAGGTCGGTTCAAGGTCGGAAAAATGTGATTGATTTGTTGACTGACTGACTGACTGACTGATTGATTGGCACTCACTTTTGATCCCATCCAGGTCGGCGGACCCCAGCATCTGGGCCTCGCTGTCGTCAGTGGCCTGGCGCTGGTGATGCTCCTGCAGTCCACATGTCATGTTGCCTGAGCGCCGGCGCTCCTGCAGGTCGTAGCTGCGGCTACCACCAGGGGGCGGTGCTCTGGAGGAGGGAGGTATGGAACCCCATGTGGAGGGGCTGGAGGACTCCCGGGAGGGGCCGGAGGACAGGCCGTTCCTCCCTTTGTGAGGGGCCGACACCGAGTCCACTGGCTTACTGGTACCATGGCAATGACATGCAGAGAGACAGACAGATATACAGACAGAGGCTCTGTGTGAATTTGTATGAATTTGTATTAATGTTTGTATGTACAGTATGTGTGATTGTGTGTGTGTGTACTGCTATATCAGTCTTTGCATGTGTGTGTTGCTCACTCAGTAGGTGTGGCATCCTCTGGCAGGTCGGTGCCCAGGGCAGTCTCGGGTACGATGGTGAGGCGTCTGGGAAAGCTGGCACTGCCAGGCTGGCTTGGCGTGGGAGTAGGAGTGGCACTGGCACAGTCATCCTCAGACACAAAGAACTACAGAAAGGACAGACTAGGGTCAATGAGGAAGAAGACGACCTATTCAAAAAGAAAGGAGCTGAGTGTGTGTGTGTGTGTCTTATAGTGTGTGTGTGTGTGTGTGTGTGTGTGTGTGTGTGTGTGTGTGTGTGTGTGTGTGTGTGTCTTATAGTGTGTGTGCATGTGTGTGTGTGTCTTATAGTGTGTGTGTGTGTGTGTGTGCGTCTTATAGTGTGTGTGTGTGTGTGCGTGTCTTATAGTGTGTGTGTGTGTGTGTGTCTTATAGTGTGTGTGTGTGTGTGTCTTATAGTGTGTACGTGTGTGTGTCTTATAGTGTGTACGTGTGTGTATGTGTGTGTGTGTGTGTGTGTGTGTGTGTGTGTGTGTGTGTGTGTGTGTGTGTGTGTCTTATAGTGTGTGTGCATGTGTGTGTGTGTCTTATAGTGTATGTGTGTGTCTTATAGTGTGTGTGTGTGTGTGTCTTATAGTGTGTGTGTGTGTGTGTGTGTGTGTGTGTGTGCGTGTCTTATAGTGTGTGTGTGTGTGTGCGTGTCTTATAGTGTGTGTGTCTGTGTGTGTGTGTGTGTGTGTGTGTGTGTGTGTGTGTGTGTGTGTGTGTGCATGTCTTATAGTATGTGTGTGTCTTATAGTGTGTGTGTGAGTGTCTGTGTGCGTGTCTTATAGTGTGTGTGTGTGTGTGTGTGTGTCTTATGGTGTGTGTGTGCGTGTGTGTCTTATAGTGTGTGTGTGTGTGCGCGTGTGTGTGTGTGTCTTACAGTGTTTGTGTGTGTACGTGCGTGTGTGCGTGTGTTCAGTATGTATGGTGTGTATACCCTTTGTACTGTATAAACCATTATAAGCTTGTGACTCCACCTGCACATCCTCGTTGTGTGTGTCCATGTCTGTATCAGGTGTGGTGGTCTGCCCTCCCTCTCCATCGTACTGGCTGTAGGACTCTTCCTCCGCCTCCTCTTCCTCCTCGTCCTCCTCTATGGTGGGAGCTCCTCCGGCCCCAGATCCTCTTCTCCGTCCCGTTCCCTTCTTCCTCTTGTTGCTCTTCTTCTTCTTCCCCTCTGGGGGAAGTTTGGACAGCGGGTGGTGGATGTGATGAGAGGAGTGGCGGTGGTCTGGAGACATTGATTGATATGACTGATGTCAAACGCAAACAAGGAAGTAAAGCGAAACAGAACCCACAGTAGTGTGGTCATTTCCACAGGGTCAGGAGAATAACTGGAGTAAACGTTTGTTATTTCTTTAACAGCATTGTTGGTTTAAGGGCTTGTCAGTAAGCATTTCACTTTAAGGTCTACAGTACACCAGTTGTATTCGGCGCATGTGATAAATACATTTTGATTTGATCTGATTTTACCATAGAGAAGATGGCTCCCTATCCAAGTCCTCTGGTATTTAACTGTCAGGAATATCCATATTAAGTGAACACACATTTATCTCTGTCTATGCAGGTTATTTTCAAACACAATGTAATTACATAGCCCTGCATGGTCACTGCATGAAACAGTGATTGAATAGATATGAGAGGTAACTAGGCTAAATCAGCGGTGGCTGGCTGGCTGGCTGGCTGGGTGGCTGGCTGGGTGGCTGGGTGGGTGGCTGGCTGGGTGGCTGGCTGGCTGGGTGGGTGGGTGGGTGGGTGGCTGGGTGGCTGGCTGGCTGGCTGGCTGGCTGGCTGGCTGGGTGGGTGGTTGGGTGGCTGGGTGGGTGGGTGGCTGGGTGGCTGGGTGGGTGGGTGGGTGGGTGGCTGGCTTGGCTGGCTGGCTGGCTGGCTGGCTGGCTGGCTGGCTGGCTGGCTGGCTGGGTGGGTGGCTGGCTTGGCTGGCTGGGTGGGTGGGTTGCTCACACTCAAAGTCCTCCTCGTTATAGGCTCGGTGCTTCTCTGGTGGTCCACGGGCCGGCAGGTGGAGGATCTGCTGGAACCGCTGCACTCCCAGGGTCTTGTTCAGGTCCCGCTCTTCATCCTCGTCATCGTCAATCCGCCGAGGAGAGGGCGGCGGCTGGACCGGCTAGTGGCGGTGGGGGGAGGAGGGTATGGGTGGATAGATGTTATTGATGATTTCAGCACGGATTTAAAATTACATTACATCTAGAGCAACTTTTTGTTAGGACATTCAAGAAAAGGCATGCCAATAGCATAATTGCTAACACTAAATGTGCATTGTCATTAAACAGTTCATGTGCTGTGCTATAGAGCCGAGGTATTCAAATTTACCCTACGAGGTCTGGAGCCTGCTGGTTTTCTGTTCTACCTGATAATTAATTGAGGTATAAATCAGTCCCTGATTAGAGGGGAACCATGAACAAATTTTCAGTGGAACTGGCTTCGAGGTCTAGAATTCAGTTTGAAGGCTAGAGGATATGATTGGTAGACATGGAAGTGCAAGTGCGTGGCATCATAGACACCACTAGGGGGAGACAAAGTCACTGGTACATGCCAGGTGACTGACTTGATTCTTCTTCAAGTACTGTATTTCATTGCAATATATATATATATATATATATATATGACAAAATATATATATTGTACCAGGGCCATTGCTGTATCAAACCTATAGTACCAACAAAGACATATCATCCATACATACACTCCTAAATTTCCTATATATTAAAACACACATGGGCTTTTTTTTCAATTTTCACCTAAAATGACATACCCAAATCTAACTGCCTGTAGCTCAGGCCCTGAAGCAAGGATATGCATTTTCTTGGTACCATTTGAAAGGAAACACTTTGAAGTTTGTGGAAATGTGAAAGGAATGTAGGAGAATATAACACATTAGATCTGGTGAAAAAAAAAAACATTCTTTTGGTATTTTTTTGTACCATCATCTTTGAAATGCAAGAGAAAGGCCGTAATGTATTATTCCAGCCCAGGTGCAATTTAGATATTGGCCACTAGATGGCAGCAGTGTATGTGCAAAGTTTTAGCCTGATCCAATGAGCCATTGCATTTCTGTTCAAAATTGTGTATCAAGACTGCCCAAATGTGCCTAATTTGTTTATTAATAACTTTTCATGTTCAAAACTGTGTACTCTCCTCAAACAACAGCATGGTATTCTTTCACTGTAATAGCGACTGTAAATTGGACAGTGCAGTTAGATGAACAAGAATTTAAGCTTTCTGCCAATATCAGATATGTCTATGTGCTGGGAAATGTTCTTGTTACTTACAACCTCATGCTAATCACATTAGCCTACGTTAGCTCAAACGTCCCGCAGGGGACCCACCAATCCTGAAGAAGTTTTTAACTGAATTGCCTTAGTTAAATCATGGTAAAAAAAAAGAAAATGCAGGTAAAGTGGTAACAAAACAACAAATACTGCCACTGACTTGACTAGTTAAATAAAAATATGTTTTTAAACGTTGCCCTCTACTAAAATAATATATATAAAATTCATAGGCTGTATTTAACCAAGCACTGTACTTCCAACCTGTAAACAACATCAAGATCTTAACAAGTCAACCCCAACTGTCAACTGCATCATTATGAGACTAAGTATTTCCATAAAAACCATTTAAGAAAACAGTGATGACCAGATACAAACCTATCATTCTCATCTAGGGACAACACTGCCAAATTAGCATATGCTTAAAGTGTCATGATGCAATGCATCTCCGGCTGATTGTGTATTCAATGTGTCAATGTTTTAATTGTATCTGTCCCTATTCAAATAAACAATTTGAAATGTTATGAAATGCTATGAAACTGAACCAGTAAACTGACTTATGTACTGACAACGGGGCTGAGGGTGGAGGCTACAGACCCCTGCTGCCTGTGGGATGTAATTGATAAGGATGGAACTTAGGGGATGTTATCACAAGGATTAACTGGTGGCCCGCGTGCTTTTGGTCCATCCAGTTTGTTTTCAGAGGAGGCCCACCTCTGGGTAGCAGGGGAAATATTGCCCCGCCGATGCCAGGGCCCATATTCGCAAAGTAGGAGTTTTTGCCTGTTAGATCATAATAAATAATATTACATGGATAGAGAGTACCTGATCCTAGATCAGCTACTTTATGAATACAGGCCCAGGGCTAGCCTGCTTCGGGTTAATGCAACCCCCATGGCTACATAAACAGTAGTGTCTCTGAGATTTTGTCTCTTTGTGGTAAGGCTACGAGGTTAGATAAAAGGAAGGGAAAAGTCAAGGGGACATTGGTTCACTTAGTTTGAGCTCAAGCCTGCATCCTTTTGTTACGTAGGTTGGTGTCGTTTAGACATTTTACCTTCGTATGGGTTTAATAATAAAAAAAATAAAATACAGGACAAAAAAAAACTCTATCAAATAGGCCACAATCTATGCTAATACGAGTTTGACTTAATCAAACATAGCCTCAAACTCATAGCACTATCTATAGGGGAGAAACAAATACCCAAAATGCAAGGGTTAGTCATCGTAATATTAATGCTAACCAGAGCCACAATCGCAAATGCAAAGGTATGGTACCATTGAGCTAATGCTAGCATAGCTACACACAGTATATCAGCCTTCGGCATGTACTCAGTGAGTGAAAGTAAAAGTTGTTTCCTGTGATTCAGCAAATGCCCTCTCTGAGCAGTGAGTCCTAAGATAAATCAACAGACCACATCCTCACAACAATAAACTTTTCCACGTCACAAAGGATTAACCTCAGATCCCCTATTAAACAGCCATCTTGTTTCATGACACAGCTCCTTAGAGACGAGACAACAGTCACGTTTTTTCATCTGCTCAGAGCTTGACATTTCCATTGACAATATCATTTCAGATGCTTGCGTCAGGGGAATCTTAAAACAGCTGAGTGATACTACAGGTAAATTATGAAAAGGTCACAGAAGTGAACAATCCAAATCATACAAGACCTAATTACTAGTGCTACTTGGGTAAATATCTTTATATCGTACAAATATACTACAGCACACACATAGAAAAAGTGTCTCAAGAATGATTAAAAAAACTGTCATCACAGTGAGTACACACACACACACACACACACACACACACACACACACACACACACACACACACTAATGTGTCTCATTTAATTTCATCAGTAACACCTGACTCCAATAGAGGTCATTAGAACTCTTGCCTAAACAACCTCTTAAACAATCTCTTAAATCTGTTGAATATGAGCTCACGGATTCATCTCTTGTTTTGCTTGATAATTTCTACTCTACTCTTGAAAGTCACCCACCTCACCCACACCTTCGTTTTACATACAATATCTATGAGAAAAACATTTCAACACTATTTGGGGTTCAATTTAAAGCCACAGTCTGTAAGTTGACCTCCACATTTAAAAAAAATAAAATGTATGGAGCAAACGCATCCCTTTTGTACACTGCTGCTACTCGCTGTTTGTTTGTTACCTATGACTGGTCACTTCACCCCCACCTACATGTACAGATTACCTCAACTAGCCTGTACCCCTGCACACTGACTCGGTACCGGTGCCCCCTGTATATAGCCTCGTTACTGTTATTCTTATTGTGTTACTTTTTATTATAACTTTTTATTTTAGTCTACATGGTAAATGTTTTATTCTTCTTGAACTGCACTGTTGGTTAAGTAGATATGATATTAGCTGATATGAACTAGTCTTCTACGGTTAAGTAAATATGATATTAGCTGGATCTGCCCCATTTTTTCAAGTTTCGCCTAAAATGACATACCCAAATCTAACTGCCTGTAGCTCAGCACCTGAAGCAGGTATATGCATATTATTGATACCATTTGAAAGGAAACACTTTGAAGTTCGTGGAAATGTGAAAGGAATGTAGGTGAATATAACACAATAGATCTGGTAAAAGATAATACAAAAAAAACAGTTATTTTGTATTTTTTTGTACCATCATGTTTGAAATGCAAGAGAAAGGCCATAATGTATTATTCCAGCCCAGTTGCAATTCAGATTTTGGCCACTAGATGGCAGCAGTGTATGTGCAAAGTTTTAGACTGATCCAATGAACCATTGCATTTCTGTTTAAAAATGTGTATCAATACTGCCCAAATGTGCCTAGTTTGTTTATGAATAACTTTTCATGTTCAAAATTGTGTAATCTCCTCAAACAACAGCATGGTATTCTTTCACTGTAATAGCGACTGTAAATTGGACAGTGCAGTTAGATTAACAAGAATTTAAGCTTTCTGCCAATATCAGTTATGTCTATGTCCTGGGAAATGTTCTTGTTACTTACAACCTCATGCTAATCGCATTAGCCTACGTTAGCTCAACCGTCCCGTGGACGGGACACCGATCCAGAAGGAGTTTTAAAGAAAACCAGAGAGCTGAGAGAGATAAAACACTGAGGAATGGCTGTGTAGCGTTACATTTAGCATCATCTGGCCAGTGCCTGCACAGAAATGGAATGGCCTCCTGAGACCTGCTATTGAATTGCCTCTGTATTATAAATAGACCATCCTTTATGGAAGGCAGGCACTGATACTACAGTCACGTGATAACTTGATATATTTGATTTCGCTGGTTGGCTGGCATCTACATCATTTGTTGTATATTGTAACCCACAGTTGTCCCAACTCATATCTTAGTGAATACATGCATATTTTTTTATGTTTTTTTTTATTGAACCTTTATTTAACTAGGCAAGTCAGTTAAGAACAGATTATTATTTACAATGACAGCCTACTGGGGGAACAGTGTGTGAACTGCCTTGTTCAGGGACAGAACGACAGATTTTTAACTTGTCAGCTCAGGGATTCAATCCAGCAACCTTTCTGTTACTGGCCCAATTCTCTAACCAGTAGGCTACCTGCCACCCCCCAGATACCTGATGTGCCTATGAATCAAAACCATAGTCAACAGCTACTTTGCTCACTAAGATTTGAAACTCTAGGCTGTGTTGCTGTTCATTTTCCCACCAAAGGCAGAGACATTTGGTTTGACCCGCTGTGTTGGGAAACCAGGTGGTTATTAAGAGTCTGCTGTGGTGTTATGTAACTGCGTCTGAACCTTTCGTGGCCTTTTCTCCCCCTGCGGTGGTGGGGTCCAATCCGTGATGTTATTTCAATTCCCGGGTTATCATTTTTGTAACACAATGTTAACCATATAAATACGTACTAAAACCCTTTTTGATTGAGAAGGGTTGTGGTAATCTTCACGTTTAACTTTCCTGATACACTTATTCTTAGAATTGATCTTTCTCTTTACTGTGATGTTCACAGTGACTGAGTGATATTAGCTGGGTGGTGATTGAGATGATTGAGTGTTGCTGAAAACAAACATTCAGTTTTGCCCAGTTACAGTATGTTATCCAGTTATCCATTTGTAGGGGGAGACCTTGAGTCTCATTAAACTACAGTCCCAAGTGATTAGACCACTGTGTATGAGCTTTAAAGGTTGGAAACAACATCTTTCACTGGAAACAGCAAATCAATGTTTTATAAAAACTGTTATCAAAAAGGGAAGGAATTTGGCATCACACCGATGGCTCAGTACAGCTTGTCTGGACAATGAAATAATTGTGTTATGATGAAATAATTGAATAGAATGAAATCAGAACTGTGTTGAATATAAAATGTGAAGATCTTCAAGGTGATTTTCTTGTCGAATCTTTTCTTTTCCACTCCACATATGCATGGAATTGATGGTGTACCAAGTCCATTCAATCATTTGTAGAAATTATTTATTAAACCGTTTCAGTTAAATCATTTAATGAAAGAACACTGTTATTGTTGCCTCTGTCAATGTTGTTCACCCCGATGGCTACATCCATAGAATTATTAAGTTAGTCAGCTAACTTTGATAAACAGCCACATCCCACTGGGCTCAGACGTCAATTCAACGTCGTTTCCATGTTGGTTCAACGTCACTTAATTGAACTGACGTGGAAACAACAGTGTGTGTCCTGTGGGTTATAAATCCTGATTTTCTGGTTGATTAAGAAAAGCTATTTTTGGATATTGGTTGTCGAATCAATTATACCTTGTAAATTTTTTTGTCTATAAGTTATTAGTAATTTTGAACAGTTAGCCGGTAACTCATTGATCCAGCTGTCTGGAACAGCCCCCAGGGCACTCACCTTGATTTCAAGCAGGAAGTCCATGTAGCATCAGCTATCTGTCACAGTTACGTAGCGAAAGGACGCTAGCTGCTCATGTCGAGCATTACAACAAAAAGGCAATCTAAAATAGCAGGGAAAAGCTACGTTTGGACAGTTTTTTGGAAAGCCTCTGGTCACATGACAAGAGTAGTCCGTCCAGACAGGAAGTAGACCTTGTCCGGTGACATAATGACCCCGTATAAGATTCATAGCCGGCGTCCCAAATGGCACACAATTTCCTATATAGTGCAGTACTTTTGTCCAGTGCTCATTGGGCTCTAGTTAAAAGTAGTGCACTATATAGGGAATAGGGTGCCATTTGGGACTCGCTTATAATCTCTGTGCAGATTACCAGGCCGCCTTGGGGTTCTACGCATGCAGAGCACACACACACACACACACACACTAGACAAACAAACTGTGACTCTCAATCAGTTACACACCTCACAAGGAACATAAAACACCTAGACAAAATAGATTTATGGTAATACTGTCATTCCCAGTCAAGCGCCAACACTGAAATTAAACCTGGCTAATGTGTAACTCCTTGAAGAAGCAGACTCACGGACAGTGAGTGAACGACAACATTGGTTAAATTACTAGAGCTCTGGAACAGCTCTAGCTTTTAATTATTTTGTAATTTTACACACAATACCATTTATTTTCCCACACTGACACACACATTAAAACATTTTTTTGTTTAAGTTAATGAGACACTCTGTGAGGCACTCTGCTGGCTATAGAATCAGTATGCATAGAGGCTACTGTTGGTAGAACGACATTGTGACTTGACTTAATGAATACATGAGTCAATATACAGAGTATGACATAGACTGACCAGGTGAAAGCGATGATTCCTTATTGATGTCACTTGTTAAATCCACTTCAATCAGGGTAGATGAAGGGGAGGAGACAGGTTAAAGAATATTTTTTTTTAAGCCTTGAAACAATTGAGACATGGATTAAGTATGTGTGCCATTCAGAGGGTGAATGGGCAAGACAACATATTTAAGTTCCTTTGAATGCGGTATGGTAGCAGGTGACAGACGCACCGGTCTGTCAAGAACTGCAATGCTGGGCCTCCTGGGTGGCGCAGTGGTCTAAGGCCCTGCATCGCAGTGCTAGCTGTGCCACTAGAGATTCTGGGTTCGAGTCCAGGCTCTGTCGCAGCCGGCCGTGACCGGGAAACCCATGGGGAATACCCATGGGGCGGCGCACAATTGGCCCAGCGTCGTCCGAGTTAGGGGAGGGTTCAGCTGTCCTCGTCCCACTGTGCACTAGCGACTCCTGTGGCACGCTGGGCGCAGTGCATGCTGACACAGTCGCCAGGTGTTACGGTGTTACCTCTGACACATTGGTGCGGCTGACTTCCGGGTTAAGTGGGCATTGTGTCAAGAAGCAGTGCGGCTTGGTTGGGTTGTGTTTTGGAGGACGCATGGCTCTCGACCTTCGCCTCTCCTGAGTCCGTATGGGAGTTGCAGCGATGAGACAAGACTGTTACTACCAATTGGATAGCACGAAAAAGGGGTAAATATTTGTATTTTTTAAAAGAACTGCAACGCTGCTGGGTTTTTCACGCTCAACAGTTTACCCATGTGTATCATGAATGGTCCACCACTCAAAGGACATCCAGCCAACTTGGCACAACTGTGGGAAGCATTGGAGTCAACATAGGCCAGCATCCCTGTGGAACGCTTTTGACACCTTGTAGAGTCCATGCCCCGATGAATTCAGGCTGTTCTGAGGGCAGAAAGGGGGTGCAACTCAATATCAGGAAGGTGTTCCTAAAGTTTGATATACTCAGTGTATTCCACAAAGCCTTTGAAAGTTCAATTCTGGCCTCCTGAGTGCCGCAGCGGTCTAAGGCACTGCATCGCAGTGTTGCGGCGCCACTACAGCCTCTGTCATTACCGGCCGTGACCGGGAGACCCATAGGGCGGCGCACAATTGGCCCAGCGTTTGGCCGGGGGGGATTTACTTGGCTCATCGCGTTCTAGTGACTCCTCGTGGCAGGCCGGGCACCTGCAGGCTGACTTCGGTTGTCAGTTGAACGGTGTTTCCTCCGACACATTGGTACAGCTGGCTTCCGGGTTAAGCGAGCGGGTGTTAAGGAGCTCGGTTTGGCGGGTCATGTTTCAGAGGACGCATGACTCAACCTTCGCCTCTCCCGAGCCCATTGGGGAGTTGCAGTGATGAGAAAAGATCGTAATCACGAAATTGGGGAGAAAAATATGGTAAAAAAAAAACCTTGCTAAAGGCCAGTGAGTGGTAATGCCCCACCAACCCCAGCAGTGCTTGACAGGTGTGTATGGTCTTTCAGATTGCCACAGTAATGAAAGGTGTTTCTGTGGGCTGCAATTGTTCAGATTAACGTCTATTGTTTGACCGAGAGCAACCAGCCCTCAAAGATCAAAACGGACAAGAGGGGGAGGAAATTGCATTCATCAGACAAACACACACACACACACACATACTCCCAGTCACGCAAGCATCATCACGACCACCTTAACCGCCCACCCACAAGCACTCCCTCCCACTCCCGATATGAGCATTGGGGTTAAGTCAAAGCTGGTATTAATAAGTAAATCTAGGCAGGAATGCTGGCGTGTGGGCGTCGTACCACCACATATCACCCATGTCTGAGAGGAACTAGCCAACAGTGCCAAAAAAATGAAACACTTCATAGGTCTTAGTGGTTTAGCTCATGTCACAGCAGGCAAAACTGGGTCTTAGCTAGCGGGATTTAGCTCATGTCCCAGCAGGCAAAACTGGGTCTTAGCTAGCGGGGTTTAGCTCATGTCCCAGCAGGCAAAACTGGGTCTTAGCTAGCGTGGTTTAGCTCATGTCCCAGCAGGCAAAACTGGGTCTTAGCTAGCGGGGTTTAGCTCATGTCCCAGCAGGCAAAACTGGGTCTTAGCTAGCGGGGTTTAGCTCATGTCCCAGCAGGCAAAACTGGGTCTTAGCTAGCGGGGTTTAGCTCATGTCCCAGCAGGCAAAACTGGGTCTTAGCTAGCGGGGTTTAGCTCATGTCCCAGCAGGCAAAACTGGGTCTTAGCTAGCGGGGTTTAGCTCATGTCCCAGCAGGCAAAACTGGGTCTTAGCTAGCGGGGTTTAGCTCATGTCCCAGCAGGCAAAACTGGGTCTTAGCTAGCGGGGTTTAGCTCATGTCCCAGCAGGCAAAACTGGGTCTTAGCTAGCGGGGTTTAGCTCATGTCCCAGCAGGCAAAACTAGGTCTTAGCTAGCGGGGTTTAGCTCATGTCCCAGCAGGCAAAACTGAGCAAAACTGATTGAAATGATGTCATAATGGTTGTAATGATGTAATTTCAACCACTTTTACTCATTGGGGTCACGACACAGCGTGGGGTCATTCAACACAGCGTGGGTTCATTCGACACAGCGTGGGGTCATTCGACACAGCGTGGGTTCATTCGACACAGCGTGGGGTCATTCGACACAGCGTGGGTTCATTCGACACAGCGTGGTGTCATTAGACACAGCGTGGGGTCATTCGACACAGCGTGGGGTCATTCGACACAGCGTGGGTTCATTCGACACAGCGTGGGGTCATTCAACACAGCGTGGGGTCATTCGACACAGCGTGGGGTCATTCGACACAGCGGAACTGTCTCATCAAACATGCAACTGGGGGTGATAGTTGGTTTTTGATTCATTTGTAATAGAGCATGACATTGGCTTTACAGGTACTACTGGTGCAATGTAAGCATTACCTGACCAATCGATAAAAACACCAACAAATATATACATAAATTAATGTCAAATAATGTTTGTGTAGAGCGTGTGTATAGAACACCGTTTCCCAAACTCGGTCCTCGGGACCACAAGGGGTGCATGTTTTGTTTTGTGCCCTAACATTATACAGCTAATTCAAATGATCAAAGCTTGATGATTAGTTGCTTATTTGAGTCAGCTGTGTAGTGCTAGGTCAAAAACCAAAACGTGAACCCCTTGGGGTCACCGAGACCGAGTTTGGGGAAACCCTGGTCTAGAATAACTAATGTGTATCGATGTAAAGTTTAAACTCACAGCTGACGTGACCGCGGTCTTGGTGTTGGCGGCGACGTTGGTGTCGCTGGCATCCTTAGGGTTACTCATGGCTCCGTGCGGGGTCACGAGGTCAGGGCAGAATGTTGTGACGCAGTCCTTAGCCCTTTTCACTCTGTTTCTGACTCAACAGAGGACTTTTGAGAAGCATAACCTGCAACAACAAAAAAAGGACAGGAATTGTATTGTTCGTCTTGATCAAATTTAATATTGGTAAATTAGGTCACTTTTTTTTTTCTTCAATCATGCACATTTTATTTTGGGTAGTGATTTAAATTATATCAATGAACATCTTCATTGTACATCCTACATAGTGATTACACATCCATAATAATGACATAGGTAATGTCAATTGTCACAATATCATTTACACACTTAGGGCCACGTCACCAGACCAGGGTAAAGGTCAGGGCCCTAACAAAATAATAATATAACAGTTATAAGTAGGGTTAGGGTTTTTCCTGGACAGGTCACAGGGTCCTGACCCTAACCATATTAAATTACCATATCGACCATGAAACAATGTCACGTGTGCTCCCTCTCCTGCCTCTAGGTCACCAGGCTGCTCGTTATGGCGCACACCTGTCACCAACGTTACGCGCACCTGCGCGTCATCAGACTCACCTGGACTCCGTCCCTTCCCTGATTACCTTCCCTATGTATATATATATATATATGTCACTCCCTTTGGTTCTTTCCCCAGGCGTTATTGTTTCTGTTCCTGTTTCTTATTTTGTATTATGTTGTGTTTATTTATTAAAATACTCACTCCCTGAACTTGCTTCCCGACTCTCAGCGCACATCGTTACAGACAACCCCTTGTGAGTGAATAACAAGATGTAATTTTTTTACTTTTATTTAACATGTCAATTAAGAACAAATTCTTATTTTACAATGACAGCCTACCCCAGGCCAAACCCTCCCCTAACCCGGACGAAGCTGTGCCAATTGTGCGCCACCCTATGGGACTCCCGATCACGGCCGGTTGTAATACAGCCCGGGATCGAACCAGGGTCTGTAGTGAAACCTCTAGCGCTGAGATGCAGTGCCTTAGACCGCTGCGCCAATCACAGTATTGTGATTCTAAATGGGGCCAACACAGCGGCAAATAACAACAGCAATCAATCTCTCTAGCATTGAGTTCATGGGAGCGTGTTTTTTAATGAAAACGTGTGATAGTTTCATTATGAAAACACTGCTAAGCATTGACGTGTTCTGAATGGGTTAGATGAGATTGGGATGTATCCACCTTGGCAAGACCACAACATCCAATGGATATATTTTCCAGAGGGAGAAAATCCATTCAGCTGGACAGGCAGCGTCTTGTAACACTATTATGGTAGTGGCCATCTGGTTTATGTGATGAGTAACTTTGCCTGAGCTCTGAAGACTTACATTAGCTCCACGAGCGAATGCCTAGGCCTTAGCTCAGTGGGCTAACAGTATAGTGGTGCGAAGCTGACCCGTGTCCAAGCACAGTTGGTCACATTAGCGCCAAACAATGGTGTGGGTGTCAGCCCAATAACACTGACCCAGTTCACTCACTGCTTCGCATATTTGATAGAAGTGAGATAACATTCATAAACACTTAAAACAGTGTAGAGCTTCTCTGTTAGTGGAGAGTTTTTCTCAACAGAGAATAACATCTAGCAGTTATCATGAGTCTGTGTATTCTTTTTAGAAGCAGCGACTAAGGGTCAGGGTTGCCAGATTGGTGCCTGATATTTAGATAACAGGACAATATCTTGACAAATTCCCTTCAATGACGTTCAGACACGCAGGAACATCCCAACGCAACGCTTCAGGGTCAGGGTTGCCAGATTGTGTCCTGGCCGTGGGTCAGATAGTGGGGGTTGCCACTATCTCAATAGTCTGAGGTGATACCCTCTCAGTTCAGTAGATGTAATGGGTCAGGGATGAGGAGAGGAAGCAGAAACCCTGTCCTGGCCCGTGGTCAGATAGTGGGGTTGCCATATCATGTAGGCAGAGTCCACTTGGAAATCCCCCTAATGTATAACCCAAATCATTTCAGTAAGTAAATTGACCCAGTCAGCATTTTCCACACCATTATTGTGATACTATGCAAATTCAGGTCAAGTATTGACATTATGTTGGTCTCGTTTAAAGTTTCTCTCACTTTTGTATAATCAAAATGGGACCTATATCTCCTGTTTTCCATGGATACATCTCAATAGTCTACAGGGTGATTCCTCTCCTCGTCATCCCTCATCCCTGACCCGTTACATCTACTGAACTGAACTGAGAGGGCATCACCTCAGACTATTGAGATGTACCCCTCTCTTCCTTCAACTGATAAGAGATAAGTGTATATACTCCGTCTCACCACTGGAGTATAGGAGTGTCAGTATGGTTTACATCAACAAGGTCACTGCTGCAAGGTTACTGCCTTCGGGAAATAGTACATCCGTAAACTGGGGAGGAGAAACGGGATGGAGGATGTTCATTAAAGGTATCCTCTGACACTTCCTGGTTGGGAATGATATGATACATTATGTATGTATAACATGTGATAATCATACATGATTATATTGGAGTAGGGGTGGTGGATCATGTGATGTCACGGGGGTGAGTTCATTACACAGCATAATTCATGTGGAGATGTTGTCGTCACTCACTACAGAGTGTTTGCATCTGCTTGAGGTACGACTTTCATCTTTAATTATCCATCTTATGGTGAAGCAGGTGACTTTGAAAGCCCTCAAAGACTAGGACACAGAAGCAGGCAGACTCACCCACACACGCACGTGCACACACACACACACACACACACACACACACACACACACACACACACACACACACACACACACACACACACACACACACACACACACACACACACACACACACACACACACACGTAAGAGAGCAATAAGGGGACGACATAAGTCTCAATATTACTCCTACATACAGAAGCAGTGTGTGTGTCTCTGATTACGTTATCATCCCTTTCAGTTCAACCTTCATTTCATTAAAGTGGAAGAGAGCCATCTGATGACTAAATCATGACCCATCCCTCCCTGATATCGAATCGATACTGCTCCTGGCACACTGATTCTGTATCATAAACAACACTAAAGAAGACATAAAAGTAGTTCCAGCTGACTTTACTTCTAGTCCCCTCTGGAGAACCCAGGGGCCTGTTTACCTCTTTTGAACACAGTGAAATGCAGTTATAATGAGGTATCGCTAAGAATTCTCAGTAAAACAAATGTGGTATTCTTATAACACGTTTTACAATGCATTGTAACTGCATTCGTACTGCACATGTCAGCGTTAAGTGAAGTGTTGACATCTCTGACTACCTATTTTTGACTGTTTAAAGCCCTTAGAGAGCAGGGGCCTCATTTATCAAAAGGTGTGTGCACACAAAAAAAGACTCTAAACCAAGCATGCCCCAGTTTTCCCAGTAAAGTGTGCACATCTCCAAGTATACCTCAGACCATGCGTACTTCTGGTGGTTAATCCATTGTATTGTTCCCTTAGGAGAAATGGATGTGGTTTGATGCACAGGAAATCTAATCATTTTTTAAAATGTGGGCCTAATGATAACAGAAATGCATTTACATTTAGTAAGGAGATCTCAGAGATCTCAGAGAAGCATGGAGCCTAATATATTTATTTTACTTTTATTATAAAAATATTTGACAGTATGGGTAGGCTACAGTAATGCTGTGCTGTAGGAGCACGACATCATAGCCTATTAAATCTCAGCGCCACCAAGGCAGGAGTTATAAACACAGTGTATTGATAACAAATTAATGAACAACAATTCATCTTCTGTATTAAAGTGATGTCTGAAGCATTTACTTTAAAATGGCTCAAATAGACAATCAATCAATGTTGCAGAATGCGCGGCCAGTGTTTGGGACTCGCTATAGGCGGCATGCATTTTAAGTTTGAAAAAGTCACTGCAAAAAATGAGCACATTCTGCCCACACTTCTACAGAAATGTGATCAAACTTGCCATTGCACTTCTCTTTTAGGAACTATCCCAGAATGCGCGGCCCAGTTCCAACATCTACAACCAGAATGCGCGGCCCAGTTCCAACATCTACAAATCGTACAGCAAATGAGGGCGTTTTTGTTACCATAAAAGGCGAATAGAGTGCGTTTTCACGGTGGGGTTGTAAAACTTGTTCATGAGCGCACAAATACAGCAGCCTGTGTTTCTGATTTATCAATGAAAACATGCATATATGTTGCGTGCAACAGTGATAAATCCCAATCATTTGTAACGAAAGGAAAATCCTGGAATCTCCACGTACGCCAGAATTTAGTGAGAAATGTTGATAAATGAGGCACCAGAAATCTACACAAAGGGACCATGGTTATTTCTGGCGACGACCCTCAACCCCTGGCACCACCTCCTCCCTCATAGAGACAAAGAGCTAAAAGACTCTGCATGGTCAATCTGACTTCTGCAGTGGGCCGTACAGCATTTACTGTGATAGGGCCTCTGTAGAAGTCAGGGCTTTCATACTTCTTACGCTTCGCGGAGCAGAGCAGGGCTGTTGTGAAGGAAGTTGTCAAGGAAGTGAGCTTGTGTTTATACAGGAACCTCCCGCCCCTCACCTACCGTCAACCAATCATGTCAAAGCGGAGCTATACGGAACTATACGGAGCCCTCCGCATTGTTACAAAAATTGTGAGGTTCACCGTATTCGGCGTACAGAGCTCAATTTTGGCCTCTGCAATCCTCTGGAGGCTCTGCAATTATGTCACACCCTCCATACGAAGCCTCTGGACAGCATTGCTGGATAAAGGATAAATCAGATATTAATCATATAAAATCAATAATAAAAGCGCTTAGTGGAAAAGAAAGCTCCAGATTCGCCAGCCAGCATTTAAACAATGAGAATGGCAAAAGGGATGAAGGAGATTACCACGCTGTACCTACTCTTGCCTTTGTTGTTGATGTGGGTCGGTGGAATGTTAAGGTCAATCCATGGTGGATTTGTAAGCGGTGGGCCGGGTTACTGAAGCAAAGCGCTACACGGTCCATGTTAGGCAACCTGCCAGGAATTATGGGGTTAAAAATGGGTGTGTGAAAAGATTAGCATGATTGTTTATGCAACACTAGTGAGCGTATGGATAGAAGACCTTAGCTACACGTGTTTGATCAGACTTGATCAAAGTTTTGGCACTGTAGCCATTCACGGAACATAAGGTTGTTGGAAAGTGACGTGTACTCTGAGATATTTGATAGGCCAGGAGGGACTCTACTTTAGAATTTAGGGCATAAGGGTAAAACGACCAGCCTGGTCTCATAGACTAGAAAATATAAATCCGGGACACTGAAATGAATATGATATGTTACGTTTGGGATGGTTACATAAGACAGAAGGTTACTTAATGTAAAAATGAAAGGAGGGGGGTTGGTTGGGTGGATTGGTTAGCGTAAAACGCGAACATCTAGCAACCCAAAGGTTGCTTGTTCGAATATCATCACGGACAACTTTAGTTAATTAGCAACTTTGCAACTACTTACTACTTTTTTGCTACTTTGCAACTACTTAGCATGTTAGCTAACCCTTCTCCTAACCTTAACCCTTTAACCTAAATCCTAACCCTAACCCTAACCCTTAGCCTAGGTAATGTAAGCGTTAGCCACCTAGCTAACGGTATCCACAAAAAAAATGAATTTGTAACATATTATACTTATTGCAAATTCGTAACATATTGTACAAATTGCAATTCAAATCAAATTTTATTTGTCACATGTGCCGAATACAACAGGTGTAGACATTACTGTGAAATGCTTACTTACAAGCCCTTAACCACCAATGAAGTTCAAGAAATAGAGTTAAGAAAATATTTACAAAATAAACTAAAGTAAAAAAGTAAAATAAAAAGTAACAGAATAAAATAACAATAACGAGGCTATATACAGTACTGAGTCAATGTGCGGGGGTACAGGTTAGTCGAGGGAATTTGTACATGTAGGTAGGGGTAAAGTGAAAATAGTCCGGGTGGCCATTTGATTAATTGTTCAGCAGTCTTATTGTTGGGGGTAGAAGCTGTTAAGGAGCCTTTTGGACCTAGACTTGGCGCTCCGGTACTGCTTGTCATGCAGTAGCAGAGAGAACAGTCTATGCCTTTGGTTTTTTAATTGAACCTTTATTTAACTAGGCAAGTCAGTTAAGAACATATTCGTATTTACAATGACAGCCTACCCCGGGCCAAATCCTAACCCATACAACGCTGGGCCAATTGTGCGCCACCCTATGAGACTCCCAATCACGGCGGGTTTTGATACAGCCTGGAAACAAACTAGGGTCTGTAGTGACACCTCTAGCACTGAGATGCAGTGTCTTAGACCACAGTGCCACTCGGGAGACTAGAGTCTTTGACAATTGTTAGGGCCTTCCTTTGACACCGCCTAGTATATAGGTCCTGGATGGCAGGAAATTTGGCCCCCAGTGATGTACTGGGCCGTACGTCTTACAGTCAGATGCCGAGCAGTTTCCATACCAGGCGGTGATGCAACAGGTCAGGATGCTCTTTATGGTACAGCTGTAGAACTTGTAATTCTTAACATATGAAATAGATGATAGAAATTGCACAAATTAATGCATACCATACAAAACATATCATTATAAATGGAGGGAGACAGATTTACATTTACTATGTTACTTCTACCCCTGAGTCCAGGTTGTAAACCAGTGTGCTGTTTTTTACTTCTTCCTTACAGTTAAGAATCACCTTACATTTGCATGTACCAGGAATTTGGCCTGGTGAAATGGTGTTGTCACAATATACAGAATATACACAATAACTGGAATACACTAAAAACTACAGACTAAACTGTAAAACTATGTGTATAAACAAGACATTTTTTAAGAATGATGTGTAATGGGGGAAATATATACAGTTGAAGTCGGAAGTTTACATACACCTTAGCCAAATACATTTAAACTCAGTTTTTCACAATTCCTGACATTTAATCCTAGTAAAAATTCCCTGTCTTAGGTCAGTTAGGATCACCACTTTATTTTAAGAATGTGAAATGTCAGAATAATAGTAGAGAGAATGATTTATTTCAGCTTTTATTTCTTTCATCACATTCCCAGTGGGTCAGAAGTTTACATACACTCAATTAGTATTTTGTAGCATTGCCTTTAAATTGTTTAACTTCGTTCAAACGATTTGGGTAGCCTTCCACAGGCTTCCTACAATAAGTAGGGTGAATTTTGGCCCATTCCTCCTGACAGAGCTGGTGTAACTGAGTCAGGTTTGTAGGCCTCCTTGCTCGCACATGCTTTTTCAGTTCTGCCCAAATTTTCTATAGGATTGAGGTCAAGGCTTTGTGATGGCCACTACAATACCTGGACTTTGTTGTCCTTAAGCCATTTTGCCACAACTTTGGAAGTATGCTTGGGGTCATTGTCCATTTGGAAGACCCATTTGCGACCAAGCTTTAACTTCCTGACTGATGTCTTGAGATGTTGCTTCAATATATCCACATAATTTTCCTCCCTCATGATGCCATCTATTTTGTGAAGTGCACCAGTCCCTCCTGCAGCAAAACACCCCCACAACATGATGCTGCCACCCCTGTGCTTCACGGTTGGGATGGTGTTCTTCGGCTTGCAAGCCTCCCCCTTTTTCCTCCGAACATAACGATGGTCATTATGGCCAAACAGTTCTATTTTTGTTTCTTCAGACCAGAGGATATTTCTCCAAAAAGTATGATCTTTGTACCCATCTGCAGTTGCAAACTGTAGTCTGGCTTTTTTATGTCGGTTTTGGAGCAGTGGCTTCTTCCTTGCTGAGCGGCCATTCAGGTTATGTCGATATAGGACTCGTTTTACTGTGGATACAGATACTTTTGTACCTGTTTCCTCCAGCATCTTCACAAGGTCGTTTGCTGTTGTTCTGGGATTGATTTGCACTTTTCTCACCAAAGTACGTTCATCTTTAGGAGAGAGAACATGTCTCCTTCCTGAGTGGTATGACGGCTGCGTGGTCCCATGGTGTTTATACTTGCGTACTATTGTTTGTACAGTTGAACTTGGTACCTTCAGGCATTTGGAAATTGCTCCCAAGGATGAACCAGACTTTTGGAGGTCTACAATTTTTTTTCGGAGGTTCTTGGCTGATTTCTTTAGGTTTTCCCAGGATGTCAAGCAAAGAGGCACTGAGTTTGAAGGTAGGCCTTGAAATACATCCACAGGTACACCTGCAATTGACGCAAATGATGTCAAATAGCCTATCAGAAGCTTCTAAAGCCATGACATAATTTTCTGGAATTTTCCAAGCTGTTTAAAGGCATTAAAGGCACAGTCAACTTAGTGTATGTAAACTTCTGACCGACTGAAATTGTGATACAGTGAATTATAACTGAAATAATCTGTCTGTAAACAATTGTTGGAAAAATTACTTGTGTCATGCTCAAAGTAGATGTCCTAACCGACTTGCCAAAACTATAGTTTGTTAACAAGAAAGTTTGAAAAATGAGTTTTATTGACTCCAACCTAAGTGTATGTAAACTTCCGACTTCAACTGTATGTAAGCGTCAGTCCGTGGTAGAGTGCAAATTGGTAGGTGTGTACAATAATGTGCAGAGAGTGCAAAGAGCAATGTACAGTTCTAGGATGATAGTGCAAAGTCCATGAATGAGAAGACCATCATGGACCAGATAGCCGGCTGGTGAGGCGTGCGGGAAGAGGCTGTTCAGGTGGCAGGTGGTTTTGCTCCTAGATCTGTGGTGGGAGGATACGCTGCTCCTAGATCTGTGGTGGGAGGATACGCTGCCTCCTAGATCTGTGGTGGGAGGATACAGTGTTCCCTAGATCTGTGGTGGGAGGATACGCTGCTCCTAGATCTGTGGTGGGAGGAGACGCTGCTCCTAGATCTGTGGTGGGAGGATATGCTGCTCCTAGATCTGTGGTGGGAGGATATGCTGCTCCTAGATCTGTTTGTACTCTTTATTTGTTCTCTTTTCTACATTGTAGAATATTACAAGACATCAAAACTATGAAATAACACATATGGAATCATGTAGTAAACAAATCAAAATATATTTTATATTTGAGGTTCTTCAAGTAGCCACACTTTGCCTTGATGACAGCTTTGCACACTCTTGGCATTCTCTCAACCAGCTTCACCTGGAATGCTTTTCCAACAGTCTTGAAGGAGTTCCCACATATGCTGAGCACTTGTTGGCTGCTTTTCCTTCACTCTGCGGACCATTTCAATTGGGTTGAGGTCGGGTGATTGTGGAGACCAGGTCATCTGACCTTGGTCAAATAGCCCTTACACAGCCTGGAGGTGTTGGGTCATCATCCTGTTGAAAAACAAATGATAGTCCCACTAAGCGCAAACCAGATTAAATGGCGTATCGCTTCAGAATGCTTTGGTAGTCATGCTGGTTAAGTGTGCCTTGAATTCTAAATAAATCACTGACAGTGTCACCAGCAAAGCACACCCACACATCATACCTCCTCGTCCGTGCTTCACGGTGGGAACCAGACATGCGGAGATAATCCGTTCACCTACTCTGCGTCTCACAAAGACACAGTGGTTGGAACCAAAAATCTCAAATTTGGACTCATCAGACCAAAGGACAGATTTCCACCATTCTAATGTCCATTGCTCCTGTTTCTTGGCCCAAGAAAGTCTCTTCTTATTATTGGTGTCCTCTAGTAGTGGTTTCTTTGTAGCAATTCGACCATGAAGGCCTGATTCACGCAGTCTCCTCTGAGCAGTTGATGTTGAGATGTGTCTGTTACTTGAACTCTGTGAAGCATTTATTTGGGCTGCAATTTCTGAGGCTTGTAACTCTAATGAACTTGTCCTCTGCAGCAGAGGTAACTCTGGGTCTTCCTTTCCTGTGGCGGTCCTCATGAGAGCCAGTTTCATCATAGTGCTTGATGGTTTTTGAACTGCACTTGAAGAAACTTTCAAAGTTCTTGCAATTTTCCATATTGACAGACCTTCATGTCTAAAGGTACTGATGGACTGTCATTTCTCTTTGCTTATTTGAGCTGTCCTTGCCATAATATGGACTTGGTCTTTTACCAAATAGGGCTATCTTCTGTGTACCACCCCTACATTTTCACAACAACTGACTGGCTCAAACGCATTAAAAAGAAAAACAATTAAAGAAATCCACAAAAAACTGAAATATCACATTTACGTAAGTATTCAGACACTTTACTCAGTACTTTATTGAAGCACCTTTGGCAGTGATTACAGACTCAAGAGACTTCTTGGGTATGACGCTACAAGCTTGGCACAAGTGTATTTGGGGAGTTTCTCCCATTCTTCTCTGCAGATCCTCTCAAGCTCTGTGAGGTTGAATGGGGAGCGTCGCTGCCCAGCTGTTTTCAGGTCTCTCCAGAGATGTTAGATCGGGTTCAAGTCCGGGCTCTGGCTGGGTCACTCAAGGGCATTCAGAGACTTGTCCCGAAGCCACTCCTGCATTGTCTTGGTTATGTGCTTAGGGTCATTGTCCGGTTGGAAGGTGAACCTTCACCCCATTCTGAGGTCCTGAGCACTCTGGTACAAGTTTTCATCAAGGTTTTCCATTCATCTTTCCCTTGATCCTGACTAGTCTTCCAATCCCTGCCGCTGAAAAACATCCCCACAGCATGATGCTGCCACCCCCATGCTTCACCGTAGGGATGGTGCCAGGTTTCCTCCAGACGTGACGCTTGTCATTCAGGCCAAAGAGTTCAATCTTGGTTTCATCAGACCAGAGAATCTTATTTCTCATTGTCTGAGTCCTTTAGGTGCCTTTTGGCAAACTCCAAGTGGGCCATCATGTGCCTTCTACTGAGGAATGGCTTCCGTCTGGCCACTCTACCATAAAAGCCTGATTGGTGGAGTGCTGCAGGGATGGTTGTCCTTATGGAAGGTTCTCCCATCTCCATCTCCGCACCTTCCTGACCAAGCCCCTTCTCCCATGTCTGATCAGTTTGGCTGGACGGCCAGCTCTAGGAAAAGTCTTGATGGTTCCAAACTTCTTCCATTTAAGAACGATGGAGGCCATTGTGTCCTTGAGGACCTTCAATGCTGCAGACATTTTTTGGTACCCTTCCCCAGACCCTTCCCCAGATCTCGACAAGATCCTGTCTCTGAGCTCTACAGACAATTCCTTCGACATCATGGCTTGGTTGTTGCTCTGACATGCACTGTCAACTGTGGGACCTTATATAGACAGGTGAGTGCCTTTTCGATCAATTGAATTTACCACAGGTGGACTCCAATTAAGTTGTAGAAACATCTCAAGGATGCTCAATGGAATTTGCAAAAATGTCTAAAAACCTGTTGTTGCTTTGTAATTATGGGGTATTGTGTGTAGATTGATAAGCAAAAAAAGCATTTCATAGATTTTAGAATAAGGCTGTAACGTAACAAAAATGTTTTAGTATGTATGACACCTAAGTCGGCTTATATTCAACTAAATAGCATATATATATTTCAGTATGTTTGACACCTAAGTAGGCTTATATTGAACTAAATAGCATATATAATACCATATATATTTCAGTATGTTTGACACCTAAGTAGGCTTATATTCAACTAAATAGCATATATAATACCATATATATTTCAGTATGTTTGACACCTAAGTAGGCTTATATTCAACTAAATAGCATATATAATACCATATATATTTCAGTATGTATGACACCTGAGTAGGCCTACAAAAGAGAAGTGGAAATAGAAAACTGCAGAATAATATATTTTTGTTCTCTTCTCCCCGGCTCCTCTCCATTACCGGTATGACTCAAGGTAACAGAGGACAGTGACTCAGCAGCAAACCACATCTAATATTCAGGCACTCTGGGGCAGACTTACTATCGGATTGTGAGCCCTGATGCAAATGTAAAATGGCCTAAATATGGGTGCAATGGATTGAAAAGCATAACTGCTTTGATGGTTGCCGATGAGAACCACTCTTAGAAAGTCTATTCGCTCCATTCATTTCATTCTCGTTCATTCTAAGTGTTCCTCTGGTCTACACTATTTATTACCCATCATGCTCCAGTCAAAATAGAGTTCAATAGTGTTGGCAACCACTAGGGCATTTTGGAAATAAGGCCATGACCTCATAAGGTCTGCAGTACATGTCATTCCCACCATCTTGAGTAATTGACATTGCCTGGTTTGGTCAAAGTTGATCAGAACTAGCTGACTGGCCTAGCTTGCCCTCTATAATTACTTGGACTGGATCCCAAACTGGCCCTTATACCCTATATAGTACATTACTTTTGATCAGCGCCAATAGGGCTACAGTGCATTCGGATCCTAAAACTTTTTCTACATTTTGTTACGTTACAACCTTATTCTAAAATTGATTACGTTTTTTTCCCCCCCTCATCAATCTACACACAATACCACATAACGACAAAGCAAACAAAAAATGTTTTTAGACATTTTTGCTAATGTATATAAAAAAAAAATGAAATACCTTATTTACATAAGTACGTAATGTATAAAGTAAATCTTGCCGTTATAAAATATGCGTAAAAATATAATTTTTTTGGTTTGTGTAACCTAGGCCGTTGTTCTCAAAGTGTCGCAGAGGTGGAGTGCTGGTCCAGTTTTTCCCTTTAGATCCTAATTACATGGACGGGGGGGGGGGGGGGGGACCTGATCCTAGATCAGCACTCCTACTGTAAGACACTGAAAATACGGCCTAGGTCACACAAACAAAAAATCTAATATTTGAGCATATTCTATAACGGCAAGATTAACTTTATAAGATAAGAGGTTTGTATTTTCAAAAATTAGAGGCTGGTATGTCTATAGACTAGAAAGGGAAGTGACACGAGCCTACCAGACGAGCTGCATTACTTCTATACTTGCTTCGAGGCAAGTAACACTGAAACATGCATGAGAGCGTCAGCTGTTCCGGACGACTGTGTGATCACGCTCTCCGTAGCCAATGTGAGTAAGACCTCTAAACAGGTCAACATTCACAAGGCCGCAGGGCGAGACGGCTTACCAAGACGTGAACTCCTGGCAAGTGTCTTCACTAACATTTTTAACCTCTCCCTGTCTGAGTCTGTAATACCAACATGTTTCAAGCAGACCACCATTGTCCCTGTGCCCAAGAACACCAAGGTAACCTGCCTAAATGACTACCGACCCGTAGCACTGACGTCTGTAGCCATGAAAGGCTTTGAAAGGCTGGTCATGGCTCACATCAACATCATTATCCCAGAAAACCTTGACCAACTTTAATTTGCATACCGCCCCAACAGATCCACAGATGACGCAATCTCTATTGCACTCAACACTGCCCTTTCACACCTGGACAAAAGAAACACCTATGTGAGAATGCTATTCATTGACTACAGCTCAGCGTTTAACACTATGGTGCCCTCAAAGCTCATCACTAAGCTAAGGACCCTTGGACTAAACACCTCCCTCTGCAACTGGATCCTGGACTTCCTGACCGGCCGCCCCCAGGTGGTAAGGGTAGGTAACAACACATCCACCACACTAATCCTTAACACGGGGGCCCCTAAGGGATGTGTGCTCAGTCCCCTCCTGTACTCCCTGTTGACTCATGACTGCATGGCCAGGCACGACTCCAACACCATCATTAAGTTTGCCGATGACACAACAGTGATAGCCTGATCACCAACAACGACCAGACAGCCTATAGGGAGGAGGTCAGAGACCTGGCTGTGTGGTGCCAAGACAAAGGAGATGATTGTGGACTACAGGAAAAGGAGGACCGAACACGCCTCCATTCTCATCAACGGTTCTGCAGTGGAGCAGGTTGAGAGCTTCAAGTTCCTTGGTGTCCACATCACCAACAAACTAACATGGTCCAAGCACACCAAGACAGTTGTGAAGAGGGCACGACAAAACCTATTCCCCTATTCAGGAGATTGAAAAGATTTGGCATGGGTCCTCAGATCCTCAAAAAGTTCTACAACTGCACCATCGAGAGCATCCTGACTGGTTGCATCACTGGCTGGTATGGCAACTGCTCGGCCTCTGACCGCAAGACACTACTGAGGGTAGTGCGTACGGCCCAGTACATCACTGGGGCCAACCTTCTTCCCATCCAGGACCTCTATACCAGGCGGTGTCAGAGGAAGGCCCTAAAAATTGTCAATGACTCCAGCCACCGAAGACATAGACTGTTCTCTCTACTACTGCACGGCAAGCGGTACCGGAGCGCCAAGTCTAGGTCCAAGAGGCTTCTAAACAGCTTCTACCCCCAAGCCATAAGACTCCTGAACAACTAATCAAATGGCTACCCAGACTATTTGCATTGCCCCCCCCCCCCCCCCTTCTACGCTGATGCTACTCTCTGTTTATTATCCATGCATAGTCACTTTAATAACTCTACCTACATGTACATATTACCTCAATGACCTCAACCGGTGCCCCACATATTTTGTTTTTACTTAGCAGATATTTTTTTTATTAAAACTGTATTTTTGGTTAAGGGTTTGTCAGTAAACATTTCACTGTAAGGTCTACACCTGTTGTATTCGGAGCATGTGACTAATAACATTTGATTTGATTTGGCCATTATCATTCACAACGATTTCCCTTTGCTGAAGTAAGACACAATGTGGCTTTACACAGGTGTAACGTTGAAGTCTCCGTAAATAGCCGATATCATGGGTTAGACACCATTTGTAACTCAAGACCTTTATCATTCCTCTCTTCTCAAAGAGAGAAAGAGAGAGACAAATAGAGGGATTGGTGGAAAATGTATAGAAACGAAAGAGACAGGTGTTACCTCACAAGACAAAGACTACATTGAGAGCTCAGTACAAACTGAAAGCTGCATAAGGACCTGATTTTTCATCGCATCCCCCTCAGTACATGTTGTGTGTGTTAATGGCAGAGAGAAGAAGAAAAAAAACGACCTCACTCAACAAAAAAGTTCATGCAGACTCAAGCTACTCAGCTGGAGCTCATAGGCACAAAACGGAGAGAATTCTGTTTTACCGTCCAACAGGAAACAGTCATAAAAATGCAGGAACACTTCCCGTTTTTTTCTTCTTCTTCTTTCACTTCACTCAACAGATAGGACCCCCCCCCCCCCCCCCCTCCAATTCCTTGCATGCGTGACTGATTCACACACAATGACACGCCAAACTCTACCAAAACCTCCTCTGTGTCTCCCTATGTGACATGATAACATTACAACTGCTTATTAGAGGCTTGCATTTACAAAGGACAGAGGACATTTCTTCTTCTTCACAAGGGACACCGAAACCCAAACTGAGAAAGACAGCAGAGTTTAAGGGAATAAGGGGATGGCGATGCATACATTTAAATAATTTAATTTATTCAGAGCAACTCTCCTGGTAAGTGTCGTTACAGCAAGGGGCTTCAACCGCAGCGTAACAAGCATAACTGGAGCAAATCTCTACTAGAAAAACATTCACAATGCTACAGTTAATGTATAACACTTTTTAAAAAACTGACAGTCACAGAAGTGAGTGAAGTCTGAGCTGTGTGTCTGTGAGCTTGCAGTCCACAACGTAATCAAGGTGAGTGGAGACAATGAACCCGACTGACGCAAACAGAGGGAGGGTGTGTGTGTGTGTGTGTGTGTGTGTGTGTGTGTGTGTGTGTGTGTGTGTGTGTGTGTGTGTGTGTGTGTGTGCGTGTGCGTGTGTGTGTGTGTGTGTGCGTGCGGAGCGGGGGGGGAGAGAGAGAGAGAGCCCGACAGAGCTTACCTCGGTGTGCTCACTGCAGAGAGCTTCCTGCAACCGCAGACATCGTAGTGCAGAGTCAAAACCCACTGTGAATTCAGACAGGCAAGGAGAGAACACAGAGAAGAGGGAGAGGGGAGTGTGTGTGAGAGGGAGAAAGGGAGAGGGAGTGTGTGTGAGAGGGAGAAAGGGAGAGGGAGTGTGTGAGAGAGGGAGTGGTGAATGTAAGGGAGAGGGAGAGGGAGTGTGTGTGTGAGAGGGAGAGGGAGTGTGTGGGAGGAGAGGGATTGTGTGTGTAAGGGAGAGGAAGAGGCAGTGTGTGTGTAAGGGATGAAGAGAGAAGCAGAGCAAGAGAGAGAGCGAGGTTGACTGGTTGGTTCTGTATTACTGGCTCGGCTCTGTACACCCCCTAACACAAGCACACACTCTGCCCTGACACACACACACACACGCTCTACACTCACAACCATTGAGTACCAACTAATGTTTTAAACCCTCCCCCAACTTCCATTCCCCTCGATTGGGTTTCCTCCTCTGACAAGCATGTGACCGTGGGAGATGACTCGACAATAAGCCCCCCCCCCGCGCACACACACACCACACACACACACACACACACACACACACACACACACACACACACACACACACACACACACACACACACACATTGTTAAACACAGTGTGAAACATGACACAGTGACACACATGCCGAAAGACACTCTCTACAGCCGCTATTCACAATCTGACAATGACCTACATATTTACAAAATGTGGACAAGGTTCTATGCATAGTAGATCCTGATTCTATCCCACGAGAAAAACAATTACAAATCATATACAATGAAAAATAACGTGATTTGAAATAGTTAAAAACTATTACTCAAAGGTATAACAACAAACTTTAATTGATTCATTCATTATTTTATACCAGGTGAAGCAGCTGAGAACGAGCCATCTTAAAAAAATAAATGACACACACAAGAAACATTTAGGTCACTAAAAAGGTTACAATCCAGGAAAACTGAACACCTAGCTATATAACATCAATTTGATACATTTTTGTATGATCTAAAGTGTGTTTTGACTCAACACTTGAAATGAATGCACTTGAATGAAATATGACTTGACGCCTATAAGGCTGTGCAAGACATTGAACTTTCTGTCACCCCCCAACTGAGCATAGCCAATGTCAACTCAATGTGACAGGCCTATTTGTTCATTGGTGCGAAACAAGGTTATTATAGTTTGGTGATGTTTATATTCATTTTTGTTTCTATAGGTTTAGATTTTTATTTGAAATTCAGTTTAGTTTTCAGAATTGATTTACTCGTTTATATTTAGTTTCAGTTCAATAAAAAAAATATATAATAATCTTTTTCGTTTTTTATATTATTTGGTTTCAGTTTTAGTGTTAGGGATAGAAAGTAGCCTATATGCGTGGGAGGCTAGGAGCCAATAATGTGTTGTAGGCCTATAGCTAGAGTTGTTTGTGGATGTCACTTCATGCCACTGTGGGGCAGTAACAAGATGATATAGTCATAGGTTTGGTTAGGTTTCAATTATAAATCAATCTTAGGCCGCATTCCAGAGCATAGACGTTGCTGACTACCTGACGGATCTGACAACGCCTGGATGAGTATTTAAGTATCAGCTAACCTCATCATATGTTATAGCAATCTGTCAGTCGATGACACAGTCAATGATGTGGCACGCAGCCATTGGTTGATGCATGCAGTGTCTGAGCAGTGGAATGCAACCATTGTCTGCTTATTGCCAGAAAAAATTGCCTGTGAGGCGTACCGCTCTGGGGCACCCCCTCCGCAGGGCGAGGGCAATAAGAATTGTTTTTTTTACGGGTCTCTCTCTTTCTCTACTGTCTCTGCCGGATTTCTTCCCTGTTGTTAGCTAGTGATAGCAAACACGATCTATTATATTGACAAGATGTTCAAGTAACCGTTCTAATCAAAAATACATGTCCTCAAAGATGGAAGCCAGGCGGAAGGAGACAAGCCATTCTAGCCAATGAGAGGGCAGATACGCGTGTGAACTACAGTTTCCCCGAATGCCACTTATATTACTTATATCAGTAAATGTGTAACAACCTAAACATTACTCTCTATCTAATCAAATAAGCCTCGCATAATTTGACACTCTCTAATACACCTCTTATCTTGCGGGGACAGATTTTAAGCGGAGGTAATCCTCTCGCTTCGCCTCATTCCTCTCTGGTGATAGTGACAGTGATGCACATGCTAGGCTTATTTGAAACATTGCCATTTACTGGCAGCATTGCATTTACCCGCCAGAATCAGAAGCTCGAAAACCTCATTACAAAAAAAAGCTTGCAAACCCCATTCGATTTTTGCCCCCCCAAACAATAACAAAAGTGTTACATAATTTCTGAGTTTTATTTTTTGTTTGTTTTGCAACCAAAAATAATATTTTTAGTATAGTTTTTAAAATGTTTTCCTTAATTATTTGATTTCAGTTTACTAAATTGTTTTTTTCCCCCGATTTTTTTTAAAATTACTATAATAAACACTGCTGATGTCATCACATATCACACATATATCAGTTGTATCAGAATTCTAGTTCTAGCTGACATTCCAATCATCTAAAATCAATGACAAATTGTGCCATTCTGATGTATAGGAACTGGGAACAGACGTCAGTTCAACGGTCTAGTTTTGATTTACATTTGATTGAATTGTCAACTAATGTGAATTCAACGTGAAATCAACCAAACATGGTCACCTTGTCATTGGATTTATTTTAAATGTTGGGTAAAAACAAAAACAAATATCCATTACGTTGATGACCTTTTTGCAAATCCAATCAGTAATCCACATTGAATCAGTTTTCCACGTTGAATTTTTGGTTGAAATGATTTGGGGGAGAAAAAAAATGATGATTCAAAAAGGATGATTTGCCCAGTGGGGGAGGGAGGGGGGGCCTCTATGACATCCACCTATCTAGGCTTCTATGTTTATGGATGTCATGACTGACTGACTAGTTAAAGACCAGTTTGTCTCCTCTCTCACCTTGTAAAGAGTGGCCATGATTACATAAATCAATGTCATAACCTAAAAACACACACACACACACACACACATCAGTCCAACACAAGAGCGTCAGTCCAACTCAAACAGTGATAATGAGGGACAATCTTAAACCGTGAGAGTGGTTTCCATGGTAATAGACAGAGCCAAGCTGGTGCCACTCAGGGCAATGTGGTCAGGGCATGGTGCTCCATTACATAATACGTGTGACCAAAGGGAAAGACAACATCATCAGCAGCTATAGTATTTTTAACTTGACCACAATGAGCAATATTAGCATTTCTTGACCACTTCCTCATGTAACCCCATGTATCTTCCCTGTTTAGCATGTATTACATTTCATGCCCAAATCATCTAAAAATAATTTTAAACCAGTTCATTGAGTAACACAATCCAGATTTTGGCATGAAATGTAATAGATTGAAGGAAATTACATTATCCGGTCATGGCGGAATAGAAAAATGGCTACCACTGTGGCTGTTTTTTTTTTTAATAGCTCCATTTTGGAAAATGTTCAGGACCCCAAACTGTGTGTGTGTGCCAAGTTTCATGTTTTTATGAAAAAGTGAACGATTCCACCCCCAATTTGGACATGTCGCCTGAACTATAACAGTGTTTTTCTTCAGCCTCAAAAACAATCAATGGTATAATAACTTATCTCCTGTGTAGGCCTATCACCAACCAAAACAACAGGCATTATCCAAACCCACAACACTTACATGGACATCCAAAAGGCTTTGTCTATAATCAGGCTATTCACGATTTCTAATCCACAACCGCACTATAAAACAAATTGCAGAGGCATGGTCAATATTTCATGTTTTATGGTATACTAATTACTCATCTATGTTGCCAAGTTACTTTTTTTAAGATACATGCGCAGGGTAAGTAAGCATGCATAGATTCCAAAATGAGCATGTTTTAATAGTGTGCAGTCACATTCTCCAGTGCGTTTTTTTTTTTAAACTTGAAAAGACGAGGACTGGTGCAATTCAGCATGGCAGAAGAAGAATGACGTTCATATTCTCACGGAAAACCAGGCAGTACATCTTGGCTTGAAAATTCATACAAATAATGTCTGTGGAGGGAATGTTAAACCAGATAAAATGTCACAATTCTTTGTCTCTGGTAATGTTTTTCAGTTCAGCAGATACTGGTTAGCTTTGCATGCTAATGTGGGTCGTCCATAGATACTAACATATGATAACATAATGAAGACCTCAATCCCCTCATTAGTTTCCAATCACTTTCTTGTAATAGTGTAAAACAGGGAAGCCAGAGAGAGAATAAATCTAAAGGAGTGACTCTGGAAGGAATTTATAACTCTGAAAAGTTAATCACAGAAGTGCTGAGTCACTATAATTTATAACCAATAGAGATCCTGATAGTCTCCGACATGAATCAAAATAGAATTATAGAAATATAATTATAGATGTGAATTCTCAGCGTCACAGCTTTTTACTTACCGTACCAAACAGGAAAGGGGTGGGCACTTGGTTGACCAATGAGCATGAGTTAATGCATGGACGTCTCCTCAAAAGCCCAATAGGTGTTTAAATCACACATATCTTTTCACAATTTCCTTAGTTTCTTTTTGCCTTACAAACTGTCCAACAAAACAATGCAATTGACTTTTTTTTTGTTGCCACACCAGGCTTTAACGTAAACCCTTGAATGACTGGTGAATGTTTGATCCCCAGGCAAGTACAGGCTTTTGTGAACCTGAAATCAAGCTCCCTTGTTCATAGGTCCAGAAGGATTTTAGGCACTCAGCAAATTTTTCTCAAAGGACTGCCACACTCTTAGAAAAAAAGGTGATATCTAGAACTTTAAAGGATTCTTCGGCTGTCCCCATGAGAGAACCCTTTGAAGAACCTTTTTTGGTTGCAGGTAGAATGCTTTAGGTTCCAGGTAGAATCCTTTTGGGTTCCACGTTGAACTCTTTCTACAGAGGGTGCTACATGGAACCCGAAAGGGTTGTACATGGAACCAAAAAGAGTTCTATGGGGACAGCTGAAAAACATAACCTGCGCTGCCTGTGGTTCACCTTTATGGGACTCACTTTGGTTTCATCTACACTTAGAAAAACAGAGTGCCATATAGAACCATTTGTCCATGTAGGACAGGGGTGGGCCTGATATGGCCTGCTATCCCATTCAATCCTGCCCGCGGTGGGGGAGTATTCTTTTTGGTTAAAAAAAACACTCCAGGCCACTATTGAACATCTAAAACCAGATAGAAATTATAGTATGCAGAAATTATAATGGACATATTTGTAAAAAAAAAAAAGTTTACTGCACTTTTTCTGGCCCGCAAATTGATGTTGACAAACAAATTGGTCAAAAGGAAATCTGTGCAGCCCTCCATTGAATTTTGAAATCCTGATGTGACCCTTCAGCCAAAACTTTCACATGTGGAAACGTAAAAACGTGTTTTTGGAACACTTCACATGAAAATACGTGCTTTCGGAACACTTCTCATGTTCACGTGAAATTCATGTGGTTTGTCAGTAAGGGTTTGCCCAGCCCTGCTGTAGAACCCCAGATAGAACTCTTTTCGGATCATATTCAACCCTTTTTGGTTCCACATAGAACCCCTGGTTCCAAACAGAACCCTTGAAAGGGTTCTATTTGTAACCAAAACGTTTTTTTTTATCTAGAACCTTTTTTAGAGGGTTCTCCTACAGGGACAAATGGTTCTAGTTCTTCAGTACCACAGTGTTTCGATGGCAAACCTAGCTGAGAAGTTGTCCAGTGTATGCAACCAGACTGACAAATTTCATATCAAGTGTCAACTCCCTCCGTCTGCTGTGTAAATCAAATGCATTTCTGAAAGCGCTATCCGGAAATACACTATCTGCAAATGATTGAATCCCAGCCTTAGAAATAGTCATTTGGGATGCAAGACATGTTAACATGCTAATTGCCATTGAGATTGAGACTGGTAGCATAGCCAATGGAATTGACAGGTGACTATACTTAGTCACAAGCTGTATGTAAAAAAAGGCTTCATATAGTAATGTGTTAGCATCATACACATTATAAGATTACAAGAGACTCACCTCGACATGTTCATTCGTTGTTTTCTTCTCCGCATGCAAGACTATGAAACCAGATCGTCGTTCGGACAAAGTCGTGTACTTTTCTTTTCTTTTTTTTATAAAGAAAAAAAAAATCAAAGAGGTGTGCCTATGAATCTCTCTGTTAAGGCTTTTGATATTGGTTTCGGCAGATCACACCAGTATCTGAGAGGTTCTCCTTTGGTAAATGAGTGATGCACATAGGATTGATGAAAGCTAAAGAGGGCAACTATATATATATATAAGGTTGGGTTCGGCATGTGTGTAACTGTGTGTGAGAGAGAAAGAGCGTGGGATTAATTGGTAAGCTTTTAACTCCCAAGGGAAGAGTCGATAGCACAAGGGGAAGAAAAAAAGAACACAACAGTTATTATCCATACGTGGTCATACTGTCGTGCTCAATGGTACACCAAGAAAAGAAAAAAAAACACCCCTAGGAATGAACTTGAGGTAAATAGTGATTATTCCCAGCACTGTGAGATCCCGCTGCGTTGAGTTCTATGACTCCTGTGGGAAGGGAGAAAATAAGAAAATGATTGTGTACACCATGACAATGACCACACACATCCCACACACTCAAATGGTTGTTTTGAGGAAGTGTAGGAGGACTGGCCTCATTGGAAACAGGGTTTATCAAGTGTTGGCAGTTGTTGGGACTGGTCTCTCACAGGTATAAAATAACCTCACAGTGCCTTGGATTGGTGCGCATGCTTTGTTTACATATGTGTCTGTTAGTGACTATTTTGCATGTGGAGGGCAATTTCACTTGTTGTGAGTTTATTTAGCGTCCTCCGTCACCAAGTTTGTGTGTGTGTGTGTGACTAAATTCCACCCCATTACTATTAAACCACAAATCACTCAGCCCTCAAGGAGAGACTTGTAATGGATCATCATTATTTATGTCCCGTTACATCGTTTAAAAAAATAAATAAAACGATTTCATTTTCTTTTCTCACGAGGCTTTACACTTTCCAAGATCAATTTTTAGAGTTAACATAATTTTTTCTGTTCTACTAATACAATTTATAAAATGGATAAAGTGAGATCTCTTTATTAACCATCATAATAAGAGTGAAGGTTAAAGTGTGAAAGTAAAGGAACGTTTCCTGCTCATAGTTGGTTTTAAATCACATGACGTACACCAGTTGATGACATCATAGGAAATACTTATCTTCTTCTTGACTACAAAACATAGAAACACGCAGTTTACACACTTTGGGGTAGTGCTGGAGATGATGACGTTGAAAAAAGGGCGGAGTGCCCCTTTAAGACAGCTTTTGCTGACTTGTGAAGAATATATCGCCCTCTGTGTTGGCATGACAATACTGAAGCACCAATTTTCACTACCAATTGGCCAAAATGACGACTAATCTCAGCGCTTGGCAAAGTTGATTTAATTTCGCATCAAATTATCTTCAGAGTGGTCTTGAGTGCCCCCTCTGCTATCTCCTGATGTAACCGTGGCAACATGCATATGATGAACAGGGTGACATCAATCAGCCGATAAAGTGTCTTGTGAGAATTGAAACAAAAATAGAAGGTGATATCACTTAACAGGCCATTTTATTGTACTAGGCTACTAGTAGGAAAACAAAAGTAATGCATGTGATATATCAGAAATTGTGTAATAGAATTAACGTCAACAAAACATATTTTCATATAATTATAAATAAATACAGTTTATATGGGTTTTATACCTCTAAAATACTGTATGTAATGTAAACAGACCATAAATATCACGTTTGTTTTCTTTAAAAGCTGTGAGTGCTATTACATGATACAATATCAGTACTTGTTGCATTTACAAGTTGTCTAAAGGACCATCTACACAAAGGACCATAACTATAAACTAAAATCTTTCTAATTCAAGGGAACAGTAGCGTTCAGACTACAGTGATAACTACAAAAAAAAGTGGAGAACGATAACAAGAGCTATCTTTTGGATCACTTTCAGATCTATTTTTTCAGATGATAAAACTTACGAACCAATCAAAAACGTGTTCTATTGAAGCGGAGGTAGAGCGCACGGTAAACTTTCCTGAATACAGTGCCTTCAGAAAGTATTCACACCCCTTGACTTTTTCCACATTTTGTGGTGTTACAACATTTAAAATTGATAAAATTGTGTCACTGATCTACACACAATACCCAACACACAATACCCAACAATGTCAAAGTTATGTTGTTAGAAATGTTTACAAATTAATAAAAAATGAAAAAGCTGAAATGTTCAGGAGTAAAACTGCTTAACAAGTCACATAATAAGTTGCATGTAATCACTTTAATATTAGTGTTGAACCTCTACGGGATCGGTCCCCCCCGCGGGACGGTTGAGCTAACGTAGGCTAATGTGATTAGCATGAGGTTGTAGAGGTTTTAACATGATTTTTAAATGACTACCCCATCTCTGTACCCCACGCATACAACTTATCTGTAAGGCCCCTCAGTCGAGCAGGGAATTTCAAGCACAGACTCAACCACAAAGACCAGGGAAGTTTTCCAATGATTCGCAAAGAAGGGCACCTATTGATAGATGGGTTAAAAAAAAGCTGACATTGGGCCAGCAGGTAGCCTAGTGGTTAGAGCGTTGGGCCAGTAACTGAAAGCTTGCTAGATCAAATCCCCAAGCTGACAAGGTAAAAGTGTGTCATTCTGCCCCAGAACAAGGCAGTTAACCCACTGTTCCTGGGCTGTTGTTGTAAATAAGAATTTATTCTTAACTGACTTGCCTAGTTAAATAAAAGATATCCCTTTGAGCATGTTGAAGTTATTAAATACACTTTGGAGGGTGTATCAATACACCCAGACACTACAAAGATACAGGCGCCCTTCCTAACCCAGTTGCCGGAGAGGAAGGAAACCGCTCAGGGATTTCACCAGGAGGCCAATGGAGATTTTAAAAAAGTTAGAGTTTAATGGCTGTGACAGGAGATAACTAAGGAGGAATCACCAACATTGTAGTTACTCTACAACACTAACATAAATGAGTGAAAAGAAGGAAGCCTGTACAGAATACAAACATGCTTGCTATCGGCAAGGACTAGGTTTTTTGGGATACAAATAATCAAATCAAATCACACTTTATTTATACAGCACATTTCAGACACGGAATGCAACGCAATGTGCTTTACAGGAAATAAACTAATAAAAATCTATGAAAATAAAAGCTGAAATATTTACTACACAACAAGCATAAGATAAAAAAAAATAAAAAAAAGAATGACACAAACTGAACAACTAAAATGCAACCGAAGGAAAAGCAAAGCTAAAGAGGTGTGTTTTAACATCTCTTTCAATATGTCCACAGTTTCGACGCCCCTCAGGTTCTCTATCAGGCTATTCCAGAGGCTGGGGGCATAGTAACCAAAGGCTGCTTCTCCATGCCTTTTGGTCCTAGGCTTTGGGATAGTTAAAAGGCCAGTGCCAGAGGACCTGAGGGACCTACTGAGTACATAACTTAAAAGCATGTCTGACATGTATTGGGGTGCACAATCGTGGACTGATTTAAAAACCAATAGAATAATCTTAAAATGTATTCTAAAACTCACAGGCAGTCAGTGCAGAGACCTTAAAACCGGTGTAATGTGTGCTCTCCGTCTGGTCTTGGTCAGTACCCGTGCTGCAGCATTCTGTCTGTTTTGCAGTTGACCAATGGCTTTCTTGGGTAGACCAGACAGGAGAGCATTACAGTAGTCAAGGCTGCTTGTAATAAAAGCATGGATGAGTCTTTCTGTATCAGCCTGAAAGAGAAACGGCCGCACCTTGGCAATGTTCCTCAGGTGGTAAAAAGCTATTTTGGTCACATTCCTAATATGTGATTCAAAATTTGGTCTAAAATAACAGTTAGGTTTTTTACCTGGTGTTTTATCTTTATTGCCCGTTAATTAAAATGTGCGGCCAGATTCTCTCTCTGTGCTTTGGCTCCAACAATAAGTACCTCGGTCTTGTCTTGATTTAGCTGGAGGAAGTTGTGAGCCATAAATCACGGTCTAATAATTTTTTTCAGTGGCATGGACTGGGAGACTAGTCAGGGTCGAGGGAAAGATTAACGGCGCAAAGTGCAGAGCGATCCTTGATGAAAACCTGCTCCAGAGCGCTCAGGACCTCAGACTGGGGCGAAGGTTAATCTTCCAACAGAACAACGACCCTAAGCACACAGCCAAGACAATGCAGAAGTAGCTTCGGGACAAGTCTCTGAATGTCCTTGAGTGGCCCAGCCAGAACCCGGACTTGAACCCGATCTAACATCTCTAGAGAAACCTGAAAATTGCTGTGCAGCAACGCTCCCCATCCAACCTGACAGAACTTGAGAGGATCTGCAGAGAGGAATGGGAGAAACACCCCAAATACAGGTGTGCCAAGCTTGTAGCGTCATACCCAAAAAGACTCGAGGCTGTAATCGCTGCCAAAGGTGCTTCAACAAAGTACTGAGTAAAGGGTCTGAATACTTAAGTAAATGTGATATTCTAGTTTTTTATTTATTATAAATTTGCTAAACATTCTAAAAACCTGTTTTTGCTTTGTCATTATGTGGTATTGTGTGTAGATTGTGTGTAGGGGGGAAAAAAAACAATTTCATCCATTTTAGAATAAGGCTGTAATGTAACAAAACGTGGAAAAAAAGGTCAAAGGGTCTGAATACTTTCTCAATGTACTGTATACTAGTGTTTTATTTTCCATCAGTATGAGGAGATATTTTCCGATGGCATCTGTTAACACAGATACATCCTGACAAAATACACACTATGACTGGCCTGCTGAGAAAAGACCAATTACTGATCCAAATGGTTGCCTAATCAAGCCTAGGCTAGATCATTATTTCGGAATGAAACATGCTTTCAAACGGTTATTCAAATTAGCCTAAATCACTGCAGTTTAAAGCTCGAGACAATAATTGTGTACTCTCACTTGATAACAGTAATACATGCTGCTGTAGCCTAGGTAAAATAATGTTATTGTCTAAAAACGAACTTTGCGTGCCCAGGGATTGCCGAGTGAAGCCCGGAGGAACGCACAGATGTGCCATTTCATAATCTGTTAACTTTTTCCTTCCACTTGCACCTGACAGGTAAATATTTATAGCCCTACTATTTAGCTAATGAATGGCCTAATATCTAGCTAATATTTAGCTTCTTACTTCTGCTACACAACTCTAGCCTCTCTTCCGGCTGTTCCTGTGTGCAATAGGCTATGGACGCAGGCCTCGCCACTATTCCTGTTCTCGTGAAATTCAAGGAAAACCTACCGTATAGGCTACAAGAGCTATAGGACCTGTATTTTTTTATTTATTTAATACTAGGCCTAATAGCCTTTTCGTGGAGAGAAGCAGGTTGAGGAGAGAGAGTGTGTTGGTGTGATCACTTTGGCCAGTGACGATAACATCGTTGCACTGATGCTTTGCAAATGGTTGTACAGGACAAACAGAAAGATGAGCACAGTGAGAAAGAAGATCCAAACAGATTGACAACCATTAGAAAAATGGAAATCACTTGCAAACCACTTGAGCAACGACACGATGTAAAAGATACGCAGGCTAAACAGCATTTGTTGTTGTATTGTTACATTTAAATAGGAGTTAATGTTATTTTTCATTACATTCATGCAGTATTATTTGCAGTTGTCACTATGACAATGAACTCACCCTGAAGCACTGAAAGGGCTGTGTTACCATCTTATTAATAGGCCTACAACGTGAGGTAGTGTAACGATGTGCGCTGACAGTCGGGAAGCAAGTTCAGGGAGTGAGCGTTTAAATAAATAAAAATGAACACGAAACACAAACAACACACCGACATGAAAACAGAGTCAATAACACCTGAGGAAAGAACCAAGGGGAGTGACAGATACAGAGAAGATAATCAAGGAGGTGATGGAGTCCAGGTGTGCAGGATAATCAGCAGCCTGATGACCTAGAGGGAGGAGAGGGAGGATAATCAGCAGCCTGATGACCTAGAGGTCAGAGAGGGAGGATAATCAGCAGCCTGATGACCTAGAGGTCAGAGAGGGAGGATAATCAGCAGCCTGATGACCTAGAGGGAGGAGAGGGAGGATAATCAGCAGCCTGATGATCTAGAGGTCAGAGAGGGAGTATAATCAGCAGCCTGATGACCTAGAGGGAGGAGAGGGAGGATAATCAGCAGTCTGATGACCTAGAGGGAGGAGAGGGAGGATAATCAGCAGCCTGATGACCTAGAGGGAGGAGAGGGAGGATAATCAGCAGCCTGATGACCTAGAGGTCAGAGAGGGAGTATAATCAGCAGCCTGATGACCTAGAGGTCAGAGAGGGAGCATAATCAGCAGCCTGATGACCTAGAGGGAGGAGAGGGAGGATAATCAGCAGCCTGATGACCTAGAGGAAGGAGAGGGAGGATAATCAGCAGTCTGATGACCTAGAGGTCAGAGAGGGAGTATAATCAGCAGCCTGATGACCTAGAGGGAGGAGAGGGAGGATAATCAGCAGCCTGATGACCTAGAGGTCAGAGAGGGAGGATAATCAGCAGTCTGATGACCTAGAGGGAGGAGAGGGAGGATAATCAGCAGCCTGATGACCTAGAGGTCAGAGAGGGAGTATAATCAGCAGCCTGATGACCTAGAGGGAGGAGAGGGAGTATAATCAGCAGCCTGATGACCTAGAGGTCAGAGAGGGAGGGTAATCAGCAGCCTGATGACCTAGAGGTCAGAGAGGGAGGATAATCAGCAGCCTGATGACCTAGAGGTCAGAGAGGGAGGATAATCAGCAGCCTGATGACCTAGAGGTCAGAGAGGGAGGGTAATCAGCAGCCTGATGACCTAGAGGTCAGAGAGGGAGTATAATCAGCAGCCTGATGACCTAGAGGTCAGAGAGGGAGGATAATCAGCAGCCTGATGACCTAGAGGGAGGAGAGGGAGGATAATCAGCAGCCTGATGACCTAGAGGGAGGAGAGGGAGTATAATCAGCAGCCTGATGACCTAGAGGGAGGAGAGGGAGGATAATCAGCAGCCTGATGACCTAGAGGTCAGAGAGGGAGGATAATCAGCAGTCTGATGACCTAGAGGGAGGAGAGGGAGGATAATCAGCAGCCTGATGACCTAGAGGTCAGAGAGGGAGTATAATCAGCAGCCTGATGACCTAGAGGGAGGAGAGGGAGTATAATCAGCAGCCTGATGACCTAGAGGTCAGAGAGGGAGGGTAATCAGCAGCCTGATGACCTAGAGGTCAGAGAGGGAGGATAATCAGCAGCCTGATGACCTAGAGGTCAGAGAGGGAGGATAATCAGCAGCCTGATGACCTAGAGGAAGGAGAGGGAGGATAATCAGCAGCCTGATGACCTAGAGGGAGGAGAGGGAGGGTAATCAGCAGCCTGATGACCTAGAGGTCAGAGAGGGAGGATAATCAGCAGCCTGATGACCTAGAGGGAGGAGAGGGAGTATAATCAGCAGCCTGATGACCTAGAGGGAGGAGAGGGAGGATAATCAGCAGCCTGATGACCTAGAGGCCGGACAGGGAGTATATGTGACAGGTAGGATGAGTTGATCAGTTGATTGAGGGATGTACTGCAGAACGATAAACTGTCCGCTGGTGTGGATGCTCGCCAATGTTTTTTGTTATTATTATTGACCTTTTCAATGATCAAATCAATAACACGTTCTATATGCACGTGCAACCAAGAGGTTTCCCAGTAAGCATCCGGCTCCGCATCGCGCCATAATTGCTAGTTCCCAAAATGACAAGTTCCGATTTCTTGATCCAACCAAAAAAAATAATTAACAAACGAGTTATATATACACATGGCCTTGTTGCTACCAGATCCACTAAACAAAATCATCAGACAACGTTTATTTCCTGTTTATTATTCCTGTTTCCTCTGCTGGTGTTAGCTACATTTGGCTAGCACATCAAATAACCACAGAGCTAGCGTGATGTGAAGGTAGAGAAAGATCAACTTACCTTAGCCAGCAGCAAGATAGATTCATTTCTCTCACGGCAACCAACAATAACTAAACTAAATGTAGTTAGTATATGAGTCCAATGTTAGACGGCCAAATTATTTACATCAAAAGTTTGCTAGCAGCAGTAATTACCCCACAATCAACCTCTCTCTCCCCTCTCACAAATCTGTCTCTCCTAGCTCTTCGTCTGCTTCTTACAAAACACAACTATATTTCACCTAGGTGTTTTGCCCACTTAGTTTCAATTAAGAAACATACTGTAGTTTTAATGAACTGCTAGCTTGTGCTAGGCATGCATTATTGACCTCACGTTACGAGACCTAGCTAGTGTTTTGTTTACATGTAGTAAAGCTAGACTATAATACAAAAGCTAGCGCTGACACCTTTGTAGTGATAATGTTCAACTGCATATCAATTACATCAGGATGATAAATAACATGAAGCAAACAAATTTCAACTTTACTTCAATTTGAATTTTGAAATTAAATCAAATTAACCATAAAATATACCCTCATGATAGTGATATTTGTTAAAACCCCTGTACATCCAGCGAAAAATCCTATCGCCATTAGCATAACAAAATTTAATAATTTAAATTAAAAAAAAAATATAAAAATTATATAGTTTTATAGATACACCTCTCCTGAATCGAACCACGTTGTCCGATTTCAAAAAGGCTTTACAGCAAAAGCAAAACATTAGATTATGTTAGAGGAGTATATCGTAAAAGTAGCCACATAGCCATTTTCCGACCAACCACATGCATCACAAATAACCAAAAAACAGCTAAATGTTTTAACAGCTAAATGTAAATAACCAAAAAACAGCTAAATGCAGCACTAACCTTTGACAATCTTCATCAGATGACACACCTAGGACATCATGTTACACAATACATGCATTCTTTTGTTCGATAAAGTTCATATTTATATATAAAAACAGCATTTTACATCGGTGCGTAACGTTGACTAACTATTTTCCCTCAAATGCATCTGATGAAACAGCGCTACAATTTACTAAATTACTATTCGAAAACATTTTAAAAATGTAATATTGTCATTCTAAGATTTATAGATGAATATCTCTTGAAAGCACCTGTAATGCCAGATTTAAAAATAACTTTACTGGGTAATCACACTTTGCGATAAAAGGGGATGCGATACTCAGAACAATAGGCTAGCAATACAGGTCAGCACCATCTTGGAACAATCGCATATCAAATCTAGTCTTGTATACTATTGTCAATAATCCCTTACCTTTGATTATCTTCATCCTTAGGCATTTCCAGGAATCCCAGGTCCACAACAAATGTATTTTCGTTCGAAAAAGTTCATCCTTTATGTTCCATTAGCTTGTTGTTGTTAGCGCGTTCTGAAGGGTGCACCAAAAGTTCCGACGTGCGCGGGGCTACTCTTTCAACAAAATGCATTTTTTTCTTATTTAGGTTCGTTCAAACATGTCAAACGTTGTATAACATAAATCTTTAGGGCCTTTTTCAACCAGAGCTCCAATAAGATTCAAGGGGGACGATTGCATTGTCTTTATAAACGTTTCGAAAGGGGAGGGTAGCCAGGGGCGCCGGCGTCATAATGGTGATGGCCCTCTCCGTGTGACCACGTTCCACAGCGTGTCATTCTGTCAGTTTTCACAGTAGGCGACTCAAATCACTTTGTAAAGACTGGGGACATCTAGTGGAAGCAATAGGAAGTGCTCAATGAACCATAGCTCACGGTGTGATTAATAGGCAACGTGATGAAGTTGAGTCCGCAATTCAGAATTCCACTTCATGTTTCGATCTGTCTCGGGGTTTTGACTGCCATATGAGTTCTGTTATACTCACAGACACCATTTAAACAGTTTTAGAACCTTTAGGGTGTTTTCTATCCACAAGTATTAATTATATGCATATCCTAGCTTCTGAGTTTGAGTAGTAGGCCATTTAAAATGGGCACGATTTTTTTTCAAAATGCGCTGTGGTGCCCCCTATCCTAGGCGACCGTCAAGAGGTTTTTAATGTCTCTCTCCTGTGCACGTCATGCTTAAGGCCTACCTTCATTACAAGGCTTGAACTAATCCATTTCATGACAGCATGTACAGTAGTTGTAGAAGTCTAATCTGGTATCCTTCAACACGCTTAGACTCATTAATTGTCTAATGAAAAAGAAAAACCCACACACTGATCTGGCCATGATTAGCCTTTTGTTTTCTTTCCTAGTTATCAAATGATTCACACACACACACACAAGTTCTGACATGTGAGTGTTTTTCCTATTACTAATACTATAAGGGCACAGGGTGAGACCCAGATACAGACACAGGAGGCAGATGGTTTGAGTCTCTGATATTTATTATAATCCAAGGGGCAGGCAAGAGAATGGTCGTGGACAGGCAGAAGATCATAACAAGGTCAGAGTCCAGGAGGTACAGAGTGGCAGGCAGGCTCGAGGTCAGGGCAGGCAGTATGGTCAGGCAGGCGGGTTCAGAGTCAAGGGTCAAAACCGGGAGGACTAGCAAAAAACTGAGCAAAAGCAAGAGCACGGAGTAACATGTTATGTCAAGTCAACCAGCAAGACAAACTGGCACAGACAGACCGAAAACACAGGTATAAATACCCAGGGGAAGATGGGTGACACCTGGAGGGGGTGGAAACAAGCACAGGGACAGGTGAAACAGATTAGGGTGTGACAAATAGTATCATTTCAAATGGAGAAAACATCTCAACAAAATATAAACAATGTGTGAGGAATTGATCATTCTGTTTCAGTACATTCTTAGAAAAAAAGGTTCAAAAAAAGGGTTCTTTGCAGAGGGAAAGGATTCTACCAAGAACCGTTTTGATCTGAAAAATCCCCTTTGGAAGACAAGGGTTCTTTATAAGGCATAGGGTTCTACCTATAACCTTTAACATCCTAAGAATCGGTTTTGGAAGAAAGGGTTCTTTTGATAATTCTTTGGAAGGCATGAAGGGTTCTTTGGAAGGCAAGAAGGGTTCTACACAGAACTGTATCATATTTCCCAGCATGCTCTATTGGAGGGTGATTTTTCAGAATGTATTGTTTTAATATACACTGCTCAAAAAAATAAAGGGAACACTTAAACAACACAATGTAACTCCAAGTCAATCACATTTCTGTGAAATCAAACTGTCCACTTAGGAAGCAACACTGATTGACAATAAATGTCACATGCTGTTGTGCAAATGGAATAGACAACAGGTGGAAATTATAGGCAATTAGCAAGACACCCCCAATAAAGGAGTGGTTCTGCAGGTGGTAACCACAGACCACTTCTCAGTTCCTATGCTTCCTGGCTGATGTTTTGGTCACTTTTGAATGCTGGCGGTGCTTTCACTCTAGTGGTAGCATGAGACGGAGTCTACAAGCCACACAAGTGGCTCAGGTAGTGCAGCTCATCCAGGATGGCACATCAATGCGAGCTGTGGCAAGAAGGTTTGCTGTGTCTGTCAGCGTAGTGTCCAGAGCATGGAGGCGCTACCAGGAGACAGGCCAGTACATCAGGAGACGTGGAGGAGGCCGTAGGAGGGCAACAACCCAGCAGCAGGACCGCTACCTCCGCCTTTGTGCTGCAAGGAGGAGCAGGAGAAGCACTGCCAGAGCCCTGCAAAATGACCTCCAGCAGGCCACAAATGTGCATGTGTCTGCTCAAACGGTCAGAAACAGACTCCATGAGGGTGGTATGAGGGCCCGACGTCCACAGGTGGGGGTTGTGCTTACAGCCCAACACCGTGCAGGACGTTTGGCATTTGCCAGAGAACACCAAGATTGGCAAATTCGCCACTGGCGCCCTGTGCTCTTCACAGATGAAAGGAGGTTCACACTGAGCACGTGACAGACGTGACAGAGTCTGGAGATGCCGTGGAGAACGTTCTGCTGCCTGCAACATCCTCCAGCATGACCGGTTTGGCGGTGGGTCAGTCATGGTGTGGGGTGGCATTTCTTTGGGGGGCCGCACAGCCCTCCATGTGCTCGCCAGAGGTAGCCTGACTGCCACTAGGTACCGAGATGAGATCCTCAGACCCCTTGTGAGACCATATGCTGGTGCGGTTGGCCCTGGGTTCCTCCTAATGCAAGACAATGCTAGACCTCATGTGGCTGGAGTGTGTCAGCAGTTCCTGCAAGAGGAAGGCATTGATGCTATGGACTGGCCCGCCCGTTCCCCAGACCTGAATCCAATTGAGCACATCTGGGACATCATGTCTCGCTCCATCCACCAACGCCACATTGCACCACAGACTGTCCAGGAGTTGGCGGATGCTTTAGTCCAGGTCTGGGAGGAGATCCCTCAGGAGACCATCCGCCACCTCATCAGGAGCATGCCCAGGCGTTGTAGGGAGGTCATACAGGCACGTGGAGGCCACACACACTACTGAGCCCCATTTTGACTTGTTTTAAGGACATTACATCAAAGTTGGATCAGCCTGTAGTGTGGTTTTCCACTTTAATTTTGAGTGTGACTCCAAATCCAGACCTCCATGGGTTGATAAATTGGATTTCCATTGATTATTTTTGTGTGATTTTGTTGTCAGCACATTCAACTATGTAAAGAAAAAAGTATTTAATAAGATTTTTTCTTTCATTCAGATCTAGGATGTGTTGTTTAAGTGTTCCCTTTATTTTTTGGAGCAGTATATGTTTTTGCATGTACATTGATTGATTGATACATTTTATGCTACAAAGATAAATAGCATACATTTTTCTAAACTAATTCAATCTGTTAATAGTTGGATTTATTGCACCCGTGTCATGGAAAATTGCAATATTATGTTATAATGCTTGTATTGTATTATAATTGTTGTTTTATTCTACAGAATATAGTATTCTATTAACTGTTGTGTGTGTGTGTTTTACTGATGATGGGCCTGTATGAGATAGCACTGACAGAGGAGATTTACGATGTCTTTGGGTGATAAAACCTAAAGAGCATTCCAGAATAACATGAGGTAATGTTTTTGTGCTATGAAGTACCAGGAACGAGATTAGAACCTCGACTTAGGGACCAAACTGAACGATAATCTATAGCGAATGATATCTGGCTATGAGATACTCCTCTCTCAAGTAAAAGTCTTTCTTTGTGAACTGTTCCTAAGATCTGTGGTTCGTCATGTAGGTTGAGAGGGGTGTATCTTGGCTATAAAAGAACTTTGTACTTTTGTGTTGTCACTTTCAATGGTTCATTAGAAATGGTGCATCATTGAAAGTCAAGTGCTATTGCAAAGCTCTTATTATTAAAGATGTAGTTTAAGTATAACTCTGACTGGTGTGTGAAGTTTGTAACTCTCCTCATTTGGTAATGCTGAAATGAACCACCACACCTGTTACAGAGATGGTTGTTCCAGTTTAGAGGATTGAGGTAGTCTCAATACTTATCCTTCTCTACCCTGGCAGTCATTCTGAATGCCGGTTGCAGGTGATAAAAAATCCACTTAACTGGATTTCAATCGGCATTAAACATCACTTTGCAAGCCAGCATAATGTGACTTGCAGGCCTGCTGTGGCAGTGTGTTAGGCCCTCAAAGAAAGGCCTTATGATATACACTACCGGTCACAAGTTTTAGAAGACCTACTCATTCAAGGGTTTTGTCTTTATTTTTACTATTTTCTACATTGTAGAATAATAGTGAAGACATCAAAACTATTAAATACATATTACATTTATTTAACTAGGCAAGTCAGTTAAGAACAAATTCTTACTTACAATGACGGCCTACACCGACCAAACCCGGACAATGCTGCGCACCGCCCTACGGGCCTCCTAATCACAGCCAGTTGTGATATAGCCTGGATTTGAACCAGGGAGTCTGTAGTGACACCACTAGCACAGAGATGCAGTGCCTTAGACCACTGGGCCACTCTGGTGCCCAAATATGGAATCATGTAGTAACCAAAAAAGTGTTAAACAAATCAAAATATATTTGAGATTCTTCAAAGTAGCCACCCTTTGCCTTGATGACAGCTTTGCACACGCTTGGCATTCTCTCAACCAACTTCACCTGGAATGCTTTTCTAACAGTCTTGAAGGAGTTCCCACATATGCTGAGCACTTATTGGCTGCTTTTCCTTCACTCTGCAGTTCAACTCATCCCAAACCGTCTTGAGGTCAGGTGATTGTGGAGGCCAGGTCATCTGATGCAGCACTCTGTCACTCTCCTTCTTGGTCAAAAAGCCCTTACACAGCCTGGAGGTCTGTTGGGTCATTGTCTTGTTGAAAAAACAAATGATAGTCCCACTAAGCGCAAACCAGATGGGACGGTGAATCGCTGCAGAATGCTGTGGTAGCCATGCTGGTTAAGTGTGCCTTGAATTTCAAATAAATCACTGACAGTGTCACCAGAAACGCACCCTCACACCATCACACTTCCTTCTCCATGCTTCATGGTGGGAACCACACATGCGGAGATCATCTGTTCACCTACACTGCTGCTCACAAAGACACGGCGGTTGGAACCAAAAATCAGACATTTGGACTCATCAGACCAAAGGAGAGATTTCCACCGGTCTAATGTCCGCTGCTCGTGTTTCTTGGCCCAAGCAAGTCTCATCTTCTCATTCGTGTCCTTTAGTAGTGGTTTCTTTGCAGCAATTCGACCATGAAGGCCTGATTCACGCAGTCTCCTCTGAGCAGTTGATGTTGAGATGTGTCTGTTACTTGAACTCTGTGAAGCATTTATTTGGCTGCAATTTCTGAGACCTGTAAGTCTAATGAACTTATCCTCTGCAGCAGAGGTAACTCTGGGTCTTCCTTTCCTGTGGCGGTCCTCATGAGAGCCAGTTTCATCAATGCCAAGAGTGTGCAAAGCTGTTATCAAGGCAAAGGGTGGCTACTTTGAAGAATCTCAAATATAAAAATATTTTGATTGGTTTAACACTTTTTTGGTTACTACAAATGGTTATTCCATATGTGTTATTTCATAGTTTTGATGTCTTCACTTTTTGACTAGTACTGTATATAGTTCAATATCTTTTCTGCATGCTTTTTATCTGTTTTTAGTCATTTAAGTTGACACTGAAACTGTTTTTCCATCCTGAAAATTACCACTTAGACTGCCCGCCTAAGAATTTTCTATACAGAAAAAACCCTGTAATTAGCTCCAATGACTGTAATTTCCTCCATATTAAAGGGATAGTTAGAGATTTTGGCTATGAAGCCCTTTATCTACTTGCCCAGAGTCAGATGAACAGGAACAGATAGAATGCTAACTGTTGCTGTGGACTGGAAGTTAAAAGTCCTGTAGACTTGAAAATATAATAATTGTGGACACGCTGCAGTACCTCTGCTGACCCCAGATTGAAAACCCCTGCACTGTAGGACAAACACTTACCAAAGCCATGGCTTGTGGTGAACCACTCAAGTCTTTATTTGCCTTCCCATACAGGAACAGCAATCAGAACCTGGCCAAAGGATGTGGACATTTAGTGAACTGATAGTGTTTAACTAACGTCAACAATTGGGGAGGGGAAAGAAACAATACAATTAAATAAATTAGAGGCTGAGCCAAACAAAACCACAAGCCAAAAATGGGTTTTACCCAGCCAGCTGTGTTTCTAACTGTGCCTTTTATGCTCTAAAATGGACATCCTGTTATTTGGGCCCTAAAATGCCATTTGCCATGCCAAGTGAACCATTCTCCACAGAGATATACTAGGCAATTCAATTAGAGGTAGTTCAATTCTGTGAGCAGACGTTGCCAATTTGCAATGTTTTTTTGTGTGTTAGTTAGTGTTAGGGTACATGTTGACTGAGTTTGTTGGGGGTAAGGGGTTCAGTAAATCAAATCCTGTATTTCACTAAATCAGAAGTAAGCCTCCCTTTGTGAAAACTCCATATTATGAGCTTTGCTGTTGTCTTGAGTTGCAGGTTTCATAGACCTCTCATCCCACTCAAGGGCAAAGCAAGGACCACACTTGGAGCAAAAACAAAACTAAACCTTGCAACTCTCATGGCATGTAATGGTAACATCATTTGAAATACGTAAGCAATAACTTCATGTTTTTGTGTGTGTTTCTTTTTGTTTGTTTCGTAACACATGTAAATTGCATTCTGCCTCAACCGGGACCTAGCCCCTGCTGCATAGACATGCTGGTGACTAATGCTGGTGCCTTCAGAAAGTATTCACACCCCTTGACTTTTTCCACATTTTGTGTTACAGCCTGAATTTAAAATAGATTAAATTGCATCTTTTTTTTTCACTGGCCTACACAAAATACCCCATAATGTCAAAGTGGAATTATGTTTTTTTTTTTTTTTTAAACAAATTAATTAAAAATGAAAAGCTGAAATATCTTGAGTCAATAAGTATTCAACCCCTTTGTTATGGAAAGCCTAAATAAGTTCAGGAGTAAAAATGTGCTTAACAACTTACACAATAAGTTGCATCGACTATGTTTTCAATAATAGTTTTTAACATGATTTTTGAATGACTACCTCATCTCTGTATGGTTGCAACCCAGTCTCTCATTAATTATGTACTTTATGTACAAATTAGCACATTGTTTTTATGTACTAATAGCACAAACACTTGGTGCATCGAACTCCATCAATGCCACGGCCCTTCTGAATCCCTTAACTCCATGCTCTTAGAGTTTGTGATATTAGTACAAATAAACATAACTGCTTATTTGGATGTAGCTAGCTATTTTAAAGTGAAAGCGAGGTAAATTATTGGATAAGAAATGACCAATAATCTAGTAGTTTCTGTATTTCGGCCCGCAGAATTCTAGGCTATAATTTTATTTTTATGTGTATTACTTTATCATCTTCTATACTGGAAGTGATCTTTATTGGCGCTGGCCAACATTGTTGTTGTAACATAAAGTTAGCTTGTTGGTTCCCGGGAGCGTGTAGGCCTTTTAGCTAGCTGTTAAAAAAATCTACTCGCAGAGCACGTGATGCCGCGGAGCTGAGCAGATGTTGACAAACCGAGCTCTTCAAAGTTATTCCATTATTACCTAAATAACAACGTTGAAACAATATTCTAACATCGGATGATAAATTGTCAAGTACTTACCTTCCCAAAGAGCCATGGACCTCCGGCCGGGAGGCAAGAAGGATGACCAAAACGTAGTTGATTCCCAAGATAACGATAACGCTACAGCTAGCAAGATGAGCATTAGCCCTCATAACTCAGACGACAGTTCCAGACTGTTGCTCTCGGCAGGCTCGCAATGCTTGCTACTCTCCTCCGGGAAATTCAGGACGGTAACAAAGGTCTTTCTCTGAAAATTGACAAGAAATCGGCTGAACTCCATTCTTCCATTGACGACCTGAAATCCTCCATGAATGATCTCCTTTTGAGAACGAATGAGGCTGAGTTGCGCATTAGCACAGTTGAAGATACGATCACTCGACATGACCAGGTTCTGATACAACTGCAGAAGGACAATGCCTACCTCAAAAACAAGGCAGACCAGAACAGACGTAGCAATATCCATGTGGTGGGATTGAAAGAGGACAGTAAGGGTCATGACCCAGTCCGTTTATTCACTCAATGGATCCCGGATGTCCTAGGCATGATCAACTTCACCAAGCTGTTGGAAATCGAATGCGCCCACAGAACATCAGCACCGAAACCTAGGCCAGATGAGCCCCCACCGGCCGTTCTGATCAGGTTCCTCCGTTTCCAGGAGAGAGAGAAGATACTGCAACTCGTAAGGGCCAAAGGGGTCATCACATTTTTTTACATTTACATTTTAGTCATTTAGCAGACGCTCTTATCCAGAGCGACTTACAGTAGTGAATGCATACATTTCATACAATTTCATACATTTTTTTCTGTGCTGGCCCCCCGTGGGAATCAAACCCACAACCCTGGTGTTGCAAACACCATGCTCTACCAACTGAGCTACAGGGAAGGCCATCGATGGCAAGAGGGTCAGCCTTTTCCCGGATATGAGAGCGGATCTCGCCAGACGTCGCAAGCAGTTCAGACCTGCCGCCAAAGCACTGAAGGAGAAGAACATCACCGGATACCTCATCCACCCTGCGCGGATGAAAGTTCAGTACAGAGGCCGAAGCGATATCTTCAACACACCAGGAGAAGTGTTCACTTTTCTCAAAGAACTGAATCATGTCTGAATCAGGATGGTCTCTCTGGGTGATAAGATGCAGTTTGTTTGTTTTTTCTTATCCGTGCTGTCCTGGGACTTAACTGCTGATATCTTCTTGGAATTTGGATCCGTTTACCCCGCTATCCAGTCGCTATAATTGATTTGTACATTTTCAACTAACCGTTTCTTCCCCGGGGTGAGTTGTATTACATTTACAGGAGAGTATATTTTGGTTTAGTCAATATCCACTGGGCGAAGCAAATTAGTGGTCTTAGGCCCACTGCTCCCCCCCCATTTATGTTTCTCCTCTTCTGAAAAGAGACTTAAGCAGCCCTTACCGTGGGCAGTAAATATTCAGCCATAAATGTCTATTCACAACGTTTGTTTTCAACTTCGAGAGCTCGCAGGGTTTTAGTTTACGCCAAGGTTTAGCTAGTAAGAGCAAGATGGAAAGCGAGCAGCAACGTATCTCTACAAGTGGATTCATGTTTGATTGTTGGGATTGTTGTTTTAGTCTGACAATCGGGGTGGGTGGGGTTTCTGGGTTTTATTCTTCTTTTTCTTAAGAAATTAAAGGCTGACATTGTGTTTTTACAACAAACACATCTTACATCCAGTGAACAATAGAAATTGAAGAGGGAATGGGTAGGACAAGTTTTTGCGTCCTCTTTTAACTCCAAAGCAAGAGGAACTGCAATTTTGATAAGTAGACATCTCCCCTTCTGCGTCAACAACACCATCTCTGATCCCTCGGGCAGGTTTGTTTTGGTGCAGGGGCATATGTTTTCAGAGTCTTGGACCTTATTGAATATTTATGCTCCTAACTTCGATGACCGTATGTTTATTCAGAATGTCTTCCTTCAGGTCGCTCAGGCACCACCAGGATGGCTACTGGCTGGAGGAGATTTTAATTTTGGTTTAGATACAGTTCTTGATAAGTCCTCTGATAAACCCTCACTTCTTACCAAAGCCGCCAAGCTCACCATGTCATTCATGAAAGATCTTAATTTGCTAGACATCTGGAGACAGTTGCACCCACAGGATAGGGACTACTCTTTTTATTCACACACATAGATAACCTTTTACTATCGACCCAACTGTTTCATAGTGTGTTAGATATGGAGTATCTCCCCAGATTGCTTAGTGACCATTCTCCTCTGGTATTATCAATCTCCATTCCTACCAAGGTAAATGGAGCATATAGATAGAGAATAAATTCTACACTTCTGAAGCAACCTGAATTTTGTGCATTCATCAAAGAGCAGATCAATATTTTTACTTTGACAAACAAACCCTCCGCTCCTGACAGTTTCATTCTTTGGGACACATTGAAAGCCTATCTGAGGGGACAGATCATTTCCTATACTAAAGGGTTGAAGAGAAAACACGGTGCGGAACTGAATGTCCTTGAATCTGAAATCTCTGAAATAGAGAAAACCTACCCAAAGAGGCCCGACTAAAGATCTTTACAGGCTTTTGGTAAATAAAAAACTGAAATATAATATTCTGAACACATATCAAGCTGAGAAGGCCATCACTAAATCAAAACAGCGTTATTACGAGCTTGAAGAGAAAGCACACAAAGTATTGGCATGGCAACTGAAAGCAGAGGAAAGTAAGAGGACAATTAATGCTATAGAAACTATTACTAATGAGATATCTTTCGACCCTACTGAAATGAATTATACTTTTAAGAAATACTATGAAGACCTCTACACTTCCCAATCAAGCGATGATCTATCAGAGATTGACTCCTTTCTCTCCTCTCTCAACCTCCCATGCCTGTCAGAGGAAGACAGAGAGCGCCCGAGTGAACACTTCTCAGTTCCTGAATTGTTGGAAGCCATTAATTCCTTACCTTCTAATAAATCTCCTGGGGAGGATGGCTTCCCTCCAGAGTTCTATAAAGAATTTAGGGAGCTGTTGGTCCCCTACCTTATGGAGGTACGTAAAAAAGCCAGGGAGGACAACTGCTTTCTAGAGCCTTTCTCTCAAGCAGTGATTACTGTAACTCACAAAAAAGGGAAAAACCCGCTAAAGTGTGCCTCCTATAGACCAACCTCTCTCCTTAACACAGATTTTAAACTGGTCATCAAGATGCTATCTAAGAGACTTGAGTCATGTCTTCCCCTGTTGGTCAACCCAGATCAAGATCAGACTGGCTTCAGACTGGATCCAGTTTAATTTCCTCCATCAGCTCTATATCACCCCATCTAGACTGCACAAGTTCAACCCTGATATCTCCTCCCTGTGTTTTAGATGTGGCTCAGATGAAGGAACATTCCTCCATTCCACTTGGCAGTGTTCAAACCTACACGGTTTCTGGCAGGGGGTATGAGATACCATATCCTCAATTCACGGGGTGGCATTGTGATCAACTGGCTTGGAGACCCGGAGGTCTGTCTACTGGGTAACTTTACTAACTCCAATCTTAGGCAAAGCCATACTATAAAGCTAACAGAAATATTGCTAGTGATTGCCAAGAAATGTATTGCCTTGAAATGGAAATCGGATTCCTTCCTGCCAGTTGCAATGTGGCTATCGGAAGTTAATAGTTGTAACCCACTGGAGAAAATTACTTACTGCTTGAGGAATAAGTTAGAGACATTTTACAGAATTTGGCAACCTTTTATTGACTATATGGAGAATCTCCCCTCACATCACATTGATTGAATCTCTATATAATCCTTATATAATGTTTCACATGTAATGTATAATATGTAGCTTACGGCAGGTGACCATGTGATCCAATATCTCATTATTATTATTTTTTATTTTACTTTTTATTATGACTTATTTATTGTATGTTCGTATATATAATTATTATTATTATTTAATTTTTTTACGCTCATCTTTTACTGTCACTTTGTCATATTGTTGTCTAATATCTTTGCACTTTTTTTTAATGTTCTTAATTGGAAAATGCAAATATATATATATATATATATTTTTTAAATCAACTCGCTGTTGTTATCATTTATGTAAAAAAACAAATCAATAATTTAAATCGTGTAAGCACATGGAAATACATTTTAGCGAATTATTTATTTATTTCAGACTCATGATTTAAGTGGCGGGCTGTGAGTGACGGACTGTGAAACTCAATCTCCCATGATTCCGTTGTTTTACCGGAACTGACCATATAATTAATCAATTTATGTTGTATTCCGCACACAAACTTAGAAAAGAAAAAAAAATGACTGCATATAATGTATAATAATAGAAGAAACACTTGTATCGTACATTTGAATTAGATCTGTGATAGTGTAGCTCGTTTATTTATAGACCTGCATGTGTCCAGTAGAATAAAAATGGGTATGTCCTGTCTACACAACCATTAAAATGATCATGGAGGAAAAAAATGAGAAAATCCTTTGAGCCTTAGTAGTTGCTGAGTGAAACATTGTCGACGGTATACTGAGATGTTTATTCACAGTACACTCTGCTTAGGGGCTCCATTTATGCCTATAGGGGAACCCTCTTAAAAAACAAGGTTCCAGATTGTCACACAGCTCACTGTCTTTATTGACGGTCAGGTAAAACAGAGAATGAATGTTGTAGCCTAAGTTTGTGTGCTGGGACAGCATCAGTGGGATAGACTGGGAAGGGCTTACTGTCGAAATCAAAAGGGGCACCTGGGATGTGACCCGGCAATAGTGCAACCAATAAAACTACAATACTTTTGCAAGACTGCCCTACAAAAGGCAAAACGCAGAAACTATGAATTTGGTAAAACATCTCTGATCTGTTGTAATGGTTTCCTGACACAAGAACAAGCCAGTTGATGATAATATATAATGGATTATCAGAAATTGATGTCTGACTAGACAGAAAGAAACTCTGAAGTCAGATTTTGCAGTAATGTAATTTGAGTAGTTCCAGCGTTTTACATTTGTAGGGCAGGAGTGGGAGCATAATAATCATATCTTCCTATCAATATATAGCAAATATACAATAAAATATAGGCCAACAACATTTTACAATCATGGAGCAACCCCAGTCTAAGTGAATGGCAGAGCGATCTAAGGCACTGCATCTCAGTGCAAGAGGCGTCACTACAGTCCCTGGTTTGAATCATAGCTGCATCACCTCCTTCTGTGATTGGGTGTCCCATAGTGCTGCGCACAATTGGCCGAGCATCGTCCAGGTTTGGCTGGAGTCATTGTAAATAAGAATTTGTTCTTAACTGACTTGTCTAATTAAATAAAGGTTCAATAAACATATATATCTTTTTTTTTTAAGTTGGCTACCCCTCAATTACGGCCATAGAAATAATATAAAACAACTATTGCATAAGGTAAAATGGACCTCCTAAATCTTTCTGTTGAGCAATGTGGGAAGCATTGGAGTCAACATGGGTCAGCCTCCCTGTGGAACGCTTTTGACACCTTTTTAGAGTCCATGGTCTGACGAATTGAGGCTGTTCTGAAGGCAAGGGGGGGTGTTCTTAATGTTTTGTACAACATAATGTCATATTGCAATGAGAACATAGCATGGAACAAAGAACATCATATGACTCTATAAGGGAATAATACCCCAATAAAGTGCCATAAGGGATGGATGCAGATTGACACAAATATTATTTACTTAGTTTATAACCAACGATGCTACACTAGTCTTTTTATGAAAAATGAAAACATGTTTTTAAGTACCATCGTGCTCAAACTCAAAATGTTGGTGTGTTAAACCAATATACAACGAAGGAAGGGTGGTTTGCACACAAAATATACAAAACTCCCGAATTTCCTCTTTCATTTTTTTTTGCTATTCAGCAGGTAAGGGAATAAACTAACAGAAACATTTCGGTGTCCACCTTCTTCAGTGTATGTCTGGTTTCAGACATCAGTTATCTAGAGTGAGACACAGGTGTGAATGATAATAATCAACAGGACCAAGTTTTTCTAAACTTTTGTAATCAGATTTCGGGCAAAAGGATTGGATTAAATGTTAGAATTGGGTATTTCAAAACTGAAAATGACATTCTAATCCTTGACACAGGTGTGAATGATAGTAAACAACAGTTGATTAACAGTTGGTTGGCATTATTCTCACATGTTTTTTGGAGTGGTTCATGTACTCACCTATAGCAAAGACACTTCAAACGTATCAAATCTATAGTGACCAAATATTGGCTGAAGTTGTATCTATTTTTTTGGTGTGAACCACCCTTAAATTTGTTAAATTGCCGTAAAATACCGTAAGCACAAGGAGAGTGACGGAATCTCCGTCTACAGTTTATGGACCTGTGTTTGTCATTTTAGCCTTTTTATTTCTCTCAGAATCCCACAGTGGATCCACTAGAAATTAGAATTCCGATGATGTATGTAGATTTTCTATGATGTAGGCATATAGCCAGTCGCATTTCAACCAGATTATTTTACTGTACCTAGTCATACATAGGCTTTTGTGGTTATACGTGGTTATTGAAAATTAGTATCCTAACAAGTTTCTACAAGGCCCCAGTCACATTTGTAATCAAATTATTTGAAACATTGCTGTATATGTCATTTGTAATTTTGTACAATTTTTATTGTATGGTAATGAAATATGACATTTGTTTTCACTACAAAAGTGTATTACTTTATTGTATGCTTGGTTTTCAGTATCGGCTTGAGAGCCAGTCAACCAGGAGGAGGCAGCTGAGGAAGGGCCCGTGGTGATGGAGGAGGCAGAGAAGGTGACTATGGTCACCATAGAGGAGGCAGCTGAGGAGGGGCCTGTGGTGATGGAGGAGGCAGAGAAGGTAACTATGGTCACCATAGAGGAGGCAGCTGAGGAAGGGCCCGTGGTGATGGAGGAGGCAGAGAAGGTAACTATGGTCACCATAGAGGAGGCAGCTGAGGAAGGGCCCATGGTGATGGAGGAGGCAGAGAAGGTAACTATGGTCACCATAGAGGAGGCAGCTGAGGAGGGGCCTGTGGTGACAGATGCAGAGAAGGTGACTATGGTCACCATGGAGGAGGAAACTGATCCCAATCAGGGCAGGTAAGGGAGAAAGCTGAATCTTAAGCAGAAATAACACTGGGGACTCCGTCAACCACGTGCGACACCAGTAAGCGTTAATTCACCTAGACAGTGTAGTGTACGCAAGCTTAATTGTCAGGAAAAGCCATTATGAAAAGAGTTTTATTCTCTTTTGAAATCAAAGTTACCTCATTCCTGAAGTTTTCCAGATGTCGCCCATTTGTCAGATAAACCATAGCCTACAGCTCAAAATATATTTTTAAACCATATAACTTTACTTAGGAGAGTAGGGAAGATCATAATAATTATTTGAAGTCTCTTTCTACAAACAACCCACTCAATCTCTAAACCAGATTTTATAAATTTGAACCACATGGTTTGAACTGTACAATCAAATCAGCTGTAAGTAACATCAATGATAAGGTCAAGAAAATGACACTGACGATGTGATATCATTCCCGAACAAAATCCAGTTTATAAATGTAGAATAACGTTTCATTCATACATTGCTTCATAAGCATTAGTCTATACATAATGTTGGCTTGCAATTAAATTTACAGTAAATAGACATTTAAAAAAAATAATCATACAAGAATGTTGACATTTATTGTCATCAGTCTTGTCCTGGAGGCAGAACTGAGCGATTTCCCCTTAGATAGTCCAGCTGGCTATATTTTAAAAATGAATAACAATAAAAATGTGATTTTTGGTCTTAATTTAGGGTTAGGGTTAGGCATTAGGGTTAGCTGTGTGGTTAGGTCCTCTTTGGGCCAGTGTTCGGAAGTTTGGATAGTCTGACATGCCCAAAGTAAACTGCCTGTTACTCAGGCCCAGAAGCTAGGATATGCATATAATTGGTAGAATTGGATAGAAAACACTCTGAAGTTTCTAAACCTGTGAGTATAACATAACTGATATGGCAGGTGAAAATCCAAGGAAAATCCATCCGGAAAATGTGTTTTTTGAGCTCCCAGGCCATTCCTATGTTGGCCTATTGAATTTCCAACCAAAAAGCGCCCAGATTGCAGTACCTATGGCTTCCACTGGATGTCTTTATAAAAGGTTTCAGGCTTATTTTTTGAAAAATGAACAAGTAGTTGTAGTTTTTCTAAGGTGTCCCACGTTAGGACTCTTGTCTTGTGGCGCGCATGAATGAGGGCGCGCACTTCGTTATTTATCTTCGGTATTGAACATACTACATTCCGTCTTAAATTGTATCATTTATTTACATATTAGGGTACCTGAAGATTGATTAGAAACGTTGTTTGACTTGTTTGGACAAAGTTTACCGGTAACTTTTGGGATTCCTTTGTCTGCATGTGGAACGAGTGGAACGGGTGGATTACTGAATCAAACGCGCCAACTAAACAGACTTATTTGGGATATAAAGAAGGACTTTATCGAACAAAACAACCATTTTTTGTGTAGCTGGGACCCTTGGGATTGCAAACAGAGGAAGGTCTTCAAAGGTAAGTGATTTATTCTATCGCTATTTCAGATTTTTGTGACGCCTCTGCTGGTCAATCAAATGCTATGCTTTCGCCATAAAGCCTATTGTAAATCGGACAAAGCGGTTCGATTACCAAGATTCTAAGCTAAAGAATGATGTATGACACTTGTATTTTCATGAATGTTTAATATTACTATTTTTGTATTTTGAATTTCGCGCTCTGCAATTTCCCCGGATGTTGTCGTAGTGGCACGCTAGCGGGACACCTGGCCCAAAGAGGTTTTAAAATCCGATTTTATGACTTTGTGGCTGTGCCAGCTAGTGACCACTCTGCAGAGCTGCCTCCAGAACATGATTCATGATGAAAAATGCTAACCTGCACTTCACAATTCCAGACTCGATAACAATGCACAAACAGTCTATTTTCTGAGAATTTATCAGCTCATTTTACCAGCATTGCGCCGCAAGAAAAATAGCTTTCTAATTTGGCTTTTTATATACTTATGATGCCGTTGACGCTCACAGCCTGTCTGTTATCTCTGATTGACTCCCATGCATTCAATTTCCAGAGTAAGCTAATTTGTTCACGCACGTATAAAAAAGGCTCCCTGTGTGATTTGGGCTTTCACGATAGTGAATCAGCCATTCCCAGTTCACTCCCTAACTCTTTCCCTTGGCCCTAACCTTTAGATGATTGTATACACTACCGGTCAAATGTTTTAGAACACCTACTCATTCAAGGGTTTTTCTTTATTTTTACTCTGTTCTACATTGTAGAATAATAGTGAAGACATCGAAACTATGAAATAACACATATGGAATCATGTAGTAACCAAAAAAGTGTTAAACAAATCAAAATATATTTGAGATTCTTCAAATAGCCACCCTTTGCCTTGATGACAGCTTTGCACACTCTTGGCATTCTCTCAACCAGCTTCACCTAGAATGCTTTTCCAACAGTCTTGAAGGAGTTCCCACGCTTGTTGGCTGCTTTTCCATCTCAATTTGGTTGAGGTTTGTGGATTGTGGAGGCCAGGTTGCAGCACTCCATCTGATGCAGCACTCCATCATTCTCCTTCTTGGTAATATAGCCCTTACACAGTCTGGAGGTGTGTTGAGTCATTGTCCTGTTGAAAAACAAATTATAGTCTCACTAAGCCAAAGACAGATGGGATGGCATATCGCTGCAGAATGCTTTGGTAGCCATGCTGGTTAAGTGTGCCTTGAATTCTAAGTAAATCACAGACAGTGTCACCAGCAAAGCACCCCCACACCATAACACCTCCTCCTCCATGCTTTACGGTGGGAAATACACATGCAGAGATCATCCGTTCACCCACACCACGTCTCACAAAGACTCGGCAGTTGGAACCAAAAATCTCCAATTTGGACTCCAGACCAAAGGACAAACTTCCACCGGTCTAATGCCCATTGCTCGTGTTTCTTGGCCCAAGCAAGTCTCTTCTTCCTATTGGTGTCCATTAGTAGTGGTTTCTTTGCAGCAATTTGACCATGAAGACCTGATTCACGTAGTCTCCTCTGAGCAGTTGATGTTGAGATGTGTCTGTTACTTGAACTCTGTGAAGCATTTATTTTGGCTGCAATTTCTGAGGCTTGTAACTCCAATGAACTTATCCTCTGCAGCAGAGGTAACTCTGGGTCTTCCATTCTTGTGGCGGTCCTCATGAGAGCCAGTTTCATCATGGCGCTTGATCGTTTTTGTAACTGCACTTGAAGAAACTTTAAAAGTTTTTGAAATGTTCCTGATTGACTGACCTTCATGTCTTAAAGTAATGATGGACTGTCATTTCTCTTTGCTTATTTGAGCTGTTCTTGCCATAATATGGAATTGGTCTTTTACCAAATAGGGTTATCTTCTGTATACAGTGGCTTGCGAAAGTATTCACCCCCTTGGCATTTTTCCTATTTTGTTGCCTTTCTGGAATTAAAATAGATTTTTTGGGGGGGGTTGTATCATTTGATGTACACAATATGCCTACCACTTTGAAGATGCAAAATATTTTTTATTGTGAAACAAACAAAAAATAAGACAAAAAAACTGAAAACTTGAGCGTGCATAACTATTTACCCCCCCAAAGTCAATACTTTGTAGAGCCACCTTTTACAGCAATTACAGCTGTATGTCTCAAACATTTAAATGTTTCCCCTTAAACCAGTCAAGTGTTGCTTTAGCAGTATGCTTAGGGTCATTGTCCTGCTGGAAGGTGAACCTCCGTCCCAGTCTCAAATCTCTGGAAGACTGAAATAGGTTTCCCTCAAGAATTTCCCTGTATTTTGCGCCATCCATCATTCCTTAAATTCTGACCAGTTTCCCAGTCCCTGCCGATGAAAAACATCCCCACAGCATGATGCTGCCACCACCATGCTTCACTGTGGGGATGGTGTTCTCGGGGTGATGAGAGGTGTTGGGTTCGTGCCAGACATTTTCCTTGATGGCTAAAAAGCTCAATTTTAGTCTCATCTGACCAGAGTACCTTCTTCAATATGTTTGGGGAGATTCCCACATACCTTTTGGCAAACACCAAATGTGTTTGTTTATTTTTTTCTTTAAGCAATGGCTTTTTTCTGGCCACTCTTCCGTAAAGCCCAGCTGTGTGGAGTGTACGGTTTAAAGTGGTCCTATGGACAGTCAGAACAGGCGTATATATACTGAGATCATGTGACACTTAGATTGCAGATAGGTGGACTTTATTTAACTAATTATGTGACTTCTGAAGGTAATTGTTTGCATCAAATTGTATTTAGGGGCTTCATAGCAAAGGGGTGAATAGATATGCACGCACCACTTTTCCGTTTTGATTTTTTTTAAATTGTTTAAACAAGTTATTTTTTTTATTTCACTTCACCAATTTGGACTATTTTGTGTATGTCCATTACATGAAATCCAAATTAAAATCAATTTAAATTACAGGTTGTAATGCAACAAAATAGGAAAAACGCCAAGGGGGATGAATACTTTTGCAAGGCACTGTATAAAGAGGGAAAATGGTAAACATGCAGGTTTGGGTCACTGCTGTGTTCTTCCGGACATCACGTGACGTTGACACTTCCTTTGTAGGAAGGGTATCATGTGATCCTGTCAGATTTGTATTATTACTTTTTGATAGTATTAATAAAATATTGTAGCTGCATGTGTCTTTAATTTGAATCACGTTCACATTTGCTTATGCAATAACCCTAATCGGATTCGTATGAATATATTCACCAATATCATTATAATATGCTTGTAAATTGATATGTACCTTCATTAAAACCTACATTACGCTTTGCTGCATCAGCACATGCCAACTCAATGTTTAAAGTGGTGTACTTTTTAAAATGTGTTTTTCAGTCCTTAATATTAAATCTTGAAATGTGAGAGCTTCATGATTTAATTACGATCCATTAGTAAACCTTCATGTCAAATAATGTTTGGATATGTTAATCTGTTCTCGACCTACAAATCATTCAAATGTGGAGACATTGTACCTTTGGGGGGAGCTACTGAGCACCCCATGGCCACCAGGGGTATGGAATTGCACAAATATGTCTGATTCACCCCAAATATATTTTGTGCCAAGTCACAAGTCTGACCTACCAAAAACAAAAAATGTAACTTGCGGGATTCCAAGACCAGACATGGCTTTCATGGTTTTCTAGGGGTGTATAGAGCTTCATGGCAGAAAACAAGTGTATGTATGTAAATATTTATAAAAACTGTTTTATATTGATATTGGAGCCTTGAGAACCTCGGAATAATACTATGTAAACATTCTACACCCTTTACATAGGTATTCAACCCCTATACTCTATACTTAGGGGTGGCAGGTAGCCTAGTGGTTAGAGTGTTGGGCCAGTAACCGAAAGGTTGCTAAATCAAATCCCTGTGCTGACAAGGTTAACATTTGTCATTGTGCCCCCTGTACAAGGCAGTTAACACACTGTTCCTAGGCTGTCATTGTAAGAATTTGTTCTTAACTGACTTGCCTAGTTAAATACATTTGCATAACATTTGAATGGTCTTTGGCACAGCATATTTCTGAATTCTTACTGCCTATCCAGACAGAGCAGCTGGGCCATGAACCTTCAGACAATACAGGTAGCCCAAGCAGATAAACACACCTGTCACAATACATGCCGTATGTCAATTATGATGCCTACAGAAAGAATGCACATAAGGTAATAAACATAATATATATACTGCTCAAAAAAATAAAGGGAACACTTAAACAACACATCCTAGATCTGAATGAAATAAATAATCTTATTAAATACTTTTTTCTTTACATAGTTGAATGTGCTGACAACAAAATCACATAAAAATAATCAATGGAAATCCAATTTATCAACCCATGGAGGTCTGGATTTGGAGTCACACTCAAAATTAAAGTGGAAAACCACACTACAGGCTGATCCAACTTTGATGTAATGTCCTTAAAACAAGTCAAAATGAGGCTCAGTAGTGTGTGTGGCCTCCACGTGCCTGTATGACCTCCCTACAACGCCTGGGCATGCTCCTGATGAGATGGCGGATGGTCTCCTGGGGGATCTCCTCCCAGACCTGGACTAAAGCATCCGCCAACTCCTGGACAGTCTGTGGTGCAACGTGGCGTTGGTGGATGGAGCGAGACATGATGTCCCAGATGTGCTCAATTGGATTCAGGTCTGGGGAACGGGTGGGCCAGTCCATAGCATCAATGCCTTCCTCTTGCAGGAACTACTGACACACTCCAGCCACATGAGGTCTAGCATTGTCTTGCATTAGGAGGAACCCAGGGGCAACTGCACCAGCATATGGTCTCACAAGGGGTCTGAGGATCTCATCTCGGTACCTAATGGCAGTCAGGCTACCTCTGGCGAGCACATGGAGGGCTGTGCGGCCCCCCAAAGAAATGCCACCCCATACCATGACTGACCCACCGCCAAACCGGTCATGCTGGAGGATGTTGCAGGCAGCAGAACGTTCTCCACTGCGTCTCCAGACTCTGTCACGTCTGTCACGTGCTCAGTGTGAACCTGCTTTCATCTGTGAAGAGCACAGGGCGCCAGTGGCGAATTTGCCAATCTTGGTGTTCTCTGGCAAATGCCAAACGTCCTGCACGGTGTTGGGCTGTAAGCACAACCCCCACCTGTGGACGTCGGGCCCTCATACCACCCTCATGGAGTCTGTTTCTGACCGTTTGAGCAGACACATGCACATTTGTGGCCTGCTGGAGGTCATTTTGCAGGGCTCTGGCAGTGCTTCTCCTGCTCCTCCTTGCACAAAGGCGGAGGTAGCGGTCCTGCTGCTGGGTTGTTGCCCTCCTACGGCCTCCTCCACGTCTCCTGATGTACTGGCCTGTCTCCTGGTAGCGCCTCCATGCTCTGGACACTACGCTGACAGACACAGCAAACCTTCTTGCCACAGCTCGCATTGATGTGCCATCCTGGATGAGCTGCACTACCTGAGCCACTTGTGTGGGTTGTAGACTCCGTCTCATGCTACCACTAGAGTGAAAACACTGCCAGCATTCAAAAGTGACCAAAACATCAGCCAGGAAGCATAGGAACTGAGAAGTGGTCTGTGGTCCCCACCTGCAGAACCACTCCTTTATTGGGGGTGTCTTGCTAATTGCCTATAATTTCCACCTGTTGTCTATTCCATTTGCACAACAGCATGTGAAATTTATTGTCAATCAGTGTTGCTTCCTAAGTGGACAGTTTGATTTCACAGAAGTGTGATTGACTTGGAGTTACATTGTGTTGTTTAAGTGTTCCCTTTATTTTTTTGAGCAGTGTACTATATAGGCTATATATACAGAATATATACTGTGATGATATACACGTAGACCTATATGTATTTGAATCTATAGCCTGTTATAGGCCTATAATAAATTCCTCTATGAAGATGTGCTTATTGTCGCATAAGATGTGCCTATTTGAAGGTCAGTGGGACATATAAGCTATAATACGTTTTTCCCTGGTACAAATGGTAACAGGAGCCCTGCGCGGCCTAAATAGTGTAACACTGTATCAGCCCCTTCAAAACACCCTAATTCTTCATGACACCCCTCATGCATGTCCACTGATGTGGGAATTTGCCTACATATTCAATCTAAGTATTTGATATTCTCATCACTTTTGCTGATTGTTTTCTCATTGCTCACAATAAAATCACTAGACCTGTAATGCGTCTGTGTGTAGCCTGGTTTAGATGAGTCAGGCGCAGGACAGCAGATAAGAGTAATGTTCGCAATTTTACTCAACAATAATAACAATACACGTCAAATAAATACAAGGCCACAATTACGGACCGCAATACAATAAACAATCACTCACAAACAAACATGGGGGAACAGAGGGTTAAATAATGAACAAGTAATTGGGGGATTGAAACCAGGTGTGTAAAACAAGGACAAAACAAATGGAAAATGAAAAGTGGATTGGCGATGGCTAGAAGGCCGGTGACGTCGACCGCCGAACGTCGCCCGAACAAGGAGAGGGTCCGACTTCGGTGGAAGTCGTGACAAGACCAATCCACTGCTCAGTATGTCAATCAGCATTGTGCCGCCAGGTGCCTATCTTAGTATGCTATAGTTAGTGAACTTTTATCATGTAAAATTATATATATTTTTTAAACCATGAATATAACAATTGACATCAATTAATTTAGGTAAAACAACTATTAAATCATACGCTGCTGTAAATAGCCATACTATGTAATTATCCTTCATCAGGTAGGCCGTCATTGTAAATAAGAATTTGTTCTTAACTGCCTAGTCAAATAAAGGTTAAATTACATTAAATCAGCCAGTAAGCTTTAACAGGACACATGTCGTACCGTTTTTGAAATGATGGTGTAGGGTACAATACACTGCTGAAATATATGGGTTGGGAAACAATACATTCCACTCAACATCAGATTAGAAAGATGATGCTACACTTACAATGTTGCAAGGGAAACTTTTTATTACATCAAAATAAGTCACTCAGACTATGTAATCGATTGAAACACACTCAGACCTGTTACTGCTTAATGCATTTATTTATTAAGACCTTTATTTATTTATTTTAGCAGTCCCATTGAGACCAAGGACTCTTTCGCAACTCACAATTACACCCCAAAAAATCCCAATCACGACATCATAGACAATACTTGAAGAAAATACAACAAAAAACAATCATGAAGAACAAAACACATTCCTCGGTAAAGAGGTCTTCAAGCAACAGTCTGAGTTGCTGATGATTTCGCCGTAGTCTAGGACCGGAAGAAACAGAGGAGAGGAGGCGAGGGGAAGAAACATGGCAACAAATGCGCTGAAAAAGACACATTCTTTCTCCACTAGCGCGTCATCAGCCAAATTACATTTCCCTGGATGGGTTCAGAAGGTGAGGGGTCAGGGGACAACGTCAGGAGACCAGGCTGCTCCCAAGGGAGGTGGTGGCGGCGTTCTCCCTCTGCTGCGGGAGACAGCTAGACCGAGAGAAAGAGGCAGGGGTGTTGTATGATTTCAGAAAGCATAGCAGGAGTCATCTGATCTCTCAGCAATAGGACTTCTATCTTCATCTGAGTTTTCATCTACATCAGAGTCATCAAAAATATCCCCTCCTTCCAGAATCAGCTTGTGGTAGGTGTTGGCTTGGTCTTGTGTCAGAGAAGGCCATTCCTTTCTCCCTCTGACAACTCCACTGCATTGGCTAAATGTCACATGTAAAAGCAGTAAATTATTTGCCCTTCCATTACACAAAATAGTGTGGAGGGTAAAGCAAGACAAAAAGTTTGGTCCAAAAATAGTATAAACCTCAACATACTCTGGTCTTGCAGCTGTAGGGACAGTACCTCCGCTGTTCCCGCTGCTCTTTGTAGGCTCCTCCAGTGCCTCTTCATCTTCTTCACCAGGATCCACTCTTCCTCCTGCAGTCTGTTCACCAACATCAGTCGGTCCAAGATTGCCTTTTTTGATGGCAAGATGGCTGTTGCCTGTGTGATGTAAACTCACAGAGGTATATAACAGAACAGCAGCAATGATTGCAGCCTACGCTGAAGGTAAACATTCAATCACAATAGATACCTTCTGCAATCATATACTTACCGTTGCCAAGTCTCACCCATGGCCACACAAAGTTGTCAGTATTGAGCAGCTCATCCACTGTGGGGAGCCTAAACTCTGTCTGCTGTTAGTGCAATTGAACAATAGCAGCTGTCAAGGCTGCTTTGTCCTCAACAATTTTTCTCTGAATCTGATGCCGCCTTTTGTTGCCGTCTGAATAAAAAGGGGTGATTAGACAGACTGTATATTCAGATATATTACATGACTATAAGTTACAGAACTACTATAGAGGCAGAAACAAAGAGATTACAAAGCAATCAACTCATTTCTAAAGTATTTGTTGTCATGCACATTATTGTACATTATTGTCATAACATTATACAAGGCATGCAGAGTTGTAGATACTCTGCTGTTTATGGTCATGTCATTTCTCAGTTTAATGAAATGTTTTGCATGAGATCAATTAATAACATAGGTCATGCCTACATTTGATTATAAACATGGTCTGATGTGTATGACTGAAGATTTTTTTTCTTCACAAATCAGTTTTACGGCTTGATTAATAATGTGTTTGAGGTCATATTGTTGTTGGGGCTTATCTGTCTAACGGTAGAGGTAGTGTTTCCTCTGTTTCACACTGAGGTAAAGCCCCTCAGTCTTCTTCTGGAGATGCCACGTCTGCCCTGTTTGACTATCCTGAAGTGTGGCGGTCAAACATAGGGCAAGTTACAAACATGACTCCATTCACATCAATGCAATTATGAAGTTGAGAGACAGAGAAACATTCACTTTTCTACCTGTTGGATTCTGTCTTGAAATATACTTATTCCTGTCATCATATTAGAATGTATTGATGCCTTTATATGTATAAGAAATGTACACTACCAGTCAAAAGTGTTAAACAAATCAAAATATATGTTATGTTTGAGTGCTGCATCAGATGACCTGGCCTCCACAATCACTCGAGCTCAACCCAATTGAGATGTTTGGGTGAGTTGGACTGCTGAGTGAAGGAAAAGCAGCCAACAAGTGCTCAGCATGCGGGAACTCCTTCAAGACTATTGGAAAAGCATTCCAGGTGAAGCTGGTTGAGAGAATGCCAAGAGTGTGCAAAGCTGTCATCAAGGCAAAGGGTAGCTACTTTGAAGAATCTAAAATCTAAAATATATTTTGATTTGTTTAACACTTTTTTGGCTACTACATATCTGTTATTTCATAGTTTTGATGTCTTCACTATTATTCTACAATTGAGAAAATAGTAAAAATAAAGAAAAACCCTGGAATGAGTATGTGTGTCCAAACTTTTGACGGGTACTGTACATGTTAGGGGTCAATGAAGGGTGAATAGGAACTTTGTGTATGGAAAGTTACTGAGTGAGACAAGGGGAATTGCAGAAATTCATATTCTGATCAAACATGTTATTGCTGAATATTAATATTTCTAAGAAAGGAGGCAAAGGCTAGCAGTTTAGTTTCAGTTCCTGATAAGGCAGGCCAGCTGCTGTGGAACCAGGACAATGAGGGATGTGAAACTCAACTCCAGATAAGGTCAGCAGTTGAAGAGAGAAGACACTGCTGGGAGGGGGGCCATAGGGCCCCACCCCAAAAACCATCTCACTACAGTCCTATCCCATACAGACACTGTTGGAAGGGGGGCCATAGGGGCCCACCCTGAAAACCATCTGACTACAGTCCTATCTAATACATACACACTTCCACACCCATGAGGGTCCTAGGCAGGCCAGGACAATACCAGTGCAGGCCAGGACAATACCAGTGAGAGGAACCTATTGTGTTTCTGCCTAGCAACAGAGAAGGAGCGTTTATCGTAGACATGCAAGGTGGCAACTCCTCCTAGTCAGAAGGCTTGTGGGTAGAATAAACTTGGTTTGAGCTTTTTCTGATTGTCCGTTGCAGTTTCTGCTCTATTTGTTCAGAACCTGACATACCTTCAGGCCCCTGCTGGACCTCAGCAACCCACTCCTGAAGCACAGCGTCGTTAATGTCCAGCTCTGCCCGCTTTTCTTCAAGGAGGCTGGTCTCCTCTTTCAGTCTTTTGACACTGAATAAATACAATTCAATTAAAGGAATGACATAGGTGAAGGTTTTTCAAGTGAATCACACTAAAATATTTGACTTTAACGGATAAAGTCACCTTGATGTTTTCCTACATCAAGATGACTAATAAAATAATAAAAAGCTGAGCCAGGATTAAAGACAAAAGATCAGACGTGTAGAAATAGATAAGCAAGAATGAGAAAGCAGATACAGGTTATAAATGAAAAAAGATTATGAAAGTCCCCCCCCCCCACCAAAAAAAAAATACCTTTTGCATATCTCTTTGCCAACATGCGATCCATGTTGGTGAACTTTCTCTTATTCCAGCCCATCTCCAGTAGTGTGATGATGTCTGTCTGTACTGTTGGAAAAACACTGTCAGCCAGCTATTCTAATAAATTACTACTGTGTGCCTAACCAATCAACATAAAGATTGCAATTACAGTCGTGTAAGATAAAATAAAAATCATTAACATTACATAACATCATTGTAGCATGGACTGCTTTTCTCATGGACATCCTACCCTTCGAGGTGCTTGGTTGCACCTGCCGGGAAGTACACAAGCCTCTCCACCGTGGCAAGGTGACAGTCCAGGAGAGGGGCAATTAGGTTTATATTATTAGGTTTATATTATTAGGTTTATATTATTAGATTTATATTATTAGGTTTATCTTATTAGGTTTATATTATTAGGTTTATATTATTAGGTTTATATTATTAGGTTTATCTTATTAGGTTTATATTATTAGGTTTATATTATTAGGTTTATATTATTAGGTTTATCTTATTAGGTTTATATTATCAGGTTTATATTATTAGGTTTATATTATTAGGTTTATCTTATTAGGTTTATCTTATCAGGTTTATATTATCAGGTTTATATTATTAGGTTTATCTTATTAGGTTTATATTATTAGGTTTATATTATTAGGTTTATATTATTAGGTTTATATTATTAGGTTTATATTATTAGGTTTATCTTATTAGGTTTATATTATCAGGTTTATATTATTAGGTTTATCTTATTAGGTTTATATTATCAGGTTTATCTTATTAGGTTTATATTATCAGGTTTATATTATTAGGTTAATCTTGTTAATTGAAGTGTGCTGGAGCTCAAATATAAAGGACCACATTGTAATCCTAAACCTTCTTCAGCATTAGTTATGACATCATAATACACTTACCAGCCTTGGACATGTGCTTTGTTATGACAGCAGCTCTGGATATAAAGGTATTCACCTGCTCAACTTCCTCTCCAGTTATGTTGCCGGCACCAGGCTGATTGCGGCCTCCCCATTTGAACTATAATGCCTTAATGAACAAATACAACAAAAATGTAATAATGTATTATGAAAGGATTATTTTAAAAAGCATTACAATATCCTTTCTGGATAACATAAAAAATAGTCAAGAAGGAAAACATTTACCTCACAAGACCATTAATGTGCCTTCGCATGCATAACAGAGAGGAGAGGGTGCATTTTTAGAAACTCCTCCAACTCTGGGCACGCCTGCACAACTTTCTGACAATATGGACAGTATTTACATGCAACACCGTGCCAGCAGAAGACAGCTCCTTCTACAAGTACATTGCATAGGGATTTATCTCTCCTCTGTACATGCTGAGGGCCTTGAGGAGTCCATTACATAGACATGTATCTCTCCTCTGTACATGCTGAGGGCCTTGAGCAGCACACCGTGTCAGCACTGCTATCTCAAGGCCCTCCTCATCTACTTTGGCAGATCGTTTTTCTGACATCTCTTTGGCCGCTGTCCACTCTGAAGTGCCACACACTCCTTTGCCTGGCGTCTACAACATGAAAATCACAGTGAAGTGCAGAGATTAACTTAAAAGAAACAAGTTCTAAACTAGGTGACATTAAGTTATGTTCTAGAATCTGTGAGAATAATTACATGATTGGTCTTTGTACGGACATGTTCGACAAAGGATGACATATCGTTGTCTTTCGCCAGGAAGACACCATCATAAAAGCCCTTCTCAACACTAAATAGAAAGTCAGACTGCAAGATTACATCACAAAATGATACATAAAACCAAACCGCCTAGGTGTGGCAAGTAGCCTAGAGAGATGGGTTGCTGGTTCAAATCCTAGACATCTGACTGTGTTGCTCCAACCTCTCTGTGTGTGTGTGTGTGTGTGTGTGTGTGTGTGTGTGTGTGTGTGTGTGTGTGTGTGTGTGTGTGTGTGTGTGTGTGTGTGTGTGTGTGTGTGTGTGTGTGTGTCTCAGAGGGATTTGGATAAAGCAAAAAGACAAATCACTGTCCAACAATTATTCTTCATGGAAAATAACCTTTTAGTTGACAATTAATCTTCTTCTAAAAAGAAAACCAACTACAATATAACACCACAAACATATACTTCACAACAAAAAGAAAACCAACTGCAATATAACACCACAAACATATACTTCACAACAAAAAGAAAACCAACTGCAATATAACACCACAAACATATACTTCACAACAAAAAGAAAACCAACTGCAATATAACACCACAAACATATACTTCACAACAAAAAGAAAACCAACTGCAATATAACACCACAAACATATACTTCACAACAAAAAGAAAACCAACTGCAATATAACACCACAAACATATACTTCACAACAAAAAGAAAACCAACTGCAATATAACACCACAAACATATACTTCACAACAAAAAGAAAACCAACTGCAATATAACACCACAAACATATACTTCACAACAAAAAGAAAACCAACTACAATATAACACCACAAACATATACTTCACAACAAAAAGAAAACCAACTGCAATATAACACCACAAACATATACTTCACAACAAAAAGAAAACCAACTGCAATATACAAGCACAGCCACACAGCTGTGGCACAGCCACGGGCAAAAGACAAACAGGAAACCAAAATGTGACACCAAAGAATCACAAATAAATTGTTCTATATATTTGGATTGTAAATACTGATGCATTGAGAATTGTGCAGCATGACTAAAAAGTGTGTATTGCAGGAGGTGCTATCAGATTTAATTTGAAATACCTAAACAATAAACACACACCTTTCTCCTGGAAGGTAAGGGACCCCTTATCATCCTGATGAATTACAGTGGTTGGGGACAAGTGTCGATAAAACCCTTCAAACAGAGACTCCCTGTTGTGCAAAACCTTGGTGCTATGGGTGGCTATGTCACACGTGGCACAGAGAAGATGCCTGGGAAGGCAATCTATCTGCACTGCACAACAGCATCCTTACTGCTGCAATACCGTGTAACGATCGTCTGGAAGAGGGGACCAAGATGCAGCGTGGTAAGTGGTCATAATGATTTTTAATGAGACACTTCAAAAACAAACAGGGAAAACGAAAGCCAACAGTTCTGCCAGGTGAACACACACAAGACAGAAAACAACTACCCACAAAACCCCAAAGGAAAACAGGCTGCCTAAGTATGATTCCTACTCAGAGACAACGATAGACAGCTGCCTCTGATTAGGAACCCTACTCGGCCCAAAACAAAGAAATACAAAAACATAGAAAAAGGAACATAGAACGCCCACCCAACGTAACACCCTGGCCTAACCAAAATAAAGAACAAAAAACCCCTCTCTATGGCCAGGGCGTTACATACCGACACTGGCCAAACACAGTACCTTCAGCAGCAAGCATGCTGTCCACCATTGCCTCTCTCTTTTCCCCCCCACTTTTGTGCACACAATGCCTGTCTCTCTGCCCAAGTCACCTTTGGGGTTACATGATAATCTGGCCCTGTGAAACTCCTCATCAGCAGTGGAGAGGGATGGGAAACCCTGCATAAGGGTCTAATGCCCCAGGGTCAAGCTCTATTTCAGGCAGTACTCACCCCCTCCATTAGCTGCTATATGGCCACCTGTTCCGGGAGGGTCCATGTCCTCCGCTGTGACTTTTGATGACAATAATATACAATTAACATTAGGCAGCCAGGACCGGCATATGTTATCTATTTAGAAAAAAATGGTTACACTTTACATGCGTAAAAACAAACACACGACTAAATAGGTACATAACACTTATCATGTCTTGAGGGCTTCTTAGACCTTTTAGTCCGGGTCTTTTGTAAATATTGTTACCTCTGCTGTCCCTCTCTCTCCATTGGACATGGACAAGGCTAGTGGCAGAAGCAGGTGACTGTCGCTTTGCAGCTCGCTCCTTCTGATCCTAAAGTATTTATTCAAATCAAACATAGACTTGGAATCTGTCTGTGATTAAAATTACAACACAACAACATTGTGGGTATGTACCCACAATTCAACTGCCCTAAAAATATACTGGGGAAATGGGAAGAAATATCACTTACAGCTACAAGTTGAAATTGTAATGCGATAGCTTTCTCAAATGCCACCCATGCCGCTCTTTGCTCAAGCTCATTTCTCTACTTGGTTGAACATAAGTCGAAGAAAAAGTACCACTGTGAGACATATATATATATATAGTAGAATCACACATGATAGAAGTAAATTGGTATATATTGTGGATGGCTGATTTTCATTATTTGTGGGAAGTGTGTTATATTGTGCAAAAAGCAAAGCCTCCACAGTTAATTAACACTCAATTATTTTTGTTATTTATCTGCTTTAATTCATTAACATCTCAGGTGCGAACAAAGCTGTTTATTATTTATAAACTAGATTTGTGTATTCATATTTACACAATTGGTATGCAGACAGCAAAAAAGAGAATTACAGTTTACAGTTTAAAATATGCAGACACCTGTGTCGTTATGTAATCATATTTCCATGGGACACACACAGGCCATAAATAAACTAGCTATGCCATTGAAAATCTAATTAAAAGGATAAATAGTTTCTTCTGTTATATGTTATGTATTCTGTGCAGAGTAATTGTTTATTTTTGGTTGGGTCCGGTATTCAACACAACCACATGTATAATAAGAACAAACCCAACGGTCAGTGCCCGGGTACAAATGATAAAACATCATATCCGGTAATACGTGAATCATGGGAGATCTGAGTTTCACAGTCCGTAACTCACTGCCAGACACTTTTAAATAATGAAATAAATTCATCAATAATTCGCTAAAAAGTATTTTTATGTACTTACACGATTGATATAATTGATTGTCTTTTTTTACATAATTAATAAAGGAAAGCAGCGAGCTAAATAGGCCCAATGTTCACTGGGTTTGCAACCGGCGGGAACCAAAAAGCTAACATTAGCATTCAAGATACTGTTGGCCAGAGTGAATAAATATAACTTCCCGTCTACAAGATGAACCAATACACGTAACTGATTGAAATAAAAAAGTTTAGAACTATGCCGGCCGAAATACTGAAAATGCTAGATTATTTGTAATTTGTTGTTCAATAACTTACCTCGTTCTCACTATAAAATAGCTAGCTAGCTTCAACCAAATAAGCAGTTATGTTTATTTGTACTAATAAGACACATCGAGTTTAAATGGATTCAGAAGGGGTGTGGCATCAGAGGTATCTGGTGTTATTGAGTTCGATGCGCCATAAGTTTGTGCTATTAGTACATAAAAACACTGTGCTTATTTGTACATATAGTACATTCTTAATGAAAGACTGTGTTGTCTGTACCGCACACATACAAGTATCTTTAAGGTCCCTCAGTCGAGCAGTGAATTTCAAACACAGATGCAACCACAAAGACCAGGGAGGTTTTCCAAAGCCTCGCAAAGAAAGGCAACTATTGGTAGATGTGTAAAAAAAATAAGAAAAACAAACATTGAATATCCCTTTGAGCATGGTGAAGTTATAAATTACACTTTGGATGGTGTATCAATACACCCAGTCACTACAAAGATACAGGCGTCCCTCCTATCTCAGTTGCGGAGAGGAAGAAAATCGCCATGAGGCCAATGGTGACCTTAAAACAGTTACAGAGTTTAATGGCTGTGATAGAAAACTGAGGATGGATCAACAACATTGTAGTTACTCCACAATACTAACCTACTTGACAGAGTGAAAAGAAGGAAGTCTGTACAGAATACAAATACTCCAAAACATGCATCCTGTTTGCAACACGGCACTTAAGTAATACTGCAAAGCAATTCACTTTTTGTCCTGAATACAAAGTGGTATGTTTAGGGCAAATCCAATACAACACATTACTTAGTACCACTCTCTAATATTTTCAAGCATAGTGGTGGCTGCATCTCGTTATGGGTATGCTTGTAATCATTAAGGACTGGGGAGTTTTTCAGGGTAAAAAAGAAACGTAATGGAGATAAGCAGCATCCTAGAGGAAAACCTGGTTCAGTCTGCTTTCCACCAGACACTGGGAGATGAATTCACATTTCAGCAGGACATTTTACTAAAACACAAGGCCAAATCTACAATGGAGTTGCTTACCAAGAAGACAGTGAATGTTCCTGAGTGGCCGAGTTAATGTTTTGAATTAAATCTACTTGAAAATCTATGGCAAGACCTAAAAATTGTTGTCTAGCATATAATCAACAACCAACTTGACCGAGCTTGAAGAATAATGTGCAAATGTTGCACAATCCAGGTGTGGAAAGCTGTTAGAGATTTACCCAGAAAGACTCACAGCTGTAATTGCTGCCAAATGTGCTTCTACAAAGTATTGACTCAGGGGTGTGAATACTTATGTAAATAAAATATTTCAATACATTTTCAAGACATTTGAAAACATAAAAAAAAACATGTTGTTACTTTGTCATTATGGGGTATTGTGTGTAGATTGGTGAGAAAAATATATATTTTATCCATTTTGAATTCAGGCTGTAACAAAAAAAAAAGTGGAATAAGTCAAGCGGTAGGAATACTTTCTGAAGGCACTGTATGTTGTGTTTTGGACACTTTTTGATGCTGCTGACCAGTTTATGATGGTGATGCTGGTGACCAGTTTATGATGGTGATGCTGGTGACCAGTTTACGATGGTGATGCTGGCGACCAGTTTACGATGGTGATGCTGGCGACCAGTTTACGATGGTGATGCTGGCGACCAGTTTACGATGGTGATGCTGGTGACCAGTTTATGATGGTGATGCTGGTGACCAGTTTATGATGGTGATGCTGGCGACCAGTTTATGATGGTGATGCTGGTGACCAGTTTATGATGGTGATGCTGGTGACCAGTTTACGATGGTGATGCTGGTGACCAGCTCATGCTGGTGATGCTGGTATGTAAAGTAATGTTTAATCCTTATTGGAATCTAGCCAGAGTAGAGATATCCCAACATTTTTACATTTATTCGCCCACAACCTGCATTCAGAATGATTTCCAGGGTTGGAAAGATATATGAGACTACCTAAACCATCTAAAAGGCATCAACTATTTCAGTCCAACTGGCAGATTGATCAATGTACATGCGAAAATACAGATGTTGAAACAAACAATGCTAAAAAGTCGCTGTTTAGAATACCTGAGCCGACAAGGTGAAAAATCTGTCTGTGCCTTTGAGCAAGGCACGTATTATTTTGTAAATAATTTAATTTAACCTTTATTTAATTTCGTCAGTTAAGTACAAATTGTTATATACAATGACGGCCTACCACGGCCAAACCAGGACGAAGCTAGGCCAATTGTGCGCCGCCCTATGGCGGTGCACAATAACCATAATTTTCTTCAGGGGTGTTGTACTACTATGGCTGACCCTGTAAAACAACACATTTCACTGCACCAATCTGGTATATGTGACCAAAAAACATATTAACTACTTATTTGTTTTGTATTTAATGTTGTGAATTGTGATGAAAAGCCTTTAATCTTTCCTCTAACTCCTTTGCAGGATGCAGTTGTGGCTACAATACCAACACGTATCACCACTTACATCAGATCAATACACAGATGGCAATTCAATGCAAGAATTAAGAAACTTAAAGACCACCTGCCATATATGAACAAAGACCAATTCATTATTTTCCCTTTAACAACCTTTTTCTCCCCCCATATTTACCAAAACCCTTTTTTTTTTTGTACATTTCATTCTTCACAGCATGTATCCCCACTTGTATGGAGTTAACACAGGTGGCAGAACAATTGGCAGAAAAAAAAAGGATAACAATGCTTGGATAAAGAAGCTCAAACACCACCTGCACTTATAAAAAAGTAAAGGAGCCGTTTGGAAATGCCTGTGCAAACAGACAAAGTGCTAGTTAGGCATAAATATTATTGCTTTCACCAACCCAACCCACCCCATGCCATGCGAATAGTCAACAAAAGTGACTTCACCCTCTGCAACGAATGCACCTGGCCATAATTCAAGTGTTTATTTGCCGCCCTCCAAACGATAAAACCCTAGTTTGGCACTGCCATCTTGTGTTATTTTCTGGAACAGCATCTGAGTTGCCATGTATACGAAAAAATAACCTAAATGGAAAGTGGTTAGTGGTATGTACTGTATGAGACAAAGCAGGCAACAATTAAAGAATTACATAATAAGAAAGTTTAATTTAAAAAAAAAATAACATGATATAATAAGTTAAAAGTAATCTTGGGAGACGTTGCTGAAACACTTTCCATATAAACATATCAACAAGGCTTAGAGAGGAATCATAATGCACATTTACACTACAGCCATACAGGAAACACATTATCATCTTTATATTCCCATGAATAAATACAAATCTGTTAACATTCTGACATGTGGGAAACAAAACTACTCAAAATGTCTTTCACTGCAAATACCTGAGTGCGGACCCTCGTTCTTTTCTTCTACATAACGGATTACTTTTTTTGGTCGAAGCATCACAATATGAAAATCTACAATCTACAATTCTTTTTTTTCTTTTTTCTTTTCCATGTCCATAGGCATCTCAGACTGAATTTACACTGACAAGAGTTTTAGAGAGAATATATGCTTATACACATACTTCAGGGTCGTTCCTATGTTCCCTCAGTACCCACTTTGGAAAGGTCTTATAAATCACATTAAATTGAGGCTTCACAAAGCATTTATAACCCTGTCATGCATCTTGTCAGAGCATTGCAATGCCAGGATAGTGGGTTCGATTCCCGGGACAACCCATACGTAAAAATGTATTCACGTATGACTGTAACTTTTGGATAAAAGTGTCTTAAAATGTTATATATAATATTATAAACTGGGTGGTTTGAGCCTTGAATGCTGATTGGCTGACAGCCGTGGTATAGCAGACCGTATACAACAGGTATGACAAAACATGTATTTTTACTGCTCTAATTATATTGGTAATCACTTTATAATAGCAATAAGGCACCTCAGGGGGGTTGTGATATATGGTCAATATACCACGGCTAAGGGCTGTATCCAGGCACTCTGGGTTGCGTCGTGCATAAGAACAGCCCTTAGCAGTGGTAAATAGGCCATATACCACACCGCCTCAGGCCTTATTGCTTAATTATATTACTCTAAAACATTTCTAGGATGGGCCAACCTCTTTCATTCTTGAGTGCATATTCAATATTAGACCTGACCACAACCTTCCACAAAATGCTGTGCTGCAGGACGACACACACGCTAAAGTAGGAGTCATGCACAGCAAAAAAAAAACATTACCTTCTGCCTAAAAACTGCCTTCTACAATAATAATCTTCTGGGTTTTTTTCCTCCCAAATGGCGTTTTCTCTATTTAGTTTTTTCAGGTTTCAGAATTCATCCATTTTCTTCTGGTTTTCCTCCAGTTTTTTCACACTTTTTTTTTTTTTTTTTACATCAGGGGATGACTATGGAACTTAGATTGTAATTTACAGTGATTCGCATTGGGGCCATTCATTTGACCTTAGAACATGTTATAAAACCCAAATATAATGCAAATGTCACTTAAGTATCAACAAATATGAATCATTGTTAATGTTTAGACAATTATTTTTCATATATACACTGAACTAAAATATAAACGCAACATGCAACAATTTCAAAGATTTCAGTTCATATAAGGAAACCAGTCAATTTAAATTAATTAATTATGCCCTAATCTATGGATGTCACATGACTGGGAATACAGATATGCATCTGTTGGTTAAGTAGGGGTGTGGATCTGGTGTGACTACTGTTGGGTTCTGAGAATAATGAAATATACTTATTCATGTCACTGAGGGAGAGAAGGTAATGTATAACATTTACATTATGTCAGGATATGTTATTGTTAGCCATCAGGGATCCTATGGGAGGGATCCTCTGGGAGGAGAAGAGACACAGTCTGGTACCAGGCACAATGACAGCCTTGTGTTGAGTGCAGGGAAGCGGTCACATGTGGCAGGCATTGATAAGGGGAGAGAGCCATGGATTAGCGATGGAGGGGGGTCGAGATCAGGTCAGGTCAGGTCACATTAAGGGAGAAATAAAAGTGTATGGCCGTATCACTTAGTGTTCTGCCTAGCAGTAAAGAACGATGTTTGTACAGATGTGTAGGAGGAGACTCAGCCTATGAGGAAAAGATAAACATCAGTGCTTGTGTGAAAATGTTTTTGTCTAATGCAGCTGTATTGATCCTCTGGGAAGAATAAACTTGGTTTAAGCTTTCATAGTGTCCGTAGAGTATTTTACTCTGAGAATTAGAACCCAACACTACCATTTGCCTCATGCAGCGCGACATATATCCTTTGCATAGAGTTGATCTGGCTGTTGATTGTGGCCTGTGGAATGTTGTCCCACTCCTCTTCAATTTCTGTGCAAAGTTGCTGGATATTGGCGGGAACTGGAACATGCTGTCATACATGTCAATCCAGAGCATCCCAAACATGCTCAATGGCTGACATGTCTGGTGAGTATGCAGGCCAGAATAACCGGGACATTTTCAGCTTCCAGAAATTGTGTACAGATCCTTCCAACATGGGGCTGTGCATTATCATGAATGGCACGACGATGGGCCTCAGTATCTCGTCACGGTATCTCTTTGCATTCACATTGCCATTGTTAAAATGTAATTGTGTTCGTTGTCTGTAGCTTACACCTGCCCATACCATAACCCCACCACCACCATTGGGCACTCTGTTCACAACGTTGACGTCAGCAAACCGCTCGTCCACACGACGCCATTCACATGGTCTGTGAGGCCAGTTGAACGTACTGACAAAGTCTCTAAAACTACGTTGAAGGCGGCTTATGGTAGAGAAATTAACATTCAAATCTCTGGCAACAGCTCTGGTGGACATTCCTGCAGTCAGCATGCCAATTGCATGCTCCCTCAAAACTTGAGACATCTGTGGCATCGTGTTGTGTGACAAAACTGCACATTTTAGAGTGACCTTTTATTGTCCCCAGCACAAGGTGCACCTGTGCAATAATCATGCTGCTTAATCAGCTTCTTGATATGCCACACCTGTCAGGTGGATGGATTATCTTGGCAAAGGAGAAATAAGATTTTGTGCATCTGGAACATTTCTGAGATCTTTTATTTCAGCTCATGAAACATGGGACCAACACTTTACATTATGCGTTTAATATTTTTGTTCAGTGTATCATAAATAAATACAGGTTATTGACACTTTTCTACTATTACATGGGGGCCTTTTACTTTGAACATTTCCGAAATTACGTGACCCGGAAGAACTTGTTTTGCTAACGTGTTCGCAAAATCAAATAACTACTTGTGGTTCCTCAAGACAGGGAACATCAAGTAAGTTAATCTTTATTTATTATTATTTCAATTTGTAGTAGTTGAGTGATAAGTTAGATTACATACTGTAGCTACCTCAATTGTTAATTCAAATAATTTTGGTGACTTCACAGCAATTGCTAGCTATCCGAAATCTAGCTAGCTAACAGGCTCAGCTAAATAAAAATCCCACTAGATACAGCCACGTCTCATAGTCACGTCATGAGATTTGTAAATTAAAAAGGAATATAATAATAAGAAACAAATGGAGTTTCCATTTCCGCATTTAGAGTTCCTGGCGCAGCACTGAAATGCCCTTATCCAGATAGTGTGACAAAGGCATTTCCTAACAGACCTGCTAACTTTCTTTGTTGTTACTTTTAAGGTTGGAACCAACATGCAACATCCATGAACCATTTATCTGCCAGCTCAGGGATAAGCTACACTATTCACAGCCCTGTGTAATGTTCAATGTAATTGCATTGCTGGACTTTCTGAAAACATAATTTATTTGTATTGTTTTAAAAATGTACAAATAAAAGGAAATCTATGGTTTAAACATGTATTTAATGTTTATTTGTTTAGCTGTTAGTGATAACGTTTGCGTCCCACCCTAGTCAACAGCCAGTGGAATCGCGTGGCGCGAAATACAAATACCTCAAAAATGCAATAACTTCAATTTCTCAAACATATGACTATTTTACACCATTTTAAAGACAAGACTCTCGTTAATCTAACCACATTGTCTGATTTCAAATAGGCTTTACAGCGAAAGCAAAACATTAGATTATGTCAGGAGAGTACCCTGCCAAAAATAATCACACAGCCATTTTCAAAGCAAGCATATATGTCACAAAAACCAAAACCACAGCTAAATGCAGCACTAACCTTTGATGATCTACATCAGATGACACTCCTAGGACATTATGTTATACAATACATGCATGTTTTGTTCAATCAAGTTCATATTTATATCAAAAACTAGCTTTTTACATTAGCATGTGATGTTCAGAACTAGCATACCCACCGAAAACTTCTGGTGAATTTACTAAATTACTCATGATAAACGTTGACAAAATACATAACAATTATTTTAAGAATTATAGATACAGAACTCCTTTATGCAATCGCGGTGTCAGATTTTAAAATAGCTTTTTGGCGAAAGCACATTTTGCAATATTCTGGGTACATAGCTCGGCCATCACGGCTAGCTATTTTGACACCCACCAAGTTTGGGGCTCACTAAACTCAGAATTACTATTAGAAAAATTGGATTATCTTTGCTGTTCTTCGTCAGAATGCACTCCCAGGACTTCTACTTCAACAACAAATGTTGTTTTGGTTCCAAATAATCCATAGTTATATTCAAATATCTCCGTTTTGTTTGTGCGTTGAGGTCACTATCCGAAGGGTGACGCGCAAGCGCATTTCGTGACAAAACAATTGAAAATATTCCATTACCGTACTTAGAAGCATGTCAAACGCTGTTTAAAATCAATTGTTATGCTATTTTACTTGTAAAATAGCGATAATATGCCAACCGGGCAACGTTGTATTCATTCAAAGGCTGAAAGAAAAAAATGGAGTAGTCTCGTGAACGCGCATCTCAGTCTCACTGTCCCCAGGCTGACCACTTACAAATTCTGCTGCAGTTCTTTGCCCAGAGACAGCAGACACCCCATTCCACTTTCTGGCGGCTTTAGAGAGCCAATGGAAGCCTTAGAAAATGTCACGTTACAGCACATATGCTGTATTTTCAATAGAGATGCAACAGAAGGACAACAAATTGTCAGACAGGGCACTTCCTGTATGGAATCTTCTCAGGTTTTGGCCTGCCATATGAGTTCTGTTATACTCACAGACACCATTCAAACAGTTTTAGAAACTTTAGAGTGTTTTCTATCCAAATCTACTAATTATATGCATATTCTCGTTTCTGGGCAAGAGTAGTAACCAGTTTAAATCGGGTACGTTTTTTTATCTGGCCGTGCAAATACTGCCCCCTAGCCCCAACAGGTTAAGTGTTAATATATTTGTGTTTACATCACTAAGCCTTTTATGTATGTTATGAATGACCAAAGGTGTCTGACTTTATAGTAAGTACAGCGTCATATAACAAAAGGCATTTATGTATCCGTTATAATTCAGTGGTTCCCAACCAGGGGTACTAGGACACTTGGCCTATCCACAGGGGGTACTTGAAAAAACTAATGAGGGCTACTGGTAAAATGCACATGAGGGGATACTTTATGGGTACCCCGGGCAGAGCAAAATTCAGGTGGTGGTATGATAACCAAAAAAGGTTAGGAACCACTGTTCTAAATTACCAAAGGTGTCTGACTTTAAATTAAGTACAGCGTCATGCGATATACTGTAGTCTTTATGGATGTGTTATGAATGAAGTATTACAGGATACTGCATAAAGTGTCAATAAATAGGTTATTAACATCCTGCTGATTTATGAAGGTTCTCTCGTGATCCACAGCTTACTGTAGGGTGTAAGAGTTATTCGGCGTTGTCACGGTTGTCGCAAGGATGAGCGGACCAAAGTGCAGTGTGTGTGTCGTTCCACATTTTATTTATACTGTGAAACTATGCAATACATAAATAAACTGAATGACAAAAAAACAACAAACCGTGACGCAGAGGTGAAACATACACTACTCAAAATTAATCTCCCACAAACCCAGGTGGGACAAACACCAACTTAAATATGACCTCCAATTAGAGACAACAATGACCAGCTGTCTCTAATTGGAGATCATCCCAAACACAGCCCAACAGAAATACAAAATGAGAACAACCCAACATAGAAATACAAAACTAGAACATAACAACATAGAAAAACTAAACTAGAAAACCCCCCTGTCACACCCTGACCTACACCACCATAGAAAATAACAACTTACTATGGTCAGGACGTGACAGGCGTACATATCACTGACAAACTGAAATAGTTCACACACACAGACAGTGTGGTGAAGGAGGCGCAAGTCTTTTTTTTTCTGTCGCTGTACATTTCAAAAGCACTGAACAAATGGTTATATTGACTACGTCCGTCCTAGCTCGCTCATTAATGTCTTAATCGAAATTACGGATGGCCTCTTCTCTGCTCGTTGTCCCCTTATGCAATAATTTGTAAATCTCAATTGTCAGTAGAAACCACATTTGTTTAAGCAAGTCAGCCATATCAGCTGTCATTCAGTAAATGAGGCTGAATGAACTGTTTCGCTGCCAGACAAGCCTCCGCTGATAGCCAGGTGTAGCCATGGTAAGGTGTTTGGACTCTGCTGTTGGGACAGCTTTATGGGCACCATTTGTCACCATTAAAGTGCAATTAATGTATTGTTTAATGTTCTGTTGTGTAGTGGCTTTGCTGGCAAGATGTACATGCTAAAATTGCCACTGGTTAGGAAAGGGGAGGTAGTGAATACATTTTTAAAGAATCTGTATTCAAAAGAAAGAAAGTATTTGAGTAACTAGTGTTTTCTTGTAATTTTATGTTAAAGGAAACTGTAAGGGAGGAGACAACCTCGGAGGTAGAGACTCTGCCTATGGAGATAGGCCTCCCTGTTGACTCACCTCATGCTTCAGTGACACTAGAGGTTTGGAATGTTAAATGACCTTGACCACTTTTATGATCAAATTATAAAGTATAATATTAGTTAAAGGATTCTTCCTGTAATTTAACAATCTGAATGGCTTTGTTTATTCCTGTCCCTGTATTGATTTCAGTCTCTAGAGGAAATGCTGGAGATACGACGTCTTCAATAAGAGCCCTACCATCTCTCTCTGGCTGCAGACCGGGAGAAAGTACGTATATGTTATAACTTAGTAAAACTTAGTGAGTTATAGATTTATAAAGATTTGTACATTTCCGACACTGTTCTTGGAATGTCTTAATGTACATATTTTCTGCCCAATTGTCAGACTAATGGAGACAAGTTCGCAGATATATTTGGCAGCTAAATTCATTGTTTTTCAAGATATGTATTTTTATGATACAGAATTTGTAGAATGCATACATTTGATCTAGTAGCACTAAAGTACAGTAGCAATTGAGTGTTTGAAAGTTTGTAAGTTATGTCTGTGTATAATAGTATGTATGGGGATGGCATCTATTTTTTTTACTGCACATCAACATTTAAGGATTTATCTACTTACCGTCTATAAATTGTTGGACTATCCGTATTGTCTGTTAATGTTCACGTAATGATCATTAATCTGAAATTAAATTAATTATACAGTCCATATTGTTGTTTGTCTTGGTGTGTTTTAATGGTTTACCGTAAATTCCGGACTATAAGCCGCAACTTTTTTCCCAGGCTTTGAACCTCGCGGCTTAAACAATGACGCGGCTAATATATGGATTTTACCCGCTTTCAATTATAATTTTTTTTAATAACACATTCTGTGACATGCTCAGTTTTTTGGCAGCATGAAGCTTTCATTAGACCAATGAAATTGCCGAACGGGTTACGGTCAAACAACTTTTTTGTTTACTGTTTAGATTAAATCGAGCGCTCTCAAACTTCCCATCCTTCTGATTACGGTAGTCATTTTGTCACCCTCATCATGGCAAAGACACGGAGAAATGCATATGATGCAGCTTTCAAGTTGAAGGCGATTGATCTGGCTGTTGGAAAAGGAAATAGAGCTGCTGCACGGGAGCTTGGTCTTAATGAGTCGATGATAAGACGTTGGAAACAGCAGCGTGAGGAATTGACTCAGTGCAAAAAGACAACTAAAGCTTACTGCTATTTTTTTTATTTTTTGTTACAAGCCGTGTTTCGTTAAAGCCTATTTATTTTTGTTACAAGCCGTGGTTCGTTAAAGCCTATTTATTTTTGTTACAAGCCGTGTTTCGTTAAAGCCTATTTATTTTTGTTACAAGCCGTGTTTCATTAAAGCCTATTTATTTTTGTTACAAGCCGTGTTTCGTTAAAGCCTGTGTAAAGTTAATTTGTTTCAATGTTCCGGTAGGCACCTGCGGCTTATAGACATGTGCGGCTTATTTATGTTCAAAATAAAAAATAAAAAATTTAATTCAGTGGGTGCGGCTTATATTCAGGTGCGCTTAATAGTCCGGAAATTACGGTAGTTGTTTTTCAGAAACACTTTACTGACACTTCACTAATAACCAATATCCTTTGCTGATATTGACTGACGTTGACTGAAGTACTGCTGCCATATTGCAGTCAACTCATCCGAATGTGATTATTTGATGTCCTACATTTAAGAACAAATTAACTTGAACAATTATAATTTAATTAGAACTACATGCAATGATAAGGATTCCCATCCATTGGATTAAGTGACAACTCCACTTCTGGGAACTGCACCTTTGGATCAAATTCCAAATGCATTGATCTGAGCACTAGATCCACTAGTCCAAGGCTCTCTAACCCTGTTCCTGGAGAGCTACCCTCCTGTAGGTTTTAACTCCAACCCTGTTCCTGGAGAGCTACTGTCCTGTAGGTTTTAACTCCAACCTTGTTCCTGGAGCTACTCTCCAGGAACAGGGTTGGAGTTAAAACCTACAGGACAGTAGATCTCCAGGAACAGGGTGGAGTGTAAACCTACAGGACAGTAGATCTCCAGGAAACGGGTTGGAGTTAAAACCTACAGGACAGTATCTCTCCAGGAACAGGGTTGGAGTGTAAACCTACAGGACAGTAGATCTCCAGGAACAGGGTTGGAGTTAAAACCTACAGGAGGGTAGCTCTCCAGGAACAGGGTTGGAGTTAAAACCTACAGGACAGTAGCTCTCCAGGAATAGGGTTGGAGTTAAAACCTACAGAACAGTAGCTCTCCAGGAACAGGGTTGGAGAGCCCTGCACTAGTCCAGCTTCAGCCGCATCATTCGAGCTGTCACAATGTGTCAACAATGTCATGTTGCTAACTAGTAGGCTGCTGTTAATCACAAATATACTGCTCAAAAAAATAAAGGGAACACTTAAACAACACAATGTAACTCCAAGTCAATCACACTTCTGTGAAATCAAACTGTCCACTTAGGAAACAACACTGATTGACAATAAATGTCACATGCTGTTGTGCAAATGGACTAGACAACAGGTGGAAATTATAGGCAATAAGCAAGACACCCCCAATAAAGGAGTGGTTCTGCAGGTGGAGACCACAGACCACTTCTCAGTTCCTATGCTTCCTGGCTGATGTTTTGGTCACTTTTGAATGCTGGCGATGCTTTCACTCTAGTGGTAGCATGAGACAGAGTGTACAACCCACACAAGTGGCTCAGGTAGTGCAGCTCATCCAGGATGGCACATCAATGCGAGCTGTGGCAAGAAGGTTTGCTGTGTCTGTCAGCGTAGTGTCCAGAGCATGGAGGCGCTACCAGGAGACAGGCCAGTACATCAGGAGACGTGGAGGAGGCCGTAGGAGGGCAACAACCCAGCAGCAGGACCGCTACCTCCGCCTTTGTGCAAGGAGGAGCAGGAGGAGCACTGCCAGAGCCCTGCAAAATGACCTCCAGCAGGCCACAAATGTGCATGTGTCTGCTCAAATGGTCAGAAACAGACTCCATGAGGGTGGTATGAGGGCCCGACGTCCCCAGGTGGGTTGTTGTGCTTACAGCCCAACACCATGCAGGACGTTTGGCATTTGCCAGAGAACACCAAGATTGGCAAATTCGCCACTGGCGCCCTGTGCTCTTCACAGATGAAAGCAGGTTCACACTGAGCACGTGACAGACGTGACAGAGTCTGGAGACGCCGTGGAGAACGTTCTGCTGCCTGCAACCTCCTCCAGCATGACCGGTTTGGCAGTGGGTCAGTCATGGTGTGGGGTGGCATTTCTTTGGGGGGCCGCACAGCCCTCCATGTGCTCGCCAGAGGTAGCCTGACTGCCATTAGGTACCGAGATGAGATCCTCAGACCCCTTGTGAGACCATATGCTGATGCGGTTGGCCCTGGGTTCCTCCTAATGCAAGACAATGCTAGACCTCATGTGGCTGGAGTGTGTCAGCAGTTCCTGCAAGAGGAAAGCATTGATGCTATGGACTGGCCCGCCCGTTCCCCAGACCGGAATCCAATTGAGCACATCTGGGACATCATGTCTCGCTCCATCCACCAACGCCACGTTGCACCACAGACTGTCCAGGAGTTGGCAGATGCTTTAGTCCAGGTCTGGGAGGAGATCCCTCAGGAGACCATCCGCCACCTCATCAGGAGCATGCCCAGGCGTTGTAGGGAGGTCATACAGGCACGTGGAGGCCACACACACTACTAAGCCTCATTTTGACTTGTTTTAAGGACATTACATCAAAGTTGGATCAGCCTGTAGTGTGGTTTTCCACTTTAATTTTGAGTGTGACTCCGAATCCAGACCTCCATGGGTTGATAAATTGGATTTCCATTGATTATTTTTGTGTGATTTTGTTGTCAGCACATTCAACTATGTAAAGAAAAAACTATTTAATGAGATTATTTCTTTCATTCAGATCTAGGATGTGTTGTTTAAGTGTTCCCTTTATTTTTTTGAGCAGTGTATATAAAATGAAAAATGTAACAGGAGCCGAACCACCGCTCCAGTAGAAAACGGATGAGCAGACCTGAGGGCGTTCCTAAATTATTTTAACAATTTATAAAAGGTAAAGTTCTCTTTTACTGTCCATTCAGAATGTTCTGTTGTCCTCCCACGGCAGGAACGCTCTGAAGGCTCCAATCCAGTGCTTGCAGTAGGCCTCTCCTGGGTCATATTGTACTGCGTGGAAGACAAATATTCTGTCAGCAGATGGCGCTGTATAGCACAACAGTGCCATAGAGACAAATACAATAGATCTCAACCATAGGCCGTATATTTTAAAAGTACCTGACTCTCCAAATATGATTAAAAAAAACATAGTAATGGCATGGAGAAGTACTTAACTTTTGTTAAGGCCACCTCTGTCTAAACTCTGGTCCCCGTTCGTTTAGAGTTGAACATGTCTGTCGTACTTTTCTAGAGAACAAATCATATGTGTGTGTGAAATAGGGGGTAGGGTGGTTTCCAAAAGCAGGAATACAATAATGGCAAAGCAGGAATACAGTAATGGCAAAGCAGGAATACAGTAATGGCAAGGCAGGAATACAGTAATGGAAAAGCAGGAATACAGTAATGGCAAAGCAGGAATACAGTAATGGCAAAGCAGGAATACAGTAATGGCAAAGCAGGAATACAGTAATGAATAATAGTAGATAAATCCACAACCCAAAAGGGAAAACAACAAGCGAGATCAGGTCATTCAAAATCAAAGGTCAAGGTTCTCTCCATTTCAGCTACAGCACGAGTGGTCTAGTTGCCTCAACGGCGTCGAGACCCCTGCTGCACTGCCAACTCCAGTAGTACTTAAGCACATAGATATATCTCTGAACCCACCGAGGGGCCATACACCTTGAGACTCTTTGTTAAGGGTTGAAGATGAATGTAGTACTTTTATAGAGACCAAATCATACAGTGTGTGAAAGAGGGGGTGCGTTGCCTCGGGAAACAGATTCTGTGGAAGGAGGAGGGCGTTTACAAAGCTCTGGTTGAAGAAGAGTTTGTTGATGGTGGTGTCCTAATTGGTGGTGTTATTATTGGTGGTGTCCTAATTGGTGGTGTCCTGATTGGTGGTGTCCTAATTGGTGTTATAAAAATGAACTGATTCAAGGACTGAAAAAATATGAGTTGTTAACATTTATATATAAAAGTATTATAAAAATTAACTGATTCAAAATAAAAATGTACATAAGTATTCAGACCCTTTACTCTACTTTGTTGAAGCACCTTTGGCAGCGATTACAGCCTTGAGTCTTCTTGAGTATAACGCTACAAGCTTGGCATACCTGTATTTGGGGAGTTTCTCCCGTTCTTCTCTTCAGATCTTCTCAAGCTCTGTCATGTTGGATGTGGAGTGTCGCTGCACAGCTATTTTCAGGTCTCTCCAGAGATGTTCGATCTGGTTCAAGTCTGGGCTCTGGCTGGGCCACACAAAGACATTCAGAGACTTGTTTCGAAGCCACTCCTGCATTGTCTTGGCTGTGTGCTTAGGGTCGTTGTCCTGTTGGAAGGTGAACCTTGACCCCAGTCTAAGGTCCTGAGCAGGTTTTCATCAAGGATCTCCCTGTACTTTGCTCCATTTATCTTTCCCTCGATCCTGACTAGTCTCCCAGTCCCTGCCTCTGAAAAACATCCCCACAGCATGATGCTGCCACCACCATGCTTCACCGTAGGGATGGTGCCAGGTTTCCTCCAGATGTGACACTTGGCATTCAGACAAAAGAGTTCAATATTGATTTCCTCAGATCATAGAATCTTGTTTGTCATGGTCTGAGTCCTTTAGGTGCCTTTTGGTAAACTTCAAGTGGGCCATCATGTGCCTTTTACTGAGGATTGGCTTCCGTCTGGCCACTCTACCATAAAGGCCTGATTGGTGGAGTGCTGCAGGGATGGTTGTCCTTCTTGAAGGTTCTCCCATTTCCAAAGAGGAACTCTGGAGCTCTGTCAGAGTGACAATCGGGTTCTTGGTCACCTCCCTGACCAAGGCCCTTCTCCCTGATTTCTCAGTTTGGCCGGACGGCCAGCTCGAGGAAGAGTTTTGGTGGGTCCAAAACTTCTTCCATTTAAGAATAATGGAGGCCACTGTGTTCTTGGGGACCTTCAATGCTGCAGAAATGTTTCGATACCCTTCCCCAGATTAGTGCATTGACACAATCCTGGAACTCGGCCCTCTACGGACAGTTCCTTCGACCTCATGGCTTGGTTTTCGCTCTGACATGCACTGTCAACTGTGGGACTTTATATAGACAGGTGTGTGCCTTTCCAAATCGTGTCCAATCAATTGAATTTACCACAGGTGGACTCCAATCAAGTTGTAGAAACAGCTCAAGGATGATCAATGGAAACAGGATGCACCTGAGCTCAATTTCGAGTCTCATTAGTAAAGGGTCTGAATACTTATGTAAATAGGGTATTTCTGTTTTTAAATGTACCAACATTTCTAAAAACCTGTTTTTGCTTTTTCATTATGTGGTATTGTGTGTAGATTGATGAGGTGAAAAAATAGTCATATTTATTACTTTTTTTTATGTTTATTGTTTTCTTTTTTTTTACCCCTTTTTCGTGGTATCCAATTGGTAGTTGCAGTCTTGTCTCATCGCTGCATCTCCCGTATGGACTCGGGAGAGGTGAAGGTCGAGAGCCGTGCATCCTCCGAAACACAACCCAGCCAAGCCGCACTGCTTCTTGACACAATGCCCGCTTAACCCGGAAGCCAGCCGCACCAATGTGTCAGAGGAAACACTGTGCACCTGGCGACCGTGTCAGTGTGCACTGAACTTTTGAACTCCAAGAACAAAATCTCTCCTAGAGGGAAATTGTTCTGGAATGCATATACTGTACAGTACATTCTGAAAGTATTCAGACCCCTTGACTTTTTCCACATTTTGCTATGTTACAGCCTTATTCTAAAATTGATTAAATTATTTTTTCCCCTCATCAATCTACACACAATGACAAAGCGAAAAAACTGGTTTTTCGACATTTTTGTATGCATCTGAACACTTTCAGAATGCACTGTATTACTGAAATTGAATGGAAGAAAGCTTGGTTGCTCCCTCACAAATTCTGTATATCAAATAAAGTAAAATCTTGCACAAAATATACCCAATAACTTGTTGTTTAAATTCATGGACTTAGAGGACATATGCCTTTTCTGTGATAAAGAAGGGGAAACAATTATACACATTTTTAACGAGTGTGACTCTGAATTTATTTTAGAGCAAGTTAAGTAATTACATTTTTTATTTCATTAAGACCCATGTATTTTTTCAATGAAAGATGTAATATGTTTTATTCAAATGAAAACAAAACTACTGAATTAGTCATTCATTTCTTCATTCTCTTTGGTAAATGTTATATACACGAGAAAACAAATATTTGAAATCTGTCCCCAAATACAATATATTTTTTCCTTGTATTCTAAGAACTCTATCATACAATAGTCATTTACAACATTAACAATGTCTACGCTGTATTTCTGATCAATTTCATGTTATTTTAATGGACAATAAAATTGCTTTTCTTTCAAAAACAAGGGTATTTCTAAGTGACCCCAAACTTTTGAACGGTAGTGTATATATTTTTATTTGTTATTTAATGTTTCTTCAAAGAAAATATACGTGTAGTGATGTCCTATGTTTTTTTTTATTGTAATTTGAAATGTAATTTTTTTTAAATTAAATGTACAGTACCAGTCAAAAGTTTGGCCACACCTACTCATTCTTTATTTTTTACTATTTTATATATTGTAGAATAATAGTGAAGACATCAAAACTATGGAATAACACATATGGAATCATGCAGTAACCAAAAACAGTGTTAAACAAATCAAAATATATTTGAGGTTCTTCAAAGTAGCCACCCTTTACCTTGACAGCTTTGCGCACTCTTGGCATTCTCTCAACCAGCTTCACCTGGAACCAAGGATTTGTCCCAAATACAATGCTTTTAGTTTTAGAAATATTTAGGGCTAACTTATTCCTTGCCACTCACTCTGAAACTAACTGTAATTATTTGTTGAGTGTTGCAGTCATTTCAGTCGCTGTAGTAGCTGACTAGTGTATAGTGTTGAGTCATCCGCATACATAGACACTCTGGCTTTACTCAGTCAGTGGCATGTCGTTAGTAAAGATTTTTAAAAAGCAAGGGGACTAAACAGCTACCCTGGGGAATTCCTGATTCTACTTGTATTATGTTTGAGAGGCTTCCATTAAAGAACACCATCTGTGTTCTATTAGACAAGTAACTCTTTATCCACATTAAAGCAGGGGGTGTAAAGCCATGGCACAAGTTTTTCCCGCAGCAGACTATGATCGATAATGTCAAAAGCTGCACTGAAGTCTAACAAGACAGCTGTGAAATTGTTAGATATTACTCGTTAGATATTACTGCACTGTCGGAGCTAGAAACATAAGCATTTTGCTACACCCGCAATAACATCTGCTAAACACGTGAATGTGACCAATACAATGTGATTTGATTTGAACACCTTTTTATTGGTGCTTTGGTCCGAAAATCACAACTCTCCACTTCAGATCCTAATCATTTATAGAGCCAGGAAATCAAAACCACTCCTAGTCACCTTTCCTAATGCCTTAACTATCTTTGTGACCACTAATAGATCTCCAAGAAATACATAATTGTTGATGAGTCGCACTCTTACAAGAAACTGATGTTCTTTTACAACTTTCCCTCTTTTGGCTCCATTTCCCTTTTGTCAGTGTCTTCCATTCATTCTCACCAACTTCACTCATCAATCAGCACTTACACCATCTCCCTCCTCCACCATGCTGCTATTGTTGTCAGCTAGCCAGCATAAACTAGCTTGCTGGGAAATGGGAAAGGCTCATCAGAGATGACTTGACTTGAAACTAATTCATTAGTCTCCACTTGACTCTGAGCTGCTCGGCTAACGTCATCAAAGGTGTGTTCGTATAGCTTCTCCCTATGAAAGGGGACAGTCTAGTGATTTCATCCAAAGATTATGGATATACTGACAAGATACATGTCTCTCCGCCCTAACAATGAGAGTCGTTGTCCACAAAGCAGCACGGAGAAGCTGTCTAGCTCCAGCCTAATCTTTCTTTGGATTGCTGGATACATCTCATTATTGTAATCCTTTTTTGAATACTCAATGAGGGTTGTTGACATCAACCGCCTGTATTAAATGGAGAGAGATGCTATGCTACTAGCCTCATGTCATGAATATTATTATTATTGTTATTTCTCAAAATTGCCAGGATGTCACATGTCCTACTTATATCAGCATGCTCGTAACAACTTAAGCATTACAAAACTTTTATTCGATCAAATAAACCTCACGTAGCAAATAAGCCATTAATTTTTTCGTTGACCAAATTCGATGTTCTCAATGACATCCATACAAAAAACACCTTGCTTGGTGGGCGAAACAACGAAAATACGCCATCTGCTGGAGGGAGACAGATTTTCCACCGAGTTGGGCCTCTCTCTTCCTCTTCCTCTCATCTCGAAGCGATATTCTCAGAATTTATTTAGAGCTCACAACATGAAAAAAAATACTAAATCCCTTTGGGCGTAAAGCTGAAGTTGTAAGGAGTCTGCAGACATTCGAATAGTGTCTCAGAATTGCTCAGAGGAGGTTTGGCAGAAAATGGTCTGCTGTGAGTTATAGTAAATGGGGCCAAATTTGTACTGTCACTAAATATAATCATATTTATTTTACAGGTGAAATATTATAGTAAGTCGTTTATTTTATTGTAACTATATTTAGAAAGCATTAATATTATTATAATATTTGTATTATGTACTTGAGTTTGTGTCCTCAAAAGTGAGTACACCTCAGAAATGAATTCCTATTTTCTTTACCAGGAAGGTGCGTTCAAGACCTTTCTAGAACTATGCAGCATTACTAGTTATGGTTCATGGCCATCTCATGAAAAATTATTACTTTTGGGTATATCTATTTATGCGTAAAACTACATTTTGCCATAAAGTTCCAAATAAGTTGAATAAAGTTGTTTTAGATTACTTTATTTGCCGAGTCCATTTCAAGTAAAGAAATCTAACTCAAAAGTCAACAATCAGCTTTGAAAATATCTCAACATCCCAGGGATACATTTGTAAACAGGTAGAGTCAATTTGTATCAACTGTAACTAGGCAAGTCAGTTAAGAACAAATACTTATTTACAATGATGGCCTAACCCCAGACAATGCTAGGCCAATTGTGCGCCACCCTACGGGACTGCCAATCATAGCCAGATGTGATACAGCCTGGATTTGAACCAGGGACTGTAGTGACAACCCTGCATATTATGGGAAGGTTATTAAAAACAATCAAACTTGAGCACCAAGCTGTGGAAACCTGTGGATATTATGTTTGCACATTACAAATATATTTTATTTAGAAAACTGCTTTTCACTTATGTTAAATACATGTGCTATGAACTTGTTATGAATGGTACTGCAAACACTCATAATTAATAAGGTGACACTGTTATTAATGCCTCGTGTTATACCCTTTGGAGTGAAAAGATGGCAGATTGTACTGAGAAAAACAATTTCAAATAATCCATCCTGTTTGAAACTAGGGACATAAATAAATAATAACAATAATAATAATAAACTGGCATGTTGCAGCAGTGTGTAGAAGGGAGATCCCACAATGTGAGAAATTTGCAGGGGAGAAGGCATCTTGTGTCAACTGGGCATCCGAAGTGCCCTGTGAGGAAGCGACAGGTTGAAATTGCGAGAGTTCAAGAGGGGCAGAACGTTTCCTATGCTGAGGCAGTGAAGAGAGTTTAAGATAACCCAGGGGTGAGTGATTCGCCTGGCAGCCCCCCAGTGAGTAGGCCTGAAGAGAGACATACAGGGAGGACACGTTTTAGTAAGGTTGAATTTGTTGCGTTTATAGCCATACGATCAACTTTACTGCACTGATGGAGCCGAAATCACAGAAGAAAGCTTTGTTAGTTTTAGCAGCAGAAATATTTGGGTGTGAGAGATTTTAGTGCAGAACATCTACAGGGAGTTTTGAGAAAAGGAATTCCAAAGTAGTTGGATGATGGGGTTAGATGTTGGTGCAATTTAAGATTTTCCCCCATTTTTGTGACCAAACGCTTCATCCGCACTCCGACCAACGAAAGGCAGCAGCACGCAGCACCGCGTCTTATCTACCGGAGAAGAAAAAAAAATCACACAAAGAAGACAAACACAGGATTGTGGGAAATCTCGCACCTTGCGAAATGTAGGCTACATGCACAAATTTGAACGGAATATTACATATTTATCGACTTTAATTTCGATCAAAATGTCTAAACTACAGTTGTTCAATGCGTATCTGACTGAACGATTAACAGCAGCGGCTGCGGAGATATCAACGGCAGTAGAGAGAACGATAACGGATTACCAGGAAGAGAACGAACGTCTGCGACGACTACTTGATTTGTTAACCAAACCAAAGTTTCATAGAGCAGGTCTGTATTGAATCAATGGGACAGCTAACTCAATGTGATATCCTAACATTTGAAATAAGGCACACCGCCTAGGTAAGCTAACGTTAGCTAGCTAGACCCAATGATGCATAATAACCCGGGGTTGTTGATGCTGTGGAATTGGACAATGACGGGCTTTGAAGGGTCATGGCTAGAAGGGATCCAGGTTTTGTTGAAGGGTCACGGCTTGAAGGGTTGCAGGTTTTGTTAAATTAACGTCCGATTTTCCTACCAGGTTAGGATAATTGGGTTAAGGTTAGGGCTAGCCAAAATGCAAAAAAGAATTGAACGTTTGACCTTAATTTGTCAAAAGCTGGATCCCTTCTAGCGATCCATGCTGCTGGCTAGAAGGCCGCCGCTGTTCTTATCCCAGAAGGAGCACTTCTCGAATGAATGGAATTCTACAGTATATCAATAAAAATACATGTATTTAAGTATTTATTTGTTGTAGTGGGGACAATAACATTACTACTTACAAAAACTGTTTTAAAGAATAGGTTTTTATATTTTTTTAAATAATAATATTTTAATGTTCAGTTCAATTAAGGCTCAGACACAACAATAGCATTTGCTGGCGGAGTGTACTTCACAGCTCTGAACGTAACTTGCGAACCGAGTGTACACTGATTTTACATGTAGAATCGTGTGAAAATGTCGGCAGTCAGACGTCTACAGCCGGTGGTCCCTAAAACACAGCGCGCTGAACAACCGGCAGACGCCAGAATCACATTGGGTGCGATGTGTAACTGTTCCTAGCCTTCCATCCTAGCCTTTCAAGGCGCCCACCAGAGTTCAATGCTCAAATCAAATTAGATTTGTCACATGCGCCGAATACAACAGGTGTAGTAGACCTTACAGTGAAATGCTTACTGACAATCCCTTAACCAACAATGCAGTTTAAAGAAAAATACCACACAAAAAAGTAAGAAATAAAAATAACCAATAATTAAAGAGCAGCAGTAAAATAACAATAACGAAGCTATACACAGGGGGTACAGGTACAGAGTCAGTGTGCAGAGGCACGGGTTAGTCGAGGTAATTGAAGTAATATGTACATGTAAGTACAGTTTTATTAAAGTGACTGCATAGATAATAACAGAGTAGCAGTGTAAAGGGGGGGGGGGGGGGGGCAATGCAAATAGTATGGGGGTAGCCATTTGATTGGAGTCATGGCGTTGGGGGTAGAAGTTTTTTAGAAGCCTCTTGGACCTAGACTTGGTTCTCCAGTACCGCTTGCCGTGCGGTAGCAGAGGGAACAGTCTATGACTAGGGTGGCTGGAGTCTTTGACAATTTTTAGGGCCTTCCTCTGTCTGGTATAGAGGTCCTGAATGGCAGGAAGCTTGACCCCAGTAATGTACTGGGCCGTACGCACTACCCTCTATAGCGCCTTGCGGTCAGAGGCTGAGCAGTTGCCATACCAGGCAGTGATGCAACCCGTCAGGATGCTCTCGATGGTGCAGCTGTAGAACCTTGGGGCAGCTGGTAACCTAGTTGTTAGAGCATTGGGCCAGTAACCAAAAAAATTGCTAGATCAAATCCCCGAGCTGACAAGGTAAAAATCTGTCGTTCTGCTCCTGAAAAAGGCAGTTAACCCACTGTTCCCCGGTAGGCCGTCATTGTAAATAAGAATTTGTTCTTAACTGACTTGCCTAGTTAAATAAAGGTTAAATTAAAACAAAAAAACAAAAATGTTTTTGAAGATCTGAGGACCCATTCCAAGTATTTTCAGTCTCCGGAGGGGGAATAGGTTTTGTCGTGCCCTCTTCACAATTGTCTTGGTGTGCTTGGATTCTTTGCACCACACGGCCAGGTCTCTGACCTCCTTCCTATAGGCCGTCTCGTCGTTGTCGGTGATCAGGCCTGCCACTGTTGTGTCATCGGCAAACTTAATGATAATGTTTGAGTTGTGCCTGGCAGTGCAGTCATGAGTGAACAGGGAGTACAGGAGGGGACTGAGCACGCACCCCTGAGGGGCCCCGGTGTTGAGGATCAGTGTGGTGGATGTGTTGTTACTTACCCTTACCACCTGGGGGTGACCTGTCAGGAAGTCCAGGATCCAGTTGCAGAGATAGGTATTGAGTCCCAGGGTCCTTAGCTTAGTGATGGGCTTTGAGGGCACTATGGTGTTGAACGCTGAGCTGTAGCCAATGAATAGCATTCTCACATAGGTGTTCCTTTTGTCCAGGTACACTATTTCTGCCACTATTTCGAAGTAATTCCTGCTGTAGAGCGGAAATGCTTGTTTAGGGTCTACCTCCGAAGAATGACGGAGGCCAGTTATACATATTCGCGAATTGGGGGTGGAAAAGAATGTCATGGTGATTTCCACATTGAGTGGAGAAACATGAATAAATAGGGAACTGACAGCTGTCAGTGTAGCTAGCTAGAGTGCTAACCTTATGTAGCTAGAGTGCTAACCTTATGTAGCTAGAGTGCTAACCTTATGTAGCTAGAGTGCTAACCTTATGTAGCTAGAGTGCTAACCTTATGTAGCTAGAGTGCTAACCTTATGTAGCTAGAGTGCTAACCTTATGTAGCTAGAGTGCTAACCTTATGTAGCTAGAGTGCTAACCTTATGTAGCTAGAGTGCTAACCTTATGTAGCTAGAGTGCTAACCTTATGTAGCTAGAGTGCTAACTAGAGTGCTAACCTGATGTAGCTAGAGTGCTAACCTGATGTAGCTAGAGTGCTAACCTGATGTAGCTAGAGTGCTAACCTTCTGTAGCTAGAGTGCTAACCTTCTGTAGCTAGAGTGCTAACCTTCTGTAGCTAGAGTGCTAACCTTCTGTAGCTAGAGTGCTAACCTTCTGTAGCTAGAGTGCTAACCTTCTGTAGCTAGAGTGCTAACCTTCTGTAGCTAGAGTGCTAACCTTCTGTAGCTAGAGTGCTAACCTTCTGTAGCTAGAGTGCTAACCTTCTGTAGCTAGAGTGCTAACCTTCTGTAGCTAGAGTGCTAACCTTCTGTAGCTAGAGTGCTAACCTTCTGTAGCTAGAGTGCTAACCTTCTGTAGCTAGAGTGCTAACCTTCTGTAGCTAGCTAATGTTGTCTTTTTTTTTTTTTTTTTTTTTTTACTACATCATATTCAAAAGATTAGCCAGCTGGTTCTGGAGCTGGATTTGTCATGAGCATTTAGTTTGCCACAGACCAGTACCGGTACTTGTATGTAGTCTTGTTATTGTTATTTTATTGTGTTACTATTTCCTTGTTTATTTTCGGCCTACTTTTCCTACTTTTTAACTTTGCGTTGTTAATAAAAAAGCGCTTGTAAGTAAGCATTTCACGGTAAAGTATACACCTGTTGGGACTCCCGAGTGGCGCAGAGGTCTAAGGCACTGCATCTCAGTGCTAGAGGCGTCGCTACAGACCCTGGTTTGATTTCAGGCTGTATCACATCCGGCCGTGATTGGGAGTCCCATAGGGCGGCACACAATTGGCCCAGCGTCGTCCGGGTTGGGGTTTGGCCGGATTAGGCCGTCATTGTAAATAAGAATTTGTTCTTAACTGACTTGCCTAGTTAAATAAAGGTTAAATAAACCTGTTGTATTCAGCGCATGTGACAGATAAAATTTGATTTGATTTGAAATCAGTATCTTTGACTTCGCCATCTATTGTTATCTCCATAGTTTTAGCATCTTCCATAAGAGACATGCGTTTTTCTACATTGTAATTGAGGCGACAGTTGGAGCAGGGTTGCAAAAATGCATTCATATCACGCAATTATAGTATTTTTAAAACGGTTATATATATATATGTGTGTGTGTGTGTGTGTGTGTGTGTGTGTGTGTATATATATATATATCACAAACACTGAGTATACAAAAAATTAAGAACACCTGCTCTTTCCATGACATAGACTGACCATGGTAGAAGCTATGATTAGGGTTGCACATTTTGGGGAATATTCAGAGGTGGAAAATTTCCATGGGAATTAACGGAAATATATGAAAATGAATACCATTTAAATGTACCGTAAATTCCGGACTATAAGTCGCAACTTTTTTCCCAGGCTTTGAACCTCGCGGCTTAAACAATGACGCGGCTAATATATGGATTTTACCCGCTTTCAATAAAAAAAAATAAAAACACATTCTGTGACGTGCTCAGTTTTTGGGGCGGCATGAAGCTTTCATTAGACCAATGAAATTGCCGAACGGGTTAAGGTCAAACAACTTTTTTGTTTACTGTTTAGATTAAATCGAGCGCTCTCAAACGTCCCATCATTCTGATTACGGTAGACATTTTGTCACCCTCATCATGGCAAAGACACGGAGTAATGCATAGGATGCAGCTTTGAAGTTGAAGGCGATTGATCTGGCTGTTGGAAAAGGAAATAGAGCTGCTGCACGGCAGCTTGGTCTTAATGAGTCGATGATAAGACGTTGGAAACAGCAGCGTGAGGAATTGACTCAGTGCAAAAAGACAACTAAAGCTTACTGCTATTTTTTTATTTTTTGTCACAAGCCGTGTTTCGTTAAAGCCTATTTATTTTTGTTACAAGCTGTGTTTCGTTAAAGCCTGTGTAAAGTTCATTTGTTTCAATGTACCGGTAGGCACCTGCGGCTTATAGACAGGTGCGGCTTATTTATGTTCAAAATAATATATATTTTTTTAATTCAGGCTTATATTCAGGTGCGCTTAATAGTCCAGAAATTACGGTAGATGTTTTTTGCATTGGATATATTTACCATATCATATGGGGGACATAAACCTTTTACCTTATCATAAGTAGACATAATTTCAAATGATTAAATCCTTCCAATAGAAATTTTAAAAAACAATTTAATGACTAATTGAACTTTAATTAAATGAGTTTACTCTTCACATGGGATGATTTCACTGAACAACAAAAGAAAGGGAATATTGAATGATGCCCAATGATCCGTCGCATCTTCCAAAAAAAACGTTTTCAACATACATCTGTAAAATGATAGTCTAGAAACTAAAGCTTTGGTTGTCTTCCTCTCAGGCTTCCATGTCTTCTCCCTGGACCTCCTCAATGTCCACCTCTTGAACATCAGACTCTGAGGCCTCATCTTCACTGTCACTTTCCAACCTTGTTGAGGATGGCTTGTTGTCAGGCTCAAAAAGCCTCAAATATTGTTCAGCCTGTTGCATGCTTTGGTGTGTGTGTTCCCAAACAAGGACCAGTTGCTCTCTGAGGCGGCTGATGTTGGTGGGATTTGGAGGATGATGGAGACAACAGGGGAAAGAGCCTCAGATCCACAAAGTCCCTTCCAGCAGGTGGCTGATGAGATATGTTGGCACGACTGCCATATATTGCATCTCCATCCAGACAGGATGCTCTTGCCAGCATAATTGGGGTCCAACATCCACGCTGTGGCGTGTATGGGCTTCAGGCAGAAGTCTTTACGATTTTTGATGTATTTCAGAACTGCAGTTTCCTCTGCTTGGAGCAGCAGTGAAGTGGGCAGGGCAGTACGTATTTCTTCTCTTACATCTGCAAGCAGAGTCTGAACATCAGACAGGATGGCATTGTCTCCCTCAATCCGTGCAATGGTTACTGCTATAGGTTTCAGGAGTTTCAGGCTGCTTACCACTCTCTCCCAAAATACATAATCCAGGAGGATCCTCTTGCTGGGGCTGTCCATATCGGCAGACTGTGATATGGCCATTTCTTGGAGAGACTCCTTCTCCTCCAGGAGACTGTCAAACGTGATGACAACACCACCCCAACGGGTGTTGCTGGGCAGCTTCAATGTGGTGCTCTTATTCTTCTCACTTTGCTTGGTGAGGTAGATTGCTGCTATAACTTGATGACCCTTCACATACCTAACCAATTCCTTGGCTCTCTTGTAGAGGGACTTTTGTCAGAGATTGCTTGTTGTGAGCGCTGAGGGAACTTTATGCACTTTGCCAGATGATTCTGCATCTTTGTTGCATTCTTCACATATGATTTGGCACAGTATTTGCACAGCTTTTCCTTCTACATTAGCTGCAGTAAAATGTCTCCTCACCTCAGATAGTGCCCTTGGCATTTTCCTGTAAAGATTAGGGGGAAAAAAATACAATTCCATGTACAGATAAATAGTTAAGAAGTTAGATTAAACAACTCCTTTTGTAAGAAATGTTTTAAAATGAAACATGTATGGAAACAGGTTAATTAACACTCAGTTAGCAGGCTCAAGCAAGCTAAAACCCACATGGTAGCAAAAACTAATTAGCAGAAATTGTTAACAAGTTAGAAATGATTTAAACACACTGCTGTAGGCTACTATTTACTAGTTAACAAAAAGTCATATAAAATATATTCACCCCACCCAGTATTGTAATCAAAACTTACCAGAAAGCATGTAGTCCTTGGCTCAGGCAGTGTAGTACTGTGGGCTCAATAGCATCTCATTAGTGTGCAAGATCTTGAGAATCCGCTGCACATGTGATGGAAGAATGCATTGTGCATGCGGAGGGTTGCAATTCCTTTGAATTGGGGATAGTTTAACCAAAATATGCCACAAGACCTAGAATTGCTTTATGTGTATCCCACAAGAAAGGTTCACTGTTATAAGCAAATTTTTTTGATGAATTTAAGCAAAATTCCCCAAATTCCCGGGCTTAACTTCCCATGGAAAAATTCTGGAAATTTACCGGAAAGTTTCCGAAGCTTTGCAACCTTAGCAATGGTCTCTTATTGATGTCACCTGTTAAATTCACTTCAATCAGTGTATATGAAGTGGAGGAGACAGGTTAAAGAAGGATTTTTAAGCCTTGAGTCAATTGAGACTGGATTGCCTATGTGTGCCATTCAGAGGGTGAATAGGCAAGACAAAAAATGTAAGTGCCTTTTGAACGGGCTATGGTGTCGGTGTCAGGTGCACTGGTTTGCGTGTGTCAAGAACTGCAACACTGCTGAGTTTTTCAAACAGTTCCCCGTGTGTATCGAATGGTCCACCCCCCCCCCCCCCCCCCAAAGGACATCCAGCCAACTTGGCACTACTGTGGGAAGCATTGGCGTCAACATGTTGCCAGCATCCCTGTAGAACGCTTTCGACACCTTGTAGAGTCCATGCCCATGTTAATGAACAATGCTATGCTGACGGGTGGTAACATTCAAATAAAACCCAGTCCTGAACAGAAACGTTGACTGAAAAGTATTAGCGCGTCATATGATAAGGGAAACACCACATTGACACAAGAAAACAACAACACAAAGTCCCCACTTCAAACCAAGCTATATCATACTTTGACTAAAACAATGACTTATTGACGTCAATCTTTGTGCAACGTCATGGGTAAGCTCTGGGGATCGTCTTTCAGTGGGGGGGGGGGGGGGAAAGTGCATTTCTGTTCTTGTGGTACTTTAATATAATTGTAATGTATGCATTAAGGTGTCTAGTAGAATACATCTGTCAAAAAAAGAAAGTAGACATTAATAAATGCATTTTAATAGCTTCCAAAATCTTTTTTTACAATGAAGGAGTACCTAAGAAATGAGGAAAATGTATGCATTCACTACTGCTAAATGAAATGACTGCGTGGTGGCTGTCAGGTTAATACATAGCATTGGCTACACAACTAGCTAGCTTACAGTTAGCTGCAGACTGTAGTGATGGCAGTAGGACATTTCTTCTGCAGGGCATAAGGGAGCTGGATGATACACTTTTATTATATTTTAAAATATGAAATTATACAGCAATATTTCCCGTCTGTTTTCTTTTCAGATCCCCAGCAACTCACTCTCCTTGTATCTGAAGAGGAGGAACACTGTGAGCAGGAGTGGAGCCCAAGTCTGGAGCAGGAGGACCCAGAGCCCCTACACATTAAAGAGGAACAGGAGGAATTCAGGACCAGTCAGGAGGAAGAGCAGCTTCAAGGGCTGGAGGCTGACACCAAAGACTCCACATTCACTCCTGCCTGTATGAAAAGTGACTGCAATGATCAGGGCCCACCTCAGCTCTCACATCATTACCAAACTCAAACTGTGGAGAACAAGGAGAAGCACTCTATACCCACCAACACAATTGAAGAGATCAAAACAGAACCTAATGGACAGGACTATGGAGTACCAGAACCTACTGGTGACTCTCATCCCCTCTCTGCAGTAAATCCTGGTTGTTCTGCAGCTCAGAGTGAAGCCAATGACAATGGGATGGAAAGTGAAGAACAACTGCCAGGATCTACACTACTCGAATCAACTAGAACGTGGGTAAAACAAGGACAAAGCTCCCATACCAGTACTGATGACAAGACAGCCACACAGTTGCCCCAATTTAAATCCCTCAATCAAAGACATTCTGTTCCTTTTTCTTGCAAGGTGTGTGGAGAGACTTTTGTTTTCATGGGGCATTTCGTCCATCATGTGCGAGAAACACACACAAAGAACCAAGACTACATGTGTGGTGTGTGTGGAGAAGACTTTGAGTCCACAGAATGTATGATCGATCACCTACAAACTCACACTACAGAAATATATTATTGTGACGTTTGTAGCAAACGCTTCACCTTTGAGTCTCATCTGAAACAACATATGTTGGTTCACACTGGGGAGAAACGATATCAATGCAAAGAATGTGGCAAATGCTTCATTCATAGTGGACAGCTGAATACACATATGAAGATTCACACACGGGAGAAATTGTATCAGTGCAAAGAATGTGAAAAATGTTTCCCCAGTAAGCATAACCTGGACAGACATATGGTGATTCACATATATTCTAATCTGAAAATGCATAAGACTCACACAGGAGAGAAACGATATCAATGCAAAGAATGTGGGAAATGCTTCCTTCATAAGGGACACCTGAATACCCATATAAGAATTCACACAGGAGAGAAACCATACCAATGCAACGAATGTGAGAAATGTTTTGGCCGGAAGGAAAACCTAACCGCACATATGAGGGTTCACACAGGGGAGAAACCATACAAGTGCCCAGTATGTGGAAAATGCTATAGCACTGCACAAGTTCTAAAATTGCATCAACTTCAAAGTCACTATCTAGGTTTCCATCCAATTGGTGATGGATTTTCATGTGAATAATCCATATAGAATGAATATGGCCATTTCATCACCAGAGGTGTGTTTCCATCCAACTGAATTGTTAGCAGATAAAATGCTGTGTGTGATGTAGATAACTTAAGAGCAAAAGTGCTTTTATGTTTTCATATACCAAATAAATGTTTCCATTGCATTTTTCAACTCTACGAATGTTTTTGTCACAAACTGTTGAGATAAATGGTATTACTTGCCCAATCTGGTTTTGGCACATGCTCTATAAACAACAGTCTGCTGATTTTTAAAGTGGACGAGGTAGGTTATATGATGAGATATTGATTGTTATAATTGGCAGCCATCAAGTCACCAGCATCATTGGACATTTGCAATAGGCTACAACATCATTGACTCGGAAGTTTAATGCGTCATGGTGGTTTTTCCACCGCAATTGTTGCGTGATCAACTTAATCGACCCCTCCCCCCCCCAAAAAAAAATAATAATAATATCCCACCTTGTCTAGTGTATTAAGTGTAGTTGACATTAGGAAGTTTTACAGACAAATTAGTGGTTTTCAAAAGGCCTGTCGTGACTTTTTTATTTTTTTATGCATCAGGTCATTGTCCTGTAGATCACTTCATTATTCCTTTTTGTTTAAAAAGCTCTACTGTGCGAATTTCTGACTTAGCCAACTTTTCTGTTAAAACATGAGAAATCAAACCTGTTCACAAGGTTGGTTAACTCTTGAGGTTCCTCGGGTCTCCACCGAACTAGGTGAATCCGCTTTTAGTTTTAAAGCACCTCGTTGCTGGAACCAACTACAAAATATATTACAATTAATTGGATGTTCTGGTGCCACTTGGGCAATTCAAAATATTGATTAGTGACTGTCTTATTGAGGAATGTCATGTTTCTTTTTTCTTGAATATTTGTGTTGTGCTGTATTTTACTGGTTTTATATTGTATTTGATTTGTATTATAAATTGTATATGCAGGGCTCCTTTGGAAAGAGACCCTGGTCTCAATGGTGACTCCCTGCTTAAATAAAGGTAAATAAGATTCATCAGCATGAAATGGTTGGATGAAACCTGGTTACTGTGAGGAATGTTCACATTGGTATGTAGTAGGACTACACATACTAGTGCCTTTTTGAGTAGTGCTTTAATCCCAAATGGTGACAAGCGAAAACCATCACACTTTCCCGGGCCTTGTGGTTAGAAGTATTTTTCTTTGGTGGTGCTAAGCACATACAATCTAAAATCAAAAAATGAAATAGTCTGAATGTGGGGGGGGTGGGGGGGGGTACTTTGTTTATTAATTTGTGTTAGTTTATAGCAAAAAGTGACCTGCCCAAATGTTACGTCATGGTCCCTTCTTTAGCTTGGAGGCTGCTGAGGCGAGGCGGCTCATAATAATGTCTGGAACGGAGCTGATGGAATGGCATCAAACATAAATGTATTTGATAGCGTTCCACTGATTCCGCTTCAACCATTACCATGAGCCCATCCTCCCCAATTAAGGTGCCACCAACCTCCTGTGTTGGAGTGTTTTTCAATCAGAAGGAATGAATGGCCTTTTCCAAATGAACACATCAGAAATGTGTTGATTCCTGTATATTTCGTTTTTCCATGACGACCTACTCAGGATTTACTCCAAAGTAGATATTTTAAGGAGATCCAAATAAAATAAAATCCATTAAACTTGTCATTACTTAAATGTCCCTCTGTTTTCCATAAACCTTTAAGATCCAGTATAACAGAATCACAGAAGTTCATATTCCAAAATGTAGTTTGTTGAAGTGTTGTCTTTCTCTAGGGTTGCAAACTTCCTGGTTATTTAACAAAGTTCCACGATTTTTTTTTAGAAACTATGTTAATTAACGCGTACATTTGGAAATATCGAACGTTTGGGAAATGTATCATTTAATTATTACTTTTTAAAAAGTATATTTTTTTCAGATTATTTATATCTGTGTCTGGTGTTGCCCATGAGCTCCAGTGGACAGACCACATGGTTCCTGAGAAAATAGCCTATTATAAAAACATCTAATCAACAAAGTAATTTCACTGGGTTCAAATCGGGGACACGCTGGATTGAAATCGGACTCGGAGGGATATCATGCGCATCAATTGGTGCTTTTATGTTGAAGGCAAAAATTACAAACCGGTGTGACACGTGTGGAAACCGGAAGAGGTGACAGAGGATTGTGGGAAATGTAGTAAATCTTTAGCGCAAGCAGCCTGTTGTAAGGATTGTAGCCGCGCTAGGTGTATATCAGCAGGGTTTTACATTTTTCGCGGTACAATATTACCGCCAACATTGTCAAAGCCTGATAATGACCTCAGCTTCATGGCACATCTGGTTTATTGCTGCCGTCAGTTTTCTTATTGCCTGCCCAAGACCCTCTCATTCCTGGGATTCAGACATTGAGCTCTACGATCTGGTGGAGGAAATTCAACAAAACTTTTACGAATTTCTGTCTGTTGAGCAGGTAAGTCATAACTAGTTGTTTTTGTAACCTGTAAATGTTTACTAACTAGCTTTTTCTTAAAGTCCTAAATAGAGATCTGTACCGATGATGAGGCCTGTTGTAGTTTTTTTTAACTAGCTAGCGAACTAGCTACGTGTACCTAGACTACCGGGAGACGAGCAAACCATGACGTGTCAGGTCGCTTCCCCTTATTTTGTATTATAACCCCTGATGGAAGTTAAGGTAGGTAGTTAAATATCGTTAACTAGTTGTTCATCTTGCAAGGAACACTTGCTGGGACACTGTTGCTTCACCAGCCAAAGTTTACTGGTCTGGGGGCAGGCTTTTGCTCCAGCCCTGCTCTAACACATACGATTTTTACTCATCTGATTCAGCTACGCATCAGTACCTTGATCAGCTGAATGAGGTGTGTTGAAATAGGGCTGGAACAAAAGCCTGCATGCCCGTCAGCTCTCCAGAAGGAGGGTTGGCCATCATATGAACAAACTTAGTACAGGATAGTGTTGAATACAGTGCCGTCCTGCAATGGAGTCATCCGAGTGCCATGTCTTGTAGGATGTCGTTAGCCCTGGAGGTGATTACTGTCCTCTGGATAGGATGGAGAAGCGTAGGCCCCTGGTAACCTTGGGGTGGTTACTGTCCTCTGGTAACCTTGGGGTGGTTACTGTCCTCTGGATAGGATGGAGAAGCGTAGGCCCCTGGTAACCTTGGGGTGGTTACTGTCCTCTGGATAGGATGGGGAAGCTTAGGCCCCTGGTACTGTGGGACATGTCAGGTAGAAGGAGAGCGTACAGACTGATTTAGTGCCATAGACTAGTTATTATGTTTGTGATAAACCATGTGTGATATATCACCACACACAATACACTCTGAAATGTGTCATGTACATGTCGTTTTCCTGCTCATCTCTCTCTCTCTCTCTCTCTCTCTCTCTTTCGCTCTCTCGAGTGCAGGATGCCTCGTCGACGGACATCAGAAAGGCCTATCGCAGGCTGTCGCTCACGCTGCATCCTGACAAGAACAAAGATGCAAATGCTGAAACACAATTCAGACAGGTCAGCCCACTCACTTAACATTTTGTATTTATTATGGATCCCCATTAGCTGCTGCCAAAGCTCTTCTTAGGGTCCTGCAAAATTAAGGCCGTTTATACCATTTTAAAACATTACAATACATTCACACTGTGTGCCCTCAGGCCCCTACTCCACCACTACCACATGTCTACAGTACTAAATCCATGTGTATGGATAGTGCGTGTATGTGTCTGCCAATGTTTGTTGCTTCACAGTCCCCTCTATTCCATAAGGTGTTTTATAATTTTTTTTTATCAAATGTTACTGCTTGCGTCAGTTACTTGATGTGGAATACAGTTCCATGTAGTCATGGCTCTATGTAGTACTGTGCTCCTCCCATAGTCTGTTCTGGACTTGGGGACTGTGAAGAGACCTCTGGTGGCATGATTGTGGGGTATGCATGGGTGTCCGAGCTGTGTGTCAGTAGTTTAGACAGACAGCTCGTTGCATTCAACATGTCAATACCCCTCATAAATACAAGTAGTGATGAAGTCAATCTCTCTTCCACTTTCAGCCAGTAGAGACATGCATATTATTAATATTAGCTCTCTGTGTACATCCAAGGGTCAGCTGTCCTGTTCTGAGCTAATTGCAATTTTTCTAAGTAATTTTTTGTGGTACCTGACCACACGACTGAACAGTAGTCGAGGTGCGTTGTTAAGAAGGCAGAGCATCGCTTTATTGTAAACAGACTTCTCCCCATCTTAGCTACTACTGCATCAATATGTTTTGACCATGACAGTTACAATCTAGGGTTACTCCAAGCAGTTTAGTCATCTCAACTTGCTCAATTTCCACATTATTTATTACAAGATTTAGTTGAGGTTTAGTGAGTGTTTTGTTCCAAATACAATGCTTTTAGTTTTAGAAATATTGAGGGCTAACTTATTCCTTGCCACTCACTCTAAAACTAACTGCAACTCTTTGTTGAGTGTTTCAGTCATTTCAGTAGCTGTGGTAGCTGGTGTGTATAGTGTTGAGTCATCCGCATACATAGACACTCTGGCTTTACTCAGTCAGTGGCATGTCGTTAGTAAAGATTTTAAAAAAACAAGGGGACTAAACAGCTACCCTGGGGAATTCCTAATTCTACCTGTATTATGTTTGAGAGGCTTCCATTAAAGAACACCATCTGTGTTCTATTAGACAGGTAACTCTTTATCCACATTATAGCAGGGGGTGTAAAGCCATAACACATACGTTTTTCCAGCAGCAGACTATGATCGATAATGTCAAAAGCGGCACTAAAGTCTAACAATACATCCCCCACAATCATCAAGTGCTGTGCTTGTTAAGTGTCCTTCCCTATAAGCATGCTGAAATTATGTTGTCAATTTGGTTACTGTTTGATAGCATTATATCTGGTCAAACACAATTGTTTCCAGAAGTTTAGTAAGGGTTGGTAACAGGCTGATTGGTCAGCTATTTGAGCCAGTAAAGGGGGCTTTACTATTCTTGGGTAGTGGAATGACTTTAGCTTCCCTCCAGGCCTGAGGGCACACGCTTTCTAATAGGCTTAAATTGAAGATGTGGCAATATCGTCCGCTATTATCCTCAGTCATTTATATCCAGATTGTCAGACTGGTGGCTTGTCATTGTTGATAGACAACAATCATTTTTTCACCTCTTCCACACTGACTTTACAGAATTCAAAAGTACAATTCTTGTCTTTTCATAATTTGGTCCGATATACTTGGATGTGTAGTGTCAGCGTTTGTTGCTGGCATGTCATCCGTAAGTTTGCTTATCTTGCCAATGAAAAAGTCATTAAAGTAGTTTGCAATATCAATGTTGCAATGCAACACTCCCTCCCTACACCCCATGGGGTTTAACACTCCCTCCCTACTCCCCATGGGGTTTAACACTCCCCATGGGGTTTAACACTCCCTCCCTACTCCCCATGGGGTTTAACACTCCCTCCCTACTCCCCATGGGGTTTAACACTCCCTCCACTACTCCCCATGGGTTTAACACTCCCCATGGGGTTTAACACTCCCTCCCTACTCCCCATGGGGTGTTAACACTCCCTCCCTACTCCCCATGGGGTTTAACACTCCCTCCCTACTCCCCATGGGGTTTAACACTCCCTCCCTACTCCCCATGGGGTTTAACACTCCCTCCCTACTCCCCATGGGGTTTAACACTCCCTCCCTACTCCCCACGGGGTTTAACACTCCCTCCCTACTCCCCATGGGGTTTAACACTCCCTCCCTACTCCCCATGGGGTTTAACACTCCCTCCCTACTCCCCATGGGGTTTAACACTCCCTCCCTACTCCCCATGGGGTTTAACACTCCCTCCCTACTCCCCATGGGGTTTAACACTCCCTCCCTACTCCCCATGGGGTTTAACACTCCCTCCCTACTCCCCATGGGGTTTAACACTCCCTCCCTACTCCCCATGGGGTTTAACACTCTCTATGGGTTTTTTTTAAGCCCAACTTTGTCTTGTTTGATCTCCATCTTACAAGTAGTCTATGGACGGACACCTTACAGAGAAATTCCTGCAACAAATAGAAAAGCTCATGTTTAAGTGGAACACTGTTTATATGCAGTGTTTTGTGGCAGTAAAAGTAGTTTGTGAGGTATAGTCATTTTCATACACTGCACTCTAACTGATTAGTTCAAATCAAATGTATTTATATAGCCCTTCTTACATCAGCTGATATCTCAAAGTGCTGTACAGAAACTCAGCCTAAAACCCCAAACAGCAAGCAATGCAGGTGTAGAAGCACGGTGGCTAGGAAAAACTCCCTAGAAAGGCCAAAACCTAGGAAGAAGTATTAGTTGAAGTATTGATTGCCATTTCTGTCTATTGCCTCACTGATTTATTTATTTTTCTCCCATAGTTGGTGGGCATCTATGAAGTACTGAAAGATGAAGAGAGGAGACAGAGGTTAGCCCCGCCCCCCCCCCCCCCCCCCCCCCAACCTTCTCTCACTACTTCTTCTGAAAGTGGGAGGAGTCTGTCACATTCACAATTTCATACACAATTTTGTGGAGAGAACATTACAGTATTCTGTCATTATTAGATATAAAAAAATCCATCACAGTATGGTTTAGGTTGGCACGGTAGTGTGAAACACCCCTAAAATTTGCCGTCGGGGAAATCCTCAAACCACGTTTTGGTTCCTCTGAACTACAGGTACAATGATGTCCTGGTTTTGGTTCCTCTGAACTACAGGTACAATGATGTCCTGGTTTTGGTTCCTCTGAACTACAGGTACAATGATGTCCTGGTTTTGGTTCCTCTGAACTACAGGTACAATGACGTCCTGGTTTTGGTTCCTCTGAACTACAGGTACAATGACGTCCTGGTTTTGGTTCCTCTGAACTACAGGTACAATGACGTCCTGGTTTTGGTTCCTCTGAACTACAGGTACAATGATGTCCTGGTTTTGGTTCCTCTGAACTACAGGTACAATGATGTCCTGGTTTTGGTTCCTCTGAACTACAGGTACAATGATGTCCTGGTTTTGGTTCCTCTGAACTACAGGTACAATGATGTCCTGGTTTTGGTTCCTCTGAACTACAGGTACAATGACGTCCTGGTTTTGGTTCCTCTGAACTACAGGTACAATGACGTCCTGGTTTTGGTTCCTCTGAACTACAGGTACAATGACGTCCTGGTTTTGGTTCCTCTGAACTACAGGTACAATGACGTCCTGGTTTTGGTTCCTCTGAACTACAGGTACAATGATGTCCTGGTTTTGGTTCCTCTGAACTACAGGTACAATGATGTCCTGGTTTTGGTTCCTCTGAACTACAGGTACAATGATGTCCTGGTTTTGGTTCCTCTGAACTACAGGTACAATGACGTCCTGGTTTTGGTTCCTCTGAACTACAGGTACAATGACGTCCTGGTTTTGGTTCCTCTGAACTACAGGTACAATGACGTCCTGGTTTTGGTTCCTCTGAACTACAGGTACAATGACGTCCTGGTTTTGGTTCCTCTGAACTACAGGTACAATGACGTCCTGGTTTTGGTTCCTCTGAACTACAGGTACAATGACGTCCTGGTTTTGGTTCCTCTGAACTACAGGTACAATGACGTCCTGGTTTTGGTTCCTCTGAACTACAGGTACAATGACGTCCTGGTTTTGGTTCCTCTGAACTACAGGTACAATGACGTCCTGGTTTTGGTTCCTCTGAACTACAGGTACAATGACGTCCTGGTTTTGGTTCCTCTGAACTACAGGTACAATGATGTCCTGGTTTTGGTTCCTCTGAACTACAGGTACAATGATGTCCTGGTTTTGGTTCCTCTGAACTACAGGTACAATGACGTCCTGGTTTTGGTTCCTCTGAACTACAGGTACAATGATGTCCTGGTTTTGGTTCCTCTGAACTACAGGTACAATGATGTCCTGGTTTTGGTTCCTCTGAACTACAGGTACAATGACGTCCTGGTTTTGGTTCCTCTGAACTACAGGTACAATGATGTCCTGGTTTTGGTTCCTCTGAACTACAGGTACAATGATGTCCTGGTTTTGGTTCCTCTGAACTACAGGTACAATGACGTCCTGGTTTTGGTTCCTCTGAACTACAGGTACAATGACGTCCTGGTTTTGGTTCCTCTGAACTACAGGTACAATGACGTCCTGGTTTTGGTTCCTCTGAACTACAGGTACAATGATGTCCTGGTTTTGGTTCCTCTGAACTACAGGTACAATGACGTCCTGGTTTTGGTTCCTCTGAACTACAGGTACAATGACGTCCTGGTTTTGGTTCCTCTGAACTACAGGTACAATGACGTCCTGGTTTTGGTTCCTCTGAACTACAGGTACAATGACGTCCTGGTTTTGGTTCCTCTGAACTACAGGTACAATGACGTCCTGGTTTTGGTTCCTCTGAACTACAGGTACAATGACGTCCTGGTTTTGGTTCCTCTGAACTACAGGTACAATGACGTCCTGGTTTTGGTTCCTCTGAACTACAGGTACAATGACGTCCTGGTTTTGGTTCCTCTGAACTACAGGTACAATGATGTCCTGGTTTTGGTTCCTCTGAACTACAGGTACAATGACGTCCTGGTTTTGGTTCCTCTGAACTACAGGTACAATGACGTCCTGGTTTTGGTTCCTCTGAACTACAGGTACAATGACGTCCTGGTTTTGGTTCCTCTGAACTACAGGTACAATGACGTCCTGGTTTTGGTTCCTCTGAACTACAGGTACAATGATGTCCTGGTTTTGGTTCCTCTGAACTACAGGTACAATGACGTCCTGGTTTTGGTTCCTCTGAACTACAGGTACAATGACGTCCTGGTTTTGGTTCCTCTGAACTACAGGTACAATGACGTCCTGGTTTTGGTTCCTCTGAACTACAGGTACAATGATGTCCTGGTTTTGGTTCCTCTGAACTACAGGTACAATGACGTCCTGGTTTTGGTTCCTCTGAACTACAGGTACAATGATGTCCTGGTTTTGGTTCCTCTGAACTACAGGTACAATGATGTCCTGGTTTTGGTTCCTCTGAACTACAGGTACAATGACGTCCTGGTTTTGGTTCCTCTGAACTACAGGTACAATGACGTCCTGGTTTTGGTTCCTCTGAACTACAGGTACAATGATGTCCTGGTTTTGGTTCCTCTGAACTACAGGTACAATGACGTCCTGGTTTTGGTTCCTCTGAACTACAGGTACAATGACGTCCTGGTTTTGGTTCCTCTGAACTACAGGTACAATGACGTCCTGGTTTTGGTTCCTCTGAACTACAGGTACAATTATGTCCTGGTTTTGGTTCCTCTGAACTACAGGTACAATGACGTCCTGGTTTTGGTTCCTCTGAACTACAGGTACAATGACGTCCTGGTTTTGGTTCCTCTGAACTACAGGTACAATGACGTCCTGGTTTTGGTTCCTCTGAACTACAGGTACAATGACGTCCTGGTTTTGGTTCCTCTGAACTACAGGTACAATGACGTCCTGGTTTTGGTTCCTCTGAACTACAGGTACAATGACGTCCTGGTTTTGGTTCCTCTGAACTACAGGTACAATGACGTCCTGGTTTTGGTTCCTCTGAACTACAGGTACAATGACGTCCTGGTTTTGGTTCCTCTGAACTACAGGTACAATGACGTCCTGGTTTTGGTTCCTCTGAACTACAGGTACAATGACGTCCTGGTTTTGGTTCCTCTGAACTACAGGTACAATGACGTCCTGGTTTTGGTTCCTCTGAACTACAGGTACAATGACGTCCTGGTTTTGGTTCCTCTGAACTACAGGTACAATGACGTCCTGGTTTTGGTTCCTCTGAACTACAGGTACAATGACGTCCTGGTTTTGGTTCCTCTGAACTACAGGTACAATGATGTCCTGGTTTTGGTTCCTCTGAACTACAGGTACAATGATGTCCTGGTTTTGGTTCCTCTGAACTACAGGTACAATGACGTCCTGGTTTTGGTTCCTCTGAACTACAGGTACAATGACGTCCTGGTTTTGGTTCCTCTGAACTACAGGTACAATGACGTCCTGGTTTTGGTTCCTCTGAACTACAGGTACAATGACGTCCTGGTTTTGGTTCCTCTGAACTACAGGTACAATGACGTCCTGGTTTTGGTTCCTCTGAACTACAGGTACAATGACGTCCTGGTTTTGGTTCCTCTGAACTACAGGTACAATGACGTCCTGGTTTTGGTTCCTCTGAACTACAGGTACAATGACGTCCTGGTTTTGGTTCCTCTGAACTACAGGTATAATGACGTCCTGGTTTTGGTTCCTCTGAACTACAGGTACAATGACGTCCTGGTTTTGGTTCCTCTGAACTACAGGTACAATGACGTCCTGGTTTTGGTTCCTCTGAACTACAGGTACAATGACGTCCTGGTTTTGGTTCCTCTGAACTACAGGTATAATGATGTCCTGGTTTTGGTTCCTCTGAACTACAGGTACAATGACGTCCTGGTTTTGGTTCCTCTGAACTACAGGTACAATGACGTCCTGGTTTTGGTTCCTCTGAACTACAGGTACAATGACGTCCTGGTTTTGGTTCCTCTGAACTACAGGTACAATGACGTCCTGGTTTTGGTTCCTCTGAACTACAGGTACAATGACGTCCTGGTTTTGGTTCCTCTGAACTACAGGTACAATGATGTCCTGGTTTTGGTTCCTCTGAACTACAGGTACAATGATGTCCTGGTCAACGGGCTACCAGACTGGAGGCAGCCAGTGTTCTACTACAGGCGAGTGAGGAAGATGAGCAATGGGGAGCTGGGCTTCCTGCTCTTCCTCATCCTGACCGTGTGCCACTATGTAGTCATCTGGTCCGTCTACCTGGAGAAGCAGCTGGTGAGGGGACCGTGCATGACCTTTCACCCTTCTGTTTTTTTTTTAACTGCCATGCTGTAATCCAAGTTTGCTGTAATCTGTTCCTCAGCTTCAATTCTATTAACTTAGTTCCCCCCCCCCTCAAATGGGCAGTTATTGCTGTGCTGAAAAAAATGGTCTTAAAAAGCTTTTTTCTGTGTTTGGAAAGTATAAATACACCGGTGCAATTTAAGACCGGGTTTCTCAGCCTCAGTGTATTCAGGATTTTATAATAACCAATTACTCCCATTTAACAATGCTCAATTAAGTAGTCCAAAATGTAATTTATTGAATTATTCAAAGTGAATATGTAAGAGATGTCACATTTCTCCCTATGTCATATAATAAATGTAAGTGATTTGCAGTAAAATGTTTCCCCTTGAACCAAGTAGATTCTGCAAATAAAAAGTTTTTTTTTGTGTGTGAGCAAAGTGGAGCCCATAGACTTCTAATACCCTGATTGACCTCTTCATTCCACATGGTGCTTCTCCTACTAGGATGAACTTCTGAGCAAGAAGAAAAAAGAGAAGAAGAAAAAAATGAGTAGCAAGAGTGCTGAAGAATCGCGTTTTGTCGGACAGGAAAAAATAGAGAGGTGAGTGTCACAAGGCGTTCCTAATTTCACAAGTAAATATCATATTGAATAATAATACAGCACTGCGGGTTTTTTTAGCTGTGAAAGAGAACGGCAACATTTGTCGCACCATGCCTAACTTCTCAAGCAGTGGAACTGTATATTGTAGAACATTTGAAGTGCTCGTTGCATGTGAAAATGTAATTGAAAACACATTGGAATATTGCTCCTTTGTTTAGCATGTAGTGTGTAGCCTATTCATGTGTGTTGTATGTACACTTCAGCATGGTCACATGTCCTTTTTTCCTTTCAGGTCACATGACAAACCTCATTGGCAGGATATCCTGCCACTCAAGCTGAGCACCTGGCTGTATCTCTCTGTCAAGTCTCTCCCCCATGTCATACAGGTAGTCCTCCAGCTAATTTACCCTAACCGAATTCTCTTACCTTCACAGTCCAGGAACAGCCCTTAGCCATGGTATATTGACCAATATATACAGAGCCTTGTGAAAGTATTCCCTCTCATTGCACAGTTTCTATCACTGTATTGGTGTACAATTATATATTTTTTTAATGGTAATTGATAAGATCCTATCAACATCCCCAGCGAGCGACAATTATCTTCTAGTTTGTCTGTGTTACAGGACGCCAAACAGTATTACGAAGATTATAAGGAGATGAAGATCAGAGAGAAAGAGGAAGTGGAAGCCATGGCACTGGCAGAACAGGAAGCTACTACAATAAGTAAGGACTTGTAGAAGATTGAAGTAGACAGTTTCATTATCTGCCTAATTATGTCTGATTGTTCACTTTCGCCTGGTCTTTATTTAAAAGTAAGATTTATTTTATTAACCTGCCTGGATAAATAAAGTTTAGCTGGATCAAACAAGAAAATAGGAAATCATAATACATTTTATTTGTAGAGCAAAATCTTTTTTCTGAAATAATTCAGTAACTGGGATTGAATGTAAAAATAAAAATAAATAAAAAATTATCCTTTAACGAGGCAAGTCAGTTAAGAACAAATTCTTATTTACAATGACTGCCTACACTGGCCAAACCCGGACGACGCTGGGCCGATTATATGCCGCCTTATGGGACTCCCAATCACGGCCGGTTGTGATACACCCTGGATTCGAACCAGGGTGTCTGTAGTGACACCTCATGCAGTGTCTTCCACAGCTGTGCCTCTCAGGAGCATCAGTTGTATTGTACCGTGTTCTTGTCTTATCACATTCCTCACTTCCCACAGAAGAGAAACGATCCAAAGTGAAGAAGCCGAAGTTTGAGTTCCCCGTTTATGAGCCTTCCCTTACAGTCGCAGACAGCGCAAACTCACTGGCGTACGACCAGGGCATGTCTATCGAGGAGATCGAAAACCAACTGGATGACTGGCTCGAGGATAAGAAGTCTCAGAAGAAAAAGGTGGGCCCACAATATTTTCCCTCTGTGGAAAGGTTTGTTCCCATGACATTAGTAAAGCTCTGCTTTTTTAATTCAGCCAAATATTGGATTATAAAGTTTGTTTTATTTGCCATTTGTAGGTATAGTTGGACAGTTACCAGAATTTGATCTGTCTAATAAGATCCTATTCTAGGATCAAGTAAGGTAAATTGCATGAATCTGGGGCAACAAGCGAGATGGAATAGATTTTGGATGGTCATTATAGCGTTGTGTTCACCAAAATACCTCAAATTCCCGCTTTTTTTCCCCAACAGGGATTTGCGTAAAACCTGGGAATTTTGGTAACTTTTCTGGAATTTTGCAGCCCTAAGCCAAAATGGTCTGGTGTTTGATCTAATCTTGTTTGTCGTTTCCTCAGGCTCCGGAGTGGTCAGAAGAGGACATTACTCTTCTGACAAGGAGTATGGCCAAGTTCCCTGGGGGAACACCTGGACGCTGGGAGAAAATCGCCCACGAACTAGGAAGATCGGTGACCGATGTGAGTATACATTGGGAATGGGTGGTGCATGGAAAACTCTGGACTTAAATGGAGGGAATGTGAATGTTTTGTCAGTCTTAGAAAAAATATATAGCAAAATTAACATTTTGTGTTTAGAAATTTAGGAGAATAGTAGCTTGTCAAAGAAAAATTCCAAATATTGTGATCCTTTGCAGGTTACTGCAAAAGTCAAACAAGTTAAAGATGGTCAAACCAACACATCAGGTAAGTCAGTTTCTTTTTACTTTAACTTGTTTGACCTTTGCAGTAACCTGCGAAAGGACCACTTTATTGTTCAGTTTTTGCCTTATCATGCATGGTAACATTTTTTATTTCTTCTACAATCATGCAATGTTTAATAAGAGATGAAAATGTAATGTATACAGCTGAATCCATGATATTACTCCGAATACTGAAGAAGCATTTGTATTTAATGTCCATGAGGAGACTAGGGACTATGATGTTTGGAATATAGCCATTCAAGTTTAAACTTGTTCTGAAATGAGTGCTGACAACTGCACCATTTTGTTTTGTTGTGTATAGAAAAATGTCCCCTTTTTGAATTGAATACTTTATTCATCAGCAGAGAGACAGCATCTTAACTTGTACCTCTTTCTCTTTGATGCAGGGCTGGTGAAACTCTCTGAGCTCAAGGCCCAGGGCAGCAGCGCTCTCCCAGGAAAGGGCTCCAAAGCTGGGGCCGGAGCTGTACCTGACAGCCTAATGACCCAGCGTGAAGACCCCCAGCCTCAGTCAGCAGCAATGGCAGAGGTGACAGAACACAGCGGCGGAGGGGATGAAGAAGAAGGCATCCAATCAGGTGGTGTCAGGAGGAGAGGTAAAAAGACTGGGGGTGGAGGTGCGGGGGTGGAGGCCAAGGGACACAGACAGAGGGACTTTGACTCTACAGCTGCAGCCGAGAAGGACAGCGAGGAGGAGCAGAGTCCGCCCCCCTCTTCAGTCCCACAACCGTCCAAGGAGAAGGCCACTGCGGTGACTGACGACGTCTGGACCCAGAACCAGCAGAAGCTTCTGGAGCTGGCCCTACAGCAGTACCCGCGAGGCACCACGGAACGCTGGGACTGGATCGCCAAGGTGGTCCCGGGGAAGAGAAAGGTGAGATTACCCCCCCCCACATTGCAAAGTGTGTCAAAATGTTTGGCCGACCCCAGTTTAAGTCGTGTGTACACAGTTTGCCTAATCTATATTGTCTGTGGTAATTGACATGATCCTTTAACTTTTCTGTCCACTTATTTATAATTGAAATACTTTCCTGAAACCTGAAGCAATTTTGATGAGTGTTAGATGTAGGTAGGTAGAATAATATGGAAATAACCTAACTTAAATTGTCATGAATAGCTGAGATGGTAAACATGATTTCATTTTGGATGGTGATGGACCTATACTGTTTTTCAGGAGGAGTGTATGATCCGTTACAAACTTTTGGCTGAGCTGGTGCTGAAAAGGAAGCAGGCCAAGAGCTGACTCCTCCCCCCCCAAAGACCGCCATCTTGAAATCAGTTTTCTTTTGGCTCCCCCACATTGCAGGGTGTGTCAAAATGTTTGGCAGACCCCAGTTTTAAGTCATGTGTACACAGTTTATTGCCTAATCTAGCCCCTTTTCCTGGCTACTATACCCTTCAATGTCATCTAAAAGGATGGAAGAAGAGGACCTGGGAGAAGGGACTAGGGCCCATCGTCTCATGTGCCTTAGCTCCGCCCAAAGCATGCCATCCAGCCTCCTCTCTATGGACTGTCACAATTTTTTTTGCTGTGTCATTTTAAATCACACATGTACTGAATATAACTTGTTTGAGATAAGGAAATAAATGGTTTTATTTATTTACTTGGATCCATTGATGCACTGCTTGAAATTTCAATTTGACTCCCAAAATATATATAAATAAATTAGCGGTCAAACAGCGAAATGGTTCCAATAGTTTTTCCTACATAAGTGTTTCTAAAATTCAAGGGCTGTGTTTTGTGTAGGCTTACCCTGGCATGACGTTCTGATAACCATGTACATTCTAAGACAAGGTGATTTAAAAAATGTAATCAATATATTCATCTTTATTTACTCTGATTTGGAAGTAGACGTCATGCAAGACTACAAATCTCTGCATGCTCCTGCACCTCATCTCTAGCTGACACCTTTGCTAACAGGTATTGTGTCAATTTAAAACTTGCACAAGACAGTTCACAAAATTGTCAATTTAAAAAAATGTAGCCAATTTATTCATGACTAAATGTAGGTAACATTGCAAGAACTAGAGATAATTACTTTTTCTTCGATGCAACAGTCTTGTCCAGGTCATCATGGCATTTGTATTTCTTTGCGATAGCCATATTAGCGTTTCATTTTGGGGGGGTGAATATATTGTCATCTTGTCCGTGAGAGATTTACAGTTTTCAAAACGTCACGCCAGGGTAAGCCTACACAAAACACAGCCCTTTATTTTGTGTTTGTCATTTTTCCCGGTAGTGGATTTTAATGGTGGAAAAATGATTGGAACCATTTTTTTTTGGATCGCTAGGTATTATGACTCATACTGTGGTACTCGTATGGAGACAGAGCTGCATGTAACAGTGTCGAGAAACATTTTAGCCTCAGGTGCTGACGAACAGACCATTTAATCAATAAGGTTGGCAAGGTTGACTCTTTTAAAGAGCTTTACTTTTGTCTACATAGGGAAATGTTTAGACAGTGTTCCCTTAAAGACCTCTTAAGAATCTGCCCCTTTTTCAATTTTTGCCTAAAATGACATACCCAAATCTAACTGCCTGTAGCTCAGGCCTTGAAGCAAGGATACGCATATTATTGGTACCATTTGAAAGGAAACACTTTGAAGTTTGTGGAAATGTGAAATTAATGTAGGAGAATATAGCGCAATAGATCTGGTAAAAGGTAATACAAAGAAAAAACAAACTTTTGTACCGTCTTTGAAATGCAAGAGAAAGGCCATAATGTATTATTCCTGCCCAGCTGTAATTTAGATTTTGGCTACTAGATTGCGGCAGTATATGTGCAACATTTTAGACTGATCCAATGATGAACCATTGCATTTCTGTTAATTTGTCTATCAAGACTGTCCAGATATGCCTAATCTGTTTAACTTTTCATGTTCAAAAGTGTGCACTCTCCTCAAACAATAGCATGGTATTCTTTCACTGTAATAGCTACTGTAAATTGGACAAACAATAATTTAAGCTTTCTGCCAATATCAGATGTCTATGGCCTGGGAAATATTCTTGTTACTTACCTCATGCTAATCACATTAGCTCAACCGTCCCAAAGAAGTTAAGAAAACCCTGAATTAAAGTGCATATTTAGATAATCTGACTTTCATATTGAAATAGTTTCAAATTATACATTTTCCAAACTCAATTAACCTTGGTTAAAAGTTATCTTTCCTCAGATTGATAGCATGTATACTTGCATGCGAAATACCATAAGGACTGAGGTGAAGGGGTCACACAGGGTGTGCGTACGTACACCTTACCAACTGCGCCCAAACAGGAAATACAGGGCATGAGTGTACAGGAGGTGGTTATATGTCACCAGTACATAGTGGAGGGAGCCGTCAGCCAAAAAGTTATACTTTTTAGTCATCAAGACTGTTCTATCTAGGTGCTTTATGGCAAACTTAAGTCAACTTTTTGGATGAGATGGGTTCTATTGTGTCCAGCGAAAACCAATTACTGCTTTCCACAGAAAGAACCTCATACCATGGTGAAAGTGTGATGGTTTGCTGCCTGGACGACTTGCCTTAATAGAAGGAACCATGAATTCTGCATCAGAGAATTCTACAGGAGAATGTCAGGCCATCCGTCTGTGAGTTGAAGCGCAGCAAAACAAGTCTAGATGAAAATTGTTAAAAAGCAACAAATTTGAAGTTTTGAGATGTGGCAGGACTTGAAATGAGGGGTTCATGCTTGACAACTGAGTTAAAGCAGTTCTGCATTGGACAGTGGGCCAAAATTCCTCCCCAGCGATGTGAGAGACCAGTCAACAACTACAGGAAGCTTTTGGTGGCAGGTAGCCTAGTGGTTAGAGCGTTGGGCCAGTAACCGAAAGGTTGCTAGATCGAATCCCCGAGCTGATAAGGTAAAAATGTGTCGTTCTGCCCCTGAACAAGGCAGTTAACCCACTGTTCCTAGACCGTCATTGTAAATAAGAATTTGTTCTTAACTTGCCTAGTTGAAAAAGTTAAATTGTTTAAGGGGGCAATTAGGTGTTGCATAACAAATTTAATTAGTACCATTTATAAACTCAGGTTCCCTTTATCTAATATCAGGTTTTGCTTGAAGATCTGACAACTTTCAGTATCAAAAATAGAGAAATCAGAAAAGGGGCAAATACATTTTCACGGCTCTGTACAACGCATTTTACATTTTCACGGCTCTGTACAACGCATTTTGCATTTTCACGGCTCTGTACAACGCATTTTGCACAAAAGTAATTGCTCGAAGCATTGGAGACGCCACACAATGGTTAGACAAACATTGTGTCAAATCAGTTGTGGGGCCTGAGAGGAATTATGTTGATAAGATGCACCATGACACTCAAGCCCTGTATGGTGAGAATTTACATCAGAATAGGCAAGTGGTAATAACACCTGAAATAAAATGTTCATAGAAATATAAAAAAAATGTATGTCACTTTGTGCTTATAGCATGTTGTATTCACAGAAGTGTGGCCACTACAATGAATTAGGTCATTTCAGTGTTCCATCGTCATTTCTGCTAATATAAAGTTAACGTGACAAAATGCCATTATGTAATGTCACGCTACAGTATAACAACTGGGCACGTTGCACTTCTTGGATTCAAATACAATTTTCCCTATGGGGATAAAAATCAGTCAAATTAAGTATTTCATGTTAAATAAAATATACACTACAAACACGAGGTAAATAATGTTTAATTATTTCCATCCCTATAAAATGTGAGGACTGGCTAGCTGCAAGACACAATTTTCATGTGGTTATTTTGGTTTCCAAATGATGAGCTTTAGTACAGACCATTAGGAGCATCTGCCCTGCAAGCTGTTGTAGTAACTGTACATATAAGAGCCTTGAAACCTCTTTAGTAAAATGTTAAGGTAAAGTACAACTTCATTTAGACTTATATGTATTTATCATTTTTTTTTTTTTACATTTAATTGAACTGCTTTTATATAGCGATTATCATAAAACACTAAAGCATTGTGCGTGACACCTGACATCGGCAACAATATTTTTCCCCACATGTCATGTCTTTTCGTGTGGCTTAATACCACACTTCTGTTCACCAGTTTCACTACAGTGTTACTGAAGGCCAGTGTGTGTTGAGCACGGAGGTTTTCATCAGTTCATAAAGTCACTGGGATAAAAGTTCATGTTTAGGTCTGATGTATTCCCGATTACTGGGTCTACTCATTTGCCTTTCTTCATCTTTGAAACCCTCTCCTTTCTCTTCTTCACGTGTTTCGGTGTTTTGTTTTTTCTCTTTTCCCTCTGGGCCTCCTTGGCCAGTTTCTTCATCTCCTAAGAAACAGGTTTGGGTATAGAATGTTAGATTAAAACAAACAGGTTTGGGTATAGAATGTTAGATTAAAACAAACAGGTTTGGGTATAGAATGTTAGATTAAAACAAACAGGTTTGGGTATAGAGTGTTAGATTAAAACAAACAGGTTTGGGTATAGAGTGTTAGATTAAAACAAACAGGTTTGGGTATAAAATGTTAGATTAAAACAAACAGGTTTGGATATAGAATGTTAGATTAAAACAAACAGGTTTGGGTATAGAGTGTTACATTAAAACATTGATGTAATTTTAGGTAACTTAAATTCAGACTGAAAGATATCCAAATAGTTTGGGATATTTGCAGAACATGCTCCAGATTTAGTTTTGTATAGGCCATGTAATAACCTAAAAGTAGTGTGCACAGTTGCAGGGTTACAATAACCACAAGGTGCTCACTCCCTCTGGTCAGTTTTGTAATTTCCTTATTTATTCATACCTCCAATGCAATACGATTAAAAAAATAAAACAAATAATGTATCTGCTGATAGCAGTTAAATATTGCAAGATTACTTGACAAATTCACCTTCACAGCCTTAATAGAAACATACCTTCTTGTCAATCTGAGACTCCTCTCCCACAGACTCCTGTTTGCCACCATCCTCATCTTCATCCTCTGAACTTGAGCTCTCCTCCACATCACAGTCCTGCAGCAGGGCAGGTACCTACAAATGGAGGGACGAATTAACAGTCAACAATTAAACATTTACAACAATCATACTTACCATTCCTCAACTCATGCAGGGTCATGGTAAAAATATTCACAACCACACATTACTTTATTCTCAATAGAAGCCATTATTAAAAGCTGTTTATTTCAGTTGACAGTCGCCACAGAAAGCCATACCTCTACAAAATATCAACCTCTCTTTAATGGACACGTAACCTTTGCTGCTAATTCACAAGGGAAAATGGTGGCATTGAGTATGACTTACTGTCTGAACTCCAGACAGATCCTTCTTCAGGCCCGTCACTGTCTGGTAGAGGATCTATATCAGAAAGAGATCACAGCCATTAACACGGAAGAGCCAGATTAATAACCACACAGTGTAGGGGTTGGATCAATCACATTGCTACTGAAAAGTAAACAATAAATATCAGGAAGTAGAGAAACCTGTAATTGTGCATACGTTAAAGTGAACCATGAGTTAGGGGGTTGTTGACAAAGTCGACTACTTTGGTATCGGAATGGTGTGTTTGAGCGGTTACGTCAGGGTTTTAGTCAACTCACGTTGTCATTCTGCATGTTGCGTGAGGACTCGTCGTCTTTCATGTTTGTCATGGCATCCACGTCACGTTCGTAGTGGCTCACTTCTGTAAGTGTGCGTGGGATGTACGCGTTCTTAAACACCTGTCACAGTTCAACAATAAACCAAAACAGAGAGAACGTTAGAATATCGTGGAAGAGCCCAAAAACATTTCACCACGGTTATCCGATCTTATATATATATTTTTTAATAAAATAAATAAATCTGCCTGTACCTCCTCATTCACACTATCCTGATTGGACCTCTCCTCTGCTGTCCTCTCGGAAGCAATGTCCATCGCCTACAATGAGAAGAGAGCCATCATGAACACAGGCATATCAAATGGCCACGCTCGCCAAGTACTGAGCGCCCACAGTGCAACTTTTGACTTGACAAAACGACGGCATAAGGTTATGATTCAATCGTGTAGATAAGCAAGCTTCACATCAACTGAAACATGTCCCCCCCCCCCCACCTTTTCCAAGTAGAGGTTGATGTTGCTGCTGGTGATGGAGGGATCGGTGACAAACTCAAAGAGCTCGCGCAACGTCATCGCCGCTACACCTCGCTTCAGGAAAAAGTCTGAGGGACATGGGACCAAATCTCATTGAGCCTTTCATTCTAACGCAGAGCCTCATACTTCAACAGAAACAATAGGCACTGGACACTCCTAGTATATGGACTGCCTCCTGTCCTATAACCTGTCTACATTAACCTCTACGTTTCACATATTATTACGTGCATGTCAGGTTGGAGTGACGGCAATCTCAGATCAAATGTAGCTACATTTGACGATATTAAACGAAACAGAACTTTCATACATGTTTTGTTGCGAAAACCTTCTAGAATAATATGGCTAAAGGACGCTTTTGTCAAATGATCAAGAAAGAATCTGCGCTACAGTAATGCAATGCTCTATTACCCACAAGCATTAAGGCTGTGGTTGATTGACAATGTCACAGAGCGCTGATCTAGGATCAGGTCTCCCCCTAGCCATATGTATTATGACGGTAAAAAGGCTAAACTGATCCGGTATCAGAACTCTTTCTCTAGTGACTATGTGAATACGGGCCTGGGCCACACGTACCGTTGACATTGGTACAGTCTTTGCGCAGGAACTCCAGAGCGTGGGGGTGGTCGTGCTCCACAGACTGGGACACGTCGATGATGTAGGCGTCGCCGTCGTTGTACCTTGAAAGATAAGCAATAATATATTTTTTTAAAAGACATTAAAATTAATACAATTGAATGCATCAATTTAGTCAACCCCAGTATCTGACAAAATTGCACTTGCAGCGAATGGAACTTCCATAATTGCACCAATGGAAGGGTTTTTACTTAAAGGCACAAATCAGTAATATTCCCTGTCGTTCAATTCAAATGGTAATTTCAATGTATGACATTTTACATTTTAGTCATTTAGCAGACGCTCTTATCCAGAGCGACTTACAGTAGAGTGCATACATTTTATTACATTTTTTTTTTTTTAAGTACTGGTCCCCCGTGGGAATCGAACCCACAACCCTGGCGTTGCAAGCGCCATGCTCTACCAACTGAGCTACAGTATGACACAACACCATTGATTCTCTATGAATATATAACGAAGAAGAAACACCTTATGAATATAACTAATAAGCTTAGTTCACACACGTCAAGATAACAAGAGGGAACTTACAGCATGTTGAACTCACTGAGGTCTGAATGGACCAGCCGGGCCTCCTGATACATAACCCTCATGTTGTGTATCACCTGGAGGTACAGCTCACGGGCTTTGGACTCGGACAGGGAAGCGTTCTTCAACAGAGGAGCAGGCCTGGGACCAGAGATACGGATTAAAACAGATCTTTAAAGCCCGGAGAAGCATCCACGTTTATCAATTTTCTATAGTAAACGTGGATTTGTGTGCAGACCTGTGTAGAATGTATCTCAAACACCACACACACTCCTATAACACAGCAGCAAAAACAACAATGTTCAACATTGACATAGTCAAAGTATCAAAAAACATAGCCTTACCAGAAGTTCCAGAACAAACCCCCTATTGAACCTATTTGCTCTCAATTCATCACATTAGCAATGACTACAGTTGAATAAGTTAATTGTCCTTTTTGAGAGAATTGATTTGGACCACAACTTCACTACACACATACAAGCTAGATAGAACCAGAACTTACACATAGAACTAGGAAACAACCTTTAAGCCAGACATACAAACCGGTATATAATATTGACATGTTAAAACAGAAACGAAGCCTGATCATCCTTACATGTCATCCTTGCCGATGAAACTCATAAGGAGCACGTGGCTACGCAGCATGATTGGCTCCGGACTCGGGATGCCGGCCGTCTGCAACCTGGAGACAGGCAGTAGGGAGAGACAAGCAAAAACGCAAGGTCGTATTCTTTCGTGCACACCGCAGAGTGTTGCAACAAACGTAAAACCGCCGTTTCTTATTGGACAAGTCCAAGTAGTCCCTCCCTTTTTCAGTCAGTTTTCAAAACCAATTAAAATTTGTTAATTTAGGGTCAAAAGGTTATTCATTGACAAGCGTAGGCTTGTACCATTTGGTGCCAAGTAGTTACCCAATGGTGTTGAATTATTTGACGTTCCAGAAGGTATCTAGTATAGGTTCTTAACCATTTACACTAAATTAAAATGTTTCTTTACAGAAGGAATATGAAAAGTACATGCATAAGCATGGTAGCAATTGAAACAGTTTGGAGATTATGGAAAAATTATTAGACCAAATTTGAGGACAACAGTTCACTGAATTCAAACATTACACTTGATTTTATGCGCATTTTACATTTACTGTACTTTTCGCTGCATTTGTTGATAGCGAAATCTGAAAATCCTCTGGATACCTTCAGTAACATGAGAAAATTCCTGGACAATGTGTTGCAGGTGCAACATAAGACAAGAGAATGACAAGGGTTTGACACAGAGGACTAACTGGTGTCTCCAAGTGGACACACACACACCTCTCCAAAGTGTGCATATTTCCTAAGAATACTGAACAATATAAAAGCAACATGTAAAAAAATAAAAATAAAGTGTTGATCCCATGTTTCATGAGCTGAAATAAAAGATGACAAAGTCCATATGCATACATTCTTTTTTTATCTTTCAAAATACATAAAATACATAAAGTATCTTTCAAAATACAGTATTTCCCTCACTCAGACAAAACATTTTGCAAAAGCCCAATTATAGAGGGAGGGACAGGCGCAACTACTCATCGCACACAGTGCTCAAGTTCAGATTGTCTGTCAGTCAAAACCCATACAGAGCTGTGAAGCGCAGTCTGAGCTCTGACGTCATGTACAGCATGTTACTGTACAGCCACTGTGTTCCAATTTAGGCTCTTATTAGTGCCCAAATCTGACATTTTCAACCAGTATACAGGTATGAGTGTAAAGGGGTAAATACCACCTTAAACCGGGCGTAAAATAAAGCATAACCAAGGTTACTTTTGCCATGGCTCATCTTGGGGATGCTCACCTGATGAGGTTTCTCATCTCCTTCTCGGCCCAGGTTCGCACCATCTTCCTGGGGTTTCCTTTACAGTAGCCATGGCGGAACCTGGAGGGCAGACGACAGACTTCATCAGCTTTAAACATGGCTGATGCAATCCAAGTCTACTGTACGCTAGGGATGGGGGTGAGTACTCGATTAGTTTCTATTGGATTAATAAATCGCATACAGGTACTCAATATAAAATTGCAATTATTTAGCAGGTTACATTCCTAAGCACTGACAAAATCAACTAACGTGTGTTTGTAGAGTAGTTAAAGTGCAGCAAAAAAATTAAAAATGTTCTGCTTTCAGCCTTATTTCACATTTTAAAACTAACATACGAGTACTCAAATATTTTTCAATGCGAGTAAATCCAACACAGAATCTTTCAAATGCCCATTCCTACGGTACACAACAGACTGCACCAAATGGGTTAGTTCCACATTGACCCCTTCTGAAATACGGTTACTTTTAGGTCTTGGTTTTACAACACCATCTTAGACAAGCCAGGAAATGCTGTTCACCTGAATTCTCCACTAACATATTTGTCACGGTCCTTGAACAGTAAGATGGAGGTCTTGTAGATCTTGATGGCTCTGCTCTCACCATTGGCAGTGGTTGCGTGGTAAACATTTGCCTGTTGGTAAAAAGCACTTTGAAATAATGAAACTGAATATGCCAGTCATAGGACGATAAGTTGCCCACAATTTTTTTTATAAATATAACTAGGCAAGTCGGTTAAGAACAAATTATTATTTACAATGACGGCCTACCCCAGCCAAACCCTGACGACGCTGGGCCAATTGTGCACCGCCCTATAGGGACTCCTGATCACGGCCGGGTTGTGATACAGCCCGGGATCTGCAGTGCCTTATCCCGCTGTGCTACTCGGGGAGGCCTGAGTGTTCCACAGTGGTGGATACGTTTACCTCATGACGTTGTGGGATCAACTTGCCTCTTTGCCTGTGCTGATGCATCCATTGATCTCTGAAATGACACCCCTGCTGAGCATCTTAAACAGAATCATTCTCGTCCGCGGGTCCAACACCTTTCAAACAATACAAGGAAATAAATTACAGAAAATCAACAGTGAACTCAGGCTTACGCTTACACTGAAATCAGGTACGAAATCCAAACAGAATGCCATCACCATATAAAATAACATGTCATTTTCATCTCTGATTTAATACTATTGATTCAATAGGTTTTTCCCCCCCCCCATCAATCTACACACAATACGCCATAATGACAAACCAAAAACAGGTTAAGAAATGTTTACTAATTTACTAAAAATAAAAAATAGAAATATCACATTTGCATAATTATTCAGACCCTTTACTCAGAACTTTGTTGAAGCACCTTTGGCAGCAAATACAATCTTAAGTCTTCTTGGGTATGACGCTACAAGCTTGGCACATGTATTTGGGGAGTTTCTCCCATTCCTCTCTGCAGATCCTCTCAAGCTCTGTCAGGTTGGATAGGGAGCGTTGCTGCACAGCTATTTTCAGGGTCTCTCCAGAGATGTTAGATCTGGTTCAAGTCCAGGTTCTGGCTGGGCCACTCAAGGACATTCAGAGACTTGTCTCGAAACCACTCCTGCGTTGTCTTGGCTGTGTTCTTAGGGTCATTGTCCTGTTGGAAGGTGAACCTTCACCCCAGTCTGAGGTCCTGAGCGCTCTGTAGCAGGTTTTCATCAAGGATCTCTCTGTATTTGGCTCCATTCAGCTTTGCCTCAATCCTGACTAGTCTCCCAGTCCCTACCTCTGAAAAACACCCCCACAGCATGATGCTGCCACCACCATGCTTCACCGTAGGGATGGTGCCAGGTTTCCTCCAGACGTGACACTTGGCATTCAGGTCAAAGAGTTCAATTCTTGGTTTCATCAGACCAGAGAATCTTGTTTCTCATTGTCGGAGTCCTTTAGGTGCATTTTGGCAAACTCCAAGCAGGCTGTCATGTGCCTTTTACTGAGGAGTGGTTTCCATCTGGCCACTCTACCATTAAGCCCTGATTGGTGGAGTCCTGCAGAGATGGTTGTCCTTCTGGAAGTTTCTCCCGTCTCCACAGAGGAACTCTAGAGCTCTGTCAAGAGTGACCATCGGCTTCTTGGTCACCTCCCTGAACAAGACCCTTGTCACCAGATTGCTCAGTTTGGCCGGGTGGTCAGCTCTAAGAAGAGTCTTGGTGGTTCCAAAATTCTTCCATTTAAGAATGATGGAGGCCGCTGTGTTCTTGGGGACCTTCAATGCTTCAGAATGTTTTGGTACCCTTCCCCAGATCTGTGCCTCGACACAATCATGTCTTGGTGCTCTACGAACAATTCCTTTGACCTCATCGCTTGGTTTCTGCTCTGACATGCACTGTCAACTGTGGGACCTTAGACAGGCGGGTGCCTTTCCAAATCATGTCCAATCAATTGAATTTACCACAGGTGGACTCCAATCAAGTTGAAGAAACAGCTCAAGGATGATCAATGGAAACAGGATGCACCTGAGCTTAATTTCGAGTCTCATAACAAAGGTTCTGAATACTTATGTAAATAAGGTATCTTTTTATATATATATATATATATATATATATATATATATATATATATATATAAAAACTTTTAAAATGTCATCCTGAAATATAGGTGAAGCATGTCAAAGACAAAATGACAGATACATTTGAAAAAAAAAAAAAAAAAACATTTAACTTTGTCATTATGGGGTACTTTGTGTAGATTGATGAGGGGGAAAATGATTTTATAAATTTTTGAATAAGGCTGTAACATAACAAAATGTGGAAAAAGTCAAGGGGTCTGAATACTTCCCGAAGGCACTGTATGCATGTATTTACGTGTAAAATATGTATTTGTGTAAAATATATCACACACACACACACACACACACACACACACACACACACACACACACTATAAAACTCCAACGGGAATAAAACTATTTTTAAAAGCACACCTGCTCAACTGTAGCCCGATCAGATTTGTCTTTCACTCGAAACCTAGCGGAAGTAACCACAACAGCCAACAAAATTATTTTTATACGCTAACAGAATTCAAAGTACTCTTTATTCCAAGCAGTGCAATGTCATGTTCAGTGACAGGTTACGTACGTGTCAGCATTTTGTTGTTTCTGCATCACGGTCACTTTGTTGATCACAGAGTCAGCATAGTTGAGCTTATCTACAGTAAAACAAAATAACACATTCAGCGCTCTATACAGTTAATTCTCACATTGTATTATCCATCTACCCAGCTAAAATACTTAGTGCTGAGCGATTGGTGCTTTGAGGACGGTTCGATTCCGGTTCGATTATCAAAAAGAAATACCACGGTTTGCGATTACTTGGGTTGAATGCTGTAACGCAGAATAAAACAATTAATAAAAGTCCCATGACAGTATTAACCATAATTTATCCACATTACTTTAATAAAATATTTCAGTTGTTGTGTATATTATTTGATTACTTTTATTATTTCACTCCAAGTCATCTCTATAGAGCTACTGCCTATGCTGTCTGACGAAAATCACTATTTTGTAGTAATTTGTAAGTCGCTCTGGATAAGAACGTCTGCTAAATGACGTAAATGTAAATAAGGCATGCTGAACACCAACTATCAATCACTTTCATCATTTCAGGTAGAGACATAGAGAGCAGCTGTTGCTTAGCGACATGACCTCACAATCGCGCATGCTTGTCGTCTTTTCTGTCGCAGGCGTAAAAGAAACAGACCGTACAAGTAGATGTGCAATGGATTATGGTCATTGTAGTTAATTACTATGTTTTAAGCACAAAATATGTAGATTATTGGCATGTTGGAAACTACAATTCCCTACTACGGCGCACAGTTCAGGGTGGATCTTGATTTATCTCTACAGAAACTGAAATGTGCTCATTGAGCTCAGAAAGAAATACAGAACGAAATTGAATTAAAATAATTGAACAGTCATCAATTAGTTGTTTAAAAAAATGAAAAATTGCCAAAATTTCACTTAATCGCTCAGCACTAAAAATTCTACTTGAACTCACCTAAATTAATTTTGTGTTCAAATTTCCTCAGAGCTTTGTCAGTGGGGGTTGACAGTTTCTGTGATTTGTTACTAAGATTTTGTTTATTTGCCTGAAAAAAAAACAACAAAAAAAACAGATGACATCAGTTTGCTTCATCGTCTCAAATACCCAATATTGGCTCCTGCTATGGGAGCAGATTATTATCAACCTCCACTAGCACATGTACATTTTGAAATAATGATTGATTTGCTGATAGTCTATAAAGTTCAGTTTTGGGCTGCCTGGGACTCAACACCACACCAGCCTGGGACATGGCCCAGAATAGGACGAAGATGTGGAGATCTATGTCGAGGTTCTGAACTTACCTGGTGATTCATTCCTGTTCTATTAGCCATGTATCTTTTTGTCAAGTCCCCAGTCTCATTCCAGTCCCAATCATCCTCCTCATCTTCCTCCTCCTCTTCTTCCTCTTCATCATATTCACACAAATCATGATATGGTGTGTCCAGGCTAACTCCACTGACCTGGCCCTCTATCGCAAGCATCTCCTCAGCTGGAAGGGTGATGGCAACACTATTTAAAAGAAACATAGCTAGTGGTCAGGCTCCGTACATTGAGACACTGACAGAAAGGAAACAAATAATTGACTTGGCTAGCTACATGAACAAAGGGAGAGTGCTGTTTGTCTTGAGTCATTACATACGTTCCTTGAATAAGCTCTGCTAGATTTGCCATGCTAAATGCAATGTAAAGAGACATGGGCTACCTTGTTTTATACTAGCTAGCCAGCCCAAAGGCCGGCAGATGGCGATATTCTGGCGCATGATTGTGGGAATTTGTGTTTCATAAGGAAAGTATACATATTTTCACTTTTTTTTTTCAGCCTTCTCGCCATTAAATTGAGTTAGGGAGGAAATCAACGCAAATTGTAACCTGAATGGAGAATGTTATGTACGAACCGGTCCACAAGTGGGTATGAATGTATAAGCTGGCTGCGTAGAACAATATCGCCATCTGCCGGCATTTTGGATACTAACTAGCACTTGAGTAGGCACAGAACACGGGCACAACTCCACTAGGGTTTTAATTTACTTCACTAGGCAAGTCAGTTAAGAACAAATTCTTATTTACACTGACAGCCAAACCCGGACTACGCTGGGCCAATTGTACGCCGCCCTATGGGACTCCCAATCACCACGGTTGTGATACAGTTAGCTGGTTAAACGACGGTTGTGATACAGTTAGCTGGTTAAACGACGGTTGTGATACAGTTAGCTGGTTAAAGTAGCTAGCTAGAGCATTTAGTCAAAACTCATGTTGTGAAATACAAATTCAACACGCTTTAAAAACAAAACATATCCAATAAGTTGTTCAAACAATGAAATAGCTAAATAATTAGCTATAGCTAGCTATATGCCTGTGTTGTTGGTAGCTAGCGTTAGCTAGAAAACGTTAATGACAATGCCACGCATGCTAGCAACAACAAACAAGGAGATAAGTACGACTAGCAGTAAAGGGATACAAATAAAGGATACTTGTCGACACCTGTTTGATTCCTCCGCATCATCAAACTGTCCTGGTACAATCTGGGCCATGGACATTTCAATTCAGTATTTCACTCCAATGTGAGTCGCAACTCGTGTAAGAAGTTCGTCTGTTTCTACACACTTCCTTCTATTTTTCTAATTCTTCGGTGAGGTTTAACAGCGGTTGGCATCCAATAAATGTTGCATTACCGCCACCTGCTAGACTGGAGTATAACTACCTTATACTTTGCTTGAAAAAATACCCTACCATTTAACACTACACTCACCAAAACAAAAAAAAATAACACCACCCTACTCCACTATTCAAATATATTAGTCCTGCCTCAGTCCAATAACCTGAAAGGATGAGACACCACCCCTTAATACACCCTGTGACTCTTCTGATGTCAAGTCTCGCACACCCAAATACTTCTCTGCAGCTGCCACCACGACCTCAATATTCTGCGACTATTCGGGAACTCTGACATTTCTGACTTGCTATCTCATTGAAAGTGGAACGCATTATGCATATAACTACAACCAGTTAGCAAGTCGGACATGTAGACATTTAAATCTAACTGAAGGTGTACAGGTTTTTCGGGTAGTAGAGGGAATTTTGGTTAGTGTTTCTTGTTTTTGGTAATTAGTATGAATGTTTTCAACTAAAACAGCTTTTGTTTTTTTCTGATGTTTTTTTTTTTTTTTTGCTACCTCATACAGTAGGTGGTGGCAATACACCTTATGAGTGTAGTCTGCTTACAAATCTAAAAAAATATGTCCAAAATGTCAGAGTTTCCTCGTTCGGACTGGCACATGAATATGGCATTACCCCTGGTTGAATGCAGGGTGCATTTTCAGGAAGTAGCATTAGCCACTGTAGCATGGTGGTGGAAAATTGTGTTTTATTAAGACAGTATGCATATTTCTTCCTTTTTGTTGTTGTTGGGCAGCACGCCATTAAAGTTAATTAAGGAGGAAAGCGATGGCTTTGCAGCCTGAATGGAGGATGTTTTATGTAAGAACCGGTCACTGGGGGACACTAGTGTATTACCGGCTAGGCACAAGCCCAGACGATAGTGGGGACCCATAGCGCCCACAATGACCCAACACACCTCAAAGCTGTGTAAGGGCTATTTGACCAAGAAGGAGAGTGATGGAGTGCTGCATCAGTAGACCTGGCCTCCACAATCACCATACCTCAACCCAATTGAGATGATTTGGGATGAGTTGACCGCAGAGTGAAGGAAAAGCAGCCAACAAGTGCTCAGCATATGTGGGAACTCCTTCAAGACTGTTGGGAATGCATTCCAGGTGAAGCTGGTTGAGAGAATGCCAAGAGTGTGCAAAGCTGTCATCAAGGCAAAGGGTGGCTACTTAAAATAATTTGTTTAACACTTTTTTGGTTACTACATGATTCCATATGTGTTATTTCATAGTTTTGATGTCTTCACTATTATTTTACAATGAAGAAAATATTTTAAAAATAAAGAAAGACCAATGAATGAGTAGGTGTGTCCAAACTTTTGAATGGTACTGTATATATATATAATTGTTTTTCTTTCTTTAAAACAACAATACAGTACACAGACAATACAAATGGCCGCTCCCGTCAATGGGTGCTCTGGTCAGTGGGTGCTCTGGTCAGTGGGTGCTCTGGTCACTGGGTGCTCTGGCCAGTGGGTGCTCCGGTCAGTGGGTGCTCCGGTCAGTGGGTGCTCCGGTCAGTGGGTCGCCCCAAAAGGGATTTTCCAAGGGCGGGAAAAACCAAGCTCTGCCTGACGCCCGGGCAGGCATGGAAGCGAGCGCACCTATAACTACCAGGACCAGCACACACACCGCTTACAGCACGAAACCAAACCACAAAACATAAATAACGAAACGCAAAACATAAAATAATCACATCCCCCACCCTCACCCCTGATTGGAGGACCTCGAACATTTATACTGTACATTTGTGTATATAATTATTCCAACACTTATCAATTCCACCCTTCAGACAGCCACAGATCAACCCATCTTTCCCAATGAATCATCATTTTTATTTTATTTAACCTTAATTTAACTAGGCAAGTCAGTTAAGAACAAATTCTTATTTACAATGACGGCCTACCGAAAGGCTCCTGCGGGAACGGAGGCTGGGATTAAAATAAATAAATAACATAAATATAGGACAAAACACACATCATGACAAGAGAGACAACACAACACTACATAAAGAGAGACCAGAGACAACAACATAGCATGGCAACAACACAATATGACAACAACATGGTAGAAACACAACATGGTAGCAGCACAAAACATGGTACAAACATTATTGGGCACAGACAACAGCACAAAGGGCAAGAAGGTAGAAACATTAATACATCACGCAAAGCAGCCACAACTGTCAGTAAGAGTGTCCATGATTGAGTCTTTGAATGAAGAGATTGAGATAAAACTGTCCAGTTTGAGTGTTTGTTGCAGCTCGTTCCAGTCGCTAGCTGCAGCGAACTGAAAAGACAAGCGACCCAGGGATGTGTTTGCTTTGGGGACCTTTAACAGAATGTGACTGGCAGAACAGGTGTTGTATGTGGAGGATGAGGGCTGCAGTAGATATCTCAGATAGGGGGGAGTGAGGCCTAAGATGGTTTTATAAATAAGCATCAACCAGTGGGTCTTGCGACGGGTATACAAAGATGACCAGTTTACAGAGGAGTATAGAGTGCAGTGATGTGTCCTATAAGGAGCATTGGTGGCAAATCTGATGGCCGAATGGTAAAGAACATCTAGTCACTCAAGAGCACCCTTACCTGCTGATCTATAAATGATGTCTCCATAATCTAGCATGGGTAGGATGGTCATCTGAATTAGGGTTAGTTTGGCAGCTGGGGTGAAAGAGGAGCAATTACGATAGAGGAAATTAACTTTAGCCTGCAGCTTTGATATGTGCTGAGAGAAGGACAGTGTACTGTCTAGCCATACTCCCAAGTACTTGTATGAGGTGACTACCTCAAGCTCTAAACCCTCAGAGGTAGTAATCCCACCTGTGGCATTCTTCTTACAAAACCACATTACCTTTGCTTTGGAGGTGTTCAGAACAAGGTTAAGGGTAGAGAAAGCTTGTTGAACACTAAGAAAGCTTTGTTGTAGAGCATTTAACAGAAAATCCGGGGAGGGGCCAGCTGAGTATAAGACTGTATCATCCGCATATAAATGGATGAGAGAGCTTTATTGTTGATGTAAATTGAGAAGAACGTGGGGCCTAGGATTGAGCCTTGGGGTACTCCATTGGTGACAAGTAGTGGCTGAGACAGCAGATTTTCTGACTTTATACACTGCCATCTTGGAGAAAGGTAGTTAGCAAACCAGGCCAAAGACCCCTCAGAGACACCAATACTCCTTAGCCGGCCCACCAGAATGGAATGGTCTACCGTATCAAAAGCTTTGGCCAAGTCAATAAAAATAGCAGCACAATATTGCTTAGAATCAAGGGCAATGGTGACATTATTGAGGACCTTTAAGGTTGCAGTGACTCATCCATAACCTGAGCGGAAACCAGATTGCATACCAGAGATAATACTATAGACATCAAGAAAACCAGTCAGTTGATTATTGACAAGTTTTCCAACACTTTTGATAAACAGGGCAAAATAGAAATAGGCCTATAACAGTTAGGATCAGCTTGATCTCCCCTTTTAAATAATGGACAAACCGTGGCTGCCTTCCAAGCAATGGGAACCTCCCCAGAAAGAAGAGACAGATTAAAAAGGTTGGAGGTAGGCTTGAGTCTAAACCATCTGACCCAGATGGTTTTTTGGGGTCATGTTTCAGGAGCTCCTCTAGCACCTCAGACTCAGTGACTGCCTGCAGGGAGAAACTTTGTCGCGGGGCAGGGGAAAAAGAGGGAGAAGCATCGGGGATAGTCGCATTAGAAGGGGTGGGAGATGAGGAAATGTTGGACGGGCAAGGAGGCATGGCTGAGTCACATAGGAATCCTGACTTAATGAAGTGGTGATTAAAGAGCTCAGCCATGTGCTTCTTGTCAGTAACAACCACATCATCAACTTTAAGGGACATTGGCAGCTGTGAGGAGGAGGGTTTATTCTCCAGGTCTTTAACCGTTTTCTAGAACTTCTTGGGGTTAGACCCACAGAGAGAGAACTGCTCCACAAAGTAACTAACTTTGGCCTTACGGATAGCCTGAGTGCACTTATTTCTCATTTTCCTGAACGAGAGCCTGAGTGTAAGTGTGCCGAACCTTTCCTCAAATGTAATTCTTGAGGTGGAGTAACTCTGCAAGATCACGGTCGAACCAGGGGCTGTCCAGGGCAGACAGTGAACAGATCGCCAGGTGGAATCCAAGCAGCAGTGCAGCAGGCAATGGGAGTAGGTGTCACACCAACTTGGGAGAAGCTTTTATTTCTGGAGGCAGATTTCTTGTGGAAAATGCCAGTGGATGGTCTTTGAACAGCAGGAGGGGGTTTCAAGGCTTCTGGATCTGGATGGGGTAGCCTGCCATTTGTTGGGCTCAAAGGCTTCGACACCTCTCACTTCACACATCGTTGCTAATTGAAGTTGTAACTTTTTGTCCTAGCAAAGCTTGGTAACCTGAGCATTCAGTCCTTATTAAGTAAAATATATAATTGTAATGTATTTTTCTTCTTGGCTTTTGAAAGTTAAAAATAATTTGTTCAGACTAAGCATTACTCACTCAGCTCCAGGTTGGATGGGGTTTTCAGGTCTCTGCTTGTTTGCCAGAGCATTTGATGTATAGTTTGGGAATACTAATCCTTGAATTTAGGAAGCCTTCCAAGTAATTCCATCCAAAATCAGGTTGTAGGTTTGGAGTTTCGATTTGGAGTGAAGGTTATGTTGTTTAGGGTAGCATCCTGTATATGTCCTGGTGACATAGTGAAGGTTGTGTTGTTTAGGGTAGCATCCTGTATATGTCCATCCCCCAAAAATCTAAGTTTGTCTAACTCTAAATCTGTCCTCCCAATTCATCTCTCCATTCTCCCATGGTGTCTCACTAGGGACTTGAACCTCCCAATTCATCCCTCCATTCTCCCATGGTGTCTCACTAGGGACTTGAACCTCTCCCAATTCATCCCTCCATTCTCCCATGGTGTCTCACTAGGGACTTGAACCTCTCCCAATTCATCCCTCCATTCTCCCATGGTGCCTCACTAGGGACTTGAACCTCTCCCAATTCATCCCTCCATTATCCCATGGTGTCACACTAGGGACTTGAACCTACCCATCTGCAACATTTTACCCAAGAGCACAATGATTTTTCCTATTGACTGACTGTGGTCCATCAAATCCCCCAGCAATACAGTTTGCAGGTCCAACAGCACCCTGACATTATGGCATAACAGCCATTCCTGGACCAGACTCCAAAAACAAGCCACTGATGGACAGTACTAAAAGAGATGCTCTATTGATTCTGTTTCTGTATTCTCCAGAGACTCCACTGGTCTGACTGTTGAAGACCTCATATACTGAGCATTCTTTTTGTAGTGAGAATGTTATTTAATAGCATAAATTGAAAATAATGAATTGATGCATCAATGGTTGTTTTGTATATCAGTTCATAAACCCGATGCCATGGTATTGGGACATAAAAAAAATCTGTTCCCAACTATCTCGAATTTTACGTGGCATAGTTGTCACGCCTCTTCACCTTAAGTGAAACTGATACGATACATTTTGCGATTTATATTAGTCATTTTAAACCATTTGTGATTTTTAATTGGTGGCAGACAAACTAATTCATTCCTTTCTCTTTTGAGAAACGTCCTGTCGGGTACTTCTCAAAACCGATTGGAGGAGAAGGTCAGAGGGGCAGGACATCTGACTTTATTATCCAATGGGTTTTGAGAAGGAGGCGAGGAGTCAAGGGAACGCAATCATAGTGCTTACATTAACCAACATGGCGGCATGCAGCAGAACGCAGGTGATCTCCTTGTACAGGATGCTTATAAAAGAGAGCAAGAAATTCCCCTCTTACAATTACAGGTAAGGGATTTAATGTAGTTCACTGGTCGCAGTTATATGTGTTCAATCTAATGTTGATATAGCTAGCTTACAGTAAGTTCGAAATGTCTTTCACAACGTCGTTAGCCAGTCGTTAACATTTCCATTGCTAGAAGTTGTGGAAAGCACAACTTCTTAGTGTGAATTTCTAGTACCACCTTTTTATATAATATATATACTTTTAAAAAATGGTATTGTGCTGTAACGTTACAGGTAGCTAGCTAACTAGTTGTTTTAATGAGGTGTAACGTTGCTAGCTAGCTCACTCTAGCGAAAGTAGTGAACGTATTCAAACAAAACACTTTGGGGTTTGCAAAGATCTGACACCAATGATATGACAGTTAACTATCTAGTGGTTGCCCTGACAGGATCTAGCTATGTGGACCAAGCAATTAAACTAACCTCGATAAACTACTAGTGGTCGCAGTTTTGCCTGTCTTTCCACTTGCATAAGTCAAGATCGGAACAACAGCGTCCGCATGAGCCCTCTCAAGGCTATAATCAAATGTAGGTATGAGTCGCATGATTTTATACTGCACAAAAAAAAGGCTGCAAGGCGAGCATACAGTAGGCTTTTCTTTATTACCGTCTGAATTGTTTGTTGAATTGCAATGTAAGTAACATTTCTCCTGCAGATTTAAGATGTATTTACTTTTTGCTCCTACCTTCTTTCAGAACATATGCCCTGCGCAGGGTAAAGGATAGCTTCAGGGAGAATCTCCATGTTGACAACCCAAAAACTCTGGATATGCTGCTCAACCAGGCCAGAGAGAACCTTGCAGTCATCAGGAGACAGGTGAGTGACTCTTCAGTAGTGTTGATTTACATGTGCATATTATGGATGTTAATTGTTAGTAGAATAGCCTATTCAAATATTCAGTTAGGCAATGCCTTGTGGATTGTGAAATAGTAGCTTATCAATATTCAGAAGAAATTGTCTCAAACGCAAGGGTTCAGTGAGTACAAAAACATTTCTCTACCTGACGATGGCCCAACGGATGCTTTTGTTGCCTCTAAATTAAATAGCATAAAAAAAAAAGTTAAATCTAATTTGAGTGCAGGCCTTACACAAATCCATCTACTCCAGTCCATACAACCAACTACAGGCTATAAAAAGAAAGAAAACACCTGTGCATTCTCATGTAGACACTGATTGTTCTCTTTCTATTGCAGGTGTCCATTGGCCAAATGTACACTGCTCAGAGGACCATTGTGGAGGAAACTGGAGTGCACAGGGACCTCTGAGTTTGTAGTGGTGGTGTTGTTGATTGTTGTTATCATAGGATGTCTTGGACCACATTTTGGACAGTTAGTCATGTTTTGCTATGGTAACAGCACTGAGGAAAGGCTTTACTCCCAGAAAGCACTTCCACCAGACAACATTTCTCTGATGTATTGAAATGTATGACCTCTTTTTAAAACTCTTAACTCATGTTATCATTTATATGTATTTGTAACAGCTTGTAGTGATATGTAATACCCTTTTGTTGCAATGATGGCAGCATCTCAATTAAACAGTAATATATGAAGTATGTGGTTTTTAGAGTTTGGTTGGATGTTTTTATAATACTATTTAATAATTTCACATGATTTACTCTCAATGTTTAAATTTCACTAGTTCTGGTGTCTAAGCCACAGATTCTTATAAATTCGTGCTCTGCTTGTTGAGTCAAGCCTTGACAATCACAGAAGACACCGTTTGTCTATGTACTATGCAGATGTTTAACTTGTGCAGAAAATATTTTTCCAACCCGCTGTTGAAGCTCAGATTAGAGAAACTAATTCACGACTGAACAGGTGATAAACATGAGCGCAAATCTGGCCAAGTGGCTGAAAAATTAAGCGGATATCAATGAATATAAAATGTATTATTAGCTTTGTATCTAATAAAATAACTAAAGCTTAAAGGGGTAATCTACGTTTCAAACACCAATGTGTCACAGCTGAGGGATGGGACTTGAGAAATCGAACCACTCTCAAATTCATAGACGGGGCTATGGAGGCAAGGACTGACCATTCATGAAATGAAAGTTTGTAAACAGACACTGTATAGCTTCAGAACATGATGCGGTAAGACGGTTGAACTAAACACATTGGGCATTTATAAATATTCTTCAAGAATCAATGGCAACAGTAGGTCACTTGCTGATTGTCCCTTTTAATAATACATTTTAACGTGACAAATTTATAAATATGGAACTGATAGACTCTGACAAGAACTGCCGTAAAGCGCTCAACCCTTGCCGTATTCGTCAGTGTGTTATTGTTTTGTTCTCACAGAAATTACTACAAATAAATGGGAGAGTGCTCTGAGATATTCAGGTAAGGCACAATGAATGTGAACCTCTCCTACCAGATACATTTTCCCTATCCATCACAAGCAGTGGGGGCTGCTGAGGGGAGGACGGCACGAATGGAATGGCATTGATACCTTTCCACTAATACCACTCCAGCCATTACCACATGCCCATCCCCAATTAAGGTGCCACCAACCTCCTGGGATTTACAAGTACATCTTGTGTATCCGGAAATGTCTGCTATAAATGACTAGTCGTGGCTTCACCCGCATGCAGTACTAATTTCCATTTCATACATTATGATCTTTCAGCAGATATACCAGGCGGTGGAAATTAAAGCTTATATCATGTAGAACTCACGAGGGTCTTCCCTAAAGGTGCAATCTGTAAGATTTTCTGCTGCTCGTTGGTCATTTCAACTATGCTGAGCAAAAATATAAACAGAACATATGAGGAAATCAGTCAATTGAAATAAATTCATCAGGTCCAAATCTATGGATTTCACATGACTGGGAATACAGATACAGTGAGAGAAAAAAGTATTTGATCCCCTGCTGATTTTGTACGTTTGCCCACTGACAAAGAAATTGTCACTCTATAATTTTAATGTTAGGTTTATTTGAACAGTGAGAGACAGAATAACAACAAAAATATCCAGAAAAACGCATGTCAAAAATATTATAAAATGAGGGAAATTTTTATTTTTTTGCATTTTAATGAGGGAAATAAGTATTTGACCCCCTCTCAATCAGAAAGATTTCTGGCTCCCAGGTGTCTTTTATACAGGTAACGAGCTGAGATTAGGAGCACACTCTTAAAGGGAGTGCTCCTAATCTCAGTTTGTTACCTGTATAAAAGACACCTGTCCACAGAAGCAATCAATCAATCAGATTCCAAACTCTCCACCATGGCCAAGACCAAAGAGCTCTCCAAAGATGTCAGGGACAATATCTTTGGTGGATGGATTATCTTGGCAAATGAGAAATGCTCACTAATAGGGATGTAAACAAATTTCTGCACAACATTTGAGAGAAATAAGCCTTTTGTGCGTATGGAACATTTCTGGGATCTTTTATTTCAGCTCATGAAACATGGGGCCAACACAACATGTGTTTAGATTTTTTTGCTCAATGTAATTGAAGCTCCTTCATATTTTATTCATGTGGATACATTGATTGGTATTTTTTTTTATGTGTATTTTTTTTATTACCATCGCATCACATTTTAGGGCTCCCGAGTGGCGCAGCGGTCTAAGGCACTGCATCTCAGCGCAAGAGGCGTCACTACAGTCCCTGGTTCGATTCCAGGCTGTATCACATGTGGCCGTGATTTGGAGTTTCATAGGACAGCGCACAATTGACCAAGCATCGTCCGGGTTTGGCCGGGGTAGGCCGTCATTGTACATAAGAATATGTTATTAACTGACTTGCCTAGTTTAATAACGTTTTTTTTTTAAAGAAGCTTTTAAACAAATGTGTAACTTCAACTGCAGAGTCTCTGCACCTTAGAACACATGCACTCACACACATCACAACTGCTGCTACAAGACTCGTATTTACTATTGCTAAATACTGCACAATTTAAACACTTGCCCCCCAATCCCCCCTTCCCCAAAATGTGTAATTATTAGACTATAAATTGTGTATTCTACTGAGCCATTTACTTTACGTTCATATTGTTATCTTTTATTATTTCTTATTGTTGATGCATTGTCGAGAAGGAACCTGCAAGCTAGCATTTGGTTGGACAGTGTATCCGGTACATACGACTAATAAAACTTGAAACTGATGTTTCAGAATAAATGTTGCTCTCATGAAATGTAATTCCTTGACCACTACAGATCTTACGTATGGGACATCTCATCAAATGCACATTTCTGTTGGCAGGCCAGGGCCACGTTTGGTTGCCAAACATTCTCGAACGTAGCAGATAGAAATGCTGTCAATAGAGATCATGTGATTCCTTATACTACATGCAAGAGAGATGTAGAGGTGAATCCAGGCCCTACAGTGCCTAGCTCCACTCCTATTCCCCAGGCGCTATCTTTTGATGACTTCTGTAATCATAATAGCCTTGGTTTCATGCATGTTAACATTAGAAGCCTCCTCCCTAAGTTTGTTTTATTCACTGCTTTAGCACACTCTGCCAACCCGGATGTCCTAGCCGTGTCTGAATCCTGGCTTAGGAAGTCCACCAAAAACTCTGAAAACTCTTCATCCCTAACTACAACATTTTCAGACCAGATAGAACGGCCAAAGGGGGCGGTGTTGCAATCTACTGCAGAGATAGCCTGCAGAGTTCTGTCCTACTATCCAGGTCTGTACCCAAACAATTTGAACTTCTACTTTAAAAAAAACATCTCTCTAAAAACAAGTCTCTCACTGCTGCCGCCTGCTATAGACCACCCTCTGCCCCCAGCTGTGCTCTGGACACCATATGTGAACTGATTGCCCCCCATCTATCTTCAGAGCTCGTGCTGCTAGGTGACCTAAACTGGGACATGCTTAACACCCCAGCCATCCTACAATCCAAGCTTGATGCCCTCAATCTCACACAAATTATCAATGAACCTACCAGGTACCACCCCAAAGCCGTAAACACGGGCACCCTCATAGATATCATCCTAACCAACTTGCCCTCTAAATACACCTCTGCTGTTTTCAACCAAGATCTCAGCGATCACTGCCTCATTGCCTGCATCCGTAATGGGTCCGCGGTCAAACGACCTCCACTCATCACTGTCAAACGCTCCCTGAAACACTTCAGCAAGCAAGCCTTTCTCATCGACCTGGCCTGGGTATCCTGGAAAGATATTGACCTCATCCCGTCAGTAGAGGATGCCTGGTTATTTTTTTTAAATGCCTTCCTCACCATCTTAAATAAGCATGCCCCATTCAAGAAAGTTAGAACCAGGAACAGATATAGCCCTTGGTTCTCTCCAGACCTGACTGCCCTTAACCAACACAAAAACATCCTGTGGCGTTCTGCATTAGCATCGAACAGCCCCTGTGATATGCAACTTTTCAGGGAAGTTAGAAACCAATATACACAGGCAGTTAGAAAAGCCAAGGCTAGCTTTTCCACGCAGAAATTAGCTTCCTGTAACACAAACTCAAAAAAGTTCTGGGACACTGTAAAGTCCATGGAGAATAAGAACACCTCCTCCCAGCTGCCCACTGCACTGAGGATAGGAAACTCTGTCGCCACCGATAAATCCACTATAATTGAGAATTTCAATAAGCATTTTTCTACGGCTGGCCATGCTTTCCATCTGGCTACTCCTACTCCGGTCAACAGCACTGCACCCCCCACAGCTACTCGCCCAAGCCTTCCCCATTTCTCCTTCTCCCAAATCCAGTCAGCTGATGTTCTGAAAGAGCGGCAAAATCTGGACCCCTACAAATCAGCCGGGCTAGACAATCTGGACCCTTTCTTTCTAAAATGATCTGCAGAAATTGTTGCAACCCCTATTACTAGCCTGTTCAACCTCTCTTTCGTGTCGTCTGAGATTCCCAAAGATTGGAAAGCAGCTGCTGTCATCCCCCTCTTCAAAGGGGGGGACACTCTTCACCCAAACTGCTACAGACCTATATCTATCCTACCCTGCCTTTATAAGGTCTTCGAAAGCCAAGTCAACAAACAGATTACCGACCATTTCGAATCCCACCGCACCTTCTCCGCTATGCAATCTGGTTTCAGAGCTGGTCATGGGTGCACCTCAGCCACGCTCAAGGTCCTAAACGATATCGTAACCGCCATCGATAAGAAACAATACTGTGCTGCCGTATTCATTGACCTGGCCAAGGCTTTCGACTTTGTCAATCACCACATCCTCATCGGCAGACTCAATAGCCTTCGTTTCTCAAATGATTGCCTCGCCTGGTTCACCAACTACTTCTCTGATAGAGTTCAATGTGTCAAATCGGATGGCCTGTTGTCCGGACCTCTGGTAGTCTCTATGGGGGTGCCACAGGGTTCAATTCTTGGGCCAACTCTTTTCTCTGTATACATCAATGATGTCACTCTTGCTGCTGGTGAGTCTCTGATCCACCTCTACGCAGACGACACCATGCTGTATACTTCTGGCCCTTCTTTGTGTAACAGTGTAGGTTCCGTCCCTCTCATCGCCCCAACCCGGGCTCGAACCAGGGACCCTTGCACACATCAACAACTGACACCCCACGAAGCATCGTTACCCATCGCGCCACAAAAGCCGCGGCTCTTGCGACGCAAGGGGCAACCCTACTTCAAGTCTCAGAGCGAGTGACGTCACCGATTGAAACGCTATTAGCGTGCACCACCGCTAACTAACTAGCCATTTCACATCGGTTACATTTGGACACTGTGTTAACAACCCTCCAGATGAGCTTCAATGCCATACAACTCTCCTTCCGTGTCCTCCAACTGCTCTTAAATACAAGTAAAACTAAATGCATGCTCTTCAACCGATCGCTGCCTGCACCTGCTCGCCCGTCCAGCAGGTGCGGTTCTGGACGGTTCTGATTCAGAATATGTGGACAACTACAAATACCTAGGTGTCTGGTTAGACTGTAAACTCTCCTTCCAGACTCACATCAAACATCTCCAATCCAAAGTTAAATCTAGAATTGGCTTCCTATTTCGCAACAAAGCATCCTTCACTCATGCTGCCAAACATACCCTCGTAAAACTGACCATCCTGCCGATCCTCGACTTCGGCGATGTCATTTACAAAATACCCTCCAATACCCTACTTAATAAACTGGATGCAGTCTATCACAGTGCCATCCGTTTTGTCACCGAAGCCCCATATACTACCCACCACTGTGACCTGTACGCTCTCGTTGGATGGCCCTCGCTTCATACTCGTCGCCAAACCCACTGGCTCCAGGTCATCTACAAGACCCTGCTAGGTAAAGTTCCCCCTTATCTCCGCTCACTGGTCACCATAGCAGCACCCACCTGTAAATAAAGGTGAAATAAATTTTTTTAAAAGAGAGGTATGTTTGTTCTACATAGCACATTTCTATCTGAACGTTCCAAAACGTTGCGTCCTTCTGAACGCGCCCAAGGCATATTTGATGGTTTGGACAAAGACTGTACAGGTTTCTGAACTATGGTTTGGATTTTTGCTATGGTCACGATTGGCTACTTTAAACACGTGACAAGCAAGCACCCTGGCTCTCTAGCCGGAAGTAGTTTACACGTTCAGAGAGGAACATAATTTATTTCATATGTTTGGTTCATAAGTGTGTGCAAAGCTAAATGTCTTTGGTTTATATTTGTTGATACAAGTCTAATAAAATGTACCCGGAGCTAGCCAAGTGTCCAAGAAGTTTACTTGTTTGCGAGAAATCGAACTTTGAGCATGAAAAGTCTAGACACGACACTCACGTGTCAAAACATTATTTTAACCACAAGGTAAGCAATTTTATGGTTCTGTGGTAGCTAACTGTTTGCTAACTAGCCAGTCTGTGGATTAAGCAAATTACCAATATAATGTGTGACACTATAGATGCATGTGATGTGAACTAAAAACAGTAGGTAATTAATGAATCCTCTCAGGTGTCGGTTGTAATACCGGAATGTGGTGCCCTTTCTTCCCGGCTGGCCACTGTCATAAACAATTTCAGCAAGTATTTTCTGGTGAAGAATTTACCAGTCTATGAGTTTTTGGATAAAGACTTCTTGAAGAATGTTGTGTGGAATGGTAAGTGCATAGAAGGAGAACACTATTGCATGCACTATTAAATTGGGTAAATGTCTTCCATATTTGATTCCTCATCTGAATCCTCTAACGTAAGTTCCAACCTCTCCACCATCTCATCCATCTTTAACAACTACCTTACATAAAGTGTTATTTTCATGCTAGTTTAAAGTATGCCAATTTGTTTTCCCAGGCGCTCTCTATGCTCTTTCCTACAAGACAAGCATTGACCAGGATAACACCATTGCACTTCTCCCTAGCAGTGAGTTCCCTTACCACTGTGTTCCCCCTTACCACTGAGTTCTACCTATTATCATATTATTACAGGACATGACTCGCACTGTAGTCCTATCGCTGTAGTCTTAATAAAAGACCACTGGCAACTTTAAGCCTGTGTGTAGAGTAGTAGCCATGGTCCAAAACAGGCTATAAAGTACACTACCGGTCAAAAGTTTTAGAACACCTACTCATTCAAGGGTTTTAATTTATTTTTACTGTTTTCTACATTGTAGAATAATAGTTAAGACAAACTATTACATAATACATATGGAATCATGTAGTAACCAAAAAAGTGTTAAACAAATCAAAATATATTTAAGATTCTTCAAATAGCCACCCTTTGACTTGATGTCAGCTTTGCACACTCTTGGCATTCTCTCAACCAGCTTCATGAGGTAGTCACCTGGAATGCATTTCAAGTAACAGGTGTGTCTTCTTAAAAGTTAATTTGTGGAATTTCTTTCCTTCTTAATAGAATCAATGGAAAAGCTCATTTGCCAGGCGTGTATTCACTAGGAAGCAAAGTGGCTGAAAACGGGGAGGGACTAACCTACATTAGTTCAATAAGAAACGCTCATTTTTTGTTGCAAACATTTTGCTACAGTGTACACTAATGAATACACCCTAGAGCTCCCCTGCCAGGCTGCCACATTGGTCAGTGGAGATTATTTATTTTATTTAACCTTTAACTAGGCAAGTCAGTTAAGAACAAATTCTTATTTACAATGTCGGCCTACACCGGCCAACCCCAGATGACGCTGGGCCAATTGTGCGCCGCCCTATGGGACTCCCAATCACGGCCGGTTGTGATACAGCCTGGAATCAATGCTAGTTCTATTAAACTAACTCCACTACCATCAAAACTGGTTGTATTTTGACTTCCAATACTAGCACAATGTACTACAAGAAAGGAGGCCCCGTGTTACATTGACTGGTCAGTAAATAAACCTCTGCTCTGTCTGAATCCAAGGTCAGCTGATCCTCTCTGTGGATAAGGACACGTATGAACAGCTGGGTCTGGAGGGAAAGCCGTCACAGTACAATCACAGACAGCCCATGAGATATGGTGAGAAAGGATCATGTATCTTTTAATATTATGTTTTGATATTTCATTGCTCCACACCTCACCTGGTTTCTTAGCCGCAATTTTTGTTGTTGTTGTGCTGTTCGAAATGAAATCTAACCTGGTTGAATTTAATAACAATGATGATGATGTTCTGCAGTCGTGACCATTGACCTGACGGATAAATCCATGGATCCGGAAGGGAAACGCTACCAGCGAGTTCTCTCCTGCCTTAAAGAAAGGGTGCCTCTGAAAAGCGACTTCCTGCTGGGACGGCACAATTCAGGTAGGAGAACCTTTTTATGTTTGTTTGTACTGTTGAGTCTGAGGCATGGAATGTCTAGTCTGTCCAAGTCCTGGGTTGTTTTCACTAGACTAAATGGAAGAAAACAGACTGAAATAGAGAGGGGACCACCTGAACTTGTTCAATAAGAAACTCTCGTTTTTTGTTGGCTACAGTATGCTCTTATGAATACGACCCTGAACTTGTCCAATAAGAAACTCTCGTTTTTTGTTGGCTACAGTATGCTCATATACATACGACCCTGAACTTCTGTAAGCTGACCAATGTTTTCTTTCAAAGCATTTCTAAAATTGCGTCTGTCGACTTCAAGGGGCGAATGGGGATAGAGCGCTGCAGAGTCTCCTGTCCCGTTACCAGTGGAAAGAGCACAGACCAGTGGTCAGTAGCCACACCCTGAAGGATCTGCCATGTCCATCCCTGCACGCTTTGGACCTGCGCGGGGACCAGCGGTCTTGTGACCCCCACAGCTTCCTGGAGTGGCTTGGAGCAGTGAGCGCTGGTGTCAGTTGGTACGTGCACAACCATATAGTTCTAATGGATATAAATACAGTGCTTTCAGAAAGTATTCTCACACCCTTTGACTTGTCCACATTTTGTTGTTACAGCCTGAATTTAAAATTGATTAAATAATAGGTGGCATGCACTCACTGTGTGCAATAAGTGTTTAACATGATTTTTGAATGACTACCTTAATCGCTGTACCCCACACATACAATTATCTGTAAGGTCCCTCAAATGGACACTCAATTTCAAATACAGATTCAACCACAAAGACCAGGGAGGTTTTACAATGCCTCGCAAATAAGGGCACCTATTGGTAGATGGATATAAAAAAACAAAGCAAACATTGAATATCCCTATCCCAGTGTGAGGTAGAATTGAGATTGCGTAATCTGTGGATCTGTATGTGAATTGGAGTGGGTCAAGGGTATTTGAGAGGATGCTGTTAATGTGAGCAGTGACCAGCCTTTCAAAGCACTTCATGGCTATCGACGTGAGTGCTACGGGGTGGTAGTCTTTTAGGCCGGTTACTTTTGCTTCCTTGGGCACAGGGACTATGGTGGTCAGCTTGAAACATGTAGGTATTACAGACTCAGTCAGGGAGAGGTTGAAAATGTCAGTGAGGACACTTGCCTGCTTTGAGTACACGTCCTGGTAATCCGTCTGGCCCTGCGGCTTTGTGAATGTTGACCTGTTTAAAGGTCTTGCTCACAACGGCAACCGAGAGCGTTATCACACTGTCATCCAGAACAGCTGGTGCTCTCATGCATACTTCAGTGTTGCTTGCCTCGAAGCGAGCATAAAAGGCATTTAGCTTGTCTGGTAGGCTCGTGTCACTGGGCAGCTCGTGTCTGGGTTTCCCTTCGTAGTCCGTAATAGTTTTCAAGCCCTGCCACATCCGACGAGTGTCAGAGCCAGTGTAGTAGGATTCAATCTTAGTCCTATATTGACGCTTTGCTTGTTTGATGGTTCGTTGGAGGGCATAGCGGGATTTCTTATAGGCTTCCGGATTAGTGTCCCGCTCCTTGAAAGCGGCAGTTCTAGCCTTTAGCTCGATGCGGATGTTGCCTGTAATCCATGGCTTCTGGTTGGGATATGTACGTACGGTCACTGTGGGGACGACGTCATCGATACACTTATTGATGAAGCCGATGACTGAGGTGGTATACTCCTCAATGCCATTGGATGAATCCTGGAACATATTCCAGTCTGTGCTAGCAAAACAGTCCTGTAGCATAGCATCCACACCATCTGACCACTTCCGTATTGAGCGAGTCACTGGTACTTCCTGCTTTAGTTTAGCAGGAATCAGGAGGATAGAATTATGGTCAGATTTGCCAAAATGGAGGGCGGGGGAGAGCTTTGTATGCATCTCTGTGTGCAGAGTAAAGGTGGTCAAGAGTTTTGTTTTTTTTCTCCTCTGGTTGCACATGTGACATGCTGGTAAAAATGTGGTAACTGATTTAAGTTTTCCTGCATTAAAGTCCCCGGCCACTAGGAGTGCCGCTTCTGGGTGAGCATTTTCTTCTTTGTTTATGGCCTTATAGAGTTGATTGAGAGTGGTCTTAGTGCCAAATAGACGGCTACGAATAAGAACTCTCTTGGTAGATAGTGTGGTCTACAGCTTATCATAAGGTACTGTACCTCAGGCGAGCAGTAACTCTAGACTTCTTTAATATTAGACATGGCGCACCAGCTGTTATGGGGTATTGTGTGAGAATTTTTTTTATTTTTTTTTAATATCAGGCTGTAACACAACAAAATGTGGAACAAGTCAAGGGGTATGAATACTTTCTGAAGGCACTGTACGTGGCACTGGGTACTAAGAGAGAGGGAAATCTGTCATGGTATTATTAACGTCTCCCTTGTGGATAATCTCTCTCTCATAACACGCATACACTCATGCAGAAAGCTAGTGAATATGTTGTTCGTTGTTTAGTGACAATACAGCAGCCAGCTTCCTTTCGACATGCATCTGTCCAGAGCCCCAAACACTGGTGAGCCAAGCCCTGCATTGCACAGTGTCCGGCCTGCTGCTGCCCGAAGACATCTACTCTCTGCTGCAGGAACTGCGGTAAGTTCACCTTCTGCAACATATGACTGTATCGGTCCTTCTGAACACCAAAGAACCTGCGATCTTTATAAAGTTGACTCCTATGACACTTAGTTCTACCATCTTAATTATCTGGTTTAGTGAAGGCATTTACCAAAGACCCAGGTCATCATATACAGCTGTTAGAGAGCCTGCAGAGCCGCGCGGTCTACAGTGACATGCGACTCGATAAAAGCTGAGGACTCCGAATTGAGCTTGTCAACTGTGTTGCCCCAAAAAATTGCTCACCTTTTTCATTTTGTTCATTGTTTGGAAATTCACTCATGAAATAAGTTATATAAAAAAAAAAATCAAGTCTTAAATATATACTAATTTACTATGTGGTCTTCTCTTAAACCCAGGCGGTACTTTGACGAACCCAAATTCACATCCTGGCTGTCACTGACTGTACACGGCTTCATGGACAGTCCCGTTTCCTGGGGAGACGCAGAACACGGGTTTCACAAGGGTGGCGAAAACTTCTACAACCTCGTCCTCTTCAAGAACCAGGACTACTGGTTGCACATGGGCACTGGCTCCCATGATAGATGCCCTCCATGATGACCACATGGCAAAACATATTTTTTTTTGTTCAGCTTGGTTTTAGGAAAATATGGTATTATGTGTACAAAACTGTTCACAAAATGTACTGCTTACAAATTGTGACTTTTGTAAAGAAATCTACTAATTTGCTCAATCTTAATTTGTCTTTGCCATCTTCAATAAAATAATTAAGTCCAACTGAAGTGCTCATAGTAAGTTATTCTGTGTTGTTTTTATACATTTCAGGAAACATGAAATTCATTTCATCCAGTCATTTCAAGGGATTAAATAGAAATTCAAGTGAAGGTGCTACACAGGATCCATTTTTTATTTTTTTTAAGAAATCTGGATAAAAAAAATGTGCATTGTCATTTCAAAACATTTCCATAATATACTGAACATAGATATAAATGCAACATGTAAAGTGTCTCATGTTTCATGGGCTGAAATAAAAGATCCCAGAAATGTAACATACGCACAAAAAACGTATTTCTGAATCATGTTTTGTTTACATCCTTGTTAGTGAGCATTTCTCCTTTGCCAAGATAATCCATCCACTTGACAGGTGTGGCATATTAAGAAGCTGATTAAACAGCATGATTATTGCACAGGTGCACCTTGTGCTGGGGACAATAAAAGACCACTCACAGATGTCTCAAGTTTTGAGGGAGCGTGCAATTGGCATGCTGACTGCAGGAATGTCCACCAGAGAATTGAATGTTAATTTCTCTACCATAAGCTGCCTCCATTGTTTTAGAGAATTTGGCAGTACGTCCTACTGACCTCACAAACGCAGACCACGTGTATGACCTCATGCTGTGTTAGCCGTTTGCTGATGTCAACATTGTGAACAGAGTGCCCCATGGTGGCGTTGGGGTTATGGTATGGGCAGGCATAAGCTACGGACAACGAACACAATTGCATTTTATCAATGGCCATTTTAATGCACAGAAATACCGTGACGAGATCTTGAGCCCCATTTCTTAAGGTATCTGTGACCAACAGATGCATATGTGAAATCCATAGATTAGGGCCTAATTAATTTATTTCAATTGACTGATTTACTCATGAACTGTAACTCAGTAAAATATTAGAAATTATTGCATTTATTTTTGTTCAGTATACAGTACCATTCAACAGTTTGGAGACCTACTCATTCAAGGGTTTTTCTTTATTTGTACTATTTTCTACATTGGTGAAGACATCAAAACAATGAAATAACACATGGAATCATGTAGTAACCAAAAAAGTTTAAAAAAAAGCAGAATATATTTGAGATGCTTCAAAGTAGCCACCTTTTGCCTTGATGACAGCTTTGCACACGCTTGGCATTCTCTCAACCAGATTCATGAGGTAGTCACCTGGAATGCATTTCAATTAACAGGTGTGCCTTGTTAAAAGTGAATTTGTGTAATCTTTCTTAATGCATTTGAGCCAATCAGTTGTGTTGTGACAAGGTGGGGTGGAGGGGAGTATAAAGAAGATAGCCCTATTTGGTAAAAGACCAAGTCCAAATTATGTCAAGGACAGCTCAAATAAGCTGAGAAACAAGAGTCCATCATTACTTTAAAGACATGAAGGTCAGTCAATAAGGAACATTTAAAGAACTTTAAATCATACTTTCAAAACCTTAGCTAGCAGTCATCATCATGAATCAAGTCGACTATCTTCTGGCAAATCCTTTTTAATCCTTGTCATATGAAGAGAAATTATAGATAAAATGTATTTGGTGCTCATTGGACATAAACATTACACAACAAGTTGGAAATCACAAATTCAACAGAGGTTTGGAAGGAATCAGTGGCTAACTGCAAGCATTGCACTAGCCTTCTCTTCAGTGGAGTGGATGTGTGGTCCCAAGTCTGGGTTAAGGGTCTCTTTTCCAAGCTTAAAAGGATAAACATTCAACATTGGCCATGGTGTCAATCCAGCATGACTTCTGCAACGCTCAAAACAACTGGAAACTCATAACTGGAATACCTGAAGATCACTGACATCGTCATGATTCTACCTTGTTTTTTCCGAGTTCCCAGTTGTCTTGAAAGCACCATAAATCCAGAAAATGCCGACTTTGATGAAATTTGCCCACGAAAGACCGCCGCGCCACCTTCCTGTTCAAGTGAGCACAGCACAAGGTGAGTCCAAAAATGTATTGTATGCTGCTGTATAAATGATGTAATATGCCAGGGAGATATGTATACTGTAGCTAAGAAAGTAATACTAAGTGTATGTTGTGTAGTAAGCTGTTAGTGGCCCATGTGCCTCACCCTAATAATTTGGTCCCGTTTCCCCTCTTAATTTCACCTACAGTTCTGACTTGGTGGTGCACATGTAGCCTATAGCCTGTTTAAGAGAAATGTAATCATCGAATATTGTAAGAGCTTTCATTGTCTGCTTATACCCCCTCTTTAATTTATCCTACAGTTCTGACTTGGTGTACAGGGAGAATACTGTAAGAACGGCCCATGTTCTGAATTGTCGCTGTACATTTCAAAATTGCTGAACAAATAGTTATTGACTATGTCCGTCCTAGCTCGCTCATGTCTTAATCAAAATTATGGATTGCCTCTTATCCGCTCGTTGTCCCCTTATGCCATAGTTTGTACATCTCAATTGTCAGTAAAAAACACTTTTTTAAGCAAGTCAGCTGGCATTCAGTAAATGAGGCTGAATGAACTGTTTCGCTGTCAGACAAGGCTCCGCTGATAGCCAGGTGTGGTAAGGTGTTGGTACTGCTGTTGGGACAGCTTTATGTAGGCCCCAACATTGTGTGGGCAACGTTTGTCACTTTTATAGTGCAATTCATGTATTATTTAGTGTTGTGTAGTGGGTTTGCTGGCATGAATCAACATATTTTTTGGGGGGCCCACCAAGATTTACATGCTAAAATCCCCACTGCTTATGTAAATATTCAGACCCTTTGCTATGAGACTCGAAATTGAGCTCAGGTGCATCCTGTTTCCATTGATCATCCTTGATGTTTCTACAACGGAGTCCACCTGTGGTAAATTCAATTGATTGGACATGATTTGGAAAGGAACACCAGTCTATATAAGGTCCCACAGTTGAGAGTGCATATCAGAGCAAAAACCAAGCCATAAGGTCAAAGGAATTGTCCTTAGAGCTCCGAGCCAGGATTGTGTCGAGGCACAAATCTGGGGAATGGTACCAAAACATTTCTGCAGCATTGAAGGTCCCGAAGAACATAGTGACCATCATTCTTAAAATGGAAGTTTGGAACCACCTCTTCCTAGAGCTGGCCGACTAGCCAAACTGAGCAAACGGGGGAGAAGGGCCTTTGGTCAGGGAGGTGACCAAGAACCTAATGGTCACTCTGACAGCGCTCCTCTGTGGAGATGGGAGCACCTTCCAGAAAGACAACCATCTCTGCAGTACACCAAATCAGGCCTTTAGGGTAGAGTGGCCAGATGGAAACCACTCCTCAGTAAAAGGCACACGACAGCCCACTTGAAGTTTGCCAAAAGGCACTTAAAGGACTCTCAAGAGTCAAGACCATGAGAAACAAGATTCTCTGGTCTGATGAAACCATGTGGGAGGAAACCTGGCACCATCCTTATGATGAAGCATGGTGGTGGAAACATCATGCTGTGGGGATGTTTTTCAGTGGCAGGGAGACCAGTCAGGATAGAGGGAAAGATGAACAGAGAGATCCTTAATGAAAACCTGCTCCAGAGCACTCAGGACCTCAGACTGGGTGAAGGTTCACCTTCCAACAGGACAACGACCCTAAGCACACAGCCAAGACAACACAAAGAATGGCTTTGGTACAAGTCTCTGAATGTCCTTGAGTGGCCCAGCCAGAGCCCGGACTTGAACATCTCTGGAGAGACCTAAAAATAACTGTGCAGCAACGCTCCCTATCCAACCTGACAGAGCTTGAGAGGATCTGCAGAGAGGAATGGGAGAAACTCCACAAATACAGGTATGCCAAGAAGACTCTGTAATCGCTGCCAAAGGTGCATCACAGTACTGAGTAAAGAGTCTGAATACTTATGTAAATGTGATAGTTTATTTTTATAAATGTGCAAACATAAAAATAAAAAAAGTTACCTTTTCATTATGGGGTACTGTGTGTAGATTGAGGGGGGAAAACGATTTAATACATTTTAGAATAAGGCTGTAATGTAACAAAATGTGGGAAAAGTCCAGGGGTCTGAAAAACTTTCCGAATGTATATATATCTATCTATATACAGTGGGGCAAAAAAGTATTTAGTCAGCCACCAATTGTGCAAGTTCTCCCACTTAAAAAGATGAGAGAGGCCTGTAATTTTCATCATAGGTACACGTCAACTATGACAGACAAAACAAGAAAAAAAATCCAGAAAATCACATTGTAGGATTTTTTATGAATTTATTTGCAAATTATGGTGGAAAATAAGTATTTGGTCACCTACAAACAAGCAAGATTTGTGTCTCTCACAGACCTGTAACTTCTTCTTTAAGAGGCTCCTCTGTCCGCCACTCGTTACCTGTATTAATGGCACCTGTTTGAACTTGTTATCAGTATAAAAGACACCTGTCCACAACCTCAAACAGTCACACTCCAAACTCCACTATGGCCAATACCAAAGAGCTGTCAAAGGATGCCAGAAACAAAATTGTAGACCTGCACCAGGCTGGGAAGACAATCTGCAATAGGTAAGCAGCTTGGTTTGAAGAAATCAACTGTGGGAGCAATTATTAGGAAATGGAAGACATACAAGACCACTGATAATCTCCCTCGATCTGGGGCTCCACGCAAGATCTCACCCCGTGGGGTCAAAATGATCACAAGAACGGTGAGCAAAAATCCCAGAACCACATAGGGGGACCTAGTGAATGACCTGCAGAGAGCTGGGACCAAAGTAACAAAGCCTACCATCAGTAACACACTACGCTGCCAGGGACTCAAATCCTGCAGTGCCAGACGTGTCCGCCTGCTTAAGCCAGTACATGTCCAGGCCCATCTGAAGTTTGCTAGAGAGCATTTGGATGATCCAGAAGAGGATTGGGAGAATGTCATATGGTCAGATGAAACCAAAATATAACTTTTTGGTATAAACTCAACTCGTCGTGTTTGGAGGACAAAGAATGCTGAGTTGCATCCAAAGAACACCATACCTACTGTGAAGCATGGGGGTGGAAACATCATGCTTTGGGGCTGTTTTTCTGCAAAGGGACCTGGACGACTGATCCGTGTAAAGGAAAGAATGAATGGGGCCATGTATCGTGAAATTGAGTGAAAACCTCCTTCCATCAGCAAGGGCATTGAAGATGAAACGTGGCTGGGTCTTTCAGCATGACAATGAACCCAAACACACCGCCCGGGCAACGAAGGAGTGGCTTCGTAAGAAGCATTTCAAGGTCCTGGAGTGACCTAGCCAGTCTCCAGATCTCAACCCCATAGAAAATCTTTGGAGGGAGTTGAAAGTCCGTGTTGCCCAGCGACAGCCCCAAAACAATCACTGCTCTAGAGGAGATCTGCATGGAAGAATGGGCCAAAATACCAGCAACAGTGTGTGAAAACCTTGTGAAGACTTACAGAAAACATTTGACCAGTGTCATTGCCAACAAAGGGTATATAACATTGAGATAAACTTTTGTTATCGTCCAAATACTTATTTTCCACCATAATTTGCAAATAAATTCATTTAAAAAATCCTACAATGTGATTTTATGGATTTTTTTTCTTCTCATTTTGTCTGTCATAGTTGACGTGTACCTATGATGAAAATTACAGGCCTCTCTCATCTTTTTAAGTGGGAGAACTTGCACAATTGGTGGCTGACTAAATACTTTTTTGCCCCACTGTATATAAAACACTTTCAGATTGTACAGCAAGTATATTTATAAGTTCAACTACAAAATAGGTCACATGTATGCAAAAATGCTGTACCAGGATTTGAGTCAAGGCAGTTCACACAGTTCTTCAGAAGGGTAAGGGTTATGTGATTCAGACTTAAAAATTATTTCGCTGTTGTACAAAAAAGGGGTCAATTTCAACAACGCTTCTTGGAATCTTTCAACAGAATGAGTGAATTCTGTGTACACTAGACAAGCCTCATCATCATGCTGTGTTAACACGACAAATTATATATATTTTTAAATACAGTACATTTTTCAATGAGAAAAACGTGGACATTACAAGTGTTGAAGGTGCTTGCTAATATTTCTAAAATCAGCATTCAGTGAAACATGTTTAAAAATTGTTTTTATTTATTTAACTAGGCATGTCAGTTAAGAACAAATTGTTATTTACAATGACAGCCTAACCCGACCAAACCCGGACGACGTTATGCCAATTGTGCGCCGCCCTATGGGACTCCCAATCACGCCCTGTTGTGATACTGCCTGGAATCAAACCAGGGTCTGTAGTGACGCCTCTAGCACTGAGATGCAGTGCCTTAGACCCGCTTCGCTACTCTGGAGCACTCCGAGGTGACATGCTTCTCAGACACAATTTGGGAAAACTAAGCAAAAGGACATGTTTTACAAAGAGCATCGCCTTATTGATACGCAATACCTCTTCACCTTTGCCTTCAGAAAATCTCAACCCGAAATACTGACTTCTATCCCTTCTAGAAGAAAAAAAATATGCTAAGAAAACAAGACGACAGGTGCAGTTGCGGCATTAACAGTTTTATACATCTATGCGCGAAGGCCAAAACTGAATTCTGACGAAGTTCGTGAAGAGGGCTGTAATAGACTAGAGCCGAAAGTGCTAACTAAAATCATACTACGTCCACGAGTAGACTGCCCGAAGAAGATACTTCACATTTCAATAAAATAAAATCAACTGTGGAAAAAAAATAAACATGACCAATGACTCAAAACAGACACTACTTTTGTCCAAACCATCTCCACTTTAAATATTTAAATACTCATAGACAATATAAATAAATGACATTTTCCATAATTCTTTATGGAAATAGGCGAAGGTAACAGCAGTTGTCCAGATATTGGGCGATGTTATCTGTTACCCCGAGCTCTGCTACTTTTATAAATCCAGTGAAATAAGGAATATGGCCAAATGATTGGTGAGGCCACAAAACATTGGCCAAGTCAGAATTCATATATAAAAATACAAACAAACTGTAGGCGAATAACGTTTTTGTTTTACAAACTCAAAAGCTGTACATCTGTTTTTTTTTTGCCTCCACAGCATTTTAGAAGTAACCTTTTCTCAATGCAACAACAACAAAAAAACAGGGTGAGATATGCTGAAGCTGCAAAAGTCCTATATCCATGGTACTGAGTGGTAAGATTAAAGGCTATTCTCACTGATAATCACTTCAGATCAGAACACACATTGTCATTAGAAAATGGAGTAAAGAACAAGGCACTGCTTTTAGCTAGAGCCTTGAACCGTGTACCCTAGCCTCGTCACAACGGAGCCTTGCACCGTGTACCCTAGCCTCGTCACAACGGAGCCTTGCACCGTGTACCTTAGCCTCGTCACAACGGAGCCTTGCACCGTGTACCCTAGCCTAGTCACAACTGCACCGTGTACCCTAGCCTAGTCACAACTGCACCGTGTACCCTAGCCTCGTCACAACTGAGCCTTGCACCGTGTACCCTAGCCTCGTCACAACTGAGCCTTGCACCGTGTACCCTAGCCTCGTCACAACTGAGCCTTGCACCGTGTACCCTAGCCTCGTCACAACGGAGCCTTGCACCGTGTACCCTAGCCTCGTCACAACGGAGCCTTGCACCGTGTACCCTAGCCTCGTCACAACTGAGCCTTGCACAGTGTACCCTAGCCTCGTCACAACTGAGCCTTGCACCGTGTACCCTAGCCTCGTCACAACTGAGCCTTGCACCGTGTACCCTAGCCTCGTCACAACGGAGCCTTGCACCGTGTACCCTAGCCTCGTCACAACTGAGCCTTGCACCGTGTACCCTAGCCTCGTCACAACTGAGCCTTGCACCGTGTACCCTAGCCTCGTCACAACGGAGCCTTGAACCATGTACCTTAGGCTCGTCACAACTGCATTCATAAACATTGTATCAGAATCTTGTAATTGTCTCTCCCTTGCATGTTTCATGGATGGAATATTTAATTAAATTATATTGTAATAAGTCTCAACTTAAAACATAACAATTATGTTTACCATTGAAACTGTTCGGTGGAAAATACAGTCCCCCAAGCCAAATAAGATGACCTGGGTGGAATATCTACAAAAGATATCAGTTAGACAAAAAGTAAAAATACAGTCAGGAGCTGTGTTAAAAATTAATCTGACAGACTCTGTCCTGGATTAAATCAAAGGCGTGCTGTTCATAAGGCACTCACTGTTGACAATGACTCTTTTAAAAGGCAATTTCCCTGATGTTCGAAGATGGCATTCATGGTGAACGCTACAGATGACGGCTCAAGCTTAAAATGACCTTTTAAAGTCAAGTGCAGTACACTTCTCAACAACGCGCCTTTAATTTAATCACGGCCTCTATTCAGTTCAAATAGCTATAAGTCCTGTTTTGAATGGAAAGCTTTACAGGCGTCAATATGGAGAATCCAATAAGCCTCCCATCCACTGGGCTGCGCTGTTTTCCCAAGAGTTCAGAGCGTTACATCTTATTGCAGGCTCCACAATGGAAAGTCGCCTAGGTTTTTGTCAAAGTTTTCAATGTGCACTTTTGTTGTGTCATAAATTCTGGTCCATGTTGATACAACATCCCACCCAAATCAATCCTGAGGTGAGTAGGACAGGCACCCCACTATGCAAGACACTTTTTTGTGTATTCATCAATGTCTTCACCTCCTCCAATCCCTCCATCCCTTTCAATCTAGGCCACGTTTAGTTGAACCTGTAATGTGGAATGGTATTTCGGGCGGGCCGGGCTATTGGGTAGAGCAGTGTTTCCCAACCCTGGTCCTCCAGTACCTTCCAACAGCCCAACCCTGGTCCTCCAGTAGCCTCAACAGTGTTTCCCAACCCTGGTCCTCCAGTACCTTCAACAGCCCAACTCTGGTCCTCCAGTACCTTCAACAGCCCAACCCTGGTTCTCCAGTACCCCCCAACATTGTTTCCCAACCCTGGTCCTCCAGTACCTTCAACAGCCCAACCCTAGTTCTCCAGTAGCCTCAACAGTACACAGTTTTGTTGTAGCCCTTGACAAACATACCTCATTCAACTCATTGATGGCTTGATGATTCGTTTACAAGTTGAATCAAGTGTGCTTGTCTAGGGTTACAATAAAAATGTGTACTGTTGGGGGGGTACTGGAGGACCAGGGTTGGGAAACAATGGGATAAAGGGTCGAAGGCCGGGGGTTATTGGGTAAAGGGTCAACACATGGTCACCAGGATGCTAGGAAGACTTAAAGGTCCAGCAGCAACATCTCAATAGGCACACACACACACACAATTCATCACACAGATTGCAGATTGAACCCGTTGCACTCCCAGTGCTGTTTGTCTGGTTCCCCCACTGAATAGGGCTTGGGAACATGGAGGGTACATGCTTTCCTTAAAACTCATCTATCTTCTTCTGCAGGTATTGGAGGATGGAGTCCATCCCCTGCGAGGAGCCCCAAACTCTCTTCAGCGCCTCACACTCGCGTTCGTTGGCCTGCTCCAGGGCTGCCCGGTTTGCGTTTCGGACCAGTGCTTTGGACTCCCGCAGGACCTACAGTGCCAGCAGAGGCCCCCACCCCACCCGGCAGGAAAAAGGAAAAGAAAATGACTGATGGATATGGATGCATTGAAGGATATTGGCATAGACTCGCTTAACCATTCACTGTGGGACATGAGGTCACTCTTATGTTAACAATGTCTGCACAGACGATTCATGAGAAATTTTGCAACATCCAGATATTGTGACTTGATCTCAATTCAATGTACTCCTAAAAGCATTATATCATTTTTTTAAAAACACACTCTCGGTTCCGTTTCGGGTTGGGAGACGTTGAAAAGTTAACAATTCAAGTGGCCACTGTTGTGGCTAGGAGAGAGTATATATATATATATATGAGTGTCAGCGACATAATGTTTATGGTTTTTGATGAGACAAAAACGAACAAAAAAAGAGGGAGGACAACGAGGGCTGGGGAGGGCAGTGGGCGTACTGTGACTGTGTAGAAATATTTTTTTATATCTTCAAAAATCAAATGAAAGAGGATGACTTACAACTGAATTACAAGAGACTAGCTCCCTAATGCGAACCATCACCTCCTGAGTGAAAGTCCCGGGCCACAGCACCTGGGAGACAAGCCCTTTAGCACAGGCCTCCTGGGCCGTCAGCTTCCTCCCACTCAGCAGCATCTCATTGGCCTGAGAGACGAGAGGTAGGGGGAGGGAGAGAGAGAGAGAGAGAGGGAAGTGGAGGGAGAGAGAAACAAAGAGAGAAGAGGGAGGGAGGTTAACGAGCCACTGAACATGACGATTGTCAAATGAGCAACAGAAAAACACGTGCCAAACTAGATTTCAGTCTTGGAGGTGTGTTTCCTGACCGATTCAGTTTGGTTAATGATTGTCCCCTATGAGACACTGTAGGAAGCCTATTTCACTTCCTCAAAATCCCCAGAATGAATCTAAGATAAAGAAATCTGTAATAAAATGTTGACATTTTTGCCGAGGATGTTTTAGTTAAGCAATTTGACATCTAGCTAAGGTGTTTGGTGCAGTATTTCTGAAGTAAAGAAATGCGCAACCTATTGTCTTATGTAAACAAAGTCTGTGCTGATGGACCCGTCTGTCTCACTGTCTATGCTATTGGATTAGAGAGCAAATCACGGCAGCTTTTCACCCCATGTGAAGTCAGGTGTACACTACACGATTTTTGCCCCGATTTGGCCTGTTCCAGACAAGTTTGAGATCGGAGACAAAATCCCCATGTCGTTGCGGTGCGGCCGTCACCGACGCTCGATTAATGTGAGCAGGTCAGGGACGCAATCTGAGGGCCGATCCCGTCTTCGGGCAGTCCTAGTATTTTGAAACATTTTACATTTAAATGTAAAAATTTTTTTTTTTTTAAATCGGGACAAAATCTGCAATGCTCTTGTAGTGTGAGATCTGCAACAACAAGTTTTGAGAACGGTGATCAGCAGTAGCCAATGAGAGCTCGCCAGAGAAAAAGCCAGTAAGATGATTACTACTGGTATGGATGTGTAGACTGGAGCCATGATTACTACTGGTATGGATGTGTAGACTGGAGCCATGATTACTACTGGTATGGATGTGTAGACTGGAGCCATGATTACTACTGGTATGGATGTGTAGACTGGAGCCATGATTACTACTGGTATGGATGTGTAGACTGGAGCCATGATTACTACTGGTATGGATGTGTAGACTGGAGCCATGATTACTACTGGTATGGATGTGTAGACTGGAGCCATGATTACTACTGGTATGGATGTGTAGACTGGAGCCATGATTACTACTGGTATGGATGTGTAGACTGGAGCAGGAGACATGATTACTACTGGTATGGATGTGTAGACTGGAGCCATGATTACTACTGGTATGGATGTGTAGACTGGAGCCATGATTACTACTGGTATGGATGTGTAGACTGGAGCCATGATTACTACTGGTATGGATGTGTAGACTGGAGCCATGATTACTACTGGTATGGATGTGTAGACTGGAGCAGGAGACATGATTACTACTGGTATGGATGTGTACTTTCCTTTAACCCAAGTGTAAAATCGTTACAGCTCTGATATTCACAAGAAATGTTATTCAATTCAAAATGTTGGCTAGATATTTCAACTCTGTAATGGCAAGCGTGAATGTCTCCGACTGAAAACATTTACGAGACTGCTTTGAGCCACAGATCGTTCTAGCTACGTTAACAACCTAAAATCACATCATTGTTTTCACGAGACAGCGTGGTATGGAGAATCGTCACGACCAAGTGAGGAATCTTGTAGTCTGAGCCAGATCCTTTTAGTGTGCACACCACTACGATCGGCAAGACAAAACAAGATAGGTCATTTAACGTGAGAGGCTCAGCGATGTTTAGGATTTTGAAAGTGGTGTACTGTACACCCGGCATTAGTGGGGAAAATGGACATAGTCAAATCAAAATCCAACCTTCATTTACCCGTTGTGAAGCACGGATGCTTGATTCAAACCCACGATCGCACCAGTACAATGTGATCTAGAAACCGCTAGCCCACCCCAAATCACTGACACAGATTAAACCTAGTCCTGGAGCAAAAAGCAGCAAAAAAAATGGTGAGTGCTACACTTAAAACCAGTTCCCAAAACAATATCTGTATTTCTGTGGTAAACAACTCCCCCCTCTGAGAATGTGGAGGATTTTCAGCATCAACTCACCGAGGCCACGCCCATGATGCGAGGGAAGGTGATGGAGGCGCAGGCGTCGGGTGTCTGTCCGTAGGTGGTGTAAGGCGTCTGGAACCAGGCTCTCTCGTTGGCCCAGACCACGTCACACAGCGGGAGGATGGAGGCTCCGAGGCCCACGGCCGGTCCGTTCACGGCTACGATGATAGGCTTCTTGAATTGGATGAAAGTGTTCACGAATGTCCTGAGAGGATGAGAACAACAGACTGGGTCTGAATCACCGTCTTCTGTGGCATTATTACAACGACTGACACTACAACACACAGCATTCTACTAGTCTTTTTCACCAGTTTCAAAAATAAGCAATGATTCCAGACAACCGTCTACAAATCTGTCATTTGCACTGATCTGAATGAACTGACCAGAGATGAAAATCCAGCCTAATGATGAGCTTCCACCATTTTGTTTTCTTTAATCAGTGCAGATGAGGATGAGGACAGATTTTTGGACAATCGAGAAATGAGGAAGTTGAGTCATCCTTCCGAACTTTTAAAAATACATGTTTTTTTCCCTCCCTTTTTGAAAATCATCCACATAAAAAAAAATATAGAAACAGAGGTAAGCCTTCTGACCTACCTAATGGTCTCGGCCATCTTGATGCTCTCTTTCTTACGGTCGTCGGTGAGCCGCCTGATGAAATAGATGAAGTCCAGGCCGAAGCAAAAGAAGCTGCCTACGGCGCTCAGTAGGACCAGCTTACTGTCATCTGATGCCGCTGTGGCCATGGCACTCTGTATCTCCTTCATCACCTGAGGCAGCCAAGAGAGGGAGAGGTATTCAAAAATATGATCAATTTTTATGGGCCAGTTTCCCGGACACAGATGAAGCCTAATCTTGGACTAAGAAGCCCTTTCGATGGAGAATGATCACTGGAAATACTTTTTTAGTCTAGGGCTTAATCTGTGTCCAGAAAACCATCCCAATATATTTTTGAAGGACCAGTATTTTACTTTCAGACATTTTGCTTACATTCATCAATTATATTTGACTACCAACTGCTTGGAAATGTTGGCATAACAAAACTATAAAAGTACTACTAACTGTCACGCTGAATAACAATTGTTTTGTTAGGGCAAAGACAGGCAGGCGTATGACTCACGTTGGGGTTGAGTGAGTTATTCTCCGAGGTCTTGGTCGAGAGCAGGATGTGGGTGAAGCCGTCCTGCTTCTTGACGACGAGGTCCCTGTAGCGATAGGCACTCTCCGTCTGCCGTACGCTAAACCGAAGGCGCTTGTCGAAGACCGAGCGCTGCTCTTCGAAGCGCCGTTTCCCCGCCACTCCGGAGACAGTGGTGACTCGCGCCACGGCACTCTGCAGGTTAGATGTCCCATTGACTGCCAGAGCCTCCATGAGTGTCGATGTACCTGGTGGTTAAAAAAAAAAAACCAAAAAAAAACACAAGATACAGGGGGATGGAAATGGGAATAATTTCTGCCTTTCTTAATATTGTCTGTTGTAATAATCAGCTAGATTAAATATTTGGAACATGCTGAATAGTTTACTACATGTCATGAGTAGGTCTCAGTGCGTTTCGGGGCTTCCCTTCTGTTCTACTCAACAGTAGATGAACAGTGCACCAAATTTGAGTTAATTGATAATGAATGAGTGAACACTGAGACGAAAGGGGAGAAAAGGAATTGGCCTGGAGTAAAGATTTGCATGGCAGTGACCCCAATCACTCCCCTCGGGCATTGTGGTCTACAGAATGAGAAGTTTGTATCTTCATAAGTCCTCCAACGCTACTTCCAGCAGCATCTGGTCCTCCAATGATAAAACAGGTCCAATCAGAGGCAACACAACAATGGCTTCTGCCGTTTACTGCTGCTCTTAAATTGATTGTTACTTTTATTTCTTATTTTCCTTAACTGCATTGTTGGTTAAGGGCTTGTAAAGTAAGCATTTCACTGTAAAGGTCTACACCTATTGTATTCGGTGCATTTGACATAACATTTGACATAATTGACTTTAAGGTACAACCTGGGTTCAGTAAACAGCACAACGACAACAGTTATTGCAGTCTATTGAAAAAGCCTTACCTTTCCCATTGAGGGTGCGTATGGATGCGGGTGTTACGGGCACTTGCTGAGGGATCAATGGGATTTGGCTTTGAGTCCTGGGCCGAGTCCCCATGCGTGCCCTTTCTTCCCCAGGCCCCAGCAACAACCCCAGAGGCTTCTCCAACAGGGCCACCTCTGGGGGCACAGAGTCCTGCTCCTGACCCCCCTGCTCCAGACTGTGGGCCGCCTCGCTGGGCGACTCTTCAGAGTCCACCCAGCTGCTCATGGGGCTTTTGGGAACCAGGATTTTGATCCCAGACTTAGCCAGGTCCATGTTCCGACGCGCCGTGCCCACTGGAGAAGCCGCAGGCCCATTTGTGAAGTTGGGACTAGAAATGGCACAGGTGGTGCAATCACTGTACTTTTGGCTCAATATAAGCTGCTGTGTGTCCGTTTTGGAGTCAAGTGGTGGCAACTGTGGTTGCTGCGGCCGTTTGGAGACGGCCGTAGCTGCTGTGGCGGGCGAAGAGACGGGTTTCACTAGAGCGTGGCTTCCTGCACCACTATTGCCACAGAGTGGCTGAGGCCTGCAGATCTGTTTGCGGGCGTTGTTGCTTGAACTGTGGCTGTGGACTGTGCTGGGAGAGCTTTGAGTGGAGCGCAGTAAAGTGCCGTCTCTCGGTCTTTCGCCGTGTGACTGATTAAAATGGTGAATGAACTCCATGCAGGCGGAGAGGTGCGACTCGGGCTCCCAGGTGTCCCCCTCGTATCCGTACCCCCTCCAGCGGACCAGGTACTCCATCTTTCCCTTCTTGTTCTTCCGTTTGTCCACAATTCTCTCAACCTGTGACAGAATTAAACAAAAGAGTTGGCAGTGGCAGTGACTGGACGTGGGGCAGTCACTAAGTCATGATCATTGAGACTGAAACGTCTAGGCTATAGCCCACACTGGGCAAATGTTTCTTCGGTATAATGGCGTTAGCAACAATTTATATGTGCATTCCGCTACCTACTAAAAAGGAAAGAAATGCGGGGGTAATTTTCTTTATTCCATACAAACCATTCAATGATGAAATGTTAAACTAAATGAGCCTGCTTCCCTGTTTTTAAAATCAGGTCCCTACACAGGCTCAGAATCCTGTGATGATGGGACATTTCCTGGCGACAGTAGTCCTTGCAGTGCTTCTGCCATTAAGTCTTGGAGGCCCAAAAACTTCTTAACTGCAGATATAATGATGTCCAGTACAATTACTAACTGTGGCTATAAAATGCTACAAGATCCACCTTCTTCACAATAAGTGGATCCAGATCACTTGATTGACGTATAACATTTGCAACTGGTTGAGATGCATCCACCACCATATCTTCTTCAGCACTGTGGCCTCTTGCCCCTTCAACTCTCTTCACCGCCAACACATAGGAGAGTTGTTGTACAGCCATGATCCTTGACACCTCAACCTTTTTCACCCTAACAGGGAACTCTGGGTATTCGGAATATATGATCCCTACCACAGTTGCAACATTTTACATTCACAGACTCTCAAACATATTCCTTCCGTCTGCAAACACATGACAAACATTTTACACTTCTTGCGTTGCATCGGGTTTTGCATGAACGCTCTTATGGCGTATCTTATATATCCCAAACTTTACATAGGGTGGTAAATACTCAACATCAATAATACAGATTAACTTTGCTCCTTTTTCCTATTCTCTATGCAGAATATTTTATTGGATTATCAAATGCCCAACGGGACACCAGAGAAGACCTTTTACTGGTGCCCTGTGTCGAAAATAAAAGCTTCATGTGTCGATCATGTCACCAGCCACAATGCACGCTCCTTTAACTCTTTAATTAAATACACAGGATATCAACACCATACCACTCCTGGTTCACACTGGGCTACATGTGAGACATCAGAGATGTATTCAGTAAACCACTGGGTTGATAAAAGGCAGTTACTCTACCCACAGGCAAGTAGTGTGACTACTGAATAGATGACTGTGGCTGAATGGGCCTGTTTATTGTATTAGCCTACTTTTTGATATTCCTCCTATCCTGTGTGTGTTTGTGTAACTAGGCAGCTGCAACAGCTTTGATTTAAAAAAAAATTATATATATTTATTACACACACACCCATTCAAAAGTTTGGGGTCACGTAGAAATGTCCTCGTTTTCCATGAAAAGATACATGAAATGAGTTGCAAAATAAAATGAATAGGAAATATAGTCAAGACGTTGACAAGGATATAAATAATGATTTAATTGAAATAATAATTGTGTCCTTCAAACGTTGCTTTCGTCAAATAATCCTCCATTTGCCGCAATTACAGCCCTTTGGCATTCTAGTTGTCAATTTGTTGAGATTTCACCCCATGCTTCCTGAAGCACCTCCCACAAGTTGGATTGGCTTGATGGGCACTTCTTACGTACCATACAGTCAATCTGCTCCCACAACAGCTCAATAGGGTTGAGATCCGGTGACTGTGCTGGCCACTCCATTATAGACAGAATACCAGCTGACTGCCATTTTACTAAATAGTTATTGCATAGTTTGGAGCTGTGCTTTGGGTCATTGTCCTGTTGTAGGAGGAAATTGGCTCCAATTAAGCGCCGTCCACAGGGTATGGCATGGCATGGCGTTGCAAAATGGAGTGATAGCCTTCCTTCTTCAAGATCCCTTTCACCCTGTACAAATCTCCCACTTTACCACCGCCAAAGCACCCCCAGATCATCACATTGCCTCCACTATGCTTGACAGATGGAGTCAAGCACTCCTCCAGCATCTTTTCATTTTTTCCGAGTCTCACGAATGTTCTTCTTTGTGATCCGAACACCTCAAACATAGATTTGTCTGTCCATAACACTTCTTCTTCTGTCCAGTGTCTGTGTTCTTTTGCCCATCTTAATCTTTTTATTGGCCAGTCTGAGATATGGCTCTTTCTTTGCAACTCTGCCTAGAAGGCCAGCATACCTGAGTCGCCTCTTCATTGTTGATGTTGAGACTGGTGTTTTGCGGGTACTATTTAATGAAGCTGCCAGTTGAGGACTTGTGAGGTGTCTGTTTCTCAAACAAGACACTAATGTACTTGACATCTTTCTTGCTCAGTTGTGCACCGGGGCCTCCCACTCCTCTTTCTATTCTGGTTAGAGCCAGTTTGCGCTGAGATCTTCAGTTTCTTGGCAATTTCTCGCATTGTATAGCCTTTATTTCTCAGAACAAGAATAGACTGATACGTTTTTTGTCTCTGGCCATTTTGAGCCTGTAATTGAACCCACAAATGCTGATGCTCCAGATACTCAACTAGTCTAAAGAAGGCCAGATGTATTGCTTCTTTAGATCAGAACTACAGTTTTCAGCTGTGCTAACATCATTGCAGAAAGGTTTTCTAATTATCAATTAGCATTTAAAAATGATTAACTTGGATTAGCTAACACAACATGCCATTGGAACACAGGTGTGATGGTTGCTAATAATGGGTCTTTGTACGCCTATGTAGATATTCCATTCAAAATCAGCTACAATAGTTATTTACATGATTAACAATGTCTACACTGTATTTCTGATTAATTTTATGTTATTTTAAATGGACACAATGTTTTGCTTTTCTTTCAAAAACGAGGACATTTCTAAGTGACCCCAAACTTTTGAACAGTAGTGTGTATATATACACACACACACAATATCAGTCAAAGGTTTGGACACCTACTCATTCCAGGGTTTCTTTATTTTTACTATTTTCTACATTGTAGAATAATAGTGAAGACATTAAAACTATGAAATAACACATGTGGAATCATGTAGAAACCAAAAAAAGTGTTTAATTAACAAATCAAAATATATTTGAGATTCTTCAAAGTAGCCACCATTTGCCTTGACAGCTTGCACACTCTTGGCATTCTCTCAACCAGCTTCCAACAGTCTTGAAGGATTTCCCACATATGCTGAGCACTTGTTGTCCATTGCTCGTGTTTCTTGGCCCAAACGTGTTTCTTGGCCCAAACAAGTCTCTTCTTATTGGTGTCCTTAAGTAGTGGTTTCTTTGCGGCAATTCAAACATGAAGGCCTGTTACTTGAACTCTGAAGCATTTATTTGGGCTGCAATTTCTGAGGCTGGTAACTAATGAACTTCTCCTCTGCAGCAGAGGTAACTCTGGGTCTTCCTTTCCTGTGGTAGTCCTCATGAGAGCCAGTTTCATCATAGAAACAGAAGTTCTTTACATTTTCCGGATTGACTGACCTTCATGTCTTAAATTAATGATGGACTGTCGTTTCTCTTTGCTTATTTGAACTGTTTTTGCAATAATATGGACTCGGTCTTTTACCAAATAGTGCTATCTTCTGTATACCACCCCTACCTTTTCACAACAACTGATTGGCTCAAACGCATTAAGAAGGAAAGAAATTCCACAAATTAACTTTGAACAAGGCACACCTGTTAATTGAAATGCATTCCAGGTGACTACCTCATGAAGCTGTTTGAGAGAATACCAAGTGTGTGCAAAGCTGTCAAGGCAAAGGGTGGCTATTTTGAAGAATCTCTTGTATACAATATATTTTGATTAGTTTTAACACTTTTTTGGTTACTACATGATTCCATAGATTTGATGTCTTCACTATTATTCTACAATGTAGAAAATAGTAAAAATAAAGAAAAACCCTTGAGGAGTTGTCAACTTTTGACTGGTACTAATATATCTATATATCAGATTTCTGTAGCTATGTGTCAGCCTATGTTAACTGTCTTGCTGTGTAAGAGCTCTGTGAGTAAGATTTCCAATGTAGGCAATTTAACTACCCAGTATATGGCAAACCTGAACGTGATAGAAAGACAATGAGCATGTTGAGTTTGAAACTAACTTTACGCCATTACATCACATGGTCTAGATAAAGGATAGGGGTAGACTTGGCTACCTATAATAGTTAGCCTACTAACTAAAGATGGAAAGCGTTCACAGAATTGCATATAGAATAGTAATTGAATATTATATCTGAAAGAATACGCCTAAAATGTTGGATTGGCATGTAAAAAAATATATATAAAAAAATACCTGGCTATAATTGTTTGTGAATCATTATTAGGAGTACACCTGGAGAAGTGAGGCACAATCTGGGTGCAACTTGTAACAGAGCGGAAAGTACAAAAAAGCTCACTAGTTACCTAACTTAAAACTAGTCAAGAAGACGCCGTGACTATCGCTGCCCGCATCTAATCACAACAACACACAGATCTAGCTAATCACACAGCAGCTCTTCATGCTAATAAATATGGAAGGCTAACGTTAGCTATCGTAAAGTGGCCCAACTTCGACCTACAGTAGTACTCTAGTAGGCAACGAGTCCTGGGCTGACATTTTTATGAAGCTGTTAAGTGGTTTTCAAGCCAAGTAGCTAGCTGGCTTACTAGCTACACGAAACCAAAAACAAACAACAAAAAAAAAACATTTCAGATAATGCTAGCTAGCAGTCGATAGTAGCTAGCTAACTCACCTCATAAAGCTCTTCCGAGGCCATTATGAGCAATTTATCTCGCCGTTTGGCTATCAAAACGTATTTGGTTTAAGGCACCTTCTCCTCAAGATGTGACGAAGCCCAATTTAGGTGTCTTTGGACTACGCCCAATCCTCGTAACGTTAGCTATCTAGGTACTCGGTGTGGTGTTCTGTCCAGCCCAGCATGTGAACTTTTTGTCTGGGGGTCTGTGTACCGAACTATTTATTTTGCGCTCTCACAGCTGCGCATATTTTGCGCATAAGGATGCGGTTTTGGAACCTAGACAGACTGCTGGTAGCTCAGTGATGCACAATGTATATATATTTATTTTTCGCTTCAGTGTATATATATTTATTTTTCGCTTCAGTGTATATATGGAGTCAATGTTCAATACATTAGCCTTCATAATCGACTGTTTGATATTGTCCTTTGCAATTGTTGGGTGATCACAAATGACATATTTTCCTTTCTTGCTTTTTCATATGCTCTACACTGTATCAGTGATGTCTTTGACTGTATGGATTTATGCATTAAAGCCATTTTCATTACTTGACTTAAACCTTTCATGTTGTAGTTACACATAGGCCTATATACATTGCATTTATACATCTTACATGTAGGCTTTGTGACCTGAAATCCTTCATACAAAGGCACATACATATGGATGGCGGAAGATAAGTCAGTTCATGTGCATTATTATGTCAAAAATCAGTGCTGCTCTCTCTTAGCAAAAATATACCAGATAGTCCTTGGTAAGCAAATTCAGTGTAGATTTGGCCTCGTGTTTTAGGTTTTTTTTCCTGCTGAAAGTGAATTCATCTCCCAGTGTCTGGTGGAAAGCAGACTGAACCAGGTTTGCCGCTAGGATTTTGCCTGTGCTTAGCTCCATTCCATTTATTTTTTATCCTGAAAAACTCCCCAGTCCTTAACATGATGCAGCCACCACTATGCTTGAAAATATCGAGTGTGTTGTATTGGATGTGTGGTATTGAATGCGTTGTATTGAATTTGCTCCAAACATAACTGTTTGTATTAAGGACATAAAGTGAATTGCTTTGCCACATTTTTTGTTGTTGCAATATTACTTTACTGCAGTATCACTTTAGTGCCTTGTTGCAAACAGGATTCATGTTTAGATTTTTTTGTTAAATTCTGTATTTTGACATTATGGGGTATTGTGTGTAGGTCAGTGACAAAATATCTTAATGTAAACATTTAAAATTCAGGCTGAAACAACAAATTTAGGAAAAAGTCAAGGGGGGTGAATACTTTAAAGCACTTCCCAACCTATAGACAGAAACTAAAACAGGAAACACCCGTGCTCAGGTCTGTCCAACGATGGTCTGACCAATCGGATTCCACGCTTCAGGATTGCTTCGATCACGTGGACTGGGATATGCCTCAGACAACAACATTGATGTATATGTTGACTCGGTGAGTGAGTTTATGAGCAAGGTGCATTGGAGATGTCGTACCAACTGTGACTATTAAAACATTTCCTAACCAGAAACCGTGGATTGATGGCAGCATTCTCGCAAAACTGAAAGTATGAACCACCGCTTTTAATCATGGCAATGCGACTGGAAATATGACCGATCCCCTCCGCAAGGCAATCAAACAAGCAAAGCGTCATTATAGAGACAGAGTAGAGTCGTAATTCAACGGCAAAAACACAAGAAGTATGTGACAAGGTCTACAGTCAAACACGGATAACAAAAAAGAAAACCAGCCCCGTCGCGGACATCGATGTCTTGGTCCCAGACAAATTAAACAACTTCTTTGCTCGCATTGAGGACAATACGGTGCCACTTACAAGGCCTGCTACCAAAGCCTGTGGGCTCTCCTTCTCCGTGGCCAACGTGAGTAAAACATTTAAAACGTGTTAACCCTCGCAAGGCTGCCGGCCCAGACGGCATCCCTCACTGTGTCCTCAGAGCATGCGCAGACCAGCTGGCTGGTGTGTTTACGGACATATTCAATCAATCCCTATCCCAGTCTGTTGTCCCCACATGCTTCAAGATGGCCACCATTGTTCCTGTTCCCAAGAAGGCTAAGGTAACTGAACTAAATGACTGTTGCCCTGTTGCACTCACTTCTGTCATCATGTAGTGCTTTGAGAGACTAGACAAGGAGCATATCACCTCCACCTTACCTGATACCCTAGACCCACTCCAATTTGCTTACCACCCCAATAGGTCCACTGACGATGCAATCGCCATCACACTGCCCTATCCCCTCTGGACAAGAGGAATGCCTATGTAAGAATGCTGTTCATTGACTAAAGCTCAGCATTTAATACCATAGTACCCTCCAAACTCATCATTAAACACCCTGTGCAACTGGGTCGTGGACTTTCTGACGGGCCGCCCCCAGGTGGTGAAGGTAGGAAACAACATCTCCACTCCGCTGATCCTCAACACTCAGGCCCCAAAAGGGTGCGTTCTCAGCCCTCTCCTGTACTTCCTGTTCACCCATGACTGCGTGGTCATGCACGCTTCCAACTCAACCATGAAGTTAGCAGACGACGCTACAGTGGTAGGCTTGATTACCAACAACGACGAGACGGCCTACAGGGATGAGGTGAGGGCCCTCGGGGTGTGGTGTCAGGAAAATAACCTCACACTCAATGTCAACAAAACAAAGGAGATGATCATGGACTTCACGAAACAGCAGAGGGAGCACCCCCTATCCATATCGACAAGACAGTAGTGGAGAAGGTGGAAAGTTTTAAGTTCCTCAGCGTACACATCACGGACAAACTGAAATGGTCCACCCACACAGACAACATGGTGAAGAAGGCGCAACAGCGCCTCTTCAACCTCAGGAGGCTGAAGAAATTTGGCTTGTCACCTAAAACACTCAAACTTTTACAGATGCACAATCAAGAGAATCCTGTCGAGCTGCATCACCGCCTGGTACGGCAACTGCACCGTCCTCAACCGCAAGGCTCTCCAGAGGGTAGTGCGGTCTGCAAAACACATCACCGGGGGCAAACTACCTGCCCTCCAGGACGCCTACAGCACCCGATGTCACAGGAGGGCCAAAAAGATCATCAAGGACAACAACCACCTGAGCCACTGCCTGTTCTCCCTGTTATCATCCAGAAGGCGAGGTCAGTACAGGTGCTTTAAAGCTGGGACAGAGAGACTGAAAAAACAGCTTCTATCTCAAGGCCATCAGACTGGTAAACAGCCATCACTAACATAGAGAGGCTGCTGTCAACATACAGACTCAAATCTCTGGCCACTTTAATAAATGGACTTAATAAAGGTATCACTAGTCACCTTAAATACCGCTGCTTTAATAATGTTTGCATATCCTACATTACTCATCTCATATGTATATACTGTTCTATACCATCTACTGCATCTTGCCTATGCTATCATTAGTCACTTTAAATAACACCACTTTAATAATGTTTACATATCCTACATCACTCATCTCATATGTATATAGTGCTCTATACCACCTACTGAATCTTGCCTATGCCGCACGGCCATCGCTTATCCATATATTTATATGTACATATTCTTATTCATCCCTTACATTTGTGTGTATAAAGTAGTTGTGAATTTGTTAGATTACTTGTTAGATATTACTGCATTGTTGGAACTAGAAGCACAAGCATTTTGCTACACTCGCATTAACATCTGCTAACCATATGTATGTGACCAATAAAATGTTATTTTATGATTTGGTGCTGAACGCTTAGCCATAGTCAATGAACAGCATTCTCACATTGGTGTTCCTCTTGTCCGGGTGAGAGAGGGCAGTGTGTGGAGTGCAATAGAGATTGCGTTATCTGTGGATCTGTTGGGGTGGTGTGCAAATTGGAGTGGGTCCAGGGTGTCTGGGATGATGGTGTTGATGTGAGCCATGACCAGCCTTTCAAAGCATTTCCTGGCTACAGATCTGAGTGCTACGGGGCGATAGTCATTTAGACAGGTTACCTTGGAGTTCTTGGGCACAGGGACTATGGTGGTCTGCTTGAAACATGTAGGTATTACAGACTGGGTCAGGGAGAGGTTAAAAATATCAGGGAAGACACTTGCCAGCTGGTCAGCAAATGCTCTGAGTATGTATCCTGGTAATCCATCTGGCCCTGCAGCCTTGTGAGTGTTAACCTGTTTAAAGGTCTTACATCGGCTACGAAGAGCGTGATCACAAATTCGTCCGGAACAGCTGGTGCTGTCATTCATGGTTCAGTGTTGCTTGCCTCAAAGCGAGCATAGAAGGCACTTGGCTCACGCCACTGGGCAGCTTGCGGCTGGGTTTCCCTTTGTAATCCTCTGATAGTTTGCAAGCCCTGCCACATCTGACGAACGTCAAAGCCAGGGTAGTAGGATTCGATCTTAGAAGTCGTAGCGGGATTTCTTACAAGTGTCCGGATTAGTGTTGCGCTCCTTGAAAGTGGCAGCTCTAGCCTTTAGATCAGTGCAGATGTTGCCTGTAATCCATGGCTTCTGGTTGGGATATGTACATACGGCCGCTGTGGGGACGATGTCGTTGATGCACTTATTAAATGAAGCTGATGTGGTAAAAGCCTCAATGCCATTGGACAAATCCCAGAACATTTTCCCGTCTGTAACTTAGCATCCGTTTGAAGTATCACTGGTACTTCCTGTTTTTGCTCGTAAGCAGGAATCAGGAAGTTAGAGTTAGTCAGATTTGCCAAATGGAGGGTGAGGGAGAGCTTTGTATGAGCTTCTGTGTGGAGTAAAGGTGATCTATTAAAAATGAGGTAAAACAGATTTCAGTTTCCCTGAATTAAAATCACCAGCCACTAAGAGCACTGCCTCTGGATAAGCATTTTCTTGTTTGCTTATGGCTCTATAAAGATTTTTAAGGGCGGTCTTAGTACCAGCATCATTTTGTGTTGGTAAATAGACAGCTACAAAAAATATAGATGAACACTCTTGGTAAAAAAGTATGGTCTACACTAGCTTATCATGAGGTATTCTAACTCAGGTGAGCAGAACCTTGAGACTTCCATAATATTAGAGATCATGAACCAGCTGTTGTTAACAAAAGACACATCTCCCCCAATTGAGTTTAACCGAGGCTGCCGTTCAATCCTGCCGATGTATAGAAAAATCAGCTTGGTTATATTAGCCATGTCCTTGTTCAGCCACGACTCAGAGAAACATATTACAGTTCTTCAGGTCCCGTTGATAGGATAGTCTCGAACTGAGCTTGCCCAGTTCGTTTGCTAGTGATTGTACGTTCACCAATAGAACAGAGGGTAGAGGTAGTCTATTTACTTGCCGACATAATTTTGTCAGGGTACCCGCACGTCTGCCTCTCTTACGCCGTCTCTTCCTTTTACGAGTCTCATGATTTTGGGCCTGGTCGGGGGTGAGCAGTATGTCCAGTGCTATTGACCTTAATGTGTGGTAATTGATTTATTTCATTAAAGAACTTCATTTCATTAAAGAACTAGTTCACTTAAATTGCTAAATAATTACTAATTTGTTCCCCTTGCCCTGAAAGTAATCTATGGACAAGGAGAGACTGCACTCCCCTTTTGGGGTTTGTTCACATAGCTACTGTCACCAATTACTAATTTCGGAATCCAGAACCAAATCTTGTGCGAGCTAGTGTAGCACATGGGGATGTGTGAAACGTACTCCTCAGCCTGAAGTGTCACCACTTGCACTGCCGAATTGCTAGTTTTTCGCGTTGTGCCGACTGGTAAGAGGCTTCAGGAGGGCGGTCTCGTGTGCTAGCTAGGCAGAGGTTTTGGGTTTACACTAGGTCGCTTCTTGGATATACATCTGGGGGGTGGAAGTGGCAAAATCTGAACTAGTGGAAACAGACGATTCAGCCAATCACCACGATAGAACCACAAAAAAATCCCCGCACCCACTTCGAGCACCACCTTGCCAAAATAATACAGAGCTGCTACGTGTATGAAAAGCAGGCTGTCATTGTAAGATTTTAGCTGCTACAGTACACGTTCTGAAAGCGCATCCCAGAGGAAGCGTAAGTGTTTAGCCTTGTGACAAAACTCATACAGACAAATCATCAAGAACTGTAAAAAACATGCTTGGCAAGACAGTTTGATTGCATTTATAAGTATGTTTATTGGAAAAGAGCCAGTTGGGGTCAGGACATTGTCGCCCTTGGACGAAGAAGAGTTCCACATTCAGGGCTCCCGAGTGGCGCAGCAGTCTAAGGCACTGCATCTCAGTGCAAGAGATGTGTCACTGCAGACCCTGGTTCGATCCCGGGCTGTAGTCCCATAGGGCGGAGCACAATTGGCCCAGCATCGTCCGGGTTAGGGGAGGCCGGGGTAGGCCGTCATTGTAAATAAGAATTTGTTCTTAACTGACTTGCCTAGTTAAATAAAAGGTTAAATAAAAATACATTTCTTCTCCGTCCTTCTCAACGACCAGGTTACTGTCGTTATGTAGGTACATGCGACACATCTTGAACCCTTGAGCCTGGCTCTTGGTTTGCCACATCATCTTGTTATCCCTCTTGTACATGACAAAGTTGCAGTCATCTTGCATGCACAGGCGGTAGGCGTCGCGCTGTCCTGCGGTGTCAGAGGACCACATCTGCTTCCAGCCATAGATGACAAAGTTACCGTCCTCCTGTGCAGACAAGAGATAACAAGAAATAGTCAGGTTGGTGGATACATTTTGGATGCACGTTTTCTGGTAAATGTTAGAATAACAGTACCGGTCATAGTTTCTACATTTATACTACAGATATTCAAAATGTATTTCCTAAAATGGTGAGTCACAGCGTAATCCTTTTTTCATCTGAAGACTGGATTGTGGTAAGAAATGTTTGTGTATCTACAAGACAATTTGAATGTTTTTAGATGGATCAAAAGGTTAAAATAGTTTGGGAGCTACTGCCCTAATTAATCAATATCTGACTAAAGATTACACATTTCTATGTCTGACATTCTATTCATATAGCAACTTTGAAAAGGCTTCAAATCTACCTGGAAAACTGCCTTGTATTCCTTGTTATTGGACCACATGTAGTATCCCTTACGCATATCATCATATTTGGACATGTACTTCCTGCTCTTGATTCTGAAATAAAATAAATGGTGCTTTGCTGCAGGAAGGACTGGTGCACTTCACAAAATAGATGGCATCAACGAAGAAGGAAAATGATGTGTCTATATTGACGCAGTCAGGAAGGAAGTTAAAGGTTGGTCACAAATGGGTCTTCCAAATGGACAATGACCTAAGCATGGGCAGTTATCTTTCCAAGGAAATGTACTTCCTAAATTTGATTAGGCTATAGTTTAATACATTGCCTAGAAATAAATATTGATCAACCATATTTGTCTCCATCACTCCACTCTAAAAATAGCTCAAGAGAAAGTGCAAGTCTCTCCAACTCTGCTCTCTTCAATCTACAGCTAGCATATTGGCTGACATAGCCCAGTAATACAGATCAATCAATCAATCAATCAAATGTATTTATAAAGCCCTTCTTACATCAGCTGATGTCACAAAATGCTGTACAGAAACCCAGCCTAAAACCCCAAACAGCAAGCAATGCAGGTGTAGAAGCACGGATAGCCTAATATAAATGGGCCACGTGAGAATCACTGGTAATTTAACCTATTTCTAAGGTTATTTTTGCACATTTTGATATTGCGTATAAGGCGAAAAATAGCTGGGACCATGCCTGGCAAGTGAGCTGCGTCACATATGTGTAAAATAACATTGCGAGGCCGCAGTTCGGGACCAGTTCTTGTAGTATCATTGGGATTCATACAGAAAGCCAGCGGGTGCAGCCTCTTGATGCCCGACAGGTGATATTCCGCTGAAACTCTATGCTATCCAGGGGCGAAAATCTGATATCAACTTTGGAGGGGACAATTACATTGCATTTTCTCAAGAGCAATTCCTGAGGGGGACACCAAAAGTAGTGCTGTAACACGTTTAATATGGTAAATGTATATTGAGGAACCAAAGAAATAAGGTGTTTGCCGTACTCCTAACTACCGGTACCCAAAACTACACAACTAATCACAACAGCAATACCATTGCCTTTAACAAATCTTAGTTCAGTCACCAGTTTAAGTTGAGAGTGGGGGTATCCATGGCATTTTCCAATTTCCAATTATGTTCCTATTTTACAAGTAAAAAAAATTGAGAACCTTTCATAATGTTGCCAAACAAAGACTCAACAAACTTACCTGAGACTCCCTGTCTCTGCCAGTCTGTCCCTGCATATCTGTCTCCAACTCTGCTGTCTGTGTGCCATCTGTTGCCTGCTCTGCCTAATGACATCATTGTGAAACATTTCCATTAGAATTTCATTTCTTTCTTATGAACATTTTATCAACTAGTCTTTGAGATATTAGGCTACTCGGGTTCTTACTTTGCGTTTTGGTGTACTGAAAAATACTCTGATGTCCATCTTTTTTTCTGCCATTTTTCTACCTGGTTGGCTACACAGGTTATTGTAGGTTATTTACAGTAGGAGATGGGCTTCTATCATCTTATCTTCTATCATTCTATATGGGCTTCGATCTAAAAGGTAGCTAGCAAATGTGAAACGGATTGCAGTGACAAGAGTTGACAGCTGTATGAGTTCACCATTTACACAACATATGCTGCAACCTTTTGTAATTTTAATCGTTTGTTTCATATTGGCTGGCTTCTAACAATAGCTGAATTTGCAAAGCTAGCGAGCATCAATTCAGTGGTGTTTGCTATAATCTTTGCTACCCGGGTTAAATAAAGGTGAAATAAAATATATAAATAAAAGTTCCCTTGCGACAATTTAGCTTTTGCAACGAGACCATTAAATATATTTAAAACAATGGTAGAAGAGAGTGTAGTTCTGTTCAGTTTATCACTAACCTTATCACAGGGACTTTGAAGCACTAACTTACATGCATGCTGATCTTGGAATAAATTGACGATAGCAAAGATTCCATCTTTGACGACGCCACATAAATGGAATAGGTACTAGCTAGCTTAATAGTTAATATTTGCGCGCTAGCTCTGCATATTCAGCTAGTGTGTGTGCGCGATTGACTGGATGAACCTCACGCCAGTTACGTTCATTGAGTCTCTATGTTACCTCACAAGCTAAGGAACTGGCAGTGGATCAAACCATTGTGAGGCAAAGGGTGGGGGGGGTCGCAATCTTTTGAAACTTAAAAACGAGCTATTAAGTCATTATAAAATATGTAATAAGTTATTATTCATTTGAATGTCTCTAACTAGTATTATTTGTGGTCAAAATAACTTAAATCACCTTCTTGGCTGAACAGGATGGACCCAAACGTGGAGGTGACTCTGGCCTTGAAGTCCTCTAGCTGGAACAGAACGTCATAGCCGTGGACAGTCAGCAGCCACTGGGCTGAGAGCACATTCAAAAAGGAAGGAGGTGTTACCCTCAGTGGTGCAGCACTGCAGCACTAGCAGTAGAGGGGAACAACGTTTCAGACAAAACAACTTACATACACTTAACACAACTTAAATAGGTTTCGTTGTGAAAACACGTCACTATCGATGTTCCTGAACAGATTTCACTTGGTTTCCCAAATTAAGCACTGGGTAGCAGCAGGAACAGGGTTGAAGAGTCGATAGCATCAGGGGCAGAAATCCCGGGGGGGACGGGGGGGACACGACCCACCCATCCTGGGAAAAATATGATTTGTCCCCCCCAATATATCACTGAAACATAACTATGTAATTTAAATAATATTAATAATACGCAATGAAAGCAATTGTGCTGATTATAGACACTTAACCCCTGTGCGGCCTCAGACATCCAGCGAAAAATCATATCGCCATTAGCATAACAAAATTTAATAATACAATTTTTTTTTTTAAATATTCAAATTATATCGTTTTATAGATACACCTCTCCTGAATCGAACCACGTTGTCCGATTTCAAAAAGGCTTTACAGCAAAAGCAAAACATTAGATTATGTTAGAGGAGTATATCGTAAAAGTAGCCACATAGCCATTTTCCGACCAACCACATGCATCACAAATAACCAAAAAACAGCTAAATGCAGCACTAACCTTTGACAATCTTCATCAGATGACACACCTAGGACATCATGTTACACAATACATGCATTCTTTTGTTCGATAAAGTTCATATTTATATATAAAAACAGCATTTTACATCGGTGCGTAACGTTGACTATTTTCCCTCAAATGCATCTGATGAAACAGAGCTACAATTTACTAAATTACTATTCGAAAACATTTTTAAAATGTAATATTGTCATTCTAAGATTTATAGATGAATATCTCTTGAAAGCACCTGTAATGCCAGATTTAAAATTAACTTTACTGGGAAATCATACTTTGCGATGAAAGGGGATGCGATACTCTGAAAAATAGGCTAACGTTACAGGTCAGCGCCATCTTGGAACAATCGCATATCACATCTAGTCTTGTATACTATTGTCAATAATCCCTTACCTTTGGTTGTCTTCATCAGAAAGCACTTCCAGGAATCCCAGGTCCACAACAAATGTATTTTCGTTCGAAAAAAATACTCCTTTATGTTCCAAGAGCTTGTTCTTGTCTGAAGGCTGCCACGGGACAGCCATTTCGATAAAATGCATTTTTTTCCCATTTAGGTTCGTTCAAACATGTCAAACGTTGTATAACATAAATCTTCAGGGCGTTTTTCAACGAGAGCCAATAAGATTCGAGGGGGACGATTGCATTGTGTTTCAAAACGTTTCGAAAGGGGAGGGTAACCAGGGGCGTCGGCGTCCTAATGGTGATGGCCCTCTCCGTGTGACCACGTTACACTGCGTCTCATTCATTCAGTTTTCACAGTAGGAGTCTCAAACCACTTTGTAAAGACTGGGGACATCTAGTGGAAGCAATAGGAAGTGCTCAATGAACCATAGCTCACGGTGTGATTAATAGGCAACGTGATGAAGTTGAGTTCGCAATTCAGAATTCCACTTCCTGTTTCGATCTGTCTCGGGGTTTTGACCGCCATATGAGTTCAGTTATACTCACAGACACCATTCAAACAGTTTTAGAAACTTTAGGGTGTTTTCTATCCACAAGTATTAATTATATGCATATCCTAGCTTCTGAGTTTGAGTAGGAGGCCATTTAAAATGGCCACGAATATTTTTCAAAAATCGCTTTAGCGCCCCCTATCCTAGGGGAACGCCAAGAGGTTAATAAATGTATTGTAGTCATGAAACTTAGTTTTCCACTCACTGACATGACTGTGTGTTTGTCTGTCTGTGTTTGTTTAACTGCCCTCAGGTGACTAAGAAACTAGCTGGGGCAGCACACGAGACAGCAGCCTGGGCTACAAACGTGGGCAATGAGTACGGACGGCCAGGTGCTCATTACGGTCCTCACTGACAGCGAAGGAGAGGGCCTGCTTGACATAGCAGCTGGCCTCCGGTCGACATAGAGAAGCTTGGGGAGGTGCCACTCCAGCTCTACTGTAGCTGCAGTAGAGCTGGAGTGGCACCTCCCCAAGCTTCTCTATGTCGACCGGGACTGCTGCACCCAGATGGGCAAGGGGAAGATGGCAGCCATGTTCAGCCAGTGGGATGAGCTCATCGTCCGACTGGATGTGTGGCACCTCATCCGTCGTTTTGCTGGGGGTTTTGCTGGGGGAGTGACCACAGAGAACCATCCTCTGTATGCTCTCTTCATGCAGCGGCTCTCCTCCTGCATATTGGAGTGCCTGCGGGAGGCCAAGCGAGGGGAGCTGAAAGAGAGCCACATCACGGGGCTCAGCGATGCCCAGGTGATGAAGAGGATCAGCTCCAAGGAGATGGCTCGGCACTGTCGTCGCCGCACGCATGGGGTGGAGGAGACCGAGCGTCTCATCGGGGAGCTCCTGGAGACCTTCATGGATGCCACAGACACCATAGGCATCTGGCTCCTGGACTGTGACAGGATGCAGGCCATCTGGCAGACCCAGAGATGACACCTGGTCTGCATTCAGGACCCCCCTGGTGTCAGCCTCTAGACCAACAAGAGCAAGGACGTGACCAAGGGAGGGGTCATCCTGTCCTGTCTTGCGCTTCTCACATGGGTCCACCTCCCTGGAATCTTTCCACCTCAACTGCTTCATTCCTGGTATGTTAAATGTAAAACTGGGTCATGTTGTTATGTCATGTTGTGTGTTATTAACAACTGTGTGCATGTGAGGAGTTCTTATTTGTTGTCGTTGTCATTTATAGGAACAAGTAGCACTTTCAGGCCTACCTCCTTGAAGGGTTGGTTCGGTGGAATGAGGGGCCATGGATCTCCAATAGGCACATAGAGGAGGCTCTCTGGGGAAATCTTCCAGAGAGAGACAAGGCAGCAGTCTCCTACCCCGAGAGGTTCTGGGACTGAGTCCTGCAGGGGCGCTTCAAAAATTCAAAGACCTCAACCGTGAAGGGGGAAGAGAGTATGAAACGGTACGTACTGCACATTGTTCTAGTCTCACTACACACATAAAGCCATGAGTGTATTTATCATTAACGTGATGTTTCCTTTTGTTAACTTAATCTACCTTCAGCTACCTGCTTGGACAAGGCTCTGGACCTGCTCAGTGGCCCAACACCAGCAGGATAGTAGAGGCCATTTTTGTTGAGCTGTGCCACAAACACCCTGCTGGCAAGACGGTGCTTGGAAACTGGGTCAACAGGTGGGCTGCCATCCCTGGGGGACTACAGGAGAATCAGGATGGGGTGCTTCAAAAATTCTAAGACCTCAACCGTGAAGGGGGAAGAGAGTATGAAACGGTACGTACTGCACATTGTTCTAGTCTCACTACACACATAAAGCCATGAGTGTATTTATCATTAACGTGATGTTTCCTTTTGTTAACTTAATCTACCTTCAGCTACCTGCTTGGACAAGGCTCTGGACCTGCTCAGTGGCCCAACACCAGCAGGATAGTAGAGGCCATTTTTGTTGAGCTGTGCCACAAACACCCTGCTGGCAAGACGGTGCTTGGAAACTGGGTCAACAGGTGGGCTGCCATCCCCGGGGGACTACAGGAGAATCAGGACCATGGTGCTGGGCAGCCCAAACCTGAATACCCACACAAGGCTGCAACTGTTCGAGGTCAACAAGTTGACCTTAATACAGTGGTGCGTTTTATATTTTATGTGTAGTTCACTGGTTGACAGTGTTACTGATAACAATTAACATGTTTCACATTTTTCACACAGGTACAACAAACGGTTGTCCTCCATGGCGAGAGTGACCCTGCACCAAACCCGGGACAGCATGACCGCAGAGAGGGAGGAGTCAGGCCCCTTCCACGCTACAGTCAGGAGCACATCACCGCCCCATCAATCAGCAGCACCTACCAGCTTCCAGAGGACAGAACGGGGCATGTTTTGAAGCTGAAGCTCTATTCTAATTGAATTATTTCATTTATTTCACTGAAATATTTTGTGAGACTAATGCCTGTGCTCCTGTAGAAGTTCCTATTGCTCCCACCGCCCCCTTCTACTGTGCCAGCTCCTACGGCCCCTCAGACCCGGTCAACTTCCCAGCCAACAGCTGGAGCAGTGTATCCTGCTGCTGGCGCTCAGGTAAACGTCTCATCTCACCTATGACTTGGCTATTTCATTTCACTTTTGGTTGTGTGGGGATGGAAAAACAATGTATTGATTCTCTGCTCTGCAGCAGGTGCATCTCCCTGAGAGATGGAAGCAGACCCTCCCAAAGGAGCAGCAAGAGTGGGTCAGAATTAAAATGTTAGGATGAAACAGTCAGAGGTCACCAAGCGCAACATAGCTTCAGCGTGTAAATCAGCTAGAAAGATGTGTCGGCATCGATTAATTGTCTCTGGCCCCCTCCCAGTTAGGGGGAGTGATGAGCTCTACAGCAGAGTCTCACAACTCAATCGCTGGTCAATCTCAAAATTGGGTTACTTAATGTTAGATCCCTCACTTCCAAGGCAGTTACAGTCAATGAACTAATCACTGATCATAATCTTGATGTGATTGGCCTGACTGAAACATGGCTTAAGCCTGATGAATTTACTGTGTTAAATGAGGCCTCACCCCCTGGTTACACTAGTGACCATACCCCCGTGCATCCGGCAAAGGCGGAGGTTGTCACGTCCTGGCCAGTATATAAGGTTAATTGTTTTGTAGTTTGGTCAGGGCGTGGCAGGGGGTATTTGTTTTATGTGGTTCGGGGTGGTGTGTTTGTGTAAAGGGTGTTTGATTTAGTATTTCCGGGTTTTGGTTTATGTTTAGTTAATTCTATGGTTAGTCTAGTGTGTGTGTTTCTATGTTTGGTTGATTGGGGTTGGGACTCTCAGTTGAAGGCAGGTGTTGTCTATCTGCCTTTGATTGAGAGTCCCATATATTAGGGTGTGTTTGTATGTGTTATTTGTGGGTGATTGTTCTGTGTGTAAGCCGTATGCTTTACCAGACTGTTTGTAGTTGTTTGTTCGTTTTGTTATTTTGTATGTTCATTTTTGTAGTTAATAAAAATCAAGATGAGCATACACGTACCTGCTGCGTATTGGTCCTCCTTCACCGACAACAACCGTGACAGAGGTGTTGCTAACATTTACGATAGCAAATTTCAATTTACAAAAAAAAAAACAATGACGTTTTCGTCTTTTGAGCTTCTAGTCATGAAATCTATGCAGCCTACTCAATCACTTTTTATAGCTACTGTTTACAGGCCTCCTGGGCCATATGCAGTGTTCCTCACTGAGTTCCCTGAATTCCTATCGGATCTTGTAGTCTTCGCAGATAATATTCTAATTTTTGGTGACTTTAACATTCACATGGAAAAGTCCACAGACCCACTCCAAAAGGCTTTCGGAGCCATCATCGACTCAGTGGGTTTTGTCCAACATGTCTCTGGACCTACTCACTGCCACAGTCATACTCTGGACCTAGTTTTGTCCCATGGAATAAATGTTGTGGATCTTAATGTTATTCCTCATAATCCTGGATTATCGGACCACCACTTTATTGCGTTTGCAATTGCAACAAATAATCTGCTCAGACCCCAACCAAGGAGCATTAAAAGTCGTGCTATAAATTCTCAGACAACCCAAAGATTCGTTGATGCCCTTCCAGACTCCCTCTGCCTACCCAAGGACGTCAGAGGACAAAAATCAGTTAACCACCTAACCGAGGAACTCAATTTAACCTTGCACAATACCCTAGATGCAGTTGCACCCCTAAAAACATCTGTCATAAGAAACTAGCTCCCTGGTATACAGAAAATACACGAGCTCTGAAGCAAGCTTCCAGAAAATTGGAACGGAAATGGCGCCACACCAAACTGGAAGTCTTCCGACTAGCTTGGAAAGACAGTACCGTGCAGTATCGAAGAGCCCTCACTGCTGCTCGATCATCCTATTTTTCCAACTTAATTGAGGAAAATAAGAACAATCCGAAATGTCTTTTTGATACTGTCGCAAAGCTAACTAAAAAGCAGCATTCGCAAATGGAGGATGGCTTTCACTTCAGCAGTAATACATTTATGAACTTCTTTGAGGAAAAGATCATGATCATTAGAAAGCAAATTACGGACTCCTCTTTAAATCTGCGTATTCCTCCAAAGCTCCATTGTCCTGAGTCTGCACAACTCTGCCAGGACCTAGGATCAAGGGAGATACTAAAGTGTTTTAGTACTATATCTCTTGACACAATGATGAAAATAATCATGGCCTCTAAACCTTCAAGCTGCATACTGGACCCTATTCCAACTAAACTACTGAAAGAGCTGCTTCCTGTGCTTGGTCCTCCTATGTTGAACATAATAAATGGCTCTCTATCCACCGGATGTGTACCAAACTCACTAAAAGTGGCAGTAATAAAGCCTCTCTTGAAAAAGCCGAATCTTGATCCAGAAATTATAAAAAACTATCGGCCTATATCGAATCTTCCATTCCTCTCCAAAAATTTTGAAAAAAAAGCTGTTGCGCAGCAACTCACTGCCTTCCTGAAGACAAACAATGTATACGAAACGCTTCAGTCTGGTTTTAGACCCCATCATAGCACTGAGACTGCACTTGTGAAGGTGGTAAATTACCTTTTAATGGTGTCAGACCGAGGCTCTGCATCTGTCCTCGTGCTCCTAGATCTTAGTGCTGCTTTTGACTCTAACGATCACCACATACTTTTGGAGAGATTGGAAATCCAAATTGGTCTACACGGACAAGTTCTGGCCTGGTTTAGATCTTATCTGTCGGAAAGATATCAGTTTGTCTCTGTGAATGGTTTGTCCTCTGACAAATCAACTGTAAATTTAGGTGTTCCTCAAGGTTCCTTTTTAGGACCACTATTGTTTTCACTGTATATTTTACCTCTTGGGGATGTCATTCGAAAACATAATGTTAGATTTCACTGCTATGTGGATGACACACAGCTGTACATTTCAATGAAACATGGTGAAGCCCCAAAATTGCCTTCGCTAGAAGCCTGTGTTTCAGACATAAGGAAGTGGATGGCTGCAAACTTTCTACTTTTAAACTCGGACAAAACAGAGATGCTTGTTCTAGGTCCCAAGAAACAAAGAGATCTTCTGTTGAATCTGACAATTAATCTTGATGGTTGTACAGTCGTCTCAAATAAAACTGTGAAGGACCTAGGCGTTACTCTGGACCCTGATCTCTCTTTTGAAGAACATATCAAGACTGTTTCAAGGACAGCTTTTTCCCATCTACCTAACATTGCAAAAATCTGAAAATTTCTGTCCAAAAATGATGCAGAAAAATTAATCCATGCTTTTGTTACTTCTAGGTTGGACTACTGCAATGCTCTACTTTCTGGCTACCCGGATAAAGCACTAAATAAACTTCAGTTAGTGCTAAATACGGCTGCTAGAATCCTGACTAGAACCCAAAAATTTGATCATATTACTCCAGTGCTAGCCTCCCTACACTGGCTTCCTGTTAAGGCAAGGGCTGATTTCAAGGTTTTACTGCTAACCTACAAAGCATTACATGGGCTTGCTCCTACCTATCTTTCCGATTTGGTCCTGCCGTACATACCTACACGTACGCTACGGTCACAAGACGCAGGCCCCCTAATTGTCCCTAGAATTTCTAAGCAAACAGCTGGAGGCAGGGCTTTCTCCTATAGAGCTCCATTTTTATGGAATGGTCTGCCTACCCATGTGAGACATGCAGACTCGTTCTCAACCTTTAAGTATTTACTGAAGACTCATCCCCTCAGTAGGTCCTATGATTGAGTGTAATCTGACCCATGAGTGTGAAGGTGAACGGAAAGGCTCTGGAGCAACGAACCGCCCATGCTGTCTCTGCCTGGCCGGTTCCCCTCTCTCCACTGGGATTATCTGCCTCTAACCCTATTACAGGGGCTGAGTCACTGGCTTATTGGTGTTCTTCCATGCCGTCCCTAGGAGGGGTGCGTCACTTGAGTGGGTTGAGTCACTAACGTGGTCTTCCTGTCTAGGTTGGCGCCCCCCCTTGGGTTGTGCCGTGGCGGAGATCTTTGTGGGCTATACTCGACCTTGTCTCAGGATGGTAAGTTGGTGGTTGAAGCTTTCCCTCTAGTGGTGTGGGGGCTGTGCTTTGGCAAAGTGGGTGGGGTTATATCCTTCCTGTTTGGCCCTGTCCGGGGGTATCATCGGATGGGGCCACAGTGTCTCCTGACCCCTCCTGTCTCAGCCTCCAGTATTTATGCTGCAGTAGTTTGTGTTGGGGGGCTAGGGTCAGTCTGTTATATCTGGAGTATTTATCCTGTCTTATCCGGTGTCCTGTGTGAATTTAAGTATGCTCTCTCTAATTCTCTCTCTCTTTCTTTCTCTCTCTCTGAGGACCTGTGCCCTAGGACCATGGCTCAGGACTACCTGGCATGATGACTCCTTGCTGTCCCCAGTCCACCTGGCCGTGCTGCTGCTCCAGTTTCAACTGTTCTGCCTGCGGCTATGGAACCCTGACCTGTTCACCGGACGTGCTACCTGTCCCAGACCTGCTGTTTTCAACTCTCTAGAGACAGCAGGAGCGGTAGAGATACTCTCAATGATCGGCTATGAAAAGCCAACTCACATGAGGTGCTGACCTGTTGCACCCTCGACAACTACTGTGATTATTATTATTTGACCATGCTGGTCATTTATTAACATTTGAACATCTTGGCCATGTTCTGTTATAATCTCCACCCGGCACAGCCAGAAGAGGACTGGCCACCCCTCATAGCCTGGTTCCTCTCTAGGTTTCTTCCTAGGTTTTGGCATTTCTAGGGAGTTTTTCCTAGCCACCGTGCTTCTACTAGGCTGGGTTTCTGTACAGCACTTTGAGATATCAGCTGATGTAAGAAGGGCTATATAAATAAATTTGATTTGATCTCCAATTAGAGATAACGATGACCAGCTGTCTCTAATTGGAGGCTCCGGACTGGGGAGCGTCGCTGCAGGCTCCGCGCCATGGATCATCGCTACAGGTTTCGCGCCATGGTTCATCACTGGAAGCTTTGTGCCATGGATCATCACTGGAGGCTTCGTGCCATGGATCATTTCTACAGGCTCCGGGCCATGGATCATCACTGGAGGCTTCTTTCGTGGAGCTGGAATAGGTCTCACCGGACTAGGGAACGTCGCTGGAGGCTCCGGACTGGTAAAAGTCGCTGAGAGTTCTGGAGTAGGGAACATCGCTGGAGGCCGGGTGCGCAGAGCAGGCACAGGGTATACTGGGCCGTGGAGGCGCACTGGAGGTCTGGAGCTTATGGCTGGCTCAACCCGTCCTGGCTGGATAACCCCCGTAGCCCGGTAAGCGCGGGGCGTTGTAACAGGTCGCACAGGTTTGTGCTGGCGAATTAGGGGTACCGTGCGTAGAGCTGGCGCAGGATAACCTGGGCCGAAGAGACGCACCGGAGACCAGGAACGCTGAACAGGCACAATCCTTCCTGGATGAATGCTAACTCTAGCACGGCAACTGTGGGAAGCTTGCACCGAGCGCACCGGGCTCTAAAACTGTGCTTGCTCGATCACTCACCCCCCACGGTAAGCACAGGTCTCCAACCTGACTCTGCCAATCTCCCCGTGTGCAGCCCACCAAAATGTATTTTGGGGCTGTCTCTCGCGCTAGCCTCGTGGTTGGTATAGCGCCTCATAATAACGCCGCTCTGCTTTTGCTGCCTCAATCTCCTCCCTTGGGTGGCAATACTCCCCAGCCTGACTCCCGGGTCCTTTCCCATCCAGAATGTCCTCCCAGGTCCATTCCTGATCACGCAGCTTGGTCCTTTGGTGGTTGGTAGTTCTGTAACAACTGTCGTAGATAGTGGACCAAAGTGCAGCGTGTTGTTTGTGCATGATGAAGATATATTTTAACTCAAAACACTAAAAATACCAAAGAGAAAACGAAAGCGCACAGTTCTGTCAGGTACATAAACTAAACAGAAGACAACTACCCACAAACACAGGTGGAAAAAAACCCTACTTAAGTATGATCTCCAATTAGAGACAACGAGGACCAGCTGCCTCTAATTGGAGATCATCCCAAAAAAAACAACATAGAAATAGAAAAACTAGAACCTAAACATAGATATTGTCACGATTGTCGTAAGGAGTGGACCAAAACGCAGCGGGAAAATGTATACTCATCTACAAAACAAACGACTCCAAATAGTCCCGTCAGGTGCAACAAACACTAAACCAGGAAATAACTACCCACACCCCCCCATAGAACAAACACCCCTATAAATAGGACCTTCAATCAGAGGCAACGAGAAGCAGCTGCCTCCAATTGGAGGTCAACCCATTAAACACCACATAGAAATAGACCAACTAGAAATAACATAGAAATACACTAACATAGAACATAACCCAAGCAACCCCGAAACACCCTAAATAAACACCCCCTGCCACGCCCTGACCAAACTACAATAACAAACAGCCCCTTTACTGGTCAGGACGTGACAGTACCCCCCCCCAAAGGTGCAGACCACGGATGCACCTTAAACAATAAAATAAAAAAATAAACCCCAACACAAAAATAATCCCCTAACTAAAGGGAGGGAAGGGAGTGTGGCCACCGTCACCGACGGTTCTTGTGCTACACACCCCCCCCCCCTCCCCCAACCTGAGGTGGCTCAGGCTCCGGCCTTACTCCCCAACCTAACCTGTCCACCCCCGCTAACTGCTTATTATTATTTACCCCTCCCGAAGTCTCTGGACTAAGGCGCATTGCTGAAGACCTCGGGCTGAAGCGCGTCGCTGGAGTTGCTGGAGACCTCGGACTGGAGGGCAACTCTGGGAGCGCCGGAGTGGAGGGCGACTCTGGGAGCTCCGGACTGGAGGGCGACTCTGGGAGCTCCGGACTGGAGGGCGACTCTGGGAGCTCCGGACTGGAGGGCGACTTTGGGAGCTCCGGACTGGAGGGCGACTCTGGGAGCTCCGGACTGGAGGGCGACTCTGGGAGCTCCGGACTGGAGGGTGACTCTGGGAGCTCCGGACTGGAGGGCGACTCTGGGAGATCCGGACTGGGGGCCGTCTCTGCTGGCTCCGGACTGGGGGCCGTCTCTGCTGGCTCCGGACTGTGGGCCGTCTCTGCTGGCTCCGGACTGTGGGCCGTCTCTGCTGGCTCCGGACTGTGGGCCGTCTCTGCTGGCTCCGGACTGTGGGCCGTCTCCGCTGGCTCCGGACTGTGGGCCGTCTCCGCAGGCTCCGGACTGTGGGCCATATCTAGACGGGGCACTGTCGCCGGAAGCTCTGGACGGGGCACTGTCGCCAGAAGCTCTGGACGGGGAACTGTCACTGGAAGCTCTGGACGGGGAACTGTCACCGGAAGCTCTGGACGGGGAACTGTCACCGGAAGCTCTGGACGGGGACTGCGCACTGAAGGCCTGATGCGTGGGGCTGGCTTTGGAGGCGCCAGACTAGGGACACGCACCACAGGGCTAGTGCAAGGAGCAGGAGCAGGACGAACTGGACTGGGCTGACGCACTGGAGGCCTGGTGCGTGGGGCTGGCTTTGTAGGCGCCAGACTGGAAACACGCACCTCAAGGCTAGTGCGAGGAGCGGGAAGTGGATACACTGGGTCATGAGTAGGCACCGGCGGTCTGGAGTGCACCGCCTGCACATCCCGTCCTGGCTGGATGGTAACAGTAGCCCTGCACAAGCGGAGCGCTGGCACAGGGCGAACTGGGCTGTGCAGAGGCCTGATGGCTGCCGTGCGTAGAGCAGGTGTAGGGTAGCCTGGGCCTAGGAGGCGCACTGGTGGCCAGATGTGCTGTACAGGCATACTCCTACTCGGCTGGATGCCCACTCTAGCACGGCACTTGCGAGGGGCTGGGATCGCTTGCACCGGACTGTGCGTGCGCATGGGCGAGATCGTGCCCACTTCCGCATACACCGGTGCTCTCATGATCCGTTGCTCCCCATAATAAGCACAGGGAGTTGGCTTAGGTCTATTACCTGACCTAGCCACTCTCCCCGTGTGCCCCCCCAAAATAAATTATTGGGGCTGCCTCTCGCACTTGCCAATCGGCGCGTATAACGCCTTGTAATGGCGCCTTTCCGCCTTGGCTGCCTCCAGCTCCTCCTTAGGGCGCTGGTACTCCCCAGCCTGGTGCCATGGTCCTGCCCCGTTCAGGATCTCCTCCCATGTCCATGAATCCTTATATTCCTCCTGCTGCTCCTTCGTCCGCTGCTTGGTCCGTTTGTGGTAGGTAGTTCTGTCACGATTGTCATAAGGAGTGGACCAAAACGCAGCGGGAAAATGTATACTCATCTTTTTTTATTTGAAGAAGGAAAACAAAATAAACACGTGTACAAAACAAACGACTCCAAATAGTCACGTCAGGTGCAATAAACAATAAACCAGGAAATAACTACCCACAAACCTCCATAGAACAAACACCCCTATAAATAGGACCTTCAATCAGAGACAACGAGAAGCAGCTGCCTCCAATTCAAGGTCAACCCAATAAACACCACATAGAAATAGACCAACTAGAAATAACATAGAAATACACTAACATAGAACATAACCCAAACAACCCCGAAACACCCTAAACAAATACCCCCTGCCATGCCCTGACCAAACTACAATAACAAACAGCCCCTTTACTGGTCAGGACGTGACAGATATACAAAACATAGAAAAACACAAAACACCCCCTGTCACGCCATGACCTACTCTACCATAGAAAATAACATCTTACTATGGTCATAACGTGACACTTGTATTTATAATATTACAATTATCATAATTATAATGCATTTATGTATTTATAACACCTGGATAATGAACTTCAATAAAGCATTTCACATTCTCCACTGGTTGAAATTAAGTATCTCATTGAAATACTATCCTGTGTCCTCAGATTAATGCAGATGAAGGGAGTTAGATATGCATAGTTTTTTCCCCCTGTATATATGAATTACAAATCATGTTTGTAGTCTATTGCATAGTTACAATGTGTATTCATTAATGTCCCAGGAGCAGGAGTGGTAAACACTGTTGAAGTGTATAATTGTAATACATACATACAGACACAGCATCATTCAAATAATGGAGTTTGATATAACTGAAAAAGAATGTCTAAGAGATTCATACCTGAACCGCACCTTTATTTGCCAAGGAAGAGTACATGATCAGTGAATATATTCAATGTACAGGCTACAATGTGGGAATCTCATGCATGGTAATAACTACAGTACATGTGTATATAGGACTTGCATCCTTGGCACAATAAAGGTATTATATTCTACTCTATCCATAGGCTTCATTAATGCCATTCAGACTTGAAGTTGGTACAACAACTATGATAGCTGAGGTTCATTGATAGATCTGAACTAATATTCATACCAAACGTTTTAGGGTCCATACACAGATCGGCTACATACTGTAGCTAGCTACACATCCATAGGCATACAGTTATTTTTATCCTCCACTACACAATAAGCAAGTAAATAGTTAGCTAGCTATGTTACTTCAGCTGCATTGCAAGGCAAGCTTACACAATTGTACATTCAATTTGCAGTAAATGCTTTAGCTAGCTAGATTCTTTACATGCACTGTTTCACAAGATGACAGCCTGGTTTGCTTGTTTTCCCAGGAGTCCTTAAAACATTAAACAACACGAATTACAAATTCATTCTCCTAACACTAGCTAGCTGGCTAATGTTAGCTAGTCAGATAACTTGTGTCATGACGTTGGCCTGTGGGTAAGGTTTATGACCCCCCCCCCATAAATACCTTTCTCCCTTCCCATCTCTGACCCTACTGAAGGACTTGAATAGCCTGTGTTAAATATAGAGAGTCTGGGAACATCAAACAAATGGGGAAAGGAACCATATTTTGGTAATAAAACCAGTTGGAAATATGCTTTGGAACGTAATGAGTAGGGATGTCAGTTCGTTGTTATCTGAGACATTATGACTGATGAGAGGACGACATAAACTGTACCTGAGAAAGTATACACCCTCTAGTTATCAGAGTAACATGGAATTGTTATGCAATTGAAATGTTTGATATTGAAATTGTTTGTTAGGCGATTAAATGCAATTTTAGCTTCCAAATGAGAGATTTGGGTTTTCATAAGGAAAGTGCCCTGCTTGATCAGTGGCCCACCCCTGTGAAGAGGAGGGGTTATAAACGATGAAACACATCCTTCCCCCCTCTCCACTATATAAGCCTTTGACGAAAAGATAACCAGGTTGTTCCAGTACGGGAGGTCTGCAGCCTCTACGTTAGAAGGACACACATGTCAAGGACAGAACTAAGCCAACCTCGGCGTGAGCTTTGGTGGCGAATGGTATGAACTTTGAGCTTATTCACTACAGAAGTGATACTTCCTAGCCGCTGTAGACGTGGGCTAGGAAAGGACGGACGACGGATCCAGTCTAACAGACGGACGAAGATACCACCACGTATCCAATTTACCACCAGAGACATTCTTAAGAGTTTACAGGAAGATCTGTTGGCCAACCCGGCCAGCATCTACGACCAATCTACCGAAGCGCAGCTCAGAGTAAATAGTTATTGCATTTTCCTTTTCCAAATGGGCGGTAATTTAGAATGCATAAGATAATGTATTTACGATAGCCTAGCTGCTGTTTCTGTGTTCCTAAATCTTCCCGCTCTTTCATTCAAGCCCAACCCCCTTTCCTTTGAGTAACCAGCTTTCATACAGGTTCCGTTCACCAGGGGTGAATTCTGTATGACATCATTGTATTCTGTGTATTTGTAATTCTGTGTGATTAGTTAGGTATTTAGTAAATAAATAATTAAACCCAATTTTGTATTGCTGATTCAACTTGTTAGCCAGGGTTCGTGAAGATAACCAAGAATTTACAACTTTCATTATGAGACTGAAAATAAGATAAGGGTTAATATTGACTGCTATCGATGTAAAATATTACAAAGTATTTTAAGAGTTTATTCGGAAGATAACGGCTCTATAAACGTTCTTCCGTGGTGCCCCGACTTTCTAGTTAATTACATTTACATGATTAGCTTAATCAGGTAATATTCATTACAGAGAAATCATTTTATAAGTTAGCATGTCATATCACTTAATCCGGCATAGCCAAAGACACGACATATTGGTGCCCCCTGTGAGGAATCTAAAACAGGATGACGCTTTCATTTTGATTCAGCATATATAAAATTGAAAAGCAGATTACATAATATACCAACTTTATTATATGCATTATGGGAATTGTAGACCGGAATTATTGGTGCGTGTGTGCTCTGGAGAATCGCCTCCGTGTTGTGCTCTGACGTAGTCAGTGGGTAGCATAAACTATACATTTATGTATGAGGACTGATAAAGCTATCTGAGAAATAGCTCGTTTGGCCAAACGCTGGACTATTTGTGCCTCGCGCGTTTCAGACGCGTGTTGGCTAGGTCATTATTAATTTCTCGAGCGAGGACAAAGAGCCAGCCGATTGAAATTTAGGAGAGATTAGCTTGACCAGCGATAACTATCTCTCTGTCTCTCTCGCGTTTCGATGCGAGTAGACCACGGAGTTCCGGTTAAAACATCGTCAAATATCGCCGAAAAGGGTTTGAACATAATACGTTATAAGTAAAACCTTTCCCTTGCCAAGGGAATCCTATGTTGAGCATTTTTCAGGCATAAAGTAGCATTAGCTTGCTCGAGATGCTAAGCTAACAAAAGGGAAAACAGCCATTTTGTTTGTGCCACATTGTAATTCATCCGACTTGAGTTGGATTTCAGCGTGTGCCAGCAGGGACCTCTGAAGAGTCACCAGTACTTTCCTTCAATAATAATTAGTCAGGTGACACTCAAGTCGTTACTCGTGATATCCAGACGGATATCGATGTCTTATTCAATTGAACTAATAAGGGAAATTGCCAGATTTAAGTGGAACTTTTAAATAACATCCAAATTGATGAGTTTTCTAAATGAGATATTGTAATCTTTTTTCCACATTAACCTAGATGAATAAACCTCTCAGGTTAATTAAAGTTTAAATCCCAAATAGCCTATACAGGTTTGATTTATCATTAAAATGGATCAATCAGTAAAATTTGGTTTTTGCAAAACCCATTCAGTAATCCAGTACTGACAGAAGTCCCGCCCCAGCGGGAATCCCATGTGGCTTCGGCCCAAGGAAGAAATGTACCATAGTGGGGAGTGTTCCCAACATTTGATCTACTGTTTACAGTTATGATATCCAATCAATGGAGATTGTATGGATTATCATCTCATTCAATTTAATAAGTTAAATTGTTGAACATACCTTAATGTTCTTGCAATCAAATGAGACACTTTTAAACTTCCCATATTAACCTGGATGAAGCAACCTCAGGTTAATTCAAGTTTAATACCCAGATAGCCTACCCAGGTAGGATTAATCATTGGCATTGATTAATTAATTCAATTTGCTTTTGCAAATTCATTCACGTCCAACTTCCACATTACTGGTACAATACTGATGGTTCGTCAACATCTATAAATAGATTAAACTTGTCTTTGCAGCTTCCAATGAATTCCAAACCCAAACATTGAAAAAAAAAATAGGAACATTTTTCCAATAATGTGCAAGCTACCAAAGGAGGTGGTCACCACTCCTCCGCTAATTAGTGAACCTCCACCCATAAAAGGATTGATCTCTGACCTCAGCAGTGATACCAACCCTAATTATGCCATTAGAAAAACAACAGCCGAAATTGCGAACGCTCTCCAAAATCAACCATCAAATACAGGCTTTGTGACTGTTCTCTCCACTTTAGCACTTATGTATTGCTATCAAAGGTTGGCATCGGTCCAATACCACAGTGCACAGCTGAAGCACGTGCAAGACATGGCTAACATGAGGGCACAGGTGGAGAGAACTGAGCAACTATTGACAAAAGCAGGAAATGAAAACATTCTGCTAGTCGAGGAACTGCGTTTGAAATCGGAACAATTAAAAGTAATTGCAAATACTTATGATGATGAACGAGCACAAACTCTCCAACAAAATCGTCATCTGCAGGAACAACTCGATTTAGCCAAAACTAAATACGAGGTAGTCCACGCCAAACTAGATAAATCTGTTGAGTTATCTACAAACAGGAGCACACAATTCGATAACATGCAGGCAGTTTTGTTGAACGTTACTCAAGGTAACAATGTTCTACTCCAAATTCTGCAGACCAAAGATGATCAGTTGATGAACACAATGACAAAGTTGGATGACAAATCAGCAGAACTTATTGAAGTCGCTGACCAAATGAATGATGAGAGAACTCAGGTGGTGAGGATGGAAATATTGATTTCTAAGAAAGCAGAGGAAATCTCATCACTGAATCTCTCGCTCCGTACTCGAGACCTCTATCTGCAAACCATGACAGATAAGTTTGAGACCGAAAGGAGCAGGTGTGACACTCACGTGTCCAAAATTGGTACTCTAAGCGCTCAAGTGGACTCTGCAATGCAGCAGAAGACCACCCTTAGGTACCATCTGGAGGAAGTCCAGAATGGTCACGCTCTACAGCATGACTACCCATCCAAGCAACCGGAGTCCGGTACTCAAAGGAGTGAAGACGATAGGTTTCAGACATTGCCTCCATCATGTGTCCCTCAGTCTTCTCCTCTTGGCCATTCGGCACTGAGTAATATGGAGCCTCTTGGCCAACAAAGCCAAAGCTTGGCTTCTCCTCTTGGCCTTTCGGCCCCAATCTCTCCACAGGATGAAGCCAACCCTCTCTGCCCGGAATACCTTGACAAACTCGTCAAGAATTTCCCCACCTTTGACCCCGTTCCAGGTCAGCCAAACGATACTGAGACGTTCCTAGCTGACATAGAGGACGCGTTGGGTGGCTACCCGAATGCTACGGGTTCTGACAGGGTTTACCTGTTGAAGCGAACGTCGAATAGACACGTGACAAGGTTCATTCGCCTACAACAGCAACACGTGCTAAATGACTACGCTAATCTTGCCACAGCTTTGAAATTAGAATTCAGTGGTTCTGCGACTCGCAAACACGATAGCTCACTGGCTAACACGGTCAAACAAGCTCGGAACGAACACCCACAAGCTTTCTATCATAGGCTTCGTTCAGCTTACTTTGGCCTACTCACGGAAACAGGAATGGAAGAGCTGTTACCATTCAAACAAATGTTTCTGTCAAACATGTATCCCACCTTCATTACCTACTTGGGCCCTGCAGCCCACGTTGGCTTGCCTATCTTACAACTCAGAGAGCTTGCAAGCACAGCTTTTGAGGCATCAAAAGCTCGCAACGCTAAGAGCCCTGACCACTCGGTTTTGAAGTTTGACCAGGAGCACTCACTCCAGTTAGAGGGTACATTATCAGGTATTGGAGCGTCGAGAGATGACGCACAACAACAGTTTCTACCACGAAACCATGATTCCAATAACCGCCGCGGTCGAAATAACTGTAAAGTACGTCGCCCTCAAAACGACTACCGCTACAATCGACCTGTTCGCTACGTTCCTGCACCCAACCCACACAAAGTGTCAGAGCACAAGGGTAACAAAGGGTTGAAGGACGATCAAAACGTAGACCAATGTTCTCCAGAAGTCCCACTACGGGAAGAACTAAAGCGAGAACAATTTGAGAAAAGGGTAAAAGATAAGTCACAAGGACTACACGGGGAATTACCGGACACCAGGTCCGCAGAAATTAACACCCATAGCAAGGACGTTAAAGTTAAAATTTCTCCCGCTCTCATTCAAGACCCTATCCAGGGCCCGCCTGATCAAGAAACAAGCCCCCGGGCTTTGTCTATAGACTCTGATACAAAAGTTGCGAAGAAAAAGGTAAAACGCTTCGTTAAAGCCAAGCCCACTCAAAATCGGAAAAGTCAATCTGCTTCCACCTTGAACAGAAATGGTACATCACGTCGTTGCGAACGACCACTCCACTTTGTGGGGAATATGTCCACTAACCACGAATCTAAACGGCCATACCTGGAAACAGTCCTGGAGGACTGCTGAACTTGTCATGCGCTAATTGATTCGGGTGCGACAATATCACTCATCTCTCAAACATTGTTTGATGATCTCAAAAGGGCTTTGAAGCCAACTAAACGTTGGTTAAAAGTGGAACGATGCGAAACTACACTTCGAGGGGTCACTCAGACTACCTCGCCTCTCACATTGAGAGTCATGCTGAAACTACACTTCAAGGACGTATCGCTCGTTCACTCTAAGTATTAGACCAGTCACCCTGTGTATGTTACCAGCCTCGAAACTGTACCCCTGCTACTTGGAGCAGACTTGATGGATCGGTTACTCCCATTGATGGATTGGAAAACCAACCAGGTATGGTCACAGGCCACAGTGCCTTCTCCACTGACCACACTGTCTTCCCCTAACGCTAGCTGCAATGCAGTCATTCACGAGGGGTATCTGTCGAAAGCACCGCTTGGGAAAAAGACGTTTAGAAACCTCTTGGTGCAGAATCCGATCCAATGAGATATTACGATATCTCGACACATTCCATCAGCCAATCTGATTGACCATTATTTTCATGATTTCGAGCCAGCTGTCTCTGTGAATGAGCAACTTCCCTCCTCCTTGCAGTCGTGCAATACGGTAGTTGAGATGAACTTCTCTTGCCCTTCGGACACTTCCGCAAGCACTGCGGCCGTCTCAGCAACAAAAACATTGATGCGCAGAGTACACTCTGCTTCCGATGATACACCTTCTGCTTTGTTGGGGACTTTCACCCCTTACAATGACACTAATGGCGTCAGTCCAGCAACTGACCCGATGACTCCCACTGGTGAAACACTTTGTGATATCACAGACCGATATCCTCGTCTCAGTTTGCAGGTACTGAAGAGGTTGCCACACGCGGACGCGGTGGTGACTGACAGACCTCGACAGCCACTGAGGGTGTTGAAGCACAAACACCAGGAGATTTGGTTGAAAGGTTACAGCCATTCTCATAATAACGCGGCCACTGACAACTCGTACATAGGGTCCGACCTTTTCGTTTGCGCCTCGGACACCAACACCACCCGCTGGTGGGGGGGGTCCCGAGACACAAAGGGGGGGAATAGTAGCCCAGACCCATGATGAGCCTCATCAAGGCCGGTGGGGGGGTCGAGACTACGGACAACACCGTACGAGGCCGCCAGAGCATAAATCAAATCTAGTTGTAAACTCCCCTATGAGAACAGTGAGGAGCAGACAGGCCCCAAGACGGGGATTATCTTAGAACACATCTAAGATAGTTCTGAGGTGTACTACACTGGTCGTAAAGGAAGTCCAGTGGACTTGTCCACCTCCAAAACAAATGGCAACAATAATCATTCCTTGCCATGTGTAGGTTCAACTACAATACAACTAGTAATATGCTCCAATCATGTGTTCCGGTAGATAATATTTCAGAATAAATCGGTAGGACAACTGGACCCCTTGAATACCAGTACCAATACCACAGTCAGTCCAGCAACACTCAGTAAGAGGATTAGTAACCTCACAAGTTAAATTGCTATTGATAATAGCAACATAGGAGTCACTCAGAGTGCAACACGGGGAAGGGAATCTCCATTGCACTCTTCCAATGGTTAACACATGCCACTAATAAATAGAACCCTCCGTTCAGGAGAAAAGTTATTAGAAGTCATGAACCATGATCACACCACGTACGACTGGTCTAATACTTAGAGTACTTCCGTCGTGAGGTTAGCTCCTCCGTGGATAACATAGCTATGAAATAGACTTCATACCTACCGCCACTACAATAGTGGAAGACACCGTGACTTGTAGAAAACTACTACAGACTCCCTTGACACCAATTCTGACTGACCTCCAGGCATTGACCTGAAAATTACCTGACTACGTCAGACTCATTCTGAACAAGTTGTAATCTGCCAGGATACTTGGTTTTCTTCCCTTGACATGCGCGATTGTGTAAGCATAAACGCACATGCACAACGGAACATCCAATTAGGATTTATGCTAGGATCACTTAAGGGTCCAAGCAAAATACCAGCCTTAGTAAAGTTGAACATTTACTTCTAGGCCTTTGACTCTACAGCACTCACCAGTTTTCTAACCAGAAGTCCATAGGTCATCCCTGTAGAGTGCCCAAAACTAGTGCCTTACAGCTGTAGACTTATCATATAGTTGTCAACTTAGGATAGTACCCTAAGCGCCACCCCGCAAATTAGGAAAGCCCTAGATATGACATTAGACAATGCCATGATAGGGTCATTTTGCCAAGACCACGGACGTAGATAGAATACAGTCCAATTAGATGATTAAGGTGGCATAACTATATTTTGTTTTGTTTATGCTTTCATTCATTTTGTTACATTTTCTTCGGCACATAGAAAGTGATAGAGCCATAAACAACTCCCCCATACAACCATCAGTTAGTGCCACAACGCCGCTCATTTGGGAGGAAATGTAATGATATATTTCATGAGTGTGTGTGCGTTGTTAACATCTGCCTAAGTTACTGCCCAGATATTCCAGTCTGGACGACCAGACGACGGGTCCGGAACGGCGATCCCAATCCGGACATCCGCTGCCGAGCCATGGAACGGACTTCTTCATTTGCAGAGACCCTACCCGGGTCGACCACCAGAGGGGGGACTGCAATAGCAACCACCAACTGGACATCCGCTGCCCAGCCTTGGAGCGGACTTCTTCATTTGCAGAGACCCTACCCGGGTCGACCACCAGAGGGGGGACTGCAAAGCAACCACCAACTGGACATCTGCTGCCCAGCCTTGGAGCGGACTTCTTCATTTGCAGACACCCTACCCGGGTCGACCGCCAGATGGGGACCACAACGATGATCCACAACCAGGACAACCCACGTTCATTTTTATGTTGGTTTACAACATGCAGTTTAATCGCAAGATTGAACCCAACATGGGGGGACTGTCATGACGTTGGCCTGTGGGTAAGGTTTATGACCCCCCCCCCCCCCATAAATACCTTTCTCCCTTCCCCTCTCTGACCCTACTGAAGGACTTGAATAGCCTGTGTTAAATATAGAGAGTCTGGGAACATCAAACAAATGGGGAAAGGAACCATATTTTGGTAATAAAACCAGTTGGAAATATGCTTTGGAACGTAATGAGTAGGGATGTCAGTTCGTTGTTATCTGAGACATTATGACTGATGAGAGGACGACATAAACTGTACCTGAGAAAGTATACACCCTCTAGTTATCAGAGTAACATGGAATTGTTATGCAATTGAAATGTTTGATATTGAAATTGTTTGTTAGGCGATTAAATGCAATTTTAGCTTCCAAATGAGAGATTTGGGTTTTCATAAGGAAAGTGCCCTGCTTGATCAGTGGCCCACCCCTGTGAAGAGGAGGGGTTATAAACGATGAAACACATCCTTCCCCCCTCTCCACTATATAAGCCTTTGACGAAAAGATAACCAGGTTGTTCCAGTACGGGAGGTCTGCAGCCTCTACGTTAGAAGGACACACATGTCAAGGACAGAACTAAGCCAACCTCGGCGTGAGCTTTGGTGGCGAATGGTATGAACTTTGAGCTTATTCACTACAGAAGTGATACTTCCTAGCCGCTGTAGACGTGGGCTAGGAAAGGACGGACGACGGATCCAGTCTAACAGACGGACGAAGATACCACCACGTATCCAATTTACCACCAGAGACATTCTTAAGAGTTTACAGGAAGATCTGTTGGCCAACCCGGCCAGCATCTACGACCAATCTACCGAAGCGCAGCTCAGAGTAAATAGTTATTGCATTTTCCTTTTCCAAATGGGCGGTAATTTAGAATGCATAAGATAATGTATTTACGATAGCCTAGCTGCTGTTTCTGTGTTCCTAAATCTTCCCGCTCTTTCATTCAAGCCCAACCCCCTTTCCTTTGTGTAACCAGCTTTCATACAGGTTCCGTTCACCAGGGGTGAATTCTGTATGACATCATTGTATTCTGTGTATTTGTAATTCTGTGTGATTAGTTAGGTATTTAGTAAATAAATAATTAAACCCAATTTTGTATTGCTGATTCAACTTGTTAGCCAGGGTTCGTGAAGATAACCAAGAATTTACAACTTTCATTATGAGACTGAAAATAAGATAAGGGTTAATATTGACTGCTATCGATGTAAAATATTACAAAGTATTTTAAGAGTTTATTCGGAAGATAACGACTCTATAAACGTTCTTCCGTGGTGCCCCGACTTTCTAGTTAATTACATTTACATGATTAGCTTAATCAGGTAATATTAATTACAAAGAAATCATTTTATAAGTTAGCATGTCATATCACTTAATCCGGCATAGCCAAAGACACGACACTTGCTAAATAGCGATTTTCGTAAATTAACTTTATGACCAAAAAATATGCACAAACGTTTGTCTCTACATTAACTAACGTATTCTTCTCAATTGTACATTTTTTGCTTGACCCGTTATGATGTTATAACAACTTACATCTGGTTCCACCGTAATGATTGGCAGCCACCTTTGTTGAAGATCGCCACAAGGCAAGGGTGGCTCGTGTCAAAATTCGTCATTGGAACCACTCGATATGATTGGTCATATAACAACCTTGGGACCCAAATGCATAATTAGTGCTCCAACTCCCCCTTGTGGTGGTCTGGAGCAATGAAGCCGTGATGCTGGGTACCTCTAAGTTCCGTGGTGTAAACTCGTAACTTTTAAAGGAGGAACCACTGTAGCTGATAGTTATGAAGTAAAATGTTTGCTTTGTGTACATTGCTTGTTTTCTCTCTATTGCCATTCTGCTGGCTAGAAGAAGGAATGTTCAGTGAATGGGTAAGTCCATAGTAAGTCAATAGGGCTAGCTAGCTAGCCACAAAGAATTGTTTGTTAGCTAGCTACCCACAAAGAATTAACATCTACCTTGCATGACATTAGTTTTAGGTCATATTTGCCTGTTTAACTAGCTAGCTGGCTAGCTAAATTACGATTCACATATCTAGCTGATAATTATCAAGTAAAACGTTTGCTTTGAGTATATCTTCTTTCGTCTCTATTGTTGCCATTGTCCTGGCAGGAAGAAGGTTCAGTGAATGGGGATATACAGCACGAGGTAATACAGTAGGGGGAGTGCGAGTGTTTCTCAAATTAAATGTTTTATGTGTTCTCCACACTCTTGTCCTCACAAGAACGTACACAAGAGAACATCCTTGGAGAATGCACTTGGAGCATGAGAGTGTGGATCACGGTAGTCTGCATATTGACAAACACCCAATGTGTATTTTTCACCATGTAAGGTACAACTCAACATTAGAAAACAGCCTTCTTGGTCCATGTGCTGGGATATACAGTAAGGAAAAATATTTTAAATCTTTCAATTGGGGAACATTGTGTTGGAGCATGATTGATAAAAGGGGACAATGTGATGCACATGATCATCGAAACGTCAAGCAGTTATCCTGAAGTACAGGAAATGTTGCTCCTCATCAATAACCAGGATTCCATCCAGTCATTTCATGAAGACGAATTACCTGACGCCAAAAAACAAACATCAGGCTGATTGAAACATGAAATACTGGTCAAATTTTATAAATGCCGACAGACAATTTGTTTGTTAGATATGGTGGGATCTTTTTGTGTCGGTAAAATTAATTGTGTGAAAAACAGCGGTGTAAACTTGAACTTGAAGTCACGTGATGAAATGTTGTGTGGTCTACCACCACGACTCGGGGAAAGCATGCAGTTTATTAGGCTACAGATGAATACGTTATGATGAACTTCACAGGGTGGTGAATGTGCAAGGTGATGAGCTTAATGCTGCTTTCCAATAAAATATCGAGGACCTTTTTCTGGTTACATAATGATTCATGCTTGGCTGCCATTTGACTACCGTAATTTCCGGACTATAAGCCGCAACTTTCTCCCACGCTTTGAACCTCGCGGCTTAAACAATGACGCGGCTAATATATGGATTTTTCCCGCTTTCAATTTTTTTTGAAAGGAGATGACTTCCGTGGTTTCAGTGCACAGGAGGAGGAAGATAGTGACCAATGACTTTCTTGGTAGGCTTCTGTTTACTGCTAATTTTAAATTTTTTGTTACAAGCCGTGTTTCGTTAAAGCCTATTTATTTTTGTTACAAGCCGTGGTTCGTTAAAGCCTATTTATTTTTGTTACAAGCCGTGGTTCGTTAAAGCCAATTTATTTTTGTAACAAGCCGTGTTTCGTTAAAGCCTATTTATTTTTGTTACAAGCCGTGTTTTGTTAAAGCCTGTGTAAAGTTAATTTGTTTCAATGTACCGGTAGGCACCTGCGGCTTATAGACATGTGCGGCTTATTTATGTTCAAAATAATACTTTAAAAAAAATTCAGTAGGTGCAGCTTATATTCAGGTTAGCTCAATAGTCCGGAAATTACGGTAATACAAATAATATTGCTCTTATCCATAATAATATCACAATGTAGTATCCTACCTGCACCGTATCTGCGAGCTGTTGGCTAGAGCGCACACACTATATAGCGCAACCATTTTTGTGACAAAACCCATCAGTAGAGTTGAAAATGTGATGAAAACCCATTTAACTTGTATTTTAATTTGACTCTATGAAAATCTCTCGCATACACCGCCACATACTGTACTCTTGTAAAGGTATCACCCCCCCCCCAGACTAACAGGTACCACAAATGACTCATACAGACCCACCCTGAGTCTATAAAATATACATTTTACCTTCCCACTAACGAGATGGCAACCAACACAGGTGTAACACATAATGACTGACGTGGTGACACCAATCTGTGTGCCCTATGTGCTAAAATGCTATACGTGCTAAATGGAAAAACCAAAACCTTTTTAGTATATTTGATATTAATATTATTTTATGTATTTAATTCATTTCAGGTCCAGAAGATTCTTTCTGTTCCTTCTCCAAATTCTATCACTAAGTGTATTTTCTATTGGTGTAATTAAACATTATATCGGATCATTCTCCAGTATCATGTTTAATTACACCAATAGAAAAAACACTTAGCGACAGAATTTGGAGAATGAACAGAGAGAATCTTTTGGATCTGAAATGTATTAAATATGTAAAATAATATTACATATATTAAAAAGGTTTTGGTTTTTCCATTTATGTTTTGAGGTTGGACTTTAAGCACGTATAGCATTTTAGCACGTAGGGCACACAGATTGGTGTCACCACGTCAATCATTATATCTTACACCTGTGCTGGTTGCCATCTCGTTAGTGGAAAGGTGTTTCACCTGTGTTGGCCCAGGTGCTATTTTAGGAGTGGCTGGCCCAGTGAGCCAGTTGAGTTTGAGAGATGTTGGGAAAGCTACAGGTCATGGCAGCTGAGGTGCGAGTGCAAGCTCAACCTATATACAAGTTTGAAAGAAGCCTGAGTTTTGGATCTCCCTGTTTTGCTCCATATACTTTTTACTCCCTCCCTGTCATAATTTGTTGTGGGTTTTTCTTTTAGATTGTCTTTTTAGAGGAAAACCTAGTGGGCATCCATAGTGGGTGTCTTAAAACCCCTTACTAGTGGCTTTGCCATCTTTCATTGGGCACCCACATGGGTGCCTTTTTCAGAACCCCTTTCTGTTTTGTGTAGTAGTCAGTGATTTTCTTTGTTAGTTCCCTTTGTGAGTGACATTTTGAGTTTGCTTTGTGGGAACGTAACAATGGAGGCTAGTCCGGGATATTGTTTCCCATGCGTATGGTAGTCACTCTAGTCACCTACTCTGAAGCTCTGCTGTGCCCAGATATTTGAGTGTTCAAAATATCCTTTTGGGTAGAGTTTATCACTTATATCCACCTTGAGGGGTTAAAAGATTGGTGGAATCCATTTTATAAGTTGCATAAACACACAGGCTAATAAAATTAAACCATGTACTTTAAATTGGAAGTATTTGTGGAAAACCCCACATGGGAGATGCAAGAAATGTACAAAGGCGAATCTGCTCGTTGCAAAGAATTATGACATCAAGGTGACATCTGGCGATCCATAAGCAGCAGTCAGAGTTGATCGGTTCTGCTTTGATGGGGGAAATCTTTCCGGAGTGCGAGGTTGATAGTTCATTGTGTGGGCGTGGATGGCATTTTACTGTTATTGTGGGATGATGGTTGTTGAGTATGTCAATAAATGTTGTGAAGTTTACCAGATCATGTTCCCACACCCCGACGATATCATCCAGGAAGCATCTATAAAACATGGGATGCAATGGGCATTTAGCCAAAACTGTCATCTCCCAGTCTGCCATATAAATATTAGCATAGGCAGGAGTGACCTTCTTACCCATCGCTGTCCCATGAATCTGTAAATAGTGTTGCTTATTGGATGTGAATAAAAAAAAATGTTTTGCCAAGTTGTAAGAGGTGTGAGTATGATCTGATCTATCTGGGTATCAGAGTCCACGGCTGCCAAGGTGGTGTATTGAGAGTCTATGGTGAATATGTACAGTGGCAAGAAAATGTATGTGAACCCTTTGGAATTACCTGGATTTCTACATACATTTGTCATAAAATTTGATATGATCTTCATCTAAGTCACAATAGACAGTCTACTTAAACTAAAAACAAACTATTACATGTTTTCACGTCTTTCCCGTCTGTGAACCCTTGGATTTAATAACTGGTTGACTCCTTTGGCAGCAATAACCTCAACCAAATGTTTTTTGTAGTTGCGGATCAGACCTTCACAACGGTCAGGAGGAATTTTGGACCATTCCTTTTTACAAAACTGTTTTAGTTCAGCAATATTCTTGGGATGTCTGGTGTGAACCGCTCTCTTGAGGTCATGCCACAGCATCTCAATCTGGTTGAGGTCAGGACTCTGACTGGGCCACTCCAGAAGGCGTATTTTCTTCTGTTGAAGATTTACTTCTGGGTTTTGGGTCGTTGTCCTGTTGCATCACCCAACTTCTGTTGAGCTTCAATTGGCAGACAGATAGCCTTACATTATCCTGCAAAATGTCTTGATAAACTTGAATTCATTTTCCGTCGATGATAGCAAGCTGTCCAGGGCCTGAGGCAGCAAAGCAGCCCCGAACCATGATGCTCCCTCCACCATACTTTATAGTTGGGATGAGGTTTTGTTGGTGTGCTGTGCCTTTTTTCCCCCCACCATTTAGTGTTGTCTGTTCCTTACAAACAACTCAACTTTACTTTCATCTGTTCACAGAATATTTTGCCAGTAGCACCGTGGAACATCCAGGTGCTCTTTGCAAACTTCAGACGTGCAGCAATGTGTTTTTTATTTTATTTTTTGGACAGAAGTGGCTTCATCCATAGTGTCCTCCCATGAACACCCTTCTTGTTTAGTGTTTTACGTATCGTAGACTCATCAACAGAGATGTTAGCATGTTCCAGAGATTTCTGTAAGTCTTTAGCGGACACTATAGGATTCTTCTTAACCTCATTGAGCATTTTGCACTGTGCTCTTGCAGTCATCTTTGTAGGGCGGCCACTCCTAGAGAGAGTAGCAACAGTGCTGAACTTTCTCCATTTATAGACAATTTGTCTTACCGTGGACTGATGAACATGACTTTGAGATACTTTTGTAACCCTTTCCAGTTTTATGCAAGTCAACATTTCTTAATCTTAGGTCTTCTGAGATCTCTTTTGTTCGAGGCATGGTTCACATCAGGCAATGCGTCTTGTGAATAGCAAACTCACATTGAGTTTTTTATAGGGCAGGGCAGCTCTAACCAACATCTCCAATCTCATTGATTGTTCTCTGGGTTAGCTGACTCCTGACTCCAATTAGCTTTTGGAGAAGTCATTAGCCTAGGGGTTCACACACTTTTCCAACCTACACTGAATGTTTAAAATATGTATTCAATATAGACAAGTGTGTGTTATTAGTTTAAGCACACTGTGTTTGTCTACTGTTGTGACCTAGATGAAGAGCAGATCAAATTTTATGACCAATTTATGCAGAAATCCAGGTAATTCCAAAGGGTTTACATACTTGTTTTTGCCACTATGTGCTGGGACTGGAATGGTGTGAAGTCTGTCTATGAAGTTGTATGTGTCGCTAGGTCTGACTCAATCGGCTTTCCCTTGGGGACCTCAAACGGAACTGTCCAGGTGTCTGGTGCTTGATGGATCTTACGGAGGAGACAACAGAGTCTCTGTCTGGATGGGTCTGATCTGTCTAAATATTAATTTTGTCTACGTGTAGTGTATTTCTTCCCATACAGGTCTGCTATTATCTGTCTGATTTATATCTGGATCTGTGTGGAAGCAGGGATAGGAGTGTAGTGTTGTCTGTTAGAGGGTTGGCTTCAAAGAGGCACTGGTTATCCATGATTATTATCTTGGAGCCTTTGTCTGCTAGTTCTATGTTTGTGTATCCCTCACTTGGCTATGGCTTGTCTTTCTCCCAGAGTCATGTTATGGTGGAGGTATGGGAGTTTGGGTTCCCAACTAGATGGGACAATGAATGGTAAGGTCAGGTAGACAGATGTATAATCAAAATAGTGTATTAGTTTGAAATTTCTGTGGTACCTGTGGATGTCGCTTTGGAGGTCCCCATAGTCAGAGTGCAGTGGTGTGGGGATGAAGACGAGTCCCCTCTCTTGCAGTCGAGTCTCAAAGGGGGATAGGTGAAATGTGGATGAAAGGTTGAGGATGTTTGTCATGGTGGAGGGACTGTGGTGTAGGCGTACCCTCTCCCACTACTTTAGCTGTTCTGCCCAAAGTTGAAGTATCTTGGCAGCCGTGATTGGTGCCCAGAGTGTTTAAAAAGAATTCTGTATAGAAATCAGAGTGGTGGATTTCTAATAGGGGGTTGTAGAGTGTGGTGATGTGTGTTAATGTATTTCAGCATGGCTTGCTGTTTATCTGACAGGTGGGGTGATGATGATGGGGAAGTGGATAGTTGCATTGGGGTACATGGCTGTTGCTTTACTGTGGAGTGATTGCAGTTGGCCTATTGTAGTTTGGTCTTTGTTGTTCAGACCCAGAGACAGCACCACCCCCTTGGTGTTGTGATTTGGGGTAGATTTGATCAAAACCCCAGTAATGTGGTGGAACTGTGCTCTGGGATAGCTATCAATGTGGATGTGTTTATAAGGATCCTAAGGAATTCTGCTGAAGTTTGAGGCTCCGATGATGGCAATCGGTTTGAGATTTTATTTGCCAATCATACATTTTTCTGTTTGTCAGGTCTGGTGGGCTGCTACAAGAGTGGCTGGCTGGGGATATTGGGGTGGAGTGTCTGGGTGAAGGTAAGGGAAGAGTCTCACAGTAAGCTCTGGAATTTTTATTTTTATTTAACCTTTTATTTAACTTAGCAAATCAGTTAAAACGTAAGGATTGGCGTCCTGTCAACGGGACAGTTGTAAATCATGCAGTTTGATAAATTCACATCTGAAGGTGAAATGTATACGTGTATTCTGAAATTTTGCTCTGATTTATCATCCAAAGAGTCCCAGAGATAACATGAAGTGTTGTTTTGTTAGATAAAATCATTTTTCATATCCCAAAAAGGTATAGCATACATGATCGATTTTTGCATTTTCACTCGTTCAATTTGCAAAGAAAGGAATCTGTGAAAATCTCACCCTAAACGTTGTTTCAGCGATGTCAAATCACGTCCGTATGTATTCCCCAGAGATCCTAGAAGGTACTTCACTATATCATTAGTGGTGTTCTATATCCTATAAGACACCATATGTGGTCAGAGAGCAATGCCTTCATGGCACGCCGATGACGCGGGTGGTCATCACTCGAACGACTATCTTTGTCAAATAAGCACCAATCGGGGTCAAACAAAGCTAGCTAGATAGCCAATGAGCTGGGCTTTACGGGAGTATCGTGTATATGTCGTAAAATGTAGCTACTAACCTTGTACGACAGCATGTCTGAAGTTATGAAAACTGGTTGTTTTGCAAATGTTGAACTTATAATATTGCTACTAATACTTGGAAAGCTAAATCAAAGTCCAAGTATACAGATTTGACAATATTCTTACAGAAAAATGTAATATGAAAAAGCGACTGTCTCCTTCACGATTTGCCCAAATGTACCTGGGGACTAAAAGTATTGTAGTTCACTCATTCTTCAAGTTATCCATCTGAAACTTTGCACATATACTGCTGCCATCTTATGGACACTATCACCAGAGTGATGGCTAGAACTGGGACCTTTGTCTTGCATTTCAAAGATGGTGGTAGAGAAAAAAAAATGGGTTGTCTTTATTTTCTTCAACCAGATTTATTGTGTTATTCTCCTACATTCAATTCACATGTCCACAAACTGCTTCCTTTCAAATGGTACCAAGAATATGCATATCCTTGCTTCAGGGCCTGAGCTACAGGCAGTTAGATTTGGGTATGTCATTTAGGTGAAAATTGAAAAAGGGGGCTATCCCCAAGAAGGTCAGTTAAGAACAAATTCTGATTTACAACAATGGCCTAGGAACAGTGGGTTAACTGCCTTGTACAGGGGCAGAATGACAGATTTTTACCTTGTCAGCAAGGGGATTCGATCTAGCAACCTTTCAGTGACTGGCCCAACGCGCTAACCACTAGGCTACCTGCCACCCTTGGAAGAACCCTATTTTGTGGACACAGTCTGAGTGGGGTGGGTAAGAGGTAGCTAATATGTGGAGAGGTTAGAGTGGGGAGGATTCAGAAGTGAAACTGTTGGGATTGGATTTCCCTTTTTGTTTTGTCCTATCACAACTTTCTACACCTTTACCCCTTTCTCCATAGTCACCACCTCAGAGGAGTGTTGGGGTATATTGGGTTGGGTCTCTGTGAGAACAAAAGTGGAGATGTTAGTCTTGAGTTAAATAGGTAGATGTTCAGGTCAGAATGAGTGGCTACATGTATTCATTATTGGTGTGGGGTGGTTGTGCTGTCTCCAGGGGCACAGTCGATGGGGCGACATTCAGGGGGTCAAGTTGACATCAAGGTCTGTGAATCACCTGCGCCTGGACCATAATGGTCTTAGTCTGGGCTGTGGTGTGTTGGAAATTTCTCCTCTCAGTTCAAAGTTGTCCATGAATTCACCAGGGTCAGGTAGTGGGGAGGTCATTATTAACTGGGGGTAGGTAGGCAAGGGGATCCCTAATGGTAGTATGCAGTGGCGGTCGGGGCTTTTTGAGATTGGAGAGGATGAGATATATATATATTTTTATGAGCATGGTCTTATTTATTTTACAGCATATTGGATTTATTGGACTGTCATTCCATTCACCCCAGCTTAATGTAACATTGATAGGTTTAGGCTATTACATGATACAAAAATGTCCCCTATACTCATGAGGTTGCTACAACCTAGCCTTTCTTTGTGTGGTATTTTATCCCCTTTTTTGATCTTGTCTCATCGCTGCAACTCCCCAACGGGCTTGGGAGGCAAAGGTCATGTGTCCTTTGAAACATGACCTGCCAAACTGTGCTTAACACCTGCCCGCTTAAACCGGAAGCCAGCCGCATTAATATGTCGGAGGAAACACAGTTCAACTAACAACCGAGGTCAGCCTGCAGGCCCACCACAAGGAGTCACTAGAACGCCATGAGCCAAGTAAAGCCCCCTCCGGCCAAACCCTCCCCTAACCAATTGTGTGCCGCCCAATGGGACTCCCAATCATGGCTGGTTGTGACACAGTTCGGGAATGAACCTGGGTCTATAGTGACGCCTCACACACTGAGATGCAGTGCCTTGCGCTACTCGGGAGCCCCGAGTGTAAATGTTGGCATACGCAGGAGCAAACTTCTTCCCCATAGCAGTACCTGAGATTTGTAAGTGGTGTTTTTAGAATCAAATTCAAAGTCATTACGTGTTAGTCCCAGTTCTAAGAGAGAAAGGATATCCTCATCTGGTCTATTTGTATCCCTGTAATTTTTGGAAAATGTCCCTAAGTCCTAATTGAGTGTCGATATTAGTCGAAAGTCTACATCAATCAAGAATAAACTTTCTTTAAGCTTATTAACAAATGCATAGATATCCTTTTTCATAACTTGGGTGTTTCTGAGAAAGGAATCAATATACTCTGACACATTAAACGATTCACTCCCGCAATCTGAAACAATGGGACGGCCAGGGGGTATCTGGAAGGGAACTATTACGATTTTTGAACCCTTATCGGCTGGTTTTATCAAGATTACCAGATTTTTATTTTTTTATTTTTCCCCCCCTTTAAATTCTTTAATGCTATCTGTTCTTCTCCAGTCAGATTGTCCTTATCCACTGTTCTATATGAGATACTAGAAAAGTCTTCTTCGTCCTGCCTGATGTATTGGCTGAGTCCAATTCGGGTTCTCATTTTGATCTTTTAATAAACGGTATCGGTGTTGAATCATCATATCACACATTTTCATACGTCTGATATGAATGCAGGTCCCTTCTCAGAACCCTCCTGTCTGTCGTTGAATGTGTAGGAATAAAAGTCCCCTCTCAAGCAAATCCCTCTGACTCTCGTAATATAAATATCAGAGGCAAATTAAGAATATTAGACTGGGTGGTGGCGGGTTCTCCCATTCGTCCAACCTCTAGTATAACTGTTTATGCCATGATTCTAGCATCTGATCTGCAGTCTCGACAGTCCAATGGACCAGCTCATGAGATTCCACCCTAAAATTTAAGCTCATGCACATCATTCAGCTCCCAACAGTATCGTTTAATGATTTTAATTTGCCTATCTGACTGCCTGCTGTCTCTGTCAGCTGGTCACTTATACAATTTTCAGATCAAAAGACCTCAGCATGGGGGAAGATCTTCCTCGCCAGACACAAAAGCTGCTGGAGCTGTTTTTTTTAGTGGTTGACTCAACATGATTAAAACTAGATGGTTGTTATACCCCAAGGCAAAGAGAACCTTTTGGGAAGTTTCCTGGGGATCCAGTTTATTTATTTTCTACTCACAATGTGTCTGAAAACTATCCACTTGTACTAATGGGTTATTATATTTACTGATTCTCGACAGATTCAATGCTCCTATTATCACAATCGGTTTCTTAATCTCTATTGACCAATCCCTTATTTTATTAGTTGAATTCTCATGTGATGTAGGTCTCGAAGGGAGCAGCACCGGAAGTATCAGTAGTGGAAACCCTCCTTTTTGAGGACTCAGAATGGGTGTTTCCTGTCAGCATTTGCTTTTTATCAGAATGACCCTTCATTCTCGGTAAGGGCCACCACTGGAAGTTGGTGTGGGATGCACGGGAGTGTGTGTTTTTGGCGGCTCCCCTCCCAGGTGCCAACGCTCCAGATATACATGGGGAAAGAGAAATGTCGTCAGACATAATTACCGCCACATTACTAGTAGTTACCCCACTTATTCCTATACCTGAAGTCACTGGAGGATTGTATGATGTCGAGGGGGGTGGGGCGTCAGCCAAGGTTCCCAACTCAAAATTGACAATCATATCAGTCTGTCAACTGCTGGGTTCATTGTTAGAATGCTGAAGGGAGCTGTCTCTACCTGTGTGGTTAAGGTTGGATTCTAGGCCAGAGTCAATACCAAGGCCGGAAACCAACTGGAGTGGGCCATGTCCTGACTGGTTAAGATTAGTATCAAAATTAGAGCTAACCAAAGGTTGCTGTGGTAAGATTTTTTTTTCTCGTGTGGTTGAGGTTAGGGTCATTGCCCAGGTAAAAGGTAATTGGCAGAGTCATGACTAGAGCTGGAGTAGGCCATTTTCCTCTAAATGGCTAAGGTTAGTCTCAGAATCAACCAAGGGTTGCTGAAAGTGAGCCATTTACTCCAGTTTGGTTCAGGTTAAGATTAGAGTTGGAATCAGTGCCCCATATTAATATCAGGGCCTGAGGTAACTGGAAGGTGTTGGGAGTAAGCCATGTTCCCCTGATTGGTTAAGATTAGGTTCAGATCTAATCAAGGGTTGATTGGGTGAGCTACCTTTCCCTTCAAGATTGAGGTTAGGATTTGGGCTGAAATGAGCCTCAGCTCTACCGCTCTCGAACACCTGACCATGTTGTGATGAGTTTACCCTGTGTACTTGAGGCTGTACTGTACTTCTTACTACTGGCTGCAGAAGTAGGCCAGCATAACTGACTTTAAGAGAAACATATCTCTAGCTTTAACTGACAGATTTTGAACATGAAGCTAGGGTTGAGATTAAGGTTAGGGGAATATTAACACAACACCAGAAGGTGTTGAGTAGGCACAGGGAAGTCCATCATACCCCATTTTCTTTTGTAAACACATTTTAAAATAAGACATTAAACTGAAAGGTGGAATGGGTGTTTTATAATTTTATCCACCCCAAAAAGAGACGTTTCGGAGGTTAAGGTTATAATGAGGGTTAGTTACGGTTTAGGGGGCTATTGAACTACCGCCCGAAGATGGGATGCGGAGGTTAAGGTTGAACTAAAGATAGGAATTAAAGCCCAAGAGGCACGCAGTGGTCCCATATAAGGAGTAATTTGTCGCTGTGGTGGGAAGACCTGAGACCATGCAGTGTCTAAAGAAGAATTTAAATATATATAAACAAAAAGGAAAAATAAGTGCTAAGTCTTTAAATGAAGGCATCAGTAGTAATAAGCACTGCATGCCCAAAACAGGCTATAGGTATTCAAACAATCCAACCAAGGTTGTCAAATAGCATAAGTGCTACGGGCCTGTCCAGGAATCAGAAGGGCAATTTGTCTCTAAAGCAAGATTATTCACAAGTCAACCTTACGAATTCATAAGTACCTTTAGCATAACTGGAATGTTTGAGAGAGAGGGTTAATGTAAGTCTATATACTCTGCTATATTATAGGACTCTGAGCCACAGTCACTCACTATCAGACATCCGCATGGAACCCGAAAAGGGACCATCCAAGTCTCTGGGGATTTGGATTTTATCTAACAAGTAAAAACAACTGTCCAGGGTAATCTGGCCCAGAAAGATAAGCCATTTGTTTGTAATAATTTTGATTTGCCTGTATGTTCTTGGCCTAATATGAGAAATTACAACTCCTTAGGCATCCATCAATTCTAAATGGTGAGGACGATTGAGGCAGGTACCAGGATCCCCAGAATATTGCTCCGGAGGTGGTAAGCGGGGTAGAATGTACAAGACCAATACTAATAGGGGAAAAATGACTGGGTGGTTGGGGTTTCTGAGGTAGCAGGCAGCCTGAGCTAACTCTTTGATTGCTCCATAATCTCCTTAAACCCTTGGTCGTGGCGTTCTGTCAAGGAACGGAGCCCTTCCAGAAGGTCCTGTAACAGCTCTTCATGTCTCCCAATAGCGGCTCCCTGCAGGGAGACAGCATGGCAGAGCTGGTCCAAGTCCGCTGGGTCTGTCCTGGCCAGTTCGTACTATAAGGGCACAAGGCGAGACACAGACACAGATGGCAGATGGTAGTCTTTGTAGTTTATTTATAATCCAAATGGAGTAGGCAAGAGAATGGTCGTGGACAGGCAAAAGGTCAAAACCAGATTCTGAGTCCAAGAGGTAAAGTGTGGCAGACAGGCTCGATGTCAGGGCAGGCAGAAGGGTCAGGCAGGCGGGTACGGAGTCCAGAAAAAACAGGAAAGGGTCAAAACTGGGAAGACTAGAAAACATGAGCACGGGAAAACACGCTGATTGACTTGAAAACATACAAGACGAACTGGCACAGAGAGACAGGAAACACTGGGGAAAATAAGCTGGAGGTGAAGACAATCACAAGAACAGGTGAAACGGATCAGGGCGTGACAGATGTTGAGTAAGGATGTGCACCTGATTACGCATAGAAGTAGACCTAGGCTACCTGGCCTGCGCACAAATGTAGGCTTATAAATGTTCCAATTTGGGGATCTGATAGTATTTCTGATCGTCTTAACTCACCACCACTACTGAACTGTGGAGCTTCTCAAAGTATTTCCTTCACCTCAAACAGCAAGTAAACAAAGTATGTTTTTACATCCATTGGAAACAAATACAAGTAAAGGACAAGTCAACAACATTATCTGGGTATGAGCAAACATATATATGCGATTTTCATTAAAGTAACTGTCCAAAGGTTCTTCTTGCCACTCTCCCATACAGGCCAGTTTTGTGGGGAGTTCCACGTTGTTGAACCGTCAACATTTTCTCTGCTAGCGACTTTTGTAGGGCTTTTAGTTGTCATAGGCCTCAGTGACTTCCCTTTTTATAGTCTCCTAAAATCAGCCCAGATGGAGGAAGATAATAACAGGTAGTGGAATGGAAACAGAGCCACAATAGCAAGGCTCCAACGTGAGAAATGCCTCCCCCTTACTAAAGGATTTTGTAGCAACATTGCCAAGAGTTGGCAGAGGCCTTGTGCTTTTTAAAGAGCTGTTATTAATCCTAATTGCACAAATACATCAAGAGGAAAGGCATTTCATATTATACAAATTCAATAACATAAAAGACAGTAATTGTTAACAACTTCTTGAGTTTGTGTGCTGGATCATGCTAATTGTGTGTGCTCAAAACAAAAAGGTGTGACTGGATATCAAAGGTCCAAAAGGTGCCGCGGCACTTTGTTTACTGTCCTGCATTGTAATCACCCCATGGTAAAATGATTTACATGGATTGCCTTGTTTTACACCTTGATTAAAAGCAGTTGTTAGTCAATCACATCCTTGATAAATAACATACAATTTGGCAGGTAGACCATTGGGGCCAGGAGACTTCCCGCGTTAGGTTGCTTAATAATTGCATGAAAAACTTCTCTGGTAATTTCACCCAAAAGATAATTTATTTCCCCCCTAATGGCTGAAGAGTTTAAAAAAAAATATATATTCATTCATTTTTGTTTCATCAGACAATTTTATTATACATGTCAGTGCATGTTTTATAACATTTTTACAGCTTTTCTTTTCCAGTTCTCATCAGTAACAGTTTCACGTCTTATTTTCATTCTCTTTTCTTGTTACACATTGATATGGCATTAGGTGCATGTATTCTGGCAAAACCCACTTAAATGTGAATGTTGAAAAGAGATTAGCATCTTTCATTTTTCAATTCATATAATTCCTCTTCAAAGTTTTTTTTATGCTTAATTACTGTTCTGGATAAGCTGTCAGATTTCGTTAATATTTCCAGTTACATATATTCTGTCTTTCAAACTTCAATTAATTTAAATCTTTGTTTTCCAGACATTTCACATGAAGTTACCAAAACTCGTATTATTTTTAACCATAGTAATTACTGACTTGACAAAAATGTCAATCATTCAGTCTTCCAGAGATTATACCTCTTTGAATAGTGACATTGCAGAGACTATTGAAATGTTTTGTAATAAATAATTCAGTTTAATTGTTTTCACACTTTTTCTACGATGGGAATGCTGGTGGTCTGGTCATTGTGAGGTAGGGATGGAGGGGATGTAATCAGGGAAGGGCGGGGCAGGGTTATCTTCCTACTTGCTGTTGGACTGTGGGGAGTGGTCGGTGTACACGCTGTCTGCACATTTTCGTAGGTGACGTCTTCATCTCATCTTCACTGTCAGGCTCGCTCTCACTGCTGTCACTTTCTTTCATATCGCAGCTCGAAGGCTGGTGGGAGACATCTGCTTTGGGGCTCTGGTGGTCGACATTCATGGTTCCATCTCTCTCTCTCTGCTGGGATCACTCTCTCACAGTCCCTGGACCAGCAGCAGTGATGTCACGGTAGTGGTTTCGCTGACTGTCTGGGGTGCTGGGTTAAATGCTGTGGGCTCTCTCTTCGTCAGGCTTTGGTTTAGAGGCTGGATCTCTTCTTGCTATGTCGGACACTTGACATTGGAAGAAGGTGAGGCCTTCACCTCCACACAGGCTGCACATGCCTTCAGTCTCTTGGAATTCGGGATGGACAGCCTGATCTAGGTAATGTGTGGGTGGTGTAAACTTTTTCCACTTTACAATAATGTCCCTAACAGTGCCCAAATGAATATTCAATGAGTAATACATTTCCTTGTAGCCTTCTCCTAATCTTTGCCTTTCAACAACCTTATCAGAGTTCTTTTGGCAGTTTCTTCCTCCTTATATTTTGATCTTTGCTGGAAATTCACTTAATGAAATGGGGACCATAGAGAGAACTTGTTTCTTCTCATTGGTGTATTTAAATGGTTTCAACCACTGTAATTGGACACAGGAAGAGTCTAATCAACTTATGTGCCTTCTTAAAGCTGCAATATGTAACTTTTTGGGTGACCTGACAAAATTCACAGAAATTTGCATTATAGATCTGTCATTCTTATTGAAAGCAAGTCTAAGAAGTGGTAGATATGTTCTATGTGCGTTATTTCTATGCTTCCCATTATTATTTTACTTTTGGTTTGGTACACCAGCTAAAAATACAGTTTGGGAAATATATATTTCACAGCGGTTTAGATGGTACAATGATTCTCTACAGTATCCTTGTTTGTTTTGTCACAAACTAAAATTAGGGGAACTATTAGTGCTTTTGCAAACAGGAAATGGCAGCGCAATTCCTGCACAGTGCATCTTTGAAGAAATGTTATGTAAGTGACTCGTTTAGGTTTGCCATGACAAAGGGTATGAAGACAAGTCCAGATTTCTCAGTAAAAAAAAATATATTCTTCCACTTTGAAAGTGTGGAGTAGGTTGTGTCGATCAGTGAAACCAAATCCCAATTTAATGATTATTTTATTTTAAGGAAGCAAAATGTGAACTGCAGGGGGGTGAGTAGACTTTCCCTGGTGACTAAGTTTTATAGCCCTAACATTAACTGTTACCCTAGCAGGCTATATATATATATATATATATATATATATATATATATATATATATCTCAACATGTTGATAGTTTGAGCATCTGTAGATCATCTGTAGGTAACTATCAAAATAAAGTGTAAGGAAGTTAACCTAATGCTTTCCTCTTGCCAACTTTGAGATCAGTGATTACTTCATGGAAAGGATGCATTTCTCATTGGACCCATCAAATCAAACAGACCACCATCAGAAACTAAAAAACATGCTTCACAAGACAGTTTTGGGGCATTTTTAAAAGGTTTATTGGATAATCATTTCACTCTGAATCAGATACATTAAGGTTATGTTCCAATAACCACACTAGCATAACACTTACACAAAGCATGCAAAGCACATCGCTTGATTTGTAAGTGGTATATTAATGTGGATATTTGAACACAGGCATTTGACTGATGGTACAGAGGTCATCTTCTTTGACGCCCGTTTGGACCGAGTCAGGACGTTTACTGCTTGTGACCCTTGGAGGAAGAAGAGTTCCACATTTCTTCTCCGTCCTTCTCAACGACCAGGTTACCGTCGTTATGTAGGTACATGCGGCACATCTTGAACCCTTGAGCCTGGCTCTTGGTTTGCCACATCATCTTGTTATCCCTCTTGTACATGACAAAGTTGCAGTCATCTTGCATGCACAGGCGGTAGGCGTCGCGCTGTCCTGCGGTGTCAGAGGACCACATCTGCCTCCAGCCATAGATGACAAAGTTACCGTCCTCCTGTGCAGATGAGATAAAGGGTTGTGGTAAGGATGTGTATGCGAATAACCATTAAAAAAATATATGTTTTACCACACAGTTTGGGAGCCACTGTCCTGGTTCAGCAATAGCTGATTTCAGATCACATATGGTCTGTATCTGTAAATGTACCTACCTGGAAAACTGCCTTGTATTCCTTGTTATTGGACCACATGTAGTCTCCCTTACGCATCTCATCATACTTGGACATGTAGTTCCTGCTCATGATTCTGAATAAAGAATAAATAAAACTGCTTAGCAAAAAATACATATAGCTAGCCTTTTATAAATTCCTTCAGCAAATATTCCCATGGAAAAAATATGTAATTTAATCACTTTTGAAATAGTAATATGGACCACCTTTCAAATGGTGAATAGCAGTCTTTATCCCCCCCCCCCCCCCCCATTTCATGGTATCAATTGGTAGTTAGTCTTGTCTCCTCACAGCTGCATAGGTTGAGAGCCATGCGTCCTCTGAAACACAACCCAGCCAAGCCACACTGCCCACTTAACCCGGAAGCCAGCCACACCAAAGTGTCGGATGAAACGCGGTACACCTGGCGACCATGTCAGCGTGCACTGCACCCAGCATGCCACAGGAATCACTAGTGCATGATGGGTCAAGGACATCCCTGCCGACCAAACCCTCCCCTAACCCAGGCAACGCTGGGCCAATTGTGAGCCGCCCCATGGGTCTCCCGGTCGCTGCAATAACTCAAACCCAGAATCTATAATGGCACAGCAAGACCACTGTGCCACTCGGGACACCTGACTAGCACTCTTCCACTCAATTGAGGCATCCTGACTGTAGGCAAGAGTTTAAGTGGCCCCAAAATACATTTCAGTTTTTAGCATATTCAAATCACTACTTGGCGTTATCACCTGTAACACAAAATATAACTTAACGTGGCAGGTGTAAGAGTTCCCACATCCGTTTTCAGCGGAAAAGGAAGCTAGGTTTAAAATAGCTGTATCCCTGAAAACCAGATCATTCAGTTGTTGCCAAGGCTACACAACATATAGCAGGAGACATGTTATACCCAGAAACTTAAGTTGCTAAACTCCCACTTTGATACTCACAGTCCGTGTGGTTCAGTAGTTCAGTGGATCAGATTGAGGCTGGAGGTTCCAGATGAAGTGAAGGTGGTAAATAAATGTCCTCTTTTATACCCACTGAGGAGAGGGTAAGACGGGGAGTGAGTGGAGGAGGAGACTGGGGCTGAATGGACACTGAGATGCATAAGACAACCTTAAAACATGTGGTAAATTAATTTAACTGGAATCTTGAAAAATAAGACGCTTTCACAGTTTGGATTAGATTGCCTAGATTAGAGTTAACTTTCATCTGGTGTATCTGGCTGGACACATTGACGGTGCTAAATACTGATCTGGCCTTGTGATCATTTTAAAGATCAAAGCATTTAAAGTTACATATTTTTGATGGTTAAGTGTGCCTCTGCATTGCGTACGTATTAGCGACTAATTAGCCCTTCAGTTCTTTGTAAATTATTTAGCTAATGGAAAAGAGTTAGCTGTTAAGAAGCTTTTAGATAAGTATTGAATCTTGTAAAAAAAAAACAGTTTCAACACCCATATATGTTTTTAGGCAATCATTATATTGTTACTTTGAAGTGAACTATTTAGGTTTTCCAAGTACCAGTACTGCTCATCTGCATAAGATTGTGCCTTTTGGACAACAACCTTTCCGTCATAGGATAAAATGTTCTTGAATGTTGAGTGTTTGTGTGACTGGTGAGTTTCTTTTTAAGTATGAGGAATAACACTGTTGTTCCCTTCAGCAAGCACACCATTGCTGCCTTCAAATGCTCACCGTAACTGGAAAATCCGATATGATCTTGTTCAAATCTGAACAATTCTTCAACCATGGCGATTTTAGCTTGGTAGATTAGCTAGCTAACATTACTAATGATACATTTAGTTAACTTAACATTGATCCAATTGGTCCAGCTAGCTACATTATCCATATAGATAAGTTTGACATTGTCAAAAATATATTTGCTTGATCATCTTTTGGTTGAAAAGGTGAAAGGTCAGTGATGAAAAGTCACAACTCAAACTCGGGTATCAACATCACCCCTATTACTAGCCTGTTCAACCTCTCTTTCGTATCGCCTGAGATCCCCAAAGATTGGAAAGCTGCCGCGGTCATCCCCCTCTTTAAAGGGGGAGACACCCTAGACCCAAACTGTTACAAACATAGATCTATCCTACCCTGCCTTTCTAAGGTCTTAGAAAGCCAAGTTAACAAACAGATAACCGACCATTTCGAATCCCACCGTACCTTCTCCACTATGCAATCTGGTTTCCGAGCTGGTCATGAGTTCACCTCAGCCACGCTCAAGGTCCTAAATGATATCATAACCTCCATTGATAAAAGACAGTGCTCTTCATGTGCAGCATTCTTCATCGACCTGGCCAAAGCTTTCGACTCTGTTAATCACCGCATTCTTATCGGCAGATTCAACAGCCTTGGTTTCTCAAATGACTGCCTCGCCTGGTTCACCAACTACTTCTCAGACAGAGTTCAGTGTGTCAAATCGGAGGGCCTGTTGTCTGGACCTCTGGCTGTCTATATGGGGGTGCTACAGGGTTCAATTCTCGGGCTAACTTTTTTTCTCTGTATACAGCAATGATGTCGCTCTTGCTGCTGGTGATTCTTTGATCCACCTCTACGCAGATGACACCATTCTGTATACCTCTGGTCCTTCTTTGGACACTGTTAACTAACCTCCATACAATGCTCCTTCCGTGGCTTCCAACTGCTCTTAAATGCAAGTAAAACTAAATGCATGCTCTTCAACCGATCGCTGACCGCACCTGCCTGCCCGTCTAGCATCACTACTCTGGACGGTTCTGACTTAGAATATGTGGACAACTACAAATACCTAGGTGTCTGGCTAGACTGTAAACTCTCCTTCCAGACTCATATTAAGCATCTCCAATCCAAAATTAAATCGAGAATCGGCTTCCTATTTCGCAACAAAACCTCCTTCCCTCATGCTGCCAAACATACCCTCGTAAATCTGACTATCCTACCGATCCTTGACTTCGGCAATGTCATTTACAAAATAGCCTCCAACACTCTACTCAGCAAACTGGATGTAGTCTATCACAGTGCCATCCGTTTTGTCACCAAAGCCCCATATACACTGCTCAAAAAAAATAAAGGGAACACTTAAACAACACAATGTAACTCCAAGTCAATCACACTTCTGTGAAATCAAACTGTCCACTTAGGAAGCAACACTGATTGACAATAAATTTCACATGCTGTTGTGCAAATGAAATAGACAACAGGTGGAAATTATAGGCAATTAGCAAGACAACCCCAATAAAGGAGTGGTTCTGCAGGTGGGGACCACAGACCACTTCTCAGTTCCTATGCTTCCTGGCTGTTTTGGTCACTTTTGAATGCTGGCGGTGCTTTCACTCTAGTGCTAGCATGAGACGGAGTCTACAACCCACACAAGTGGCTCAGGTAGTGCAGCTCATCCAGGATGGCACATCAATGCGAGCTGTGGCAAGAAGGTTTGCTGTGTCTGTCAGCGTAGTGTCCAGAGCATGGAGGCGCTACCAGGAGACAGGCCAGTACATCAGGAGACGTGGAGGAGGCCGTAGGAGGGCAACAACCCAGCAGCAGGACCGCTACCTCCGCCTTTGCAAGGAGGAGCAGAAGGAGCACTGCCAGAGCCCTGCAAAATGATCTCCAGCAGGCCACAAATGTGCATGTGTCTGCTCAAACGGTCAGAAACAGACTCCATGAGGGTGGTATGAGGGCCCGACGTCCACAGGTGGGGGTTGTGCTTACAGCCCAACACCGTGCAGGACGTTTGGCATTTGCCAATATTGGTGCACAATTTTGACTTAAAATATCAAAGGGATGCAAAAGGCACTCTTTGTGGAACAACCCAATTTACTATGAATGCCTTTCACATCAGTCTCTTCTTCTAAAAATATACTGTAATGTGTGGCATGATCAACAAGCTAATGAGCACATTTTCAATTACCGATAAACTCTAAATTAAGGGTCAGATTTGAAAGCATAGGCTACTGTAATATGAAGGGGAAAAAATGATTAGAACAAAATAGCTAGTCCAAGATTACAAATTGTTAAAATTCTTTCCCTCTGAGTAAGGACCAGCATTTAACCATTAACATCTATGCAATTATTTACTTCTATGTACCATGATTAACATGACTCTAGCTCTTCTTTTACTTAAACACAGGCGTTTTTCTGCTGCAGTCAGCAGTCCTTCCGGGCCAACAGACAAGCTTCTTTCAGGGTGTAATTTGAGATGATCTGATTTAGATTTGTGAGAGGCATCTGACTTGTTTGTGAACATAGATGATTAGATCCAACATGCACAAGGTTTTTTTCTGTGAAAGTGTTTTACCGGTTCTCTGCTCCTAAAATAACAGGAACAGAGAACAGTTACCCATTGATCTAAAAGCATGCTTTGAAATCCAGCTTGAGTTAGATTTTTTTTTGTTGCCCAATTTGCCAAAGTTCTTTAAAGTGAAGTCTATATTAAAGGGGTACTTGCTTGTACTATACAAGTACACATTAATTACATTACCCATCCAGACAACCTTCCCCTATATATATGTACAGTTGAAGTCGGAAGTTTACATACATCTTAGCCAAATACATCAACTCAGTTTTTCACAATTCCTGACATTTAATCCAAGTAAAAATTCCCAGTTTTCGGTCAGTTAAGATTACCACTTTATTTCAAGAATGTGAAATGTCATTGATAGTATAGTGATTTATTTCAGCTTTTATTTATTTCATCACATTCCCAGTGGGTCAGAAGTTTACGTACACTCAATTCGTATTTGGTAGCATTGCCTTTAAATTGTTTAACTTGGGTCAAAAGTTTCAGGTAGCCTTCCACAAGCTTCCCACAATAAGTTTGGAGAATTTTGGCCCATTCCTCCTGACAGAGCTGGTGTAACTGAATTAGGTTTGTAGGCCTCCTTGCTCACACACACTTTCATTTCTGCCCACAAATTTTCTTGTCACGCTCGTCGTTAGAAATGGCGGACCAAAACGCAGCAGGTATGTGTATACTCATCTTCTTTATTTAACGGAAAAGGAAAAACCAAACAAACACGTATACAATAAACAAAACCATGAACGACAAAATGACAGCCTTGAAGGCAACACAGCAATCCAAAGACAATCTCCCACAATTAGACAAACACACCCAACTAATATAGGACTTCCAATCAAAGGCAACACCACACAGCTGCCTTCAATTGGAAGTCCACCCCAATTAACCAAACATAGACATACAACTAACTAGATAATACATAAACACAGACCATAAACCAAAAACCCGGAAATACTAAATCAAACACCCTATTTTCCAAAACACCACCCCGAACCACATAAAACAAATACCCTCTGCCACGTCCTGACCAAACTACAATACCAATTAACCTTATACTGGCCAGGACGTGACAGTACCCCCCCCTTAAAGGTGCTAACCCCGGAAGCACCTTAACAAAATAACCCCAAGCAACACCAAAAAAGAATAATTCCCCCCTACTAAAGGGAGGGAAGGGAGGGTGGCTGCCGTCAACGACGGCACTGTGCTACACCCCCCCTCCCCAACCCACCTATATCTGGAGGTGGCTCCGGCTCTGGCTGTTCCAGGCTGTCGGGGCAGTCTGGCAGCTCGGGACAGTCTGGCAGCTCGGGGCAGTCTGGCAGCTCGGGGCAGTCTGGCAGCTCGGGGCAGTCTGGCAGCTCGGGGCAGTCTGGCAGCTCGGGGCAGTCTGGCAGCTCGGGACAGTCTGGCAGCTCGGGACAGTCTGGGCAGTCTGGCAGCTCGGGACAGTCTGGGCAGTCTGGCAGCTCGGGACAGTCTGGCAGCTCGGGACAGTCTGGCAGCTCGGGGCAGTCTGGCAGCTCGGGGCAGTCTGGCAGCTCGGGGCAGTCTGGCAGCTCGGGACAGTCCGGGCAGTCTGGCAGCTCGGGACAGTCCGGGCAGTCTGGCAGCTCGGGACAGTCTGGGCAGTCTGGCAGCTCGGGACAGTCTGGGCAGTCTGGCAGCTCGGGACAGTCTGGGCAGTCTGGCAGCTCTGGGCAGTCTGGCAGCTCGGGACAGTCTGGCAGCTCGGGACAGTCTGGCAGCTCGGGCGGTCGGGCCGCTCCGGCGGTCCTGACGCTCCGGCAGTCCGGGCCGTCCTGACGCTCCGGCAGCCCGGGCCGTCCTGACGCTCCGGCAGCCATGACGACTGTTGACTGGCGGGCAGCCATGACGACTGTTGACTGGCGAGGCTGGGTTTACGCACTTGAAGCCTGGTGCGTGGTGCTGGTACTGGGCGTACCAGATTGTGAACACGCACCTCCAGGCTAGTGCGTGGAGCGGGAACAGGACGAGTCGGACTGGGTTGACGCACTTCCGGGTCCGCACGAGAGACAGGAGCTGGAAACCCAGGGCTATGGAGGCGCACAGTCGGTCTTGATCTTACCTCCTGCACAACCCGTCTTGGCTGGATGGAACTAGTAGCCCTGTACGAGTGGGGTGCTTGTACAGGGCAGACTGGGCTGTGCAGGGGCCTGATGGTAGCCGTGCGTAGAGCAGGAGTTGGGTAGCCTGGTCCTCGGAGGCGTACCGGCGACCAGATGCGCTGCGCAGGCATCCTCCTACCAGGCTGGATGCCCGCTCTAGCACGGCACCTGCGAGGGGCTGGAATAACGCGCACCGGACTGTGTGTGCGTATGTGTGAGAGAGTGCGCTCCTCAGCGAAACATGGCGCTCTCCACCCCATACGCTCCTCCATATAACCACGGGTAGCTGGCTTCCGGCTCTTCCTATGCCTAGCCAAACTACCCGTGTGCCCCCCCCAAAACATGTCTTGGGGGTGCCTCTCGTGCTTCTCCCTCAGCGCGTCCATGGCCTCGTACCTCCGCCTCTCTGCCTTGGCTGCCTCAATTTCCCACTGCGGGCGGCGATAATCCCCAGCCTGGTGCCAAGGTCCGGCCCCGTCCAGAACTTCCTCCCAGGTCCATTTCTCCCACCAGTCCAACTCGAAGTCCCTCTGCTCCTTCCTCTGCTGCTTGGTCCTTAGTTGGTGGGAGATTCTGTCACGCTCGTCATTAGAAATGGCGGACCAAAACGCAGCAGGTATGTGTATACTCATCTTCTTTATTTAACGGAAAAGAAGGAAAAACCAAACAAACACGTATACAAAAAATAAACAAAACGATGAACGACAAAATGACAGCCTTGAAGGCAACACAGCAATCCAAAGACAAACACACCCAACTAATATAGGACTTCCAATCAAAGGCAACACCACACAGCTGCCTTCAATTGGAAGTCCACCCCAATTAACCAAACATAGACATACAACTAACTAGATAACACATAGAAATACATGACCATAAACCAAAAACCCGGAAATACTAAATCAAACACCCTATTTTCCAAAACACCACCCCGAACCACATAAAACAAATACCCTCTGCCACGTCCTGACCAAACTACAATACCAATTAACCTTATACTGGCCAGGACGTGACATTTCTATAGGATTGAGGTCAGGGCTTTGATGGCCACTCCAACACCTTGACTTTGTTGTCCTTAAGCCATTTTGCCATAACTTTGGAAGTATGCTTGGGGTCATTGTCCATTTGGAAGACCCATTTGCGACCAAGCTTTAACTTCCTGACTGTCTTTTAGATGTTGCTTCAATATATCCACATAATTTTCTTTCCTCATGATGCCATCTATTTTGTGAAGTGCATCAGTCCCTCCTGCAGCAAAGCACCCCCACAACATGATGCTGCCACCCTGTGCTTCACGGTTGGGATGGTGTTCTTCAACTTGCAAGCCTCCCCCTTTTTCCTCCAAACATAAAGATGGTCATTATGGCCAAACAGTTATATTTTTGTTTTATCAGATCAGAGGACATTTCTCCAAAAAGTACAATCTTTGTCCCCATGTGCAGTGGCGAACCGTGAAAAATAAAGGAGAGCCACAAACTCTAGGAGCTCAGATGCAAAAATATTTATGTCCAACGTTTCGACAGACAAGCTGTCTTCATCAGGGTTGCAAACTGTAGTCTGGCTTTTTTATGGCGGTTTTGGAGCAGTGGCTTCTTCCTTGCTGAGCAGCCTTTCAGGTTATGTCGATATAGGAGTCTTTTACTGTGGATATAGATATTTTTGTACCTGTTTCATACAGCATCTTCAAGGTCCTTTGCTGTTGTTCTAGGATTGATTTGCACTTTTCGCACCAAAGTACGTTCATCTTTAGGAGAGAGAACGCGTCTCCTTCCTGAGCGGCATGACGGCTGCGTGTCCCATGGCGTTTATACTTGCGTACTATTGTTTGTACAGATGAACGTGGTACCTTCATGCGTTTGGAAATTGTCCCAAGGATGAATCAGACTTGGAGGTCTACAATTTGTTTTATGAGGTCTTGGCTGATTTCTTTAGATTTTTTCCATGATGTCAGGCAAAGAGGCACTGAGTTTGAAGGTAGGCCTTGAAATACATCTACAGGTACACCTCCAGTTGACTCAAATTATGTCAATTAGCCTATCAGAAGCTTCTAAAGCCATGACATAATTTTCTGGAATTTTCCAAGCTGTTTAAAAGCACAGTCAACTTGGTGTATGGTAACTTCTGACTCACTGGAACACCAGCCCTGTCAGGAGGAATGGGCCAAACTTATTGTGGAAGGCTACCTGAAACGTTTGACCCAAGTTAAACGAAGGCAATGCTACCAAATACTAATTGAGTGTATGTAAACTTCTGACCCACTGGGAATGTGATGAAAAGAAATAAGCTGAAATCATTCTCTCTACTATTATTCTGACATTTCACATTCTTAAAATAAAGTGGTGATCCTAACTGACCTAAGACAGGGAATTTTTAGGAGTATTAAATGTCAGGATTTGTGAAACTGAGTTTAAATGCATTTGGCTAAGGTGTACGTAAACTTCTGACTTCAACTGTAAATGTGTTAGAAGTGTTGTGGGGAGAGTTAAAAAGGAGCAGGGGGGGGGGGGGGGGGGAGTACAGTATCTATCTACGGTATCTTCCCACCAGGTCCATGATAGGGACATAAAAACAGAGGCCGTGTGTGTGTCCCGAGCTGCCCTGAGACAATCCACAACACAGTGCTCACATAAAAACGCAGGGTACTTACTATACCTGCCAGCCAGTAGTGACGAACCCTGTCCTAAAGTGGTAGAGGTATGCTATGGTCTCAAGATAGACATTTGAGTGTGAAAACAACTTTCTACAGGAACACCTTTAACACAGGATTGCCCTCTCTCCAATCAATACATTTTTTTACAAGATTTGCTGCTATTACTGTAGGTGCCAAACTGGGTCATCTATCCAAAAAATTTAAGTAATATTCAACAGTTTTCCTCTTGCTTTCATCTCAATGTTTTTTTTTTGTATTTATCTTTTTATCTCCAGGCTGAGTAACTCAAAGACCCACTTGCAATTAAGTTTCTCCTTAGGTTTGTAATCTAGGGAGATTTTAACGTGCTTCAGGTCAACGATCAACACTTCAAGAGGGCCAGGGTGTTAACAATAGTAAAAGTTGATAATAGTACTAAAGGGTGAGGTCTATACTCACTGCATCACACTATCTCCTCTTTATTTAGTGGATCAGATGTCCAAAGATGCCTCCTTGTGTCTTTCCCCAACCAGGAAGTCCACTCAAATTTCAAATGGTTTAACATGTTTCATTTGTTTATTAAAAATTTAGATTTAAAAAAATAATAATTTAGCTTTCAAAAGTCTTATTCCCGCGATTGCGTTCAGAATTGTTGTGCATTGACTGCTTCAGGCCTGGGATTTTGCAGTCAACCAGCCTACTGAGTAAGCATAGAAGAGGACATTAGATTGCCATGCCACTTTGCCAGTGACTCATTCAGGAGACTATAGAATGGAATAGGGTGCATAGTCCCTCTATATAGCACATTCAAGAAAAGAACAGTCAGGAAATATAGTAATTCCACAATTTTCAATATATTGTATAGGGTTAATATGTGCATTGTACATGAATGTAGGACGTGGGTGGACATTATCTAAAATAAGCAGTCTTACCGCCAGACAAACCCCATCCATTCAGTTAGCGTTTAAAGCAACCTACTGAACATTGATCCTTTCCGTGTTGAGCTAGGTAGCCCACTTGGGTGGCAATTGTAACATGGCTCATTAGCAAAGATCACTACAACATTTTAAAAACAACTGTAGGAGTGTGGTTTTAAAGCTACAGTATGGGATCTTGAAGTGTCTCAAACCTTGCTTCAATAATTTATTTGCCCACTGATAAAAATAAATGTATCTGACTCCTGAACTTGTCATTTCAAGTTCATACCCTGTCACAAGACAAAATACAAGGTTTTATATTACTCCATTGTTTACAATGTTATACTTCCACGTTTGAAACGGACAATTTGAGTTTAAACCAGCATAGCATTCATTTCTAAACAACAAAAACAGCAGCACTGCATTTGTCAATATAGCTACCCAGCTAGCAATGAGGAGGGGGGCCGGAACTGATTGAATTGGCCTAGAATCGGGTGCCGGACTCCGCATGAATGACTGCCCAGAATCGGCCCAAGTACATCAGGCCGTTTCCGTCTACTGGAATTCAGCAAACTTTGCAGATTTTATTTTACCAGAATCCCCTAAGAAGTGGCCCGATGCAATTTTTTAAAAATGTATACAAAATTAGTAATTTTAAATATTACTATTATACATACTTTGTGGATGGGTATAATTTGTATCAAATAACTACTTAAACAGGAAAGACTCAATTTAATTTTTTCATCATGAAAAGTAGTTGACAAAAATCTATTTAAGTTTCTTTCGATTTAAGCTCTGGTATGCTTTCAGTTTTCTCCATCACTCCTCCATGGTCTGGTCACTCGCTCTCTCTTTTCTCCATCTCTGTCAGGGGCTAGCTGTATCCATCAGGAACTGCAATGGCTGCGACACACAGTACCTTTGTAAATATCAGAAAGAGAATAAATGGAACACTTACTGAAATACTTCCAGAAATGACTCATTGTTTATGCAACTCCCCTATCCCTACAAAATTGTTTTATCAATGGCTTTTTTGTTAAATATTTCCAGTTTATTATATTCTTCCTGCCTTGAACTTTGTTGTAATAATGAACTTCCCAGCTGACAATGAAATTGACATGCTGGCCTGTTATATTTAATCACTTTATGCCTCTCTGCCCCATGCAGTGGCCTTGAAGGCAAACTTACCGATAACAACACTTTAAGGCAAGAGGTTCAAAAGCCTGTTTCCTTTGGCCCCTCTCCAATTCATTTTCATGACCAGGCCATTTGTAAGGAGTTTTGAGAGGATTCTCCACACATTCTCCTTGGTGGTCATCTCTCCAGACAGTCCCAAATATATGGTCTGAAAAACAAAAACGCGTATATGATGAATATAATACTAATTTGAAGAAAACTGGAATGGTACTCTGGGTCAGATTGTGTCTTGGTTGATTACTTTTCAGCAATACATGTAATTATAGAATGATATCTTGTCATACCAGGTTATTTTTTAAAGTCTTGATCTGAAAGTTGGCCCTCAACTCTCCTCAAGTCTTACAGCGAGGACACTGGAAGTCGAAGGTCTGTCAAATCATCCAGGGTTGATCTGTTCGCCTGGAACTTTTGCAGTGTAACACTTAATCATTTATGACGGTTAAGATCTCATGAAGAATTTCTGCAAAAATACAAAACACAACAGTTTTATCCTTCACATTCTTTCAGTAAAGTTTATTATAAAGGATAATAAATATAAACAACGCAATCACATTATAGATCAGGGGTGGGCACTATGTACCTGACGTAACACTTACGATCACACATTGGCTGCTGCTGTTGAATGTTCGGCTCATTCTTTGTTGGCCTATCAGAATTCCCAGGTGTTTCTCTTCTGCCCTCTGGAGGTCTGAACTGGTGCAGGTGGCAGAACCCTTAGAGGTGTTTGACTGGCCCTTGCGTGAGAACTTTCCCATTGGCTCCTCACTTTCAGTGCCACTGAATATTTGCGTATTTGTTTCCCTGATGTTAAAAATATAAGGTTATTGAACTCATAAGAACGACCAGTGAAGTAAACATATGTTGGATTTTTAGGCCATCCACTGAAATGTATTTTTTTACAATCATATTTGTTAGTTATACCTTTTCTCTTCATATATGCAGGGCAGTCATCCTCCTCAGTCTGAAGATCAGATTGGACCACAGCCATAGGAAGCTAACCAGAGCCTCTTGTGTCTAAGGCAGTGCTTCTCAATTATTTTCTGTTACGCCCCCCTAGGAAGAATTAAACATTTTGCGCCCCCCAACTCTCCGCCGCGACTGTAAATAGTATCATTTGTCTATAAGTACACCTCTGCATAACATTGTATCCTTATTAACATTAAAGAAAACAAAAAAAAGAAATAGATCAACTTACAACAAAGAATAACTTTAACATTGTTTTTTAGTCTAACAAATACTTAAAGTGCATCAATTTGCCTGAAATGTAAAAAAAAATTCAGACCTTATTTTTTAAACTGTAAACATTTTTTGACCATTTGATACTGAAAAATAAAAGTAAATATAATCAAATAATAATAAATTCAAATTGATCAGCAACATTAACTAAGGAGCACAATATATGAAACACTTTGACCTATAAAACAAAAATGACTAAAACATGAAGTCAGGATTAATGGCTACAATGAGCACGTTTTGCAGAGCACAGCTTTTCGAAGCGGGGTTTGAAGCATGATACTGCAACTCTCAGCTCCTGCTTAATGTTTAGCTGGGACCTGTACTTGGTCTTCAGTGCAGCAACAGCAGAGAAGCCAGTCTCACAAAGATAAGATGTTGCAAAAGGAAGAAGAATGCCCATGGCCCTCTGCCCTAAGAGTGGATATGTCACAGAAAATGTCGTATGGGAGAGAAGGACCAAGGCGCAGCGGGATTGTGGATACTAATTTTCTTTTAATGGTAAAAGGCAACGCATCCACCGGAAAACAAAACAATAAATGATACTCACATGGACAGTCTTACATGCTATGCAAACGCAGTGCAAGAACAATTCCCCACAACCCCAAAGACAAACACACGCACCTATATAGGACTTCCAATCAAAGGCAACTATACACACCTGCCTTCAATTGGAAGTCCCAATCACCAACACAACATTAAACAAACACAAACCACATCCTGACCAAGACTAAGCAATACGCCCTCTGCTGGTCAGGACGTGACAGGATACTGCCTCTCGACACTCAGCCAGAATTCACTCTGTCTGTGATGTGAACCTCAGTCTCAATGTGGAGTCAGACGTCATATCAATGAACTGGTCCTCCTCTGCAGAGCTGAAACCAGTTGGAGCTGGTGCATTGAAAGGATCTCTCACCCAATCATATTGGGAACTGTTTTCAGGGAAGTACTTTTTAAAGAATCCCATCAGTGATGAAATATGCTCCTTAATATATGGAATCACTGCAGGTTCTCGAATGAATCAGTATTTTCTTCATCAAGTCGCCTGCCCCATATTGCAAGCTTTCGAGTGAAAGAGCTGGTCTTGTCTGTGACCTGAGGGAGGTGTTTCTTTCCCTTGAAGCTGTAGATTTTGTTCATTTAGCTTTCCAAATATGTCACTCAGGTAGGCCAGTTTTGCCAGGAAGTACTCATCACAACATTTTTCTGCGAGATCATACTTGTGCTCCTGCTCCGAAAACATTCTTATCTGCTCTCTGAGCTCAAAAACTCAGGACAAGACTTTTCCTCGTGACAGCCAACTTGCTTCACTGTGAAACAGCACAGCTTGATGTTCAGCTCCCATCTCCTCACAGATAGCAGAGAAGACTCTTGTTTTTAGTGGTCTGGTCTTTATAAAATCGACTACACCTACAATGTCAGTCATAACCTCACTTAATTCAGAGGAAAGGTGCCTTGATGCCAGTGCTTCACTGTGTATAACACAGTGTGTCCACTCAGCACTTTAGCCCATTCTCAATCAGGAAGCAGGCCAGCATCTTGAATAGCTCTTCAGCTGTGGCTCTGTCTCTGACATATTTGCAAAAAAGTAGATCCTCACACAGGGAGTTTGTCATGTCAAAACGTACATAAGCGATAAACAAACAGTCTTTGTTGCTGTCAGTTGCTTCATCGAACTGTAAGGCAAAACGTTTGTCTTTGAGTTTATCTACCAGCTGTTCTTTAAGATCGTTAGCAATGTCATTTATACGTCTGGCGACAGTGTCATTGGACAGAGGGATAGTTTTTATTTTTGCAGCACTTGCGTCATCCAGCATGACAGAGACCATGTCTAATGCTGCAGGCAGTATCAGCTCCTCTGCTATGGAGTTTTTTTTGTTGTTGCACTGAGCAATTTGGTACGCCACCTTATATGATGCTAACAGTGCTCGCTGGTTTACTGAAGTAGCATTCACAAAGCGGGACGATTGTTGGCAATATTCGGCACGTTTTCGCTGAAAAACTCAAGCGGTTTATCAGCGTGATTGGGGTGTAATGTCTTTAAGTGACGCCTTAATTTATTTGGCTTCATGCTGTCTGCTGCCAACATTTTTAGACACAGTAAACATACCGGTCTTTCCTCGTCTCCCACCGTAGTCACAGTGAAGCCAAGCGCTACATACGCTTCGTCATATTTCCTCGTCTTAGCTTTCGGGAGACTTACATTTGTCTCATTATCTCCGTCTCTCTCTGCCTTTCTTTTCATCCCTGTTAAATATTTTTCCATGGTGTGTTATCTGCACTTCATATCTCCTGCTCTGTGCTGTGTGCTCTTGTTCGGTGCAAAACAACCCTACTCCCTGTGGCAAAAAAAAAGCATGTTTCCCGTGGTCACACGCGCCCCCCCCCCTGGCATCGCTCCGAGCCCCCCCAGGGGGGCGCGCCCCACTATTTGAGAAGGACTGGTCTAAGGGAATATTAATGTACGGTGTTTAGATTGCAGATACATGTTGTTGTCTCAGGTTGATGTCAGTTATAAATAGTTGACTGAAAATAAAACAAACTCACCTCTAGTGTACCTGATGTTTACATCAAACAAATCCCATGTTTCGTCAGGTGCTTCTGGACGTTTCACTGCCCTTGTGCAGTGTACTGTGGATGTAAACTCAGCAAAAAAAGAAACGTCCTCTCACTGTCAACTGCGTTTATTTTCAGCAAACTTAATGTGTAAATATTTGTATGAACATAAGATTCAACAACTGAGACAAACTGAACAAGTTCCACAGACATGTGACTAACAAATGGAATAATGTGTCCGTGAACAATCAGTATCTGGTGTGGCCACCAGCTGCATTAAGTACGGCAGTGCATCTCCTCATGGGCTGCACCATATTTGCCAGTTCTTGCTGTGAGATTTTACCCCACTCTTCCACCAAGGCACCTGCAAGTTCCCGGACATTTCAGGGGGGAATGGCCCTAGCCCTCACCCTCCGATCCAACAGGACCCAGACGTGCTCAATGGGATTGAGATCCGGGCTCTTTGCCGACCATGGCAGAACTCTGACATTCCTGCCTTGCAGGAAATCACGCACAGAACGAGCAGTATGGCTGATGGCATTGTCATAGTGGAGGGTCATGTATGGATGAGCCTGCAGGAAGGGTACCACATGAGGGAGGAGAATATCTTCCCTGTAACGTACAGGTTGAGATTGTCCGCAATGACAACAAGCTCAGTCCGATGATGCTGTGACACACCGCCCCAGACCATGACGGACCCTCCACATCGATCCCGCATCGATGTCCGTTCTGTCTTAGGCGTCTCACAGTACGGACATTGCAATTTATTGCCCTGGCCACATCTGCAGTCCTCATGCCTCCTTGCAGCATGCCTAAGGCATGTTCACTCAGATGAGCAGGGACCTTGGGCTTCTTTCTTTTGGTGTTTTTCAGTGTCAGAAAGGCCTCTTTAATGTCCTAAGTTTTCATAACTGTGACCTTAATTGCCTACCGTCTGTAAGCTGTTAGTGTCTTAACGACCGTTCCACAGGTGCATGTTCATTGAACAAGCATGGGGAAACAGTGAAGATCTGAAGTTATTTGGATTTTTACAAATTATCTTTGAAAGACAGGGTCCTGGAAAAGGGACGTTTTCCTTTTTTGCTGAGTTTAGTACGCACAGCTATGTTTTTTTCCAGGAAAAAGGTCTAACCCTTATTTTAGCCCTAACCCTGAACAGACAGTAACCCCAATAGTAGGGCAGGGTAGCAAACTTAGTAATTATAGTGCTAAATAGCATTTCTTCTTTTAAATCAAACCTATAAGTATTAGCTGTTTTTTTTAATTAATTTTTTTACTTCATGGTTTTTATTATTGCAAGGCAGAACACTTCAAATAAACAAGTCTGAACTGGGTGGGACCTAGTAACCTCTCTGTAAAAGTTCAGCAATTGGCATGGAGCAGGTTTGAGACATCTCTGGAATTAATAAGATAAATAAAAGTATATTTATCAGCTGCATCTCCAATGTCTTTACAGTCTGCTGTGAATGTATAACTTTTCAATATTCATAGGTCCTGACAGCAGGCAGGCATTGCAGGCAGCAAACAGCTCAGCAGAGGCCAAGGCTTTTTTGAGAGCCTCCATATTTATTAAAAACGTATTTCCTGTGTCTGTGTTTATACTGTATGTTAAAGCTAGAATCCTTAGTTGCTACATCCATTTTTGGACCTATAAATGAATGATGAATACCCATTGATTCTTGAATAATATAACTTGTACCCTATAAGAACCAAAAATACAAGCTTGTTTTACGCCAATGTTTGTAAATGAAAAACATGGTTAAATATGTATTACTACTATAATGTTGATATCATGCATGGTCAGTCCTTGCATCATTGGCTCTTGTCTATGGATTTGAGAGTGGATACATTACCCCAGGCCCATTCTTTAGCTTTTTACCAAAACACAGGTGGCGTGCCTGCTTTGTTTTGTATACTGTAGGGTAGCAGTCGGCTTTACACTTCAACCCTACCAACGACAGCAAAAGCATGAACATGCAAGAGCAAAGATGCACCGTGCACGTCCCTATGGCCTTTAGAGAGGCTTGGCCCTGCCGCGTTACCTTGATAATATTTGTTTTATAAAATCTCAACCTGGCCGAACTCTGTTCCTTGTGAATGACTTTTTGTTTTTCCCAACAGGATTTAATGTTTGTTCTCAGACTCGATGCTTAAAGACGTGGAGCATGTGTTGCCTGATGCACATTGCTGGGTGCAGCCTGGAGCAAGCAACATACTAGAACTTGTATTATTTGCGTACCGCAAGTGGTCCACTGCTATTTATAATACCATAATAAAAAAACGTAGTTAAAGGGGTTTCTCCTTACGACATTATCAAGAGGATGCTGAAACTGATCATCAGAGTTAGGGAGTATCAGACTGAGGTAAGGTTTGCTCTATTCTGCCCCCTGGCCAAAGGACGATGCTACCACTAAACATGTAGTTAAGGAAACAAATCGGCTTCTGGAGCAATCTGTCAAATAAAAACGATGTTATTTATTTTAGGACTAATAGATTATTAATGATGCCCTCACAACCCAATCACGCTTTTTTTTTTATATCAACTTCATCTAATTGTCACAGCAGCTTAGGTTTTATTGTGATGTCCTGTGTTTGTTCCTTGTTTTTCAAAATATTAAAATGCACCAAATCTCCTCGTTCATGTGATGCCATTCACTTTGAATAAGAGCGTTGGTTTATAGTGTCTTAGACAGGCCTATCAGTGTAATGCCTAATTTAATTTTACCTAACAGGTACAGATGTACAACAAGCATGCAATATACATATTTCCCACTATGATTTTAAAAAATCCTCCCAACCATGAAAATGAATAAATATGCCTGTATAGACTGTGTACAAAACATTAGGAACACCTTCCTAATATTTAGTTACACCCCCTTTAGCCCTCAGAACAGCCTCAATTCGTCGAGGCATGGACTCTACAAGGTGTCAAACGTTCCACAGGGATGCAGGCCCATGTTGACTCCTCCAGTGCTTCCTACAGTTGTGTCAAGTTGGCTGGATGTGCTTTGGGTCGTGGACCATTCTGGATACACAGGGGAAACTGTTGAGCATGAAAAAAGCCAGCAGTGTTGCAGTTCTTGACACAAACCAGTGCGCCAGACACCTACTACCATACCCTGTTCAAATCCACTTCAATCTTTTGTCTTGCCCATTTAACTTCTGAATGACAATCCATGGGTCAATTGTCTCAAGGCTTAAAAAGTCATGGAAATCAATGTAATAATTTCTGTTAATGTGTGTGTATCATTTAAAAAATAAATAATAATAATAATAAATATATATATATATATATATATATATATATATATATATATATATATATATATATATATATATATATTAGCCAGGATTGAAATGACACTTTAGTGTGTGTTGAGTGCCTCACTTTCATGTGTGCAATATGAGTGGGCCTTTGCTCAAGGCGAGAGACAATCATACATTGCAGCAGCAGGCAGAACTAGCCTATAAAATATGATCGAGAACAGACTAATAACAATGTAGCCAATTCAAAACATGTACCCTCTAGTTAACTGTTTAGCTATTATTAGCATTTAATAATGTTTGCGTCATGTCCCAAAAAACTTTACATCAACACTCAAGACTGACAAATTTTATTTACTTTTTTGAACGAGTCATGTGATAATCTAATTTTAAATGTATTTTTGACTAAATTAAAAATAAACTTTGCCATTGTATTAATTGGGATTTGGCTCAATTGCGAAGAATTGAATCAAAATAATTTGTGTCAGTTTAGGAAAAATTAGATGTTAGATGTATTAGATGTAGTTTTTCTTTTGGATTATGTGGCTTCAAAACTTGTTTTGTTGAAACTTCCAGTTGATTTAGGCATCCAATGTATGGGACATTGCAACTCAATAGATGCTAGTCAGACTGCAAAGAAAAGGTACATTTCCTGAAGAAAATACAGTGCATTCGGAAAGTATTCAGACCCCTTGACTTTTTCCACATTTTGTTACGTTACAGCCTTGTTCTAAAATGGATAAAATAGTTTTATCAATCTAAACACAATACTCCATAATCACAAAGCAAAAACAGGTTTGTTCTTCTCTGCAGATCCTCTCAAGCTCTGTCAGGTTGGATAGGGAGCGTTGCTGCATAGCCATTTTAAGGTCTCTCCAGAGATGTTCGATTGGGTTCAAGACCGGGCTCTGGCTGGGCCACACAAGGACATTCAGAGACTTGTCCCGTGTTGTCCTGTTGGAAGGTGAACCTTCGCCCCCAGACTGAGGTCCTGAGCGCTCTGGACCAGGTTTTCAACATGGATCTCTGTACTTTGCTCCATTAATCTTTGCCTCAATCCTGACTGGGCATGATTGGTGGAGTGCTGCAGAGATGGTTGTCTTTCTGGAAGGTTCTCCCATCTCTGCAGAGGAACTCTGGAGCTCTGTCCGAGTGACCATCGGGTTCTTGATCTGTGCCTCGACACAATCCTGTCTCAGAGCTCTACGGACAATTCCTTCAACCTCATGGTTTGGTCCCACTGTCAACTGTGGGACCTTTCCAAATCATGTCCAATCAATTGAATTTACCACAGGTGGACTCCAATGAAGTTGTAGAAACATCAAGGAAACAGGATGCACCTGAGCTTAATTTCGAGCCTCATAATTAACCAATAGAGATGGTTTTGGGATGAGTTGAACCGCAGAGTGAAGGAAAAGCAGCCAACAAGTGCTCAGCATATGTGGGAACTCCAAGACTGTTGTAAAAGCATTCCTCATGAAGCTGGTTGAGAGAATGCCAAGTGTGCAAAGCTGTCATCAAGGCAAAGGGTGGCTACTTTGAAGAATCTCATCTAAAATATATTTTGATTTGTTTAACACTTTTGGTTACTACATGATTCCATGTGTGTTATTTCATAGGATTTGATGTCTTTACTATTATTCTACAATGTAGAAAACAATAAAAACCCTGGAATGAGTAGGTGACTGGTACTGTAGGTCGGTACAAAACAAGAGGTTAAAGGCTTCACATTCACGCACAGCACGTGGTCGGAGTCTCATTCCGAATCCTGCCTTCCACTGGTTATACTAAGCCATCTAACTCCTCCGGGCTGAAATGAGCACTGCATATAGTAGATGTTCACATGGTTCCCTTTAATCCAATCCGCTCGCTTCAACAGGACAAACGGGTCCCACTTCAAACTACCGACTCTATCCTTGTGGGTATTACTGCACTAGCTACGGACTATAGAAAACTACTACAACACTAGCTTGCTCGACTACCACTACCAAACACACTGGGGAAGAGGCGATGCAGTTTCTCATGCATTTATATAATAGATTTTTCTTGGATGTACATTGTAGCTCACCAATGCAATTACATGCTAGCATGGCTAGTAGCTAACGTTAGCCAGCTGCATGCTAGCTAGGTAAGACCGGTTCTCCATATGACGTTGACAATAGTGCACTGTGGATAGTTCCGAAAGTACGTTTTGAAATATTTATGAACTTAACTATTTTTGGAGTTCTAGGTAACCACACCGTGATTACAACTAAGTTACTAAGTCTTTGATCACACTACGTTCTATCTTTGGTGAGTAAAAACTCCTGCTTCCTATCCTTTAAGGTGATGACTTCACTTTCCTTCTCAACACAATACCACAATAAATGAATGTCCATATCAAAGGAAAAATGACCGACCAGAGAATTTGTACTTATGTCTCAAGTGGTGAAGTGTCAGGAACTAGGCATTGTACATTGTGAGCTACAGTGGTTCCTCCTTTAAAAGTTGCGTCATACTGCGGCATACCTTGCGTGCTGCTGCAGCATTCTGTTGCACGCCATTTAATTCTCAGCCATTTCTTCTGTTACTGCACGTTATTGCTAGTTTGACCACCAGAGGGCTTCTTTGAGAAGCATTTGATAGTATTCCACATTGGCATTACCAGAGAATTTAAAACCTTTTTTGTAATAACATAGTATATGGGATTGATTTTAAGAAATTTGGCGCAATTCATTTGATTACTATGGTGTTTCTATTCAGAGAAAAATGAAACCCTCAGGTTTCCGTTTGGATGGAATGGAAAATATGGCGCTGTACAACATGACGGTCGGGAGTAGGCTACAGGATTGGAGGATTCTAAATTGTTTGCCTTCATTAGACAACTTTGTTCCAATATTTCTGTAAATCAGTGATATTTATTCCCTTAATTCGTTATGGATCCATAACTAAACCAACATCTGCATTGTGAAAGTGTTTTATAATTTTATTAATGAAATGTTTTAGGCTACTGTGCAGTCTACAATGCATACTGTAGTAAACGTAAGAAAGTGCCTAATTCCTTACATAAGGGAGAGCAGGCCATATCTGTAATACAGAATGCGGTTGACCGGGGTTCAAATCCCTGTTGGGGAGGAAGGAGTAGGCTGTCCTTGTAAATAGGAATTTGTTCTTAACCGATTCTATGAATGTTATTTCATAGTTGTGATGTCTTCACTATTATACTACAATGTAGATAATAGTAAAAATATAGAAAAATCCTTGATTTGAGTAGGTGTTCAAACTTTTGACTGGTACTTGCTTAATTAATTTGATAAATATTATGGTGTTTCTATTCCATGAAAATCAAAAACATTCTGGGTTTCTTTTAGGATGGAACAGAAAATATGGCGCCATACTACGTGATGTCCGGCAGTACAGTACTGGGCTATTTAGCTAAAGAGTCCCTGTGTCGTGCTTGTCTCAGAGCAGCGTGAAACTGTGCTAAAATAGTTGTAGGCTTTTGCTTCTAACTTCAATATGGTATTTTAAATAAGACCTACACCGTTTTAACAGAGTTTGAAGGTAGGCCTTGAATTACATCCACAGGTTCATCTCCAAATGATGTCAATTAGCCCATAAGAAGCTTCTAAAGCCATGACATAATTTTCTGGAATTTTCCAAGCTGTTTAAAGGCACAGTCAACGTAGTGTATGTAAACTTCTGACCCACTGGAATTGGGATACAGTGAATTATAAGTGAAATAATCTGTCTGTAAACAGTTGTTGGAAAAATTACTTGTCATGCACAAAGTAGATTTCCTAAACAACTTGCCAAAACTATAGTTTGTTAACAAGGAATTTGTGGAATGGTTGAAACACTTAGGTTGGAGTCATTAAAAGTCGTTTATGTAAACTTCCGACTTCAACTGTAATTCTAAATTAATAATAATTGCTTTGTTTAAAAAGTAACGATATTTTGGAGATTTCATTTTCATTTAACCTCGTGAGCGAGGAAAAAGGCAATTATTGAACACGGGGTGAGACAAAGAACTTGTCACAATGTCGCACTCGTTGCTGAAAATGTCATACTGGATGGAGAAGGACCAAGGCGCAGCGGGATTGTGGATACTCATTTTCTTTTAATGGTAAAAGGCAAAGCATCCACCGGAAACCAAAACAATAAATGATACTCACAACATGGACAGTCTTACAGGCTATGCAAACGCAGTGCAAGAACAATTCCCCACCCCCAAAGACAAACACACACACCTATATAGGACTTCCAATCAAAGGCAACTATACACACCTGCCTTCAATTGGAAGTCCCAATCACCAACACAACATTAAACAAACAAACCACATCCTGACCAAGACTAAGCAATACGCCCTTTGCTGGTCAGGACGTGACAGAACTTTGCGTCCTGCATGCCCAGGCATGGATCAAAGCTGGCGAGACATTCAATCAACCGTGGTCCTTGAGCAAATTGCTACAGGGAAAAAAGGATGAAGATTAACGAAAGCATAAAGATGTTGAAGAAATGCTGTTTTGAGTTAGAAATGTAACACTTTAGAGTACTTAACCATCGAATACATTGCAAGTTGAGGGATTTTCACAACAGTAGTCGGGCTATACAAAGTCTATTGTCCTGCTAATAGGAACCATTTGCATGATGGGCTACATTCTTTATTTCAACCACAATGTGTCACATAATTTGTATCTACCTTTCCAATTACTTTTAGAGTTTGGGAATTACAAATGTGCGCTTTCTTTTTAGTTACATTGTTTTAGTTCGAACTTGCAGACTTTTTTCCTTTAAATGATTGTTTTATGTAGGATGCTACATTTTTGACTAGTTGCAATTGTAAGTAGGCCTAATAAAAAAAAAATCCTACTTCTATTAGGCTGTTAAACCTCATAGCCTACCTCAGCCAGTTAAGTTATTTTATATAAGTCTAGGCTCTAAAGAAATAGACTCCAATTATCCTCTTACATCTAGACGTTCCGCTAGCGGAACACCTGCTCCAATATCCAATGATGGGCGTGGCGCGAAATACAAATTCCTCTAAAATCCTATTACTTCCATTTTTCAAACATTTGACTATTTCACAGCATTTTAAAGACAAGACTCTCGTTAATCTAACCACACTGTCCGATTTCAAAACGGCTTTACAGCGAAAGCAAAACATTAGATTATGTCAGCAGAGTACCCAGCCAGAAATAATCAGAGACCCATTTTTCAAGATAGCATATAAGGTAACAAAAACCCAGAAGACAGCTAAATGCAGCACTAACCTTTGATGATCTTCATCAGATGACACACCTAGGACATTATGTTATACAATACATGCATGTTTTTGTTCAATCAAGTTCATATTTATATCAAAAAACAGCTTTTTACATTAGCATGTGACGTTCAGAACTAGCATACCCCCGCAAACTTCCGGGGAATTTACTAAATTACTCACGATAAACGTTCACAAAAAGCATAAGAATTATTTTAAGAATTATAGATACAGAACTCCTCTATGCACTCGATATGTCCGATTATAAAATAGCTTTTTGGTGAAAGCACATTTTGCAATATTCTAAGTACATAGCCCAGCCATCACAGGCTAGCTATTTAGACACCTGGCAAGTTTAGCCTTCACCAAAATCAGATTTACTATTACAAAAGTTTGATTACCTTTTGTTGTCTTCGTCAGAATGCACTCCCAGGACTGCTACTTCAATAACAAATGTTGGTTTGGTCCAAAATAATCCATCGTTATATCCGAATAGCGGCGTTTTGTTCGTGCATTCCAGAAACTATCCGAAATGGTAAATCAGGGTCGCGCGCATTTCGTGAAAAAAAAATTCTAAATATTCCATTACCGTACTTCGAAGCATGTCAACCGCTGTTTAAAATCAATTTTTATGCAATTTATCTCGTAAAAAAAGTGATAATATTCCGACCGGGAATCTCCTTTTCGGTAAACAGAGGAAAAAACACAAAGACGGGGGCGGCCAGTGCACGCGCCTAAGCCCACAGTCCCTTGATCGGCCACTTGACAAAGGCGATAATGTGTTTCAGCCTGGGGCTGGAATGACGACATTCAGGTTTTTCCCGGGCTCTGAGAGCCTATGGAAGACGTAGGAAGTGTCACGTTAGAGCAGAGATCCTTTGTAATGGATAGAGATGGCAAAGAAGTTCAAGAAATGGTCAGACAGGGTACTTCCTGTACAGAATCTTCTCACGTTTTGGCCTGCCAAATGAGTTCTGTTATACTCAGACACCATTCAAACAGTTTTAGAAACTTGAGTGTTTTCTATCCAAAGCTAATAATTATATGCATATTCTAGTTTCTGGGCAGGACTAATAATCAGATTAAATCGGGTACGTTTTCTATCCAGCCATGAAAATACTGCCCCCTAGCCATAACAGGTTAAACCCTCTTGTTGTTTGTAAAGTCAAATTCAAAAGGCACTCACACATCTGAGCTTTCTTTTTTGCACGTGCATGGCAACAGCAGGATAAGATGAGGAAAAAGAAGGAACCCGCACACAGCTCTAGATCGTATCACTGAACTTTATTACAGTTTTTCTCCATTGGTTTGGCTCATTTCTTGAAACAGAAATTACATTCTCAAAACTCTAAGATCATTTGGCAAAACAGTCTTACAGTTCATCACAACACTATAGCTCACTTGCAAAAGCTCATATCTCTCCTAAAACTGTTCACTCATGCTTCAAAACTAAATTCCTTTCCCATATAAAGAGTCAGTGCCACGAAAATGGCAAAGATCCTTCTCAATTGCTTTGGCTCATTTCTTGAAACAGACCGGACGTTCTCAACACTCTTGGTGCTTTAACCAAAACTAAATTTCCTTCTCATTTAAACAGTCAGTGCCCCCAAAATGCTTCGTCCCTTTGGCATTGTGTAAGCACTGCAAGTCAAAATGTTTAGATGTTTTGTCACTATGGCAGAGGACCATTGAAATATCCCTCATGTCCACCTTTCAGTCTTAGTCCAGTCCTTCATTGACAATGGTTACTGTACTGTTTTTTGTCCAGCTAACAGAATACAATTGTGTATAAAACTGAAAAAAAGAAATAGGATTTTAGGGTAAGAGTAGCCTCCAAGGTTTGACATCACACATTGCACTCATACTGCCAAGGAAATTGTAACCATTATCATTCACACACATAAAGTAACTTCCATACATCAGAGTAAAAATAAAATGTATACAGCATAATATACTGTAATATAAACACACAAACAAAAAACAATAAATTATATGCAGCCTACAGTGCTGTAAATAAAGCTGGAGTTTCACAACTAACAGTTCTTCACTGGTCGCTGTCCTCACCCTCCCTCTCCTGGCCACCATCCTCACCCTCCTGGCCATCCACACGCTGCTGTCTGTCTGGCCACAGATTCTCCTCCACATCACAGCGTATATTCTCCCTTGCGATGCAACGAGGGAAGAAACAGCGTGCATGTCGCAACCATCCCCTACACTGATCTCCTGTAATACCCTCACACGCAGCGTCCATTGCATGGAGCAGGGACCTCTGATCTTGAGCCCGATGCTCATACACTCTCCACCTCCAAGCGGAGAAATACTCCTCAATAGGATTGAGGAAAGGAGAGTAAGGTGGTAGGAACACCATGACCATCCTTGGATGAGTAGTGAACCAGGCCCTGATGAGCGGGCCACGGTGGAAATTCACATTGTCCCATACAATGACATATTGTGGTAGGTGAGGCCCTACGAGACCTCTCTCATTTTCAGGGATCAAATCAAAATGAAGGCGGTCCAAGAAGATGAGGAGCTTCTGTGTATTGTATGGGCCAAGACTGGGGATGTGAGTGGCCACACCATTCTCAGATATGGCAGCACACATAGTTATATTGCCCCCTCGCTGGCCTGGGACATCCGCCGTGGCCCGGTGGCCAATAATATTACGGCCACGTCTTCGGCCCTTGGCCAGGTTGAAGCCAGCTTCATCCACAAACACGAGGATGTGATGGGTCTCGTTTCCTTCCAATGCCATTATTCTCTACAATAGCGTAAAAACATCAAATCAGTCATACATAAGAGTCATACACTACAGTTACAGACAATTACATAGGAATGTTCTATGTTCTCCACAAGTTCAATATACTACTGGCCACTACTCCAGTGGTTCCAAACCTGGGGTACATGTACCCCTATGCAGAGGTACTACAGGGGGTATTTGACAGAAAGGGGAGGGGGGAAATCAATGACTAGACTTACTGAAATGTTACAGTAAAACTCATAGTATTAGATTTACATGGGAGGCACTAATTGCAGCTCTTTGACCCCTTTTCTTATTGTATGTTATATTCTTCAAAATAAGGATTATAATGATAATTGCATCATACGGTAAGCTGCAGTTTTTAGGCGAAATGTTGAAGTCAGATAAATCAAATACTTCCATACCTGGATTACCTGGATACACAAATCAGGTAAAGTGGGTACTGAAGCCAAAAAAGTTTGGGAACCACTGCTTAATTGTAAAAACGTTATGATGGACAACCAGTAACTGACTTACATGTACATACTGGTACCGCAGCTCTTTCACTCTATCAGAGTTCCTCTCAAATGGTACCCTGTAAATTTGCTTCATTGTCATCTGATGCTTCTTCAATATCCGGTCTATTGTGGCGTTGCTTATAGAGTTGACATTTTGGAATATGGCATTGTCTTGTAGGATTGCAGCGTGGATCTGTCTCAATGTGATGGCATTATTTGCCATCACCATGTTACAGATCTCTTGTTCTTGTTGTTCATTGAGAAGTTTTCCTCTGCCACCCGTGCAAGGTTGTCATCCAATCCTAGATATAGAAGTCAAAGGACAACACTCCATTCGTAATGTATACCTTATGTATTCCTTACAGAATGAGTTACCTATATAATTGTATTGTTGTTTTACTTACAGTAACTTTACCACAATTCTAATGCATCACTGCACAGTGACTGGAATACTACTGTAAACTGTATCATCAATACTGTAGAAAATAAACTATTCCATAGTTTATTTTCTCCAATGTTTTTCTTGTCATTTTTAGTATCATAACATCCCATTGAGGTAAGATATTACTGTAGGCCTATCACACACACACACTAAATGAATAGGTAAATGTGTAAAGAAATATATTTCTTGCTCTATGCACAGTGTCCTGTCCTATACAACATATAATTCCATCATTGACTGACTACATACCTGTTTTCCCTGCGAAAGGTTTGGATGATGGAGGAGACTGTTGAGCGAGGTAAATTAGGCTGCACTCGGCGACCTGCCTCCGCCATTGTGAGGCCATGGTTGATGACATGGTCTATAATTGTGGCCCGAATTTCATCCGGGACAGCATGGTGTCTTCGTGCTCCTCGGCCTCTTCCCCCTATTCCACCACCACGCACCCTTACCCCCTCCTCCTCCTCCCTCTTCTTCCTCTTCCTCAAGCAGGCAGTTGCCCTTGTTCATTTACTTGGCCAGGTGCCTCCATGTTCAGAAATTGTACTGGTCCTGCATGGTCAAGCTCTTTACATACATGTTTGGCAGCATTCACAGTCATGGACAGCACCTGTCAGGTAACTAAACATACTGTTTGATTGGTCATCTGAGATGTGTGAAACTCCTCCTTCGTTAGTCAAGTTCTAGTTTCACCTGACTGTCAATTGCTGTAATAAATGTATCAAATGTTCCAAGAGATTCATATATGGTATTCATGGTATTATGTTCTTGACTAATTTTGACAATTGAACAGACTATTGTGCATGTGATGACTTATACAATGAAATGACGCTGACACGTTTTGGAGCGAACAACCATTAGACTGAGAATCAACAATCAGTTTAGATCGTTAAGATCTATTCACTTGGAAATTGTGCTAAATGTAGGCTACATGTACTTAATCATTTGCAAAGATGTACTGAGACATTGAGACATGTACTTAGACATTTGCAATTTGATTAAATGAATGAGAAATTCAATTCTGTTGTGAACAATTGCCAAGTGGTTTGGAGGTTTGTCCATGTAGTTTTGAGAATGTAATTTCTGTTTCAAGAATTGAGCCAAACCAATGGAGAAAAACTGTAATAAGCTTTACCTATCGGCCTCACGGGTCTTTGTCAGAGCTATTGTGAGTTTTTTTTTAAATTAACACCCTTATGTAGACCTAGCCACACCCACATCCGTTCCACGCATCGAAAGGGGTTGGAGGGAAAAACAAATAAGTGCTACCAAATATAACAATATAAAGTGTGTACATAACTTATTAAACGTCTGTAAAACCACAATGAGGACATCGACCTACCAAGCAAGTTTTAATAAATCATTGTGTACAGTGTAAAAAACGTCAGTAATCTGAAATCGGGGCATAATTCATGTTCAAATTTACAACATGGCATTTCATCATTAAGACCTTTAGGAAATAATGTCTGGAGGGTGACAATCCAAAAACAACATATTTTTTTTGTCACTATCGTTATATAAATAATCGGACCAAGGCGCAGCGTGAGTAGAGTTCCACATATTTATTACAGTGAAACTTCAAAACAAAGTAATTACCGAACGTGCAATACGTAGCGCACATAGGCACTCATACAAACAATATCCCACAACGCAGGTGGGAAAAGGGACACACTAAGTATGATCCCCAATTAGAGGCAACGATATTCAGCTGCCTCCAATTGGGAACCATACTCTCACACCAACATAGAACTATAATAACTAGAAAAAAAACCTAGTCACGCTCTGACCTATTACACCATAGAGAACCCAGAGGGCTCTCTATGGTCAGGGCATGACACTTTTACTCAGAGTATTATTTATATCACCTGTCTGATATCTTAACTTTCTCTATGCCCAAAATCTAAAAGGTAGAAATGTCATGTTTTAGGTCAATAAAATGTACTGCGACTGGATAATCCCTGTCCTTACTCTTAATTTAACTTTTATGTTCACTGATTGTCTGTTAGAGATCAGGAGAGGTTTTACCTACATAGCACAGCCCACATGGACATTTTAATAATGTAGATAACATGGGTGGTGGAGCTACGTAATGTCATTTATTTGGAACCGTTTTCCTGTATGTGGGTGGCAGAAATATTCACACACATCATATTGTTGCACTGTGCGCAACCTCTGCATTTATAGCTACCATTTGGAAGAGGGCGTAAAAGAGCCTGGCTGATTATCTTTTGTGGCTGGCAGTTGGCATGGACCAATTTATCACGTAAATAAAACATGCAAGTGTTTCACACCTAGCTCAAGTTGGGGAGGAGGGGGTTCACACCTGGCTCGGCTATCAGACAATTCTTTAGTAAAGGTTGAATAGTCTTTTGTTCAGCTAATAGCCCATCCTGGTATGTTTGTGAAAAACTAATAATAATACTTATTCACCTTTCTATGTTAAAGATTCCAATTGATAGTGTGTTTTAGCCACAATCGGCCCCAACCCCTATTAATACATTTGGGCACAGTCGATACCATGCTGGACTTCAGGCTAGAATGTTGAGGGTTTGAAACCATCTCCCTGCTTCCTATAATGAATGAGTTTGACTTTATGACAAAAAAATATGCACAATCGTTTGTCTCTACATTAACTAACATGTCTCTCAATTGTAAATGTTTTGTTTGACTCGTTATGACATAACTACATACATTTGCTTCCGTGTAATGTTTTGTCAGCCATCTTTGCTGAAGTCACCAGGGAGGGGTGGCCCGCGTCAAATTGGTCATTGGAACCGCTCGATATGATTGGTCATATACAGTTGAAGTTGGAAGTTTACATGCACTTAGGTTGGAGTCATTAAAACTCGTTTTTCAACCACTCCACACATTTCTTGTTAACAAACTATAGTTTTGGCAAGTCGGATAGGACATCTACTTTGTGGACGACACAAGTCATTTTTCCAACAATTGTTTACAGATATATTATTTCACTTATTCACTATCACAATTTCAGTGGGTCAGATGTTTACATACTAAGTGACTGTGCCTTTAAACAGCTTGGAAAATTCCAGAAAATCATGTCATGGCTTTAGAAGCTCCTGATAGGCTAATTGACATCATTTGAGTCAATTGGAGGTGTACCTGTATTTCAAGGCCTACCTTAAAAATCAGTGCCTCTTTGCTTGACATCATGGGAAAATCAAAAGAAATCAGACAAGACCTCAGGAAAAAAAAGTGTAGACCTCCACAGGTCTGGTTCATCCTTGGGAGCAATTTCCAAACGACCGGAACGTACCACGTTCATCTGTACAAACAATAGTACGCAAGTATAAACACCATGGGACCACGCAGCAGTCATACCGCTTATGTAGGAGATGCGTTCTGTCTCCTAGAGATGAACATACTTTGGTGCAAAAAGTGCAAATCAATCCCAGAACAACAGCAAAGGACCTTGTGAAGATGCTGGAGGAATCCGGTACAAAAGTATCTATATCCACAGTAAAACGAGTCCTATATCGACATAACCTGAAAGGCCGCTCAGCAAGGAAGAAGCCACTGCTCCAAAACCGCCATAAAAGCCAGACTACGGTTTGCAACTGCACATGGGGACAAAGATTGTACTTTTTGGAGAAATGTCCTCTGGTCTGATGAAACAAAAATAGAACTGTTTGGCCATAATGACCACCATTATGTTTGGAGGAAAAAGGGTGAGGATTGCAAGCCGAACAACACCATCCCAACCCTGAAGCACGGGGGTGGCAGCATCATGTTGTGGGGGTGCTTTGCTGCAGGAGGGACTGGTGCACTTCACAAAATAGATGGCATCATGACGGAGGAAAATTATGTGGATATATTAAAGCAACATCAAGACATCATTCAGGCAGTTAATGCTTGGTCGCAAATGGGTCTTCCAAATGGACAACCCCAAGCATACTTCCAAAGTTGTGGCAAAATGGCTTAAGGCCGAAGTCCAGGTATTGGAGTGGCCATCACAAAGCCCTGACCTCAATCCTATAGAAAATGTGGGCAGAACTGAAAAAGCGTGTGCGAGCAAGGAGGCCTACAAACCTGACTCAGTTACACCAGCTCTGTCTGGAGGAATGGGCCAAAATTCACCCAACTTATTGTGGGAAGCTTGTGGAAGGCTACCCGACACGTTTGACCCAAGTTAAACAATTTAAAGGCAATGCTACCTAATATTAATTGAGTGTACATAAACTTCTGACCCACTGGGAATGTGATGAATGAAATAAAAGCTGAAATAAATCATTCTCTCTACTATTATTCTGACATTTCACATTCTTAAAATAAAGTGGTGATCCTAACTGGCCTAAAACAGGGAATTTTCACTAGGATTAAATGTCAGGAATTGTGAAAAACTGAGTTTAAATGTATTTGGCTAAGGTGTATGTAAACCTCCGACTTAAACCGTAAAAACCTGGGGACTCAGAGCACTCATTATGCATTTATCTCCCCCTTGTGGTGGTCTGGACAATGTTGCCAACTTTGCGACTTTGTCACTATAGTTCGAGTATTCAGACCCCTCTATTGACACATTTTCAAAAGAATCGTCTAGCGAGAAATCTAGCGACTTTTTCTGGTGTTATTGGAGACTTTGAGACTGACGTAAAAGCACGTATCGTTCTTACTCTTCTCAACGAGCAGCGGGTGCTGTCGTGTGCCCCACCCCCATCCCAAAGCACTCACAGGCGGCCCAGTCCTCACGTAGCACTGCCTCCCAGCTGCAGTCAGACCCCTCCGCGTCCAGACTGCAAATGAATCGCGCATGCGGGAAGCCACAGCTGGCTGATCCCGCCCTTGCTTACATTCAGGGCAGGATGTAAATGTAAAATGTTCTTTGTCTAAAATAAATCACTGCACCAAAAATAAATCACTGCATTTGACTCACACAGCCTCAGTAACTACTCACCTTGTCCACTGTGTGCCTCTCTGTGACATAAGCTAAACATCTAGCTGGCTAGCTCATCATGTCTCAGTCTAAACTGTACCCTCAAAAATACAGAAAGGAGTGGGAATCAAATCCTGAATTCAAAGGCTGGTTGAAGCTGTTTATTGGAGATGATACACGGGCATACTGCCTGTATTGTAAGGCTGATTTCTAAGCCAAACTTGGTGATGTAAAAAAAACATGACAACTCAAAAGCATACTCAAAAGGCAAGGCCTTATAACAAAACAAGCTGCCATTTATGGTTTAAAAAAATTGACTCTGCAAATAAGGCTGAGGCCACCATAGCATTAGCCATCGTGGAACACTGTTCCATGCTGGCATGTGATCACATTGGAGAAGCATGCAGAGCTGCTTTCTCAGACTCCACTGCTGCTACCCACTTCAAAATGCACAGGACCAAAGTGCACAGAAATTATTAATGGTGTTCTAGCACCATACTTCCTGAAAAAGTTGGTCGCAGATGTGGGTGACCAGTGTTTCAGCCTCCTCCTCGATGTAAGTGTTTCTAAGTACATGGGGGTTGTGATAAGGTACTTTAGTGACACCAAGCAGACAATTGTATCAACATTTCTGGGGCTTGTTGAGTTGGAGGGAGGAGATGCCAAATCTATAGCCCGTGCTGTTGTGGCTTTCCTCGAAGTGTCGTCTTAAAAAAAGAGAAACTCCTGGGGATAGGGACTGACAATGCCTCTGTTATGACGGGGATTAATAACAATGGGGTCCATAAAGTGCTGAAGGAGGAGTATGGCCTCAAATATCTGGTTCTTCTTCGCTGTGTGCCACTCTCTGCAGCTTGCTGTAAGTCATGCTTCCAATGACACCATCCCCCGTAGCAAGGAGTACTTGGTACGAGAGACTTTTATAACTGGTTTTCAGTGTCTCCAAAGTGCAGGGAGGCTTACAAGGCCATATGAGACCATCAACTGTGGGGAGAAACCTTTACAAATAACCAAGGTGTGTGCCAAACGTTGGCTCTCCATTGAACCCGCGGTTTCACGCATTTTGGACCAGTGGGAGGAGCTTAGGCTGCATTTCGCAGTCACCAAGTCCAGTGAACAGTGAGATTTTATACTCCATGTACAGTGATCCTTACAATATGTTTTATCTGACTTTTTTGAAGTCAGTGCTGGGTGAGGTACAGTTGGCCATCAAGGCTTTTGAGGGAGAGCAAGTAGATCCTCTTAAGCTACTTGACAGCTTGGTTAGCCTGATCAAGTCTGTGAGCAGCAGGGTGCTGAATCCACTGGCAAATGTTGATGTACTCAAAGGGCCAATAGATGGATACATCAGTCCCAAACCGTACCTTGGTTACCTTTTTTGAGTCAAAAGCAGCTGAGATTCACCTTGCGCCTGAGGATGAAAACAATGTCCGAAAGCGGTGTGTAGCCTTCACCATCTCCCTCACTAATGAGTTGAGAGTGAGACTGCCAGACAACATCGAAGCATTGCAGTACATGTCAGTTTTCAATGTGGAGGAAACTCTAAAGCACAATAAGAGCCCTGGAGAAACAGAAAATATTGCCAAGCTCCTTGGCTACTCCCCTGCAGAGATAGACAAGATTGTCCAGCAATGGCGTGCCATCCATCTTAGTAAATGGAATGAGACAAACACACTGGGCTTCTGGAGTGAGATTTTGAAGTTCAGGGATGCAGCTGATATCAACCCGTTTCAAGAACTTGCCATGGCTGCTGTGTCTGTGTTGTCCTCGCCACACTTGAATGCTGAAGTTGAGAGAGTATTCAGTCATGAGTGTGGTAAAAAGCAAATTAGAAATTGGATGTCCTTGTAGACCCTTAACGCCATCCTGTACATTCGATATGGACTGAAGCTGTCTGGTGAGGCTTGCTATGAGCACCAGCTGCCTGATAATGTTGTACAGCTTTTTGGCACATCAGCTGCTTACTCATTTAAGTCAGCTCCCTCAGTTGCTGAATCTGCCATAGAGAGCCTTGACCAAAATTACAATGACCCACTCTTTCTGTGAGCCAGCTGTGTGTGTGTGGAGGGGGGGTCTGGATTTTTTATTTATTTTTTAACCTGAAATAAGGCCAGACTAGTTACCATCATTTTCTCACATTGCCATTGACAGTTTTTTCTATTGTCTCTTTTTGGTCCATTTAGATTGTTGCTGTAGACTGTATGTAAACAATGTTATGGTTAAAAATGTTCATGTTTTACTGTGACTTGTTGTAGGCTCCTAAATAAGGTTAAAAAACCAAACAAAAAAAATAAATAAAAAAAAATGTAAATAAAAAATGAGGTAACTCCGCCAGAGTGTCTCTTTTGGGTCACTCTGCCGGTCCCAAGCCCGGATAAAGGAGGAGGGTTGGAATTGTGACATAAAAAAAAAATTAAAATTTTAATAAAAAAAAAAAAAAAAACAGTTTTTACTCACTTTTTGTCTCTCCCACGACGTTATTCCTCAGCGTCAATCACAATTACATGCACATGGCCAATTATGCAAATTAGGCGATGACATTTTGTGACTTCTAGCAACTTTTAGGACAGCCAATAGCTACTTTCCTTACTGAGGAGTTGGCAACACTGGGTCTGGAGCAATGAAGCGTTATGCTGGGTACCTCTTAATCCTGTGGTGTAAACTCGCAAATTTTAAAGGAGGAACCACTGTACATGTCCAGACACATTTATGCATGTGATGCAGTAATTTTGAGTATCAGAACGTGCCGGTTGACTTCACTTGTACATGTATCAAATTATTCTAAAACACCCACCAAATTAGTTCTATTCATTATTCTGGTAAGGATGCTTTAGTAAGAAGGTGTTGGATCACATCTAACTACTCCCAGTCAACACAGTGCGTTCCCCATCCACTCAGATGGCTTCATACAGGCGGAGCTCTTCCCGAGTCGTCAGGCAGATTAATATTACTCTGGGTTCTGGCTAATGGGTCCACTTGAGCATGTCTTGCCCAATTAACTTTTCAGAAGTAGGCCCATATGTTTTTTTTATTCGGCAAGTGAAAGAACTAATGTAATACTAATTCAAGTCATTCGGACAATCTTGGCTTAATATAATGGCATTAGCGATTTTTAGGCATATGCTGGTGGCCTCGTTAATTATAGGACAACTTGGGATACATGATCCACGACAGACGGCACATCTGTGTTTTAATTTTTGTAATTTTAATTGAACCTTTATTTAACTAGGCAAGTCAGTTAAGAACAAATTCTTATTTACAATAACGACCTACACCACAAACCCGGACGACGCTGGGCCAATTGTGCACTGCCTTATGGGACTCCCAATCATGGCCGGTTGTGATAGAGCCTGGATTCGAACCAGAGTGTCTGTAGTGACGCTTCAAGCACTGACCACGGCGCCATTCGGGATCCTTATGATATCAATAGTGGACCGTCATGATTGTGGGTTTGATTCCTGGGGCCACGAATAGAAAATTACTTAATGTTTAGGAGAGTTACAATGGTTATACCATCAAACTTCAAATTATTAGAATGGTACACAACGCAGAACATAAAATCCAGCTGAAGGGTCAGTGGCCCCAGCCTGCGAACAGGAGTGTTCCAAGTTCAGACGGAAGGGGGGGAGTCAGATCGCCAGGAACTTTACTTTTGGTTTCTATTTTCATTTGGTGTGCTACTAATACTGCCTGTTGATGTTAAGGAGGTAGCTACAGTAACTGGATGGTATTAACATCTTCTGTTTTTATTTAATGTATTTTATTTCATCTGGGTGCTTACGTCACCTACTAACACAGTGGTACTACCGGTCGCTCCGGTTCTCCTCAGTCCGAGAAAAAACTGAGAGAAAGGTATGTGTCGCAGATTACTCCTGTGTAGAAGTTCATAACGTTAAATAAATAAAGCGTCCTCATGGTAATGCTATAGGTATTGTTATAAGAGAGTGTGAGACTATTGAAACATGTCACTTTCAGAGTTTTATCATTGTTATTGATATACACTGCTCAAAAAAATAAAGGGAACACTTAAACAACACAATGTAACTCCAAGTCAATCACACTTCTGTGAAATCAAACTGTCCACTTAGGAAGCAACACTGATTGACAAATTTCACATGCTGTTGTGCAAATGGAATAGACAACAGGTGGAAATTATTGGCAATTAGCAAGACACCCCCAATAAAGGAGTGGTTCTGCAGGTGGGGACCACAGACCACTTCTCAGTTCCTATGCTTCCTGGCTGATGTTTTGGTCACTTTTGAATGCTGGCGGTGCTTTCACTCTAGTGGTAGCATGAGACGGAGTCTACAACCCACACAAGTGGCTCAGGTAGTGCAGCTCATCCAGGATGGCACATCAATGCGAGCTGTGGCAAGAAGGTTTGCTGTGTCTGTCAGCGTAGTGTCCAGAGCATGAAGGCGCTACCAGGAGACAGGCCAGTACATCAGGAGACGTGGAGGAGGCCGTAGGAGGGCAACAACCCAGCAGCAGGACCGCTACCTCCACCTTTGTGCAAGGAGGAGCAGGAAAAGCACTGCTAGAGCCCTGCAAAATGACCTTCAGCATACCACAAATGTGCATGTGTCTGCTCAAACGGTCAGAAACAAACTCCATGAGGGTGGTATGAGGGCCCGACGTCCACAGGTGGGGGTTGTGCTTACAGCCCAACACAGTGCAGGAAGTTTGGCATTTGCCAGAGAACACCAAGATTGGCAAATTCGCCACTGGCGCCCTGTGCTCTTCACAGATGAAAGCAGGTTCACACTGAGCACGTGACAGACGTGACAGAGTCTGGAGACGCCGTGGAGAACGTTCTGCTGCCTGCAACATCCTCCAGCATGACCGGTTTGGCGGTGGGTCAGTCATGGTGTGGGGTGGCATTTCTTTGGGGGGCCGCACAGCCCTCCATGTCCTCGCCAGAGGTAGCCTGACTGCCATTAGGTACCGAGATGAGATCCTCAGACCCCTTGTGAGACCATATGCTGGTGCGGTTGGCCCTGGGTTCCTCCTAATGCAAGACAATGCTAGACCTCATGTGGCTGGAGTGTGTCAGCAGTTCCTGCAAGAGGAAGGCATTGACGCTATGGACTGGCCCGCCCGTTCCCCAGACCTGAATCCAATTGAGCCCTTCTGGGACATAATGTCTCCCTCCATCCACCAACGCCACATTGCACCACAGACTGTCCAGGAGTTGGCGGATGCTTTAGTCCAGGTCTGGGAGGAGATCCCTCAGGAGACCATCTGCCACCTCATCAGGAGCATGCCCAGGCATTGTAGGGAGGTCATACAGGCACGTGGAGGCCACACACACTACTGAGCCTCATTTTGACTTGTTTTAAGGACATTACATCAAAGTTGGATCAGCCTGTAGTGTGGTTTTCCACTTTCATTTTGAGTGTGACTCCAAATCCAGACCTCCATGGGTTGATTAAATTGGATTTCCATTGATTATTTTTGCGTGGTTTTGTTGTCAGCACATTCAACTATGTAAAGAAAAAAAGTATTTAATAACATTATCTCTTTCATTCAGATCTAGGATGTGTTGTTTAAGTGTTCCATTTATTTTTTTGAGCAGTATAGTTTAGAGTGCTAAAAAGTATTGCTGTTGCTAGCTAGTATGTCTTTCTGTGATGCCAGATGGTTAGCGTTGCATTAAGGTCTGAATGGGATAAATATGATTTCACATTGTAGCTTGTTTGTATTTTTTTAATACTGTCAACGCTGAAAGCACCTAGCAATGTATTGGGGATGTGAGACAAGATATGTTTTTTTGACCTTTTTGTTCATGCTCCTCTATAGAATAACTTGTCAGATGGTGCATTGGAGACTGATTTTATTCCTGTCCTGTCTTTTCATAAAGACAGCCGTGGTGTAGCTCTTCATTTCTGGGCTTTTCTGTGGTACATATAAAGACTGCTACACATGCATACTGTCGCTTTGGATAAAAGAAAGTGACATTTAATTATTTTTCTACACCTCATATGTGAGACCTCAAATGTTCCTGCATGTTCCTACATTTTTTGACAGTAGCTATGGGCTGCCTGTGCATTCTGAGAAGACAGAACAAAATCAAACAGCGCGTCTAAACGTTAAATTATGAATTATATTACCAACTGTTTTTGTCATAATCCAAAATTGCATGCCACATTTTTGCTGAACCTAAACAAGATTGAGACCTCACATCATCAAGTCAACAACAGGCTACTATTTCCTGTCTTTTTTACAAATCTGTGATTGTAATTTTCAACATAGCAAAAATGTATCGTCAATTGCCAACACCAACGCTTCCTGAAGTATCCTTAAAAGGGAGCCAGCATTACCTCTAAAGGAACCAAAAACACAGGATCCAGCAGCGGTGGCCTCCGCTGCTCGAGCCCTCTGCTCTGCAGCTTGAGCCGGACTTGGCGCCTGACTTTACAAAGGTTGCTGTGAGAGTCAAGTCAGTTTACATTTACATTTACATCATTTAGCAGACACTCTTATCCAGAGCGATTTACAAATTGGTGCATTCACCATATGATATCCAGTGGAACAACCACTTTTTACAATAGTACATCTATCTTTTTTGGGGGGAGGGTTAGAAGGATTACTTAATCCTATCCCAGGTATTCCTTAAAGAGGTGGGGTTTCAGGTGTCTCCGGAAGGTGGTGATTGACTCCGCTGTCCTGGCGTCGTGAGGGAGCTTGTTCCACCATTGGGGTGCCAGAGCAGCGAACAGTTTTGACTGGGCTGAGCGGGAACTGTGCTTCCGCAGAGGTAGGGAGGCGAGCAGGCCAGAGGTGGATGAATGCAGTGCCCTTCTTTGGGAGTAGGGACTGATCAGAGCCTGAAGGTACGGAGGTGCCGTTCCCCTCACAGCTCCGTAGGCAAGCACCATGGACTTGTAGCAGATGCGAGCTTCAACTGGAAGCCAGTGGAGTGTGCGGGGGAGCGGGGTGACGTGAGAGAACTTGGGAAGGTTGAACACCAGACGGGCTGCGGCGTTCTGGATGAGTTGTAGGGGTTTAACCTGTTAGGGCTACCCCCCCACTTCTCTTAATTTCCGCCTAAAGACATACCCAAATCTAACTGTCTGTAGCTCAGGCCCAGTAGCAAGGATATGCATGTTCTTGGTTTCATTTGAAAGGAAACACTCTGAAGTTTGTGGAAATGTGAATTGAATGTAGGAGAATATAACACAATAGATCTGGTAGAAGAAAATACAAGGAAACAAACATACATTTTCTGTTTTTTATTGTTGCTGTATCATCTTTCAAATAAAGAAGAACAGACAAACATACAGATGGGATGCTGGGGATGGTTTGATTGCAGAAAATAAGATGGCAACAATAGCTGAGCAAAGTTTTGGAAAATTAACTCCAAAAATGAGCGAGCCACATGCCATTGATCATGAGGTCACCCAGGTGTCCCACACCAATGTACCCAAATTAAAAATTAACATTGGGAACTATTTACACTTTATATTTACAATACTGTGAAGACCCTCAGTCCACAATATTGTGCTGATGGTGCCATGGCACAGCAGTTTCTTTCTGCAGTAAAGCAGAGGCTTACTGCGCAGGTGGTGCAGGTGATGGCACATTTTCTGTGACAAAGGGCACAGCGACGTCTCCCCACTGTGGCCTTTTTGCCCGGAGGCACATCCATGCCTGCAGAGATGTATCTGAGCAGGTGAACACCACAGTTTGGAGCAGAAGAGACAGAGGTAGAGGGGACAGAAGGTGCTTCAGTGGACTTGCTATAGGCAGCAAGCTCCTGGATGAGCACCTCTCTGAATGCAAGCTGAGAGATGGGGGGCTGTCCACAGCTCTTGGCCATTTCCTTCTGTAGAATGAAAGAATTAACCACACCAATATCAATAAAATGATAAAAAAATGTTTTGTACCATTTCATGGTCTTGTGTAGCACATTGTAGTACCCTATCAGTGCATCTGACAGGTCCACACCCCCCATGCTCTTGTTGTAGTCTTTGACAGCTACTGGAATGGGGACATTTTTGGTGTTCCATGCCCCGCTACCGTCCTTGACACGCCTGATGACCTGATCTCCACTGAAGGACTTGTGGATAGTGGAGCACATGACCACCTCCCTGGTATCCATCCACTTCACAAACAGCAGGCCATCTTCACGGATCCATCGCATGGTACCCCGCTCAGCCCGCTTAGGCATGTCGTTTTCCTTGGTTTTCGGAAAGCCCACCCTGTTGGTCCGAATGGTCCCACAAGCCCACACATCACGCTGCCTCAGGTCTCTGAACAGGGTAGGGCTTGTGTAGAAGTTGTCTACAAATAGTTTGTAGCCCTTCCCCAGCAGTTGAAAATCCAGTAATTCCATAACGGAATCATAACTCAGTCCATTACCGGTTGCAAAACTGCTCTTCCCCTCATAAACAAAAAAATTACAGGTGTAGGCACACACAGAATCAGCCAAAACAAACAGTTTGTATCCCCACTTGGTCGGTTTGTTTCTCATGTATTGTTTTAGGCTGATTCGGGCCTTTGAGGCTACCATCCTCTCATCAATGGACAGGTTCTGGGCAGGCTGAAAATAGGTCTTGCAGGCCTCAACGATGTTGGGGTAGAGAGGTTTGATCTTACATAGTCTATCAAACCTTGGTGTGCCTCTCTGCTTGTCATTCTCCCCATCAACTTCTGGGTCACTGATGTGAAGTGCCCGTGAGATAGACAGAAACCGTTTGCAAGACATCACAGTCGAGGGGAAAGGCAGTTGGTAGAGAGCTGACGTCTTCCAGTAGTCCTTCAGAGTTTTCAACTTCACCAGCCCCATGTAAATGACCAGTGAAAGAAAGCAGAAAAGGTCTGAAATGGAAATGGGCTTCCATGCCTCTTTCTTTCCTGACTGCTTCTTAGCCCCATACTTATTGGTGTTTGACACCAGGGAATCTACAACTGACGAGGTGAAAAACAGTTGGAAAAGTTGAAGGGGGCTGTACTTTGCAGTCATGTCAAGTTGAGGGCCTGGCTGCCTTTTGGGTCTGAAAACTGGTGGAATTGGTTCCACATCTTCTTCTGACACAGAGTGCCAACGACCCTCTGTCCCTTTGTTTGAAGGGTTCTCTCTGCCCCACCTCCGTTTCTTTGTTACTGACTTCACACCTCTAGATGGAGCCAGAGACAGCAGGGGTCCGTCTGGATGAACCAGCTTCAGAGGGGGATGGGCACCTAGCCACTGGTGGCTCATAATCAGAATCACTCCCACTGTGAATGAAAGGCAAAACTCAGTAAGAATACTTTCACATATGAGCCCTGTATCAACATGTAAAATAAACATATGTGTATTATATAGAGTACAGGGAACATTATGGTGAATTGCTGTTCCATTCCACGTTTATGTAAATTCAATTAAAAAAAAAATATATATATAAACACACAGTACAGCCAAGGTGTACTTTATACATTTACATTTTAGTCATTTAGCAGATGCGCTTATCCAGAGCGACGTACAGTAGTGAATGTATACATTTCACGCATTATTATTTTTTTTTGTATTGGTCCCCCGTGAGAATTGAACCCATAGCCATGGCATTATACACACCATGCGCTACCGACTGAGCCACAGGGAAGACATTGCGTTACTGATGGAATTTTTATATATTGCAAATAAAATAAGAAAATCTCAATAAAAAAAAAAAAATATTTCATATTATTCATTTCAAACAATAACATGACCACTTACTTATCCAGCACGGCGTCTTCGCCATGTAGAAACATATCTTCAGTCCTGGAGTCAAAGCTATCTTCACTGAAAGAATCATCTTCCTCTAGAAATTCTGTCTCGCTTTCTCTATCAATTTCCTCTAAAATCTCGGTCAAATCTGTATACCTAGACTTTGTTTTAGACTTTCCTGATTTATTCGCCATAATTTCACTAAATAAACTTGCTGAAAACGCTATTGATTATGTACCGCTATGCGTAACACTCGTGGCTCCGTCAAGTAGAATTCGCAATGACTGGAGAACCTCTTTTACGCCAGAGTTTACGACGAAGGCTGGTCTTCAAACCTATAGCCATTATACACCGTCATTTACCTTAGCCAATGAGCTATCTTCCAAGCTAGATTTCATGATGATCAGTGGTCATTGGGCCAAAATACAGTCAATCAACGATAGACCGCTCCTTCCACTGGTGCGTAAAGCTGTCATTGATCGCTGTCTTCAAATCGGCTTCTTTCGGTCAATACGTCCCAGGAAAAAAACCATCAAGGTTGATGTGTCACTAACAATCAGAGGATTGCATTGAAGCCAACCTTGACTAGATACACGTTTGTTTTGTGAGTGTAATTACCACGAATGTCACGTCCAAAGTTGAAGGAGACGGAAATCACGACGCAAGCGGTTTACAAATGTTTCGTGTTAGGCTATAAAAATGGATTTGATCAAACATAATTGACATTCACTAAGTAGTTAGGACACTTGGCATTGCCACCAGAAGAAGATCTTCAAAGGTAATTGATTATTTTATTGCCATTTCTGACTTTAGTGACGCTAATGCTTGGTTGGAAAATGCCAGTAATGCTTGTGTGTGCGGGAGCTGTCCTCGGATTATTATAATGTATGCTTTCGCCGCAAAACATTTTTGATATCTGACATACTGGCTGGATTAACAAGATGTTAAGCTTTTAAAAACTGTAACCTACATGTATTTACATAAATGTTTAATATAACGATAGTGGATTTAGAATTGTGAAGCTATGCATTTTCACCGGATGTTAGCCAAGTGGGACGAAATCGTCCCACCTAGCCCAGACAGGTTAATGGCACAGGCAGGGAGCCCCGCCAACAGCGAGTTGCAGTAATCCAGACGGGAGATGACAAGTGCCTGGATTAGGACCTGCGTCGCTTCCTGTGTGAGGCAGGGTCGTACTCTGCGAATGTTGTAGAGCATGTACCTACAGGATCGGGTCACCGCCTTGATGTTAGCGGAGAACGACAGCGTGTTGTCCAGGGTCACGCCAAGGCTCTTAGCACTCTGGGAGGAGGACACAATGGAGTTGTCAACCGTGATGGCGAGATCATGGAACGGGCAGTCCTTCCCCGGGAGGAAGAGCAGCTCCGTCTTGCCGAGGTTCAGCTTGAGGTGGTGATATGTCTGCCAGACATGCAGAGATGCGATTCGCCACCTGGTTATCAGAAGGGGAAAGGAGAAGATTACTCGTGTGTCGTCTGCGTAGCAATGATAGGAGAGACCATGTGAGGATATGACAGAGCCAAGTGACTTGGTGTATAGCGAGAATAGGAGAGGGCCTAGAACTGAGCCCTGGGGGACACCAGTGGTGAGAGCACGTGGTGCGGAGACTGATTCTCGCCACGCCACCTGGTAGGAGCGACCTGTCAGGTAGGACGCAATCCAAGAGTGAGCCGCGCCAGAGATGCCCAACTCGGAGAGGGTGGAGAGGAGGATCTGATGGTTCACAGTATCAAAGGCAGCAGATAGGTCTAGAAGGATGAGAGCAGAGGAGAGAGAGTTAGCTTTAGCAGTGCGGAGAGCCTCCGTGACACAGAGAAGAGCAGTCTCAGTTCAATGACCGGTCTTGAAACCTGACTGATTTGGATCAAGAAGGTCATTCTGAGAGAGATAGCAAGAGAGCTGGCCAAGGACGGCACGCTCAAGAGTTTTGGAGAGAAAAGAAAGAAGGGATACTGTTCTGTAGTTGACATCGGAGGGATCGAGTGTAGGTTTTTTGAGAAGGGGTGCAACTCTCACTCTCTTGAAGACGGAAGGGACGTAGCCAGCGGTCAAGGATGAGTTGATGAGCGAGGTGAGGGAGAAGGTCTCCGGAAATGGTCTGGAGAGGAGGGGATGGGGTCAAGCGGGCAGGTTGTTGGGCGGCCGGCCGTCACAAGTCGCAAGATTTCATCTGGAGAGAGAGGGGAGAAAGAGGTCAAAGCATAGGGATGGGCAATGTGAGTAGGAACAGCGGTGTCGTTTGACTTAACATACGAGGATCGGATGTCGTCAACCTTCTTTTCAAAATGGTTGACAAAGTCATCCACAGAGAGGGAGGAGGGGGGGGGGGGGGGAGGAGGATTCAGGAGGGAGGAGAAGGTGGCAAAGAGCTTCCTAGGGTTAGAGGCAGATGCTTGAAATGTAACCTGTTTAGGATAGGGGGCAGTATTGACACGGCTGGATAAAAAACGTACCCGATTTAATCTGGTTACCACTCCTACCCAGTAACTAGAATATGCATATACTTATTACACATGGATAGAAAACACCCTAAAGTTTCTAAAACTGTTTGAATGGTGTCTGTGAGTATAACAGAACTCATTTGGCAGGCAAAAACCTGACAAGGTTTCAGGCAGGAAGTGGCCTGTCTGACAAGGTGTCGTTCTTCTTGTCTCTGTTTATTGAAGAGTGAGGATCTTAGCTGTCCCGTGACACTTCCTACGGCTGCCATAGGGTCTCAGAAGGCGGCAAAAAGCTGAATCGTGGCTTTGCAGGCTCTGGGTGAAAAAAAAGTAGCGCGTTTGGGTAGTGGCTGGTTACAGTACTGTGAGACTCAGGCTCGTGCCCGCGTCGACCGAAAGCTTTGTTTACTTTCCTCAGTTTAGCTAAATGGACATTCCCGGTCGGAATATTATCGCTTTTCTACGAGAAAAATGGCATAAAAATGGATTTTAAACAGCGGTTGACATGCTTCGAAGTACGGTAATGGAATATTTAGATTTTTTTTGTCACGAATTGCTCCATGCGCACGACCCTGATTTACCATTTCAGATAGTGTCTGGGACGCACGAACAAAACGCCGCTATTCGGATATAACGATGGATTATTTTGGACCAAACCAACATTTGTTATTGAAGTAGCAGTCCTGGGAGTGCATTCTGACGAAGACAACAAAAGGTAATCAAACTTTTATAATAGTAAAGCTGATATTGGTGAGTGCTAAACTTGCCGGGTGTCTAAATAGCTAGCCCGTGATGCCTGGGCTATGTACTTAGAATATTGCAAAATGTGCTTTCACCAAAAAGCTATTTTAAAATCGGACATATCGAGTGCATAGAGGAGTTCTGTATCTATAATTCTTAAAATAATTGTTATGCTTTTTGTGAACGTTTATCGTGAGTAATTTAGTAAAATGTTAGCGAATTCCCCGGAAGTATGCTAGTTCTGAACGTCACATGCTAATGTAAAAAGCTGGTTTTTGATATAAATATGAACTTGATTGAACAAAACATGCATGTATTGTATAACATAATGTCCTAGGGTTGTCATCTGATGAAGATCATCAAAGGTTAGTGCTGCATTTAGCTGTCTTCTGGGTTTTTGTGACATTATATGCTAGCTTGAAAAATGGGTGTCTGATTATTTCTGGCTTGGTACTCTGCTGACATAATCTGTTTTGCTTTCGTTGTAAAGCCTTTTTGAAATCGGACAGTGTGGTTAGATTAACGAGAGTCTTGTCTTTAAATAGCTGTAAAATAGTCATATGTTTGAGAAATTGAAGTAATAGGATTTTTAAGGTTTTGAAAATCGCGCCACAGGCTTCAAGTGGCTGTTACGTAGGTGGGACGAATTCGGCCCGCCTAGCCCATAGAGGTTAAAGTGGTAGAAAGTGGCTTTAGCAGCAGAAACAGATGAAGAAATTGTGGAGAGGAGGGAGTGAAAAGATGCCAGGTCCGCAGGGAGGCTAGTTTTCCTCCATTTCCGCTCGGCTGCCCGGAGCCCTGTTCTGTGAGCTCGCAATGAGTTGTCAAGCCACGGAGCAGGAGGGGAGGACCGAGCCGGCCGGGAGGATAGGGGACATAGAGAGTCAAAGGATGCAGAAAGGGAGGAGAGGAGGGTTGAGGAGGCAGAATCAGGAGATTGGTTGGAGAAGGATTGAGCAGAGGGAAGATATGATGATAGGATGGAAGAGGAGAGAGTAGCAGGAGAGAGAGAGCGAAGGTTGCGACGGCGCAATACCATCTGAGTAGGGGCAGAGAGTAGTGTTGGAGGAGAGCGAGAGGGAAAAGGATACAAGGTAGTGGTCGGAGACTTGGAGGGGAGTTGCAGTGAGATTAGTAGAAGAACAGCATCTAGTTAAGATGAGGTCAAGCGTATTGCCTGCCTTGTGAGTAGGGGGGGACGGTGAGAGGGTAAGGTCAAAAGAGGAGAGGAGTGGAAAGAAGGAGGCAGAGAGAAATTAGTCAAAGGTAGACGTAGGGAGGTTAAAGTCACCCAGAATTGTGAGGGGTGAGCCATCCTCAGGAAAGGAACTTATCAAGACGTCAAGCTCATTGATGAACTCTCCAAGGGAACCTGGAGGGCGATAAATGATAAGGATGTTAAGCTTGAATGGGCTAGTGACTGTGACTGCATGGAATTCAAAGGAGGAGATAGACATGGGTCAGGGGAGAAAGAGAGAATGTCCACTTGGGAGAGATGAGGATTCCAGTGCCACCACCCCGCTGACCAGATGCTCTCGGTATGCGAGAACACGTGTTTTCTGTGGTAATCCATGTTTCTGTCAGCGCCAAGAAGTCGAGGGACTGGAGGGTAGCATTGGCTGAGAAGAACTCTGCCTTGTTGGCCGCAGACCGGCAGTTCCAGAGGCTGCCGGAGACCTGGAACTCCACGTGGGTCGTGCGCGCTGGGACCACCAGGTTAGTGGCAGCGGCCATGCGGTGTGAAGCGTTTGTGTGGCCTGTGCAGAGAGGAGAGAACAGGGATAGACAGACACATAGTTGACAGGCTACAGGAGAGGCTACGCTAATGCAAAGGAGATTGGAATGAAAATAAACTAAACAACTGGGGAAGCGAGAGAGCAGGGCCTCCCTCACTAACCAGTCACTGAAACACTCAAATATAACTTTTCCAACTTCCGCTTTAGAAATTATAATTGATGTAAACTACAGTGGTTCAATGTTTCCAGGAATAGGCTCAAACTTAGTTTATTCAGTGGTCCCGTGTGGCTCAGTTGGTAGAGTTTACCTTTATCTTTGATACAGAGACAACTCTGTAGCTAGCTAACATTACACTAATCAAATTGTTCCGTTGTAATGTATTTAGTTTCTACAGTACTGCTAGTTGGTAAAGTTGGCTAGCTAGCAGTGGCTGTGGTGTTGTGGTGTTGACACCGTTTGGAAAACGGCGCGAACAAACGAATACAGCTGGCTAGCTAACCTTGTTAGTTTCTCAAAGCTACACCTACACCTTTATCCTTGATGCAAAGACAACTATGTAGCTAGCTAGCTAACATACACTAATCAAATCGTCCCGTTGTAATGTAATGAAATGTAATATTACCTGCGGAGCGAAGTACAGCACGACTACTCACTCCAGCATCCGGTCAGCATACGGTCAGTTGATTAATTGTCGAAGCCAGCCAGAGAAGATAACAAAATGTTCTAAATAGGTAATCATAGCTATTTTATTTGTAGTAGTGCATTTCGTCTCAGTCGCTAATTAGTTTGACGTAGCTAGCGGTGTGGTAAAAATACTTTAAAGTACTACTTTAGTCATTTTTTTATTCTTGACTTTTACTCCACTATATTGGACAACCATCACTCCTGTGTTCCAATGGCACTTTGTTAGCTAATCCAAGTTTATCATTTTAAAAGGCAAATTGATCATTAGAAATCACTTTTGCAATTATGTTATCACAGCTGAAAATTGTTGTCCTGATTAAAGAAGCAATAAAACTGGCCTTCTTTAGACTAGATGTGTATCTGCAGCATCAGCATTTGTGGGTTTGATTACAGGCTCAAAATGGCCAGAAACAAATAACTTTCTTCTGAAACTCGTCAGTCTGAGAAATTAAGGCTATTCCATGCGAGAAATTGCCAAGAAACTGAAGATCTCGCGCAACACTATGTACTACTCCCTTCACAGAACAACGCAAACTGGCCCTAACCAGAATAGAAAGGAGTGCGAGGCCCCGGTGCACAACTGAGAAAGAGGACAAGTACATTAGTGTCTAGTTTGAGAAACAGACGCCTCAAGTCCTCAACTGGCAGCTTCTTTAAATAGTACCCGCAAAACACCAGTCTCAACGTCAACAGTGAAGAGGCGACTCTGGGATGCTGGCCTTCTAGGCAGAGTTGTAAAGAAAAAGCCACATCTCAGACTGGCCAATAAAAATAAAAGATTAAGACGGACAGAGGAACTCTGGCTAGAAGGCCAGCATCCTGGAGTTGCCTCTTCACTGTTGACGTTGAGACTGGTGTTTTGCGGGTGGCATTCATCATGCTGCTCGCCAGACGGCTAAGGCACTTTCACCAAATTGTACCCGAAAAACAAATCATTACTCTGAGCTTCATTATCTTTTCACAATGCGTGCACATTACTGACATCTGCTGGTGAGCAATAATTAGCAGTGTGTGTGTGATTATCAGATGGACCTGATGTCCCCCCCACTTTTTTTTATCAAATCTCTGTGGCGCAGCGGTAAGTTGTTGGCTTTAGTAGTCAATAATCAGCTGGAATACCAGGTTCACATCTTAATCATGCTTACCTTTTGACTTTCAAGTTTGCTAATTAAAAAAAACGGAATCCATGGCATGATTTAGGATGCTTAACACAGCATATACTAAATAAAATCAATTTATTTTAACAGTGCAGAAAGTGTGGTTTCAAGTAAAACATTTTTCTAAAAAGTGTGCCTTAAAGGAATTGGACCTCATATCCTTACGTCCCTGAATGTTCCACAGTTCCCTACTCTACCACCGGTCAGGGTAAACTTACTGTACAAATTCCTAAGGTGTCCAGTAGAGGTTTGTGTTTGAAACCAGCTTTGAATCTAACAAAGCACTGGAACCACAGCAAAATGTGGGATTTAACATTTTGCAACACGGTTTAAAAAGCCTGTGATCAAACAAAGCTTCGGACCTCATTGGTGAAGTACTTCTGCTGAAGTGATACACGCATTGGCACACTACTTCGAAGTTAACTGCTTAGCGATTTTGATGCCTGCCCTCGGAGCTCCGGTTAAAAAACAAATATCACTAATTCTAGCCCATGTGGAGGTTTTCAGGGAGGCAGAGTTCACAGCATTCCTTGGTTTTAACAGAAACATTCAATTAATGTTGTTGCGGTAAATGTTTTTATCGATTTGTATTATCAATACAACTTCATCTACTTTTATCTTGCATTACAACCTGTCATTTAAATAGATTTTTATTTAGATTTCATTTAACCTTTCAGGCGCAGACGTTCCGCTAGCGACCCACCTCGACAACATCCAGTGAAATTGCAGAGCGCGAAATTCAAATTATAGAAATATTTAACATTCATGAAAATACATCAAAATAAAGCTTAACTTTTTGTTAATCCAGCCGCTGTGTCAGGTTTCAAAAAGGCTTTACGGCGAAAGCACACCATGCGATTATCTGAGGACAGCGCCCCGCATACAAAAGCATGAAAAACATTTTTCAACCAGGCAGGTGCGCCACAAAAGTCAGAAATAGCGATATAATAAATGCCTTATCTTTGAAGATCTTCTGTTGGCACTCAAAGGTCCCAGCTACATCACAAATGGTCCTTTTGTTCGATAAAGTCCTTCTTTATATCCCCAAAAACTGCATAGAAAATGAAGCCCAAACGTTACCAATAAACTTCTTCAAACAAGTCAAACAACGTTTATAATCAAACCTCTGGTACCCTAATACGTAAATAAATGATCAAATTTAAGACGGAGGATCGTGAGTCTTTACTGGAGAAAACACTACAGCCAAAATGGGAGCCACTTAGAAAAACTACAGATTCTAGCTCATTTTTCCAAAAACAAGCCTGAAACTCTTTCTAAAGACTTGACATCTAGTGGAAGCCCTAGGATCTGCAATCTGGGAGATTTCGCCTCATAATAAACATGACAGCCATTGGAAACAGTGGTAGGCTGAATTTAACATTTTTGGGGGGATGGTTTGTCCTTGGGGTTTCGCCTGCCATATCAGTTCTGTTATACTCAGACATTATTTTAACCGTTTTAGAAACTAGAGTTTTCTATACAAATCTACCAATTATATGCATATCCTAGCTTCTGGGCCTGAGTAACAGGCAGTTTACTTTGGACACGTTTTTCATCCGGACGTCAAAATACTGCCCTCTAGCCCAAAGAGGTTATTGGACATACACAAAATAGTCCAAATTAGTGAAGTGAAATGAAAAAAAGAACTTGAAACAGAAAAGTGGTGCGTGTGTATGTATTCACCCCCTTTGTATGACACCCTTAAATAAGATCTGGTGCAACCAGGTACCTTCAGAAGTCACATAATTAGTTAAATTAAGTCCACCTGTGTGCAGTCTTAAGTGTCACATGATATCTCAGTGTGTGTGTGTGTGTGTGTGTGTATGTATATACCTGTCCAGAAAAGCACTAGAGTCTGCAACACCACTAAGCAAGGGGTACCACCAAGCAAACGGCACCATGAAGACCAAGGAGCGCTCCAAACAGGTCAGGGACAAAGTTGTGGAGAAGTACAGATCAGGGTTGGGTTATAAAAAAAATTGCCAAAACTTTGAACATCCCACGGAGCACCATTAAATCCATTATTAAAGAATGGTTGGATTATGGCACCACAAACCTGCCAAAAGAGGGCTGCCCACCAAAACTCACGGACCAGGCAAGGAGGGCATTAATCAGAGGCAACAAAGATACCAAAGATTACCCTGAAGGAGCTGCAAAGCTCCACAGCAGAGATTGGGGTATCTGTCCGTAGGACCAACCCGTACACTCCACAGATCTGGGAGATGTGGGCTTTACAGAGGAGTGGCCAGAAAAAAGCCATTGCATAAAGTGTTCACTAAAAGGCATGTGGGAGACTCCTAAACATATGGAAGAAGGTACTCTGGTTAGATGAGAGAAAAATGTAGCTTTTTAGCCATCAAGATGAACGCTATGTCTGACGCAATACCAACCTCTCATCACCCCGAGAACACCATGTTTTTCCATCGGCAGGGACTGGGAAACTGGTCAGAATTGGAGGAATGATGGATAGCGCTAAACACAGGGGAAACCTGTTTGTCTTCCAGAGATTTGAGACTGGGACGGAGGTTCACCTTCCAGCAGGACAATGATCCTAAGCATACTGCTAAAACAACACGAGTGGTTTATGGGGAAACATTTGAATGTCTTGGAATGGCGTAGTTAACCTCTTACATCTAGACGTTCCGCTAGAGGAACACCTGCTCCAATATCCAATGATAGGCGTGGCGCGAATGACAAATTCCTCAAAAATACAAAAACTTCAATTTTTCAAACATATGACTATTTCACAGCATTTTAAAGACAAGACTCTCCTTTATCTAACCACACTGTCCAATTTCAAAAAGGCTTTACAGCGAAAGCAAAACATTAGATTATGTCAGCAGAGTACCAAGCCAGAAATAATCAGACACCCATTTTTCAAGCTAGCATATAATGTCACAAAAACCCAGAAGACAGCTAAATGCAGCACTAACCTTTGATGATCTTCATCAGATGACACACCTAGGACATTATGTTATACAATACATGCATGTTTTGTTCAATCAAGTTCATATTTATATCAAAAAACAGCTTTTTACATTAGCATGTGACGTTCAGAACTAGCATACCCCCCGCAAACTTCCGGAGGAATTTGCTAATAATTTACTAAATTACTCACGATAAACGTTCACAAAAAGCATAACAATTATTTTAAGAATTATAGATACAGAACTCCTCTATGCACTCGATATGTCCGATTTTAAAATAGCTTTTTGGTGAAAGCACATTTTGCAATATTCTAAGTACATAGCCCAGCCATCACGGGCTAGCTATTTAGACACCCGGCAAGTTTAGCACTCACCAATATCAGATTTACTATTATAAAAGTTTGATTACCTTTTGTTGTCTTCGTCAGAATGCACTCCCAGGACTGCCACTTCAATAACAAATGTTGGTTTGGTCCAAAATAATCCATCGTTATATCCGAATAGCGGCGTTTTGTTCGTGCGTTTCAGACACTATCCGAAATGGTAAATAAGGGTCGCGCGCATGGCGCAATTCGTGACAAAGAAATTCTAAATATTCCATTACCGTACTTCGAAGCATGTCAACCGCTGTTTAAAATCAATTTTTATGCCATTTTTCTCGTAGAAAAGCGATAATATTCCGACCGGGAATCTCCTTTTCGGCAAACAGAGGAAAAAAATCACAAAGACGGGGGGCGGCCAGGTCACGCGCCTAAGCCCACAGTCCCTTGATCGGCCACTTGAGAAAGGCGATAATGTGTTTCAGCCTGGGGCTGGGATGACGACATTCAGGTTTTTCCCGGGCTCTGAGCGCCCATGGACGACGTAGGAAGTGTCACGTTAGAGCAGACATCCTTTGTAAAAGATAGAGATGGCAAAGAAGTTCCAGAAATGGTCAGACAGGCCACTTCCTGTAAAGGAATCTCTCAGGTTTTGACCTGCCATTTGAGTTCTGTTATACTCAGACACCATTCAAACAGTTTTAGAAACTTTAGGGTGTTTTCTATCCATATATAATAAGTATATGCATATTCTAGTTACTGGGTAGGATTAGTAACCAGATTAAATCGGGTACGTTTTTTATCCAGCCGTGAAAATACTGCCCCCTAGCCATAAGAGGTTAAAGCCCAGACCTTAATCCAATTGAGAATCTGTGGTATGACTGAAAGATTGCTGTACACCAGCGGAACCCATCCAACTTGCTGGAGCAGTTTTTCCTTGGAAGAATGGACAAAAATCCCAGTGGCTAGATGTGCCAAGCTTATAGAGACATACCCCAAGATACTTGCAGCTGTAATTGCTGCAAATGGTGGCTCTACAAAGTATTGACTTTGGGGGGGTGAGTAGTTGTGCACGCTCAAGTTCAGTTTTTTGGTCTAATTTCTAGTTTTACAAAAAAAAATATATATTTTGCATCTTTAAGTGGTAGGCATGTTGTGTAAATCAAATGAAACAACCCCCCCCCCCCCACCCCAAAATCCATTTTAATTCCAGGTTGTAGAGCAACAAAATGGGTAAAATGCCAAGGGGGTGAATACTTTCGCAAGCCACTGTACTAGGCTGCTGCCGTCTGACGAGGAGAAAACATTACAGGAATATTCTGTAAATGTTGAATCCGTCACTCAAAACACCCAAAACAACAAGTAGCCTTTCCACATGACTCCCATGAAGTTACGAGGTGACGTTCCAGTGCAGGATGAACTTGAGACACGCGGTACGATGGCGGACAAGGAAGTAAGTGGAACATATTAATAAATATGGAGCGGGGGATTTCACAAGCCTTCTGGAAGATCTGGTGGACAAGAGAAAAGTGGAATATGTTTTGAGTAAACATGGAATGGAGGATCTCACAGAACATTTGGAAGAGCTTAAGGAGGAAGTTGAACGTGACGAGAGTGAGGATGATTTAACTGTTGATTACGGCTTTAGGGACATGAATTGTGACATGCTTTGCTCTCCAGAGGAAGGCACCATTGAAAGGAGTGGTAATGGGGTGGCATTAAGTGTTGAGGAGGAGTAGTTGAAATTGAAAATTCCAGGTGACTGTGGCGCCCACCGTTTGGTGAGACGTAGATCTAGTGGGGAAACGGAGAAGACGTTGTTTGTCATGTTGAGTGTTGATGCAGATTATTGCCCGATAAGGTGAAGGTAGGAATTGTCAGTTACCCCGTGAGACGAGTCAGCCACCTAAGGCACGCATACCAGCCTTGGCAAGCCACGCATGCATACCAGCCTTGGCAAGCCACGGCATACCAGCCTTGGCAAGCCACGCATACCAGCCTTGGCAAGCTACGCATACCAGCCTTGGCAAGCCACCCCCCAAAAATAAAAACTGGATGTTTATTGTATTATAATTTTTTGCATGGTGTGCTAAGCCTTGGCTTGATGTTTTTCATTTATTTTTGCCAGTTGAAATTGAATTGGTATTAACTGCAATGTTGTAGTTCCCAAGGGATGTCAATCCTGATTAGCCAATGGGCTTTCATGATTTTGCAGGAGTTTCATATTAGTTAAGCGCAAGACAACCCTCCTCGCCTCTCCTGACAAATTTAAAACCAAGGCGGCACTGAAGGTGAGACATTTTTACATGGCTAGCAGCTAGCAAGCTTTCTTTTGGTATTTAAACAAGTTCAGGGCACAAAAATGTCATCAGAAAGAAAAAAATAAGACATGTCCGCTCATTTATTGCGTCTTGGACAAAGGACTATGGACTCATTTTACTTAAGAGCTGGCTGTGGTAAAACTGTTGTTTGTCGGACGTCAAGTGTACAGCGTCATTTTAAACGACACATGAGGAAAACTTCCTAGGAGGCGGACAAGGCTAAAGGAATCAAGAGGGCTGTGTCCAGGTATGAAAAGCAAAGCAGTGTGTTTACAAATCTATATGCTGTCAAAAAAATCACGCTACAGAGGGGAGCTACAAAGTTGCGCAGTGCATTGCTAAACCATTTACTAATGGGGAATATATTAAGGAGTCTTTCCTCAGTTTGCAGGCTTTATTTGATGGATTGCCTAACAAAGACACAATCATCTCAAAGATAAAAGACATGCATGTGTCTGTTGAAAGGCACGTTACCGAGATGGTTGAAAATGTAAAGGAACAGCAAACTTTAGCGTTAAAAGATGCACCTGTTTAGTGTGGATGTGAATGACATTTCACGTCTGGCAGTTGTTGCAAGATACTGTGACTCAGAGGTACATGAGGAGAGGTGCTTGGTCTAAAACCCATGCATGGTACTACTAAAGGGGAAGATGTAGCAAAAGCCTTCACGGATCATTTTGAGGCGAGGTGACTAGTCAGCATAGTCAGTTCGCTATTAGAACTGACTGCTGGGGAAGCATAAACGATTCGCAAAGCTTATTGAAGATAAGATTGGCCGCCCCGTGGATAAATTTCACTATCATTCACCAAGATAACCTGTGTTCCAAGATTTCAAATTCTGATTAAACCTCTGGGTGATTTCTCGATCCCGTAATCTTCTCAGTCCAAGGAAGAGGGGAAAAGGGGGGTTTTGCTGGGTGACAGAAGGCATGGGTCAACAATGCGTATTAAGTAGCCATGTGCTTTGAGAGGCTTTGTTGTGGTCAGCCGGGCCCTTTTGTTTTGTGACAGATGCATTAGTGTACCAACAAGTGAGAAAGGAGACATGGTTCCAAACGAAAAAAATATCCGACCAGCCAGTGGCTCAGTGTCTGTCACCTCGCCCCTTTAGCGTCCTTCATTTCCGCCAGCTAATGGTTCTTACCCCCCGCAACAACAGAGGAGAACGCCATTCCACCGACGTGACTATGCCCGTCTCCCGCCGCTTCGGCAACCCGCATTTGGATCATATTGCTGCCTTCCCGGCTGTCCCCTCCTTGTCCTCCGCCAAGCTGTTGTCCTTGGAACCAGAGGAGGTAAAGAGGAAGCCGGGGGTGGTCCTTGGGCTGGCAGGGCTTGGGAGGGGTCCGGAAATGCGGGGTGTTGTTGCTCCAGATGGGCTGGCAGAATGGGCGCGTGGGCGAGCCGTCCTTGTTGGATGGCCTGGCGTGGGATCGGGGGGGGCGAAGGGAAGGGTGCCTGGATCCCTCCCGTTGGTAGTGGAGGGGCGAGCCCCAATCCTCTCCTTCTGATGCCGGTAGTACCTGAAACAGGGAGAGAAAACAAACAAGCACGAGCTGTCACTCAGATTGTCATTAGGCATTAGTCACATGGCTTTATGTAACAAGTCTTCCATGAGTATGTCTTACTACTGACTGATGGTCCTTAGATTAAGCTCAAAGAGCTATCAATCTCGGGCTGTTCAGCACTGCCTCCCTGATGGCCACGTAGTCTGCCAGAATGAGCACCCACCTGCTCGTCTTGACGCCGGCAGACTGCATGGCGCTGAGATGGATTTGACAGAGGCGACTGCAAATGGTCTCCACCAAACAATTCTCTCCTGGTGTCGGGATCTACCATGCCGGTAGATCAAGCGCTGCTTGTCGTAGTCTGGCAGTGCCAGCCACAGCGCCACCAGACCATCTACCCTGTGGTTCCTCATCCCCACCAAGGCCCCGGCAAGCCTGCAGACATATGATTCCTCTACAAAAGAAATAGGTAGATGTTATTTAATGTTGTGTAATTGAAAATCACACTGCTGGATTTAGTTCAAATGTAACATGTTTCCAGTTAAACTAGTTTGTTTGTATCCTGTTTAGTGAATGATTACTGTGAGTATTAATGGAGTTTAGGCCATGAAACTGGGTGTATCCTAATTTAGAAAGGTTGACCTAATCAGATAAGAGGAAATTGCCTTGGATCAGAGAGCAGGGTCAGGCCCAGAATATGGCTAGCTAAACAAAGGACCATGGACATTCCACAGGGGAAAGGAGGGAAACTCATTAGGGTCATAAAATGTATAGCTGGGTTGGTGACGCCTACAAGGGAAGAGTATAAAATGTGTAGTGAACTTTCTAAATGTATGCACTTAGCTGACTGTATCCTTGGTATTAAACAATTGAAACATTTCTTGTGCTTTTGGTCTCAATTCCTTATTGCAAACTCTTACCTCTGAATCAGAGGAGTGGTCAGGGTGAGGAGAATTCTGGCGATCAGGGGCCTCAGGAGAGCTTCCGTCTTCAGGCGCGGTGGGACAGGATGGCCCAGACCTGGGTGCGTCAGCGGTTTCCCTTACAGAGGTGCCGCTGAGCTGGAGGACGGGACGCTCATAGGAGTAACAGGAGGGATGTGAACTGTCGGGTCCACATCCTCCTGAAAGCCCTTGTCTTCCTCGTCGAGCTGCTCGACGGCGGCTACCTCTTCTGAAACTTCAGGGTCCGCGCTGACATCCTGCAGTAGTCTGCGAGTACAGGTACTCAACTCCGAGGTGTTCCCCTATTTAAAAAATCAAAAAATCAGGCAAAAGCAGAGTAGGGAAGTGTTAATGGGATGTAATTAATGCAATTTATGTAAATGTTCATTCTCTTACTCAACTTAACCAGTGTACTCGCTAGGCTTGGTGTAGTCCTTAACCTGGTCCTTGACGAGCACCCTTCGGCTGCTAAGGTTAACCTGTTATGGCTTCCCCCCCCCCCTTTTCTTAATTTCCGCCTGAAGACATACCCAAATCTAACTGCCTCTAGCTCAGGCCCAGAAGCAAGGATATGCATATTCTTGGTATCATTTCAAAGGAAACACTCTGAAGTTTGTGGAAATGTGAAATTAATGTAGGAGAATATAACACAATAGATTTGGTAGAAGAAAAGACAAGGAAATAAACATACGTTTTCTGTTCTTTTATAGTTGTAGCATCTTTGAAATGAACAAACACTCAGACAAACATTCAGATATGATGCTGGAGATAATTTCTAATTATAACATAATTGTGGGCAACAGTATTTTTCCAAAGTTTCAGACGGATACCTTCAGGAATGAGCGAGGAACATGACTTTGAACATGAAGTCACCCAGGTGTCCCTCACAAGTTTCCCGAATGTACCCCAGTGGCCGAATTGGTACAGTGATACAAATAACTATATACAAAATATCTATTCTAACACACCCCCCCCAGTTATTTTTTGAACATTTCAAATAACATGGTAACTATTTACAGTGTCAATATACAATGTTGTGCAGACCCTCAGTCCTCTACACAATATCCTGCTTGATGCCAAAGCCCATAGCAGTCTCTTTCCGGTGTGAAACAGAGGGTCACCGAGCAAGTTGTACAGGTCACAGGGGACTTCTTGTGGCAAAGAGCACAACGAAGCCTCCCTACTGAGCCCTTCTTGCCCTGAGGCACATCCCTGCCTGCAATGATGAACTTTGGCATGTAAAGGCTACCGGTTGAAGGAGCAGAAGGTACAGAGGTAGAGGGGATAGAAGCTGCTACAGCGGACTTCCTGTAGCTAGCAAGCTCGTTGATGAGCAGCTCTCTGAAAGCCAGCTGTGAGATGGGGGGGCTGTCCACAGCTCTTGGCCATTTCCTTGTGGAGGATGAAGGCATTCACCACAGCAATGTCTATGAAATGGTAAAACAATGTCTTACACCATTTCATGCTCTTGTGGAGGACATTGTAGTAGCCTATCAGTGCGTCTGATAGGTCTACACCCCCCATGCTCTTATTGTAGTCCTTTATTGCTGCAGGAATGGGGAAATTCTTGATGGTCCATGCCCCAGTAGCGCCCTTCACACGCCGGACGACGTGATCACCACTGAAGGACTTGTGGAGACTGGAGCACATGACCACCTCTCTGGTGTCCATCCACTTCACAAATAGTAGGCCATCCTGGTGAATCCATCTCATGGTATCCCGATCAGCCCGCTTAGGCATGTCATTGACCTTTGTTTTGGGGAATCCCACTCGATTGGTCCAGATGGTGCCACAGGCACACACCTCCAGCTTCCTAAGGTCTGCAAATAGGGTAGGGCTTGTGTAAAAATTGTCCACAAACTATTTGTAGCCCTTCCCCAGGAGATGAAAATCTAACAACTCCATGACAGTCATAGCTAAGCCCCTTACCGGTCGCACAACTGCTCTTCCTCTCATAGACAAAAGAATTGCACGTGTACGCACAAGCAGAATCGGCTAAAACAAACCCCATTTTGTCAGGTTATTACGCATGTATTGCTTTAGTCCAATTCTGGCCTTTGAGGCTACCATCCTCTCATCGATGGACAGGTTCTGGGCGGGCTGAAAATAGGTCTTGTAGGCCTCAACCACACTGTGGTAGAGGTTTTATTTTGCAGAGCCTATCAAACCCTGCTGTGCCTCGCTTCTTCTCGTTCTCCTCATCAACTTTAGGGTCACTGATGTGAAGCGCCCGTGAGATGGTCAGAAACCTTTTGCATGAAATTACCGTGGTGGGGAAAGGCAAGTTATAGAGGGGTGCAGTTTTCCAGTAGTCTTTGAGGGTCTTCAGCTTTACAACACCCATGTAAATTACCATATTAAGGATGTGCTGCAGGTGGCCACTGTAGGAGAGCAGGGGTTGCCTGTTCTTCTTTTCCTCTGCTGCTTGCGCACGGCCCTCATTCCACCTCACCAGTCCATCCAACAGGAAGGTAGAGCTGTTGCTGTTAACATTAAGCATTACTTTAAACTATATAATGACAATTACCTGGGATCAACCGGTTGAGGTGGAATGATTCCAAGGCCTGTGCGCAGCGATAAACCGGCAAAATCACCAACGGCGGTGTACACCGGGTTTGTCCTGCATGCAGTGGAGGTGGCACCTCTGCCCTTTCCAGATTGCCTGGATGCGGATGGAGTCCAGCAACGGGATGCCCAGGGTGTTGACTCCCTTCTCACTGTTGTTGAAAGTCTTGAGGTCAAGGAGATGGACTTCGGTTGCCGTAGCTCCGCGAACAACGCCGACAGTGAAGTGCCATCTACTTCCTGTCGATCTGCCTCGAAACCTCCGCCTCTGTGAGGCCGACCATCCTGTGCTTCCCCTCCAGCTCAAACCTCATGGCCTCCAGCAGTCGGCGGACATCGCCTGCATCCCACTCAAAGATGCAGACTGACAGCATGAAGGGACTGTAGAGCTGGTGACGCAAACCGCCACACAGGTGCCAGATGTCTAGCCGAACAACCAGCTGGTCCCACTCATTGAACATGGCAGCTGTCTTGGATCTGCCGAAGCTTGAGCAGCAGTCTCGGTCCACATACACGAGCTGAGGGGGCGCCACCCCGGCGAGCCGGTGCTGCTCCATAAGACCATCCGCCATGGGGAGCAGGCCCTCACCCTCACTGGCAGTGAGGACTCTGATGACGACCTGCCCATGCTCGTTACCTATGTTGGTAACCCAGGCCTGCAGCGGTACCTGCAAGTTTTTTGGTCACCTGGAGACAGACACGCAAAGACATACAAATCAGACTTCAGTTATCTTTAGATCTTTAAGTGAAAACTCACCTTCTTGGTAGAGTCCATCTTTAAGATGGACCCAAAGATGGAGGTGACCCTGGCCTACACCTCGTCCAGCCGCGACAGCACGTCATGGCTGTAGACCGTCAGCAGCCAGACGGGTGAGGGCACCGGGGGGCATCTCTGGAGGACTGGTGAACTGCTCGCACTCGCCGAGGTACCGTGTAGAACTCCGCATCCAGGACTCACTGTGACTCACACAGCTTGCTGTAGGTCTGTGATGCACTGTTCCCCAATGTGCGCGACCTCAGCATGCTCACAACCCGCAGGTCACAGGACAGCCTAGAGAGAGCGAGATCAATGATATGAATGTAATCTTGTGAACTTACATGTCAATATTGCTGGGAACTGGCAGCGGTGCTGAGCGTTCAGCTGATCAACAAGGTCCCGTGACCACCCCCCGACCTTCTTCTTACACCGACCACATTCCAGGTACTCAGTGGCCATGAGATACCAGCGGTCAGCAGCCGCTGCACACAGGCTGGGGGCATGCCCGCTTGTATGCCCATATACGCATGGACATCCAAAGGAACAGCTGACATGCGAAGAAGGGGTCGAGGGATGCGGGTGGCTGATAGCAGATCGCCCGAGGTTGGGGAGGCGTCCACCACATAACTTTCTCAGGACCCGGACACCCCCCCAACCCCCCCCCCCCCCCCCCCGAGGGCCCAACTTCCTGCCTTTATCCTAACACACTTACCACAGTACAATGAATGGGCAAGAGGGGGGGCCAAAAACTAACAACAAATGAATATATCTCAATCAGGTAAATATAAATCATAAAGGTACCTAATATTTCATCATATACATTCATATTTAATATATTTACACAAATATACATGGAGCTCGGTATGTTCAGTCTTTTATACAAATATGTCCGAATCGGCTCTAACAGGAAGCAACAGCTGAGTGAGAGGAGAGAGTGAGGGGGGTAGAAGTGATGGTAAAGTTTCAGAGAAATAGACAGGGAGAGAGAAACTGTAGAATTGCATACTGTTTAAAATCCTAATAGTGTGATGAATTGCAGTTGATGAATTTACCTCAGCACTTTCTGAGGCGGGCTTTGGAGGCAGGAAGGACTGCCGGGGCAAATCATCTTCTTCGTTCTGCCCCAGTGGGGCTGGGACTGGGTCAGTTTGAGGCAGAGGGAGCGATGGGAGGACCTGTAGGGCTACGGCTTTTGCAGTGACACAGAAATAAATCAATTGAATGAATGACAGTGTCATATTAGAAATGTAGATGAGATAGATTAAAATAATAGCACATTCCAACATGCCCAGATGAATATCAATCAGTGATAGGATGTAACAAAATAATGAAATGAGTGTTGGTCAAGAATTCAGAGTAAAATTTAAAGATTGATTAAAATGGAAAAGAGAAACTCATGATTCCGTGACATGCTGGATGACAGCTGCTGTGACAAGGCAAGACGTTTAATTGTGCATACATGCAGTGACTCTCCTCTAAACCCAAATTACTCTTACCAATACACTTCTTTGGGCTGATGATAGGAAATAAGTGACAACACTTTAATATGTCAGCAGACTAACTGAATAGTTATCAAAACTTATCAAATGTCCTATGTCAATTAATAGTGACGTAAAAACGTACGTGTGTCTACGTCAGCGGCTGCTTTGACCAGCTCTGCGTCCAATGGCTCTGTCGGTGGCAGTGCCGGCTGAGGGAAAGACACCCTTATATCACGTGGAGAGAAAAAGGATTGTGAGCTACACAGCTTATTCCAAAAAGTTAAAATGGTCTTAGAAGCCATGAGCTTCTTCATCTTCGCCTGCAGTTCACCTGGGACGAGAGAGTGCCTTGACAGGAACGCCGAGATCACAGGACCAAGAGGCCTTTGACAACAAAACATACCAAATATGTGATCATTTCCAACTGTGTGGAACAAGTAGAATTCTATTTTCCTGTAAGATGATATGTAACACTTACCTTGCCGCACTCTTGGGCCGGGTGTTACTGGCGGGGGTGGTGCTGGCTGCGGCGGGCCTGGCCACAGCAGCTGCCCCCCTCCTGGTCTCTGTGCTGAATGTACTGGATCAAGGCGACCATCGCACTCCCAGGATAACAGGGTTATCCCTGTTATGCTCCTGATACAAAGTGTGTCACTTGCTTAGATAAGCAGCCAGCATGGTCATCAGCACGGACCCGGACACCCCAAGCCTCTCAATGTTGGATGTCAGTGGTGGACCCTGTGTAAACTATAATGTCCTGGACAAATCCTGTCTTCACGTCGCACATGACAATGAACTTGACCCCAAACCTGTGCCTTTTGGAGGGAATATAGTGACGGAACGCCAGCCTACATTTCCATAACATCAGGGACTCATCAATGCATAGATCGTTGTATGGCACAAAGACCCGACCAAATGCTGATGCCAGGCTGGTAAGAACATTTCTTATTTTGTATAACGGGTCATCTAGGATGGCAGTAGCATTGTTGACGACATGCAGGCATCGCAGCAGAACTAGGAAGTGGTCTTGGGAATAGAGGGTGGCAAACAAGGGAGTTGCAAACATAGGATCTGTGCTCCAGTATTCTCTTAGGGAGTTCTTCTTTACTATCCCCATGAGAAGGACTGTCACCAGGAAGGTATGCATTTCATTAATTGTGGTTGTTACCCATTTAGCGAGTTTCCCCCTCACTCCTGGCTCTTTTTTCCTGTAGCTCCAAGGCATAGCGATTGGTCTCTACTATGTCTCTCACCAGCTCCTCTGTCAGAAACAGCTTGAAGCACTCTGCCTCAGATGGTAATGGCAAGGGGTGTTGCACTCCAGACTGGGACTCATCAAAGCAAACAGCAGGGCCAGGAGGAGTGAAATGGCTGGCGGCCTTCCAGCTACCACAGAACTCCTGTACTTCATCCACGGTCAGTCTGCCTCCATCACCACCAGCATCTTCAAAGGGACCTGGGACTTTGTCAGTCGACAAGGAGTCCTCAGATTCAAGGTTCTCAATGGATACAAGGTTGGGGGGCAGCTCCTCACTGTCAGAATCTGATTCCTGACTTTGACTCATTTTTAGAAGAAAAAAACCCTCCAGAATTTCCTCATTTGTGAGTGGTCTCCTTTTGAAAGACATTGCTAATGCTACAGCTTATCTCACTAGCTACATACATAAACAACAACCCTGAATGGCTCAGAGTGAGAGGTTACGTGATTGACTGCTGGCACGCGCCACTTGAATCAATAAATCACTATCGGAAAATGTTTTGTGGGGGAATTATTTATATATTAACTTTTTTATTCACGTTTAAGTACTATTGACAAATCATGCATTCCGATTCTTGCATAGATTGTAATGGGCACATTATGTGTGTAAAATACTTTTTTGAAGGTTGTACTGATTTATGATGAGCTAAGCTAATTCCAGTTATAACAAAATGAGGCGAGTAAGAATTCACTCAGTTTGAGAACTTCCGATAGTGAATGGTAGGATGTGAACGATGGTAGACGACACACCCCCTTCAACATGCATACTATAAACAGACCAAACTCATCTTGTCTTCTCTTATTATCTTTGGTTCCTGTGAGGGGGGGGAAAGCATGGTGGTGCGCAGAAACTACCCATCGTCCGATTACTTTCGATTTCTAGAAAGTGTTTAACTCAATTATTTCGATCAATGGTGAGCTCACCCGTGATGTGATTAATTATAAATAGTAATTGCTATTAGCTAATTTCTATTGTAGTTTATGTCAGATGAGAGTTATAAAAATATGACCGCTTGTTACGTCAATCTTTCCTCAGTTAGCGCTAGGACAAACGTAGCAAACATTTTTCCGGTTTGGATGATTGTGTTATGCTGTAGATACTTCTGTGAATGTCTGAACATTGCATCCAAAAATAAACTGCTCACATTCTGGACATAACTTTGTAAAGACTGTTTGTGCAAAATGTTACTGAAAAAACTGTGGCCAGCTCAAATGTTGATTGTTGCGTCATTCGAAACTGGCCGTTCTAAATAAGCATTCTAATCACACCGGTTTGATCGTATGCTACAGGGACCACTGTAGAATGATCACACCTGTGGGTTGGTACGTGTGAAAAGGTTCATGGACCAAAAAAATGTGCTTTTCTTTAAAAAACAAGAACATTTCTAAGTGACCCCAAACTTTTGAACGACAGTGTACATAGTGTCTATTGAGGGAGGACACCCACACAGTCAATTTCATCTATTTAAATAAAAGTCTTAAAATAAGAAAATGTCACGTCTTTTTTCATGTTTATGTTGTTCATAGTTCGGTTGATAGCTGCAATATTACTACCTACATTTTTAGTGGTTGAGGTGGGGGAGCTTTGGCTCAGTTCCGGCTGCCATATCTGGGCCGAATGACTCAGGCTTAGTCTGTACAGTCATTCATTTTGGACTTTGGCCGGATCCAGCTGCTAGCAGTTTTAGATCTGGCGTGCTGGAATTAGGACAAATGTGGGCCAGATGTTTGTGCTACCTGGGATGCAACTTGGAAGTAGACCCCAAAAAATCAGCAACCCACGACCAATACATTTTCACCCACAACACCGTTTTCAAAGTAGTCCATTCGTGGGAAAACCGCAGACATTGCAACCCTGACTACTAGTTGGCTCCTTGTGGAGCCTTCTCCGCCAGGCAATGATTGCATTTGTAGTTATAGTATTTGATATATTAGCTACTAATTTGGTTAACATCAGAATTTGGTTAAATAAAACATTTGTACCTAACTACAGGTTAGCTAGTAGTTAATGTCTTGTGTCTCTTAGTAATTAATGTTAATTTCCAACCTACAATTTTCCCAAGGACAAACTCACTGCACAACAACATTAGCCTACGTCACTGTCCTCCATATTGAGCAAGTTAGCTAGCTAGGTAACATTTAGCTACACCATTGAATTTTAAGTGGTTTAACATTACTTTTATACCCAGGCATTATTAAAGGTAATGTAATCACTAACGTTAGCTAGACAGCTCTAGCTAGCTAACAGTAACTGTATAAGGCACTCAGCACATAGACAGTTGGGTAGCTAGCAAGCAAGCAACCTAACCCAATCTAATGTTATCAATGTAACTTCCCATTAGCTAGCTAGCTACATTAGCGATAATTTAGCTAATGATAGCCAGACACCAGTTATTGTTATTAAAATGCTGGCTAGCTAATGTATCAAAAAATTTATTCATGTCTTGAGACTTACTAGCTAGTAAATAAACTCAGCAAAAAAAGAAACATCCTCTCACTGTCAACTGCATTTATTTTCAGCAAACTTAACGTGTAAGTATTTGTATGAACATAACAAGATTCAACAACTGAGACATAAACTGAACAAGTTCCACAGACATGTGAGACCAACAGAAATTGAATAATGTGTCCCTGAACAAAGGGGGGGTCAAAATCAAAAGTAACAGTCAGTGTCTGGTGTGGCCACCAGCTGCATTACGTACTGCAGTGCATCTCTTCCTCATGGACTGCACCAGATTTGCCAGGTTTGCTGTGAGATGTTACCCCACTCTTCCACCAAGGCACCTGCAAGTTCCCGGACATTTTTAGGGGGAATTGCCCTAGCCCTCACCCTCCGATCCAACAGGTCCCAGACGTGCTCAATGGGATTGAGATCCGGGCTCTTCGCTGGCCATGGCAGAACTCTGACATTCCTGTCTTGCAGGAAATCACGCACAGAACGAGCAGTATGGCTGATGGCATTGTCATAGTGGAGGGTCATGTCAGGATGAGCCTGCAGGAAGGGTACCACATGAGGGAGGATGTCTTCCCTGTAACGCACAGCGTTGAGATTGCCTGCAATGACAACAAGCTCAGTCCGATGATGCTGTGACACACCGTCCCAGACCATGACGGACCCTCCACCTCCAAAACGATCCCCTTCCAGAGTACAGGCCTCGGTGTAACGCTCATTCCATCGACGGTAAACGCGAATCCGAACATCACCCCTGGTGAGATAAAACTGCGACTTGTCAGCGAGGAGCACTTTTTGCCAGTCCTGTCTGGTCCAGTGAAGGTGGGCTAGTGCCCATAGGCTACGTTGTTGCCGGTGATGTCTGGTGAGGACCTGCCTTACAACAGGCCTACAAGCCCTCAGTCCAGCCTCTCTCCGCCTATTGCGGACAGTCTGAGCACTGATGGAGGGATTGTGCATTCCTGGTGCAACTCGTGCAGTTGTTGCCGTCCTGTACCTGTCCCGCAGATGTGATGTTCAGATGTACCGATCCTGTGCAGGTGTTGTTACACGTGGTCTGCCACTGCGAGGACGATCACCTGTCCTTCCTGTCCCTGTGGCGCTGTCTTAGGTGTCTCAAGGTACAGACATTGCAATTTATTGCCCTGGCCACATCTGCAGTCCGCAGGCCTCCTTGCAGCATGCCTAAGGCAAGTTCACGCAGATGAGCAGGGACCTTGGGCATCTTTCTTTTGGTGTTTTTCCAGAGTCAGTAGAAAGGTCTCTTTAGTCTCCTAAGTTTTCATAACTGTGACCTTAATTGCCTACCATCTGTAAGCTTTGTGTCTTAACGACCATTCCACAGGTGCATGCTAATTGTTTATGGTTCATTGAACAAGCATGGAAAACAGTGTTTATACCCTTTACAATGAAGATCTGTGAAGTTATTTGGATTTTTATGAATTATCTTTGAAAGACAGGGTCCCGAAAAATAACTTTTTATGTTGTTGCTGAGTTTACTTGGATGAGAGAGCTTCCTACTGCCTGAGCTATGTTGATGTAAATTGAGAAGAGCGTGGGGCCTAGGATTGGGCCTTGGGGTACTCCCTTGGTGACAGGCAATGGCTGAGACAGCAGATTTTCTGACGTATGTTTTTAGCAGTAGCCTTGATGTTTCTCCCTCCCTCCTATTGAACAGCGTTACATATTTTTTGTCACTGTTGTATTGCATAATCTTTCACACCCTTCAAGTTCTTTATTGTCTCAATTAGGACTTTTTTTTGTGCAGTCAGGGTTCATCAATAAAAAAACATTTAATAAGTGACAACCGATATCCACATGACATGAAACAATGACCGATAAAAAGTAAAAATCATTGTGCAGAAGTGCAGCAAAAAAAATAGACATTTCATGTGTAGATTCAGAAAGTTTGTCCTGTGGGATAAAATAGTTATTGTATCTGTTGCTATTGAGTTTGGAAAGTCTAAAACGACAAACTGAGGGGTGAAGTGCAAAATTGACAAGGAGAGTGTGATCAGGACAGTCTAGAATACTGTTAGCTCTCCTCACCACATGCTTTCTGAATGTCACTGAGAGCTGTGCCTGTTGCACCCCGATGACCTAGCTGGCCACCTTAACCACCCAACATTAAGATTGCCAAACCAGGCCACAATCGAGAACATCAATACGGAGTCAATAAAACTCCTGTAAAACAGTGTCATCATTGATCTTCTTGAAATCTTTCTCAGGAAAAAAAAAAAATCAGCTGCTGTGCTTTTTTTTTTCATTATTATTTTTTTTACAGATGGCATCTGTGTTCTCCTCAAACGTCAACTTGTTGTCCAGCACTGTTCCCCAGGTACGAACCAGCTCAATGTCATTTCCCATGACCACAGTGGGTATATGGGTTCAGTGGCTGTCTTCTAAAGTCAATGGCCATATCTTTAAGTTTTGGAGACATTCAGTCAGAGGAAAGCAGTTCTCACCCCATGACATAAAGTAATCTACCACAGGCCCAATGCTCAAACTCTCCATCCTGTAGTAGACTGACGATGACAACAGTCATCAGCAAATTTGATGTGGTGCCTGTTTTCATATTCACTACGATAGTCATTAGTGTATAGTATGTACAGGGGAGGAGAGAACACACAGCCTTGTGGGGGATCCAGTGGAAGAGGCAGAGCTGGGGTCTGAATACATTCTGAATGTACTTTACGTATTACACCTTGTGTCCAGTAACTACATTACGTATTACACCTTGTGTCCAGTAACTATATTACGTAGACAGGCGCAGGAATACATAATCTGGGTTTTTAATACACCCAAAACAAACACTGGGATGTACCCAAACAAAAGAGCGAGGGTAAACCTCGTAGAACGACACGGGACGAGACCCGTAATACACAATACGCAGAACAGGCTGAGACAACGCATAGGTACTCACACGACCAACGGACATGGGAACAATAATCGACAGCCCAATGGGGAAACAAAGGGCACATTTATACAAACACAATCAGTGAGGAATTGGAACCAGGTGTGCGTAATAACACAGTTCAGTTAAGCCTAGAAGGCCGGTGAGGTCGACCTCCGGACCTAGTGAACAGAATGAGCAGCAGTACCGGGGGGATCCGTGACATCGACATTTGGAAAGGCCAGAGTACTCCTGCAGCTGTTTTAAGGGAATATCCTACTTTGCATGTTAGGGAAGGTTTGTATTCGTTTTGTTTACTTAAGTACCCAACCACATTCCTGGTCACTGACACTGCCAACTTGGTTGGTACAAGGACTTTGAAGAGTCTGCACATTTGGATTTAACTCTGTCACATCAAGCAGGAATCTGCCATGTTCTTGCATCTTCTTATAGTACCCTCTTGAATTATTGGCACCCTAAGTATATATTAACAATAAAGTCCTAAGAAATGTCATTGTTGTTCATCTGAGTCTTTGGGAACTCTTAAGTGGTCATCCATGACTTCCTGTTTTACTGGGGTATAAAAATGAGGTGACACACAGGCTAAATGCCCTTGGTCATCCATCGACATGAGAAAGGCCAGAGAACACAGAAATTAAATGAGACAAAAGGTGGTTCACCTTCACTAATCAGGCAATGGCTATGAAAAGATGGCTACACGCCTGAAAATACCCATCTCCACTATTAGGGCAGTAATTAAGATATGTAAAACAACTGGAGCTGTGATAAACCTGCCTGGAAGAGGACACAAGTGTATTTTTCCCCCAGGCACAGTGAGAAGGATGGTTCAAGTGGCAAAATTGTCTCCCAAGGATTACAGTTGGAGAATTGCAGAAGTCTTGGTCTCCAAAGCTACAATTGGGTGCCAACTCCATGCCAACAAGTTATTTGGAAGGGAAAAGGCCTCTGTTGTCACCAAACCACAAATGTAAGCACCTGGAGTTGGCTAAATGTCATTGGAACCAGATTCTATGGTCTGATGAGACTAAAATAGAGCTTTTTGGCAACAAACACCAGAGGTGGATTTGGTATAAAAAGAGTCATGGTCATGCAGAAAATAACCTAATCCCCACCGTTAAGTATGGTGGTGTGTTTGATGTTGTGGGCTGTTTTACTTTCAAAGGCCCTGGGAACCTTGGTAGGATACATGGCATCATGGACTCCAAGTACTTTTTATTTGTAAAGATTATTTCACCTTTATTTAACCAGGTAGGCACGTTGAGAACAAGTTCTCATTTACAACTGCAACCTGGCCAAGATAAAGCAAAGCAGTGCGACAAAAACAAACGTACAGTCAATAACACAATAGAAGAAAAAAACACAATAGAAAAATCTACATACAGTGTGTGCAAATGTAGTAGTAAGGCACTGGAGTGATAGATGATGATGTGCAAGTAGAGATACTAGGGTGCAAAAATAGCAAAAATAAATAACTATGGGGATGAGGTAGTTGGGTGTGCTATTTACAGATGGGCTGTGTACAGGTGCAGTGATCGGTAAGCTGCTCTGACAGCTGACGCTTAAAGTCAGTGAGGGAGAGAAGTCTCCAGCTTCAGTGATTTTTGCAATTCGTTCCAGTCATTGGCAGCAGGGAACTGGAAGGAAAGGCGGCCAAAAGAGTTGGCTTTGGGGATGACCAGTGAAATATACCTGCTGGAGCGCGTGCTATGGGTGGGTGCTGCTATGGTGACCAGTGAGCTGAGATAAGGCGGGGCTTTACCTAGCAAAGACTTATATATGACCTGGAGCCAGTGGGTTTGGCAACGAATATGAAGTGAGGGCCAGCCAACGAGAGCATACAGGTCGCAGTGGTGGGTAGTATATGGGGCTTTGGTGACAAAACGGATGGCACTGTGATGGACAATATCCATTTTGCTGAGTAGAGTGTTGGAGGCTATTTTGTAAATGACATCGCCGAAGTCAAGGATCGGTAGGATAGTCAGTTTTACGAGGGTATGTTTGGCAGCATGAGTGAAGGATGCTTTGTTGCGAAATAGGAAGCCGATTCTAGATTTAATTTTGGATTGGAGATGCTTAATGTGAGTCTGGAAGGAGAGTTTACAGTCTAACCAGACACCTAGGTATTTGTAGTTGTCCACATATTCTAAGTCAGAACCGTCCAGAGTAGTGATGCTAGTTGGGCGGGCGGGTGCGGGCAGTGATCGGTTGAAAAGCATGCATTTAGTTTTACTAGCATTTAAGAGCAGTTGAAGGCCACGGAAGGAGTGTTGTATGGCATTGAAGCTCGTCTGGAGGATTGTTAAGTGTCCAAAGAAGGGCCAGAAGTATATAGAATGGTGTCATCTGCGTAGAGGTGGATCAGAGAATCACCAGCAGCAAGAGCAGCAGGAGATTTTAGGCCAAAACCTGTCTGCTTCTGCCAGGAGGCTAAAACTGGGTCGCCGTTGGATCATCCAGCAGGACAACGATCCAAACCATACCTCCAAATCCACACACAAATGGCTCACTGACCATAGAATCAAGCTTTTGCTATGGCCATCTCAGACCCCTGACCTAAACCCCATGGAAAACCTGTGGGGTGAACTGAAGAGAGTCCACAAGCGAGGACCAAGGACTCTGAAGGATCTGGAGAGTTTCTGTTTGGAAGAATGGTCTCAAATCCCTTCCTACGTGTTCTCACACCTCATCAAACATTATAGGAGACAACTCAGAGCTGTTATCTTGGCAAAGGGAGGGTGCACAAAGTACTAAATGCAGGGGTGCCAATAATTGTGACGCATGTTTTTTTTAATAAAGTAATTATAATAAACAATTTTAACTAAATGAAATGTTAGATTCACAATATTTTGAGTGTAAGATCAAGCTGATAAACAGTGAAACATTTTCAGACTTTTCTTCATATTTACAGTAGCTAGGGTGCCAATAATTCAGCAAGTCACAGTATATACACATGCTGGTACATGTTTCTCGTCTTAAATAGCCCTTCAACATAAGAACGATCCACTAGTACTGTATGTACATTTGAGGATATCTAGTCTTGGTTCATGTTTTGCTGTATACAGTACTTTTGCACCCGTGAGTGGCACTGGATAGGAATAGCTTGAATCACTAGCTAGCCAACTACAGTCATGTGCTAACGTTTGCTAGTAAACCTAGCTTTAGGTGACTGGTTGTAGCTTTCTGTTTAGTAGCTTGCCATATCTACGACTAAAAAGAGAAGAGGTTTTACAATCGAGATATAAAAAAATCTCATTGTAAAACCTATTCTAGTTTTTGTCATAAATATGACAACAGCTAGTTGTTTAGTTAGTAAAAAGAAAAAGAAATAAAAAATTATTTCCCTTTCACTATAACACAGTAGTATGTTTGCCAGCAATACACAATATGGATTTAAATAGACTAAACTAAAGTTAGCTAGCTAGTTAGGTGACTTCCAGGAAAAATAACTTACTTAGCTAGTCGTATTTGTCATCTGCCTTCTTGGTGCTACATCGGCTGTAGTTTGAGCTTCTAACGTTAGCTAAATCGAATCCTCGATGCTATATCCCGGTTGAAACATGTATGGTTGAATGTCTCCATGTAGCTAATAGATACTTCATCGTCGAATTTGTGTTGATGAGAGGAAGCCATTGCGTCTAGTCAGTTCTTTCAGTTTTGGCCAAAGGATTGTTGTTAGTGTCTGCTTCTTTTTATAAATAAAATAAAAAACCCACCTTGGGGGAGGGACGGGCCAGTGCACGAAGCATCGCCCAACACAAGTCATAGTCTTTCAGAGACTGGAAAACATGTCTGCTTGTATATTTAGCAATGAATCCGCCGATAGGAACATCGCTGAAAGACGTCCAATCAAATCAAATCAATTTATATAGCCCTTCTTACATCAGCTGATATCACAAAGTGCTGTACAGAAACCCAGCCTAAAACCCCAAACAGCAAGCAATGCAGGTGTAGAAGCACGGTGGCTAGGAAAAACTCCCTAGAAAGGCCAAAACCTAGGAAGAAACCTAGAGAGGAACCAGGCTGAGGGGTGGCCAGTCCTCTTCTGGCTGTGCCGGGTGGAGATTATAACAGCACATGGCCTAGATGTTGAAATGTTCATAAATGACCAGCATTGTCAAATAATAATAATCATAGTAGTTGTCGAGGGTGCAACAAGTCAGTAACACAAGAGTAAGTGTCAGTTTGCTTTTTCATAGCCGATCTTTGAGAGTATCTCTACCGCTCCTGCTGTCTCTAGAGAGTTGATAATAGCAGGTCTGGGACAGGTAGCACGTCCGGTGAATAGGTCAGGGTTCCAGCAGGTCTGGGACAACAGGTCTGGGACAGGTAGCACGTCCGGTGAACAGGTCAGGGTTCCATAGCTGCAGGCAGAACTGGAGCAGCAGCACGGCCAGGTGAACTGGGGACAGCAAGGAGTCATCAAGCCAGGTAGTCCTGAGGCAAGGTCCTAGGGCTCAGGTCCTCCGAGAGAGAGAAAGAAAGAAAGAAAGAGAGAATTAGAGGGAGCATATTTAAATTCACACAGGACACCGGATAAGACAAGAGAAATACTCCAGATGTGACAGATTGACCCTAGCCCCCCGACACATAAACTACAGCAGCATAAATACTGGAGGCTGAGACAGGAGGGGTCAGGAGACACTGTGGCCCCATCCGATGAAACCCCCATACAGGGCCAAACAGGTAGGATAACTTACTTAGCTTAGTTCTGAATGGCTCTATCGAACAAGGGCAACGATATCTACTACCGCACAAACCTATAGTGCGCTCAGTATAACATAGAGCCTTCGAAATGCCACAAAGCAGGACTATATTTATATCTCGCCCCTTCCCATCAATACACCGGTAGCCGTCATAGGGTGTATCGTTCAGCGCGCGAAGCCCTGACCTGCCTTCTTCCTTGGCAATTATGGGTGAAACACATCTCACTGTCCTAGAAATGCCTCAGACATGATGAAAACAAGCCCAGATTCCTCCAGGGTGAAATTTCCTTTTAACCTGTACCAGACAAGGTGGTTTCTTGCGAGTGAGTTCTGAAGAACCCTCGCTGGCTTCAGATCCTGCATCCGAGTCTTCATGGGCCGCTTTGTGGTTTTTCTGCTATTTCTGACGCCTGCCTGGAAAAACCAAAAAGATAGGGCACACACAGAATATTAAAAACAATCTAACAATCGAATATTATTCTAATTCAATGGTCACCAAATGGTCGACTTATTGATCTCCAAGGCATTCCAATTAGATCTCCAAACTTTAATATAAAAAAACGCACATACTGCACTGTTGGCAGTAGGTGTGTTTGTTTCTGCTACCTTGACTAGAGAGAGACTGTCAACAAGTACAGCAAAGAGTACAGTACTTGTTTACATTTTTATTCGGCACCGTCAACACATTTTATCAGAAACTTTTGTAAACCATGAAATGCACTTCTACCTGCACTCGCCCTACAACCATCATTGCAGTTTCAATGAATGAGTAGAAATGAATGGAAGTTGCTCACACACAGTCAAACTATAAAAACGGTTGGCTGGTATGCCCTCACCCGTCTGAGCGGTCGGCTGGTATGCCCTCACCCGTCTGAGCGGTCGGCTGTGAATGCCCTCACCCGTCTGAGCGGTCGGCTATGAATGCCCTCACCCGTCTGAGCGGTCGGCTGTGAATGCCCTCACCCGTCTGAGCGGTTGGCTGTGATTTCCCTCACACGCTAGTACAATTATGCCGACTGTGATTTGGTTTCTGACCCTCCACAGGATGTCCAGTAACAATCCTGATGCTTCTCTTTTCAGGGTTTTAATTCATTTTCCTCTTCACCAACACACATTAAGACACTTTTGGTCATAACATGAATCTTGACTGGGAGTGAATCGTGGTTGAATAGTACTTGTTTCTCAGAATGAATTGTGGTTCTATAAGGCAAAAACATGCATAACATAACAGCATCAGTAAAGTGTCATAATTATAGATGCATTCAATAAGCATAATTAGACTATTATAACAGCTATAAACAGGGCTATAAACTTAGCAGTATAAACATTAACCTAAAGATGAACCTCTTGTAAGAGAGAGAGAAACATAATATTATTTTGGACGTTTTACTGTTAACTTTATTGTTTTTGTTTATCTATTTCATATGTTTCCCATGCCAATAAAGCACTTAAATTGAAAATGAATTTAAACTAATTACTGAGACTGACAAGATAAAGATTTATGGCACCTTCTCTCTCAGGCCCTGCGGTGCTGATTTGCCCCAGCGACACAGGTTCATAAATTACCCGTCCGGGAGGGTTCTAGAAGCTCGCCCATGGCAGCTCAACTACCACTTTAACAAAGGCCACTATAGAAGAGCTAGTTCTTAAGTGTCTGGATGTCGGCGTTTCAGAGTAAGTTCAACCATCATATTCCCCCAGGAATGCTGTGCCATGGTGTTGTATCCCTAGATTAGCAATGTATGTGTGTGTAGCTGTCAGTCAGTGTCATACACGTTCGATTGCATCACTATCAGAATAAAATTATATGAAACCAAGGTAAAACGCAGTAACTGCAGCCAAGGGCAGGTTGAAACCAAGCTAAAAGGCAGTAAGTTCAGTTTGGTTTCACAGTAACTTTATGCTAACATGACCCACATTTTCTCCAAAACACAATAGAGGCAGGATACTTGTCCACATGATTAAGCGTGCATTTAATGTAACAAAAATGACATTAACTCATTTTCGACCAAATGAGCAGTTACTGCCTTCTTGCTTGGGAGGGCAGAATATGCCAAGCAGTATTGGCAACTCCAACATTAAAGAATAGTAATAGCTGTACAATACAACATATGGCTGCAAACGTATCAAAGTTACTATGTAATCTGTGGTAATTATGCATTATTACACATGTAAAAAGAAATCCAATAAACTCCCCCTGCAACTTACATTTCAATGCACTGGCTAGTTATTCTTGTTACTGTCCACAATTGTATATATATTTTTTAACCTTTATTTAACTAGGCAAGTCAGTTAAGAACAAATTCTTATTTTCAATGACGGTCTAGGAACAGTGGGTTAACTGCCTTGTTCAGGGGCAGAACGACAGATTTTTACCTTGTCTACTCGGGGATTCATTCTTGCAACCTTTCGGTTACTTGCCCAATGCTCTAACCACTAGGCTACCTGCTGCCCCAATAATAACAATAATAATAGTCCACAAGCGAGGACGATAACGCTCTGTCCTGAGTGGGTGCAGTGTCCACGCTCTGATTGGTTGGGAACGGGTGAGGGATAACTAAGGTAGGCTAAACAGCCAAACAAACAGGACTCAAGGGAAACTGAAGGGACTGTGAGGGAAATGTAGGTAGAGAGGAGGGGAGCAGGATGGACTTTTTTTTTTACACACAAGACTATCTGCGCATTTGCACAGCTGCTACAACGTGGGAGCTGCGGGACCAAAACAGCGGAAACGTTTATCCTTGCACTTCAACAATCTTAGTTGTGGTGGAAATGTACCCAATATTTTTACTTTGTGCATGCAACGTCTTCTCGCCGAGTAGAACTTTTAACAGCTGATTTCCATACTCCAGACCTCAACCATAAATATTTGCAGATCTGAAGGGTGTGAATAAGTTTAAGCTTTGCAGTGGCTTAGTTTTCACTACATTGCTTTGACCTTTACAGATCTGTACACATCAAATAGTTAGGGTCACAGAGGAGGGAAGTGGAGACAATTGTAACCCCGTCAGTGTCAGGTAAGCAGCTCAAAGCGTACCGTCACCAATTTACCGGATTGAGTGAGTTCTGAACAACCCTCACTGGCCTCTGATCTTGCGTCCAAGTCTTCTTGGGCCTCTTTCTGGTGTCTCTGTCTTGACTCTTTAAGTGCATTTTTTTCAGTCCTTTCCCCAGGCTTGCCTGAAAAACAAAAGATGGCACATACAGAAGAGCACAGCAAATCCATATACTGTATTTGGTGTCCACATTCATAGCAAGCAAAGACTACATCAAGCTTGTGACTCTACACATTTGTTGGATGCATTTGCTGTTAGTTTTGCTTGTGTTTCAGATTATTTTGTGCCCAATACAAATGAATAGTAAATAATATATTGTCATTTGAGTCACTTTTATTAAAAAATAAGGATAAAAATTAGCATTTTTTTTGGTGGGGGGTATGATATTTGTGTGTCTAACTTTCTCACTCATCATTATTCAGCTGGTCTAAACATGCTCCAGTTTAGGATGCCACAGCCTTGCCAGGGTTGACATGCTTAAATTACTTCATCACAGAGTACGAGAACACACAGTCCTTGTAAGCGTTAGGGTGCCCGCAGAACATTCCTCAGTCCACGTGCTCAAAACAATGTTGAAGCATAGATTCCGATTTAGAAATGGATAAACCTCCTCTCTCTGCCAGATGACTTCCTCCAAGTCTCAGAGCTGAGGATTGTGCTGCTGGGACATATATGGTCTGGGAAGAGAAGGAAACACCATCCTGGGTAGACAATAGTTTGAGTTAGGAAGAACTACTATGACTAAAAATCAAATCAAATGTATTTATATAGCCCTTTCTTACATCAGCAGATATCTCAAAGTGCTGTACAGAAACCCAGCCTAAAACCCCAAACAGCAAGCAATGCCAGTGTAGAAGCACGGTGGCTAGGAAGAAACCTAGAGAGGAACCAGGCTATGAGGGGTGGCCAGTCCTCTTCTGGCTGTGCCGGGTAGAGATTATAACAGAACATGGCCAAGATGTTGAAATGTTCATAAATGACCAGCAGGGTCAAATAATAATAATCACAGTGGTTGTCGAGGGTGCAACAGGTCAGCACGTCAGGAGTAAATGTCAGTTGGCTTTTTCATAGCCGATCTTTGAGAGTATCTCTACCGCTCCTGCTGTCTCTAGAGAGTTGAAAACAGCAGGTCTGGGACAGGTAGCACGTCCGGTGAACAGGTCAGGGTTCCATAGCCGCAGGCAGAACAGTTGAAACTGGAGCAGTAGCACAGCCAGGAGGACTGGGGACAGCAAGGATTCATCATGCCAGGTAGTCCTGAGGCATGGTCCTATGGCTCGGTTCCTCCGAGGGAGAGAGAATTAGAGAGAGCATACTTAAATTCACACAGGAGAAATACTCCAGATATAACAGACTTACCCTAGCCCTCCGACACACAAACTACTGCAGCATAAATACTGGAGGCTGAGACAAGGAAGCCATGACAACATGGAACTCTATTCCACATCAGGTAACTGATGCAAGCAGTAGAATCCAATTTTTTTTTTTTAACTGGTAAAAATACACCTTATGGAACAACAGGGACTGTGAAGAGACATGCACAAAGGTACAGACACATGCATACACATTCATTGTGATATTGTTGTATGGTGGTATTCAACATTTTATATTGTAGATACGTAGCGGTGTAATAATGTTAAATGATGTACTGTTATCTTTTTGTTTTATTTGTAATGTAAGTGCTTTAATATGTTTGGACTAATGGCAATCCCTAATACAAATACTACTAAGTAAGAAAGAAACGAAACAAGGAGTTCACTGATCGACACTCCAGGATGCCGGGTGAATAACACTGTAGAGGACATTGCTGAGCTGGTTAAACAGGAGATTGTGTGCAGTGTTCCTCTGTCCTCCACGACCCCACACTCTCCTCCTGGTCATACGGGTGGATGCTTCCTACAGTGAGGAGTTAGGAAGAGCAGTAGTGCAACACGGTCGAGTCACGCTATAGTGCTGTTCACCTATGGGGACTTGTCTGGGAGACAACCATTGAGCAACACATCGAGAGAGAATGGAAGGCCCTCCAGCGGCTTGTTTAGAAATGTGGGAACAGGTGTCATGTCTTCATCAATGAGAACAGCGGGTGATGGTTATCAGGTCACAGAGCTGCTGGAGAATATAGAGGATATAGTGTCAGGAAACAGTGGGGAAGTGTTTCAAACTCAAGAGGAGGACTGGAGTTTCCTGATGGAACTACGAGGGCCAATAAGTTGAGCATGGAGCATTGGTTCATTGTGTTTGTTCTGCCTGGTTGCTAGTTACTAGTTCAGTTAATATAGTGTAACAACTAACTGATTCAGTCGATGCTTCAATGGCTATCACACCAGTAACACTGTTTTCTCAAATTGCGCCTCACATCAAAGGGACTCGCATTATACATTTCTAGTTTAGCAAAATGTTTGTATTAATTCACGCCTACTTTTGAAAAACTTGCTGTGCTCATAACTTCAATTATTACATTAGTCTTCCATTTGTAATCAGTTCCTCGAGGATTTTGAGATTCTGCGATTGCAGTCAAAATGATCACAATATTACCGCATATAACTGTCCGATCATTGCACTACAAAAAGAGGACTTGTCATATATGTGAAAACGTGCCTTTTGAATTTTGTCTAACATTAGTAGCTAGTACTCTAGTCAAGGAAGCATTATCCAATATTGGTACTGTGCTGCCATCCTGTTAGAAGGTAACAGATCATTTTATTACAATGGTTAAGATGGATTTTCGTTGTGTTCCATGGTGTTATTCGCCCCCTAGTGGAGCTTTCTGGTACTTAGAAAGACTACTGAAGTTTTGTTACTGTTTCTAATGTAATATGCTTTGTTATTGTACAGAGGTGGTTGCACAGAGTAAGGAAAGGAGTTAGCCAATTAGCTATATGGTTTGGCACCATGCCAGATGCATGGTACCTTAGCACGTGCTTTGAATTTATGCAACTTCAACTTGAAAGGTATAATGTACAGTTACAGTATGTCGATGTGAATTGAATACTAAAGTATATTTTCTGTATTTTGCAGTTTCACAACATAAATGTTTTCAATGTATTAATTCAAGAAAAGTCAGCCTTGGGAGTTTATTGAAGATTTAGTTGTTAGCTATCTGTCTAGTTTTGCATGGGAACGCGATTCAAGGGCAGAATAGGTACACCAACCTTTACAGATGTAACGTGGGTCGTCTAATGGGGACCAAGACGCGGCGTGTGACGTGCTCATATTTACTTTTATTAAACTCAAAATCAAACAAACAAACAAAACGACCGTAAACAGTCCCGTCAGGTGCAACATACACAAAACAGGAAACAACCACCCACAAAACACAGGAAAAAACACCCCTACTAAATAGGACCTTCAATTAGAGGCAACGAGGAACAGCTGCCTCCAACTGAAGGTCAACCCAAGAAAGTAAACATAGAAATAGACACACTAGAACAAACAGAAATATACTAACATAGAACATAAACCCCAAAACACATAAAACAAACACCCCCTGCCACGCCCTGACCAAACTACTGTCATGGTTTTCGTCGGTTATGGAGGACCAAAACGCAGCAGGTATGTGTAAGCTCATCTTGACGTTTATTAACTTCCAAAATGAACGTACAAAAATAACAAAACAAGAGAACGAACGATTAATAGACAGTCTGGCAAGGCACACGGCTAAACACAGAACAATCTCCCACAAACACACAGACAAACACACCCAACTAATATAGGACTTCCAATCAAAGGCAACACCACACAGCTGCCTTCAGTTGGAAGTCCACCCCAATTAACTCTACATAGAAACACTTACTAGACTACACATAGAAATACATAAACATAGACCATAAACCAAAAACCCGGAAATACTAAATCAAACACCCTTTTACCAAAACACCACCCCGAACCACATAAAACAAATACCCTCTGCCACGTCCTGACCAAACTACAATAACAATTAACCCTTATACTGGCCAGGACATGACAACTACAATAACAAATGACCCTTTACTGGTCAGGACGTGACAACAGACCTAGTGGAACAAAAGTAAACCTTGAATTCGGAGGTTTAAAATATCCCTCTTGTGGCCAAATGGATCTAAAGTCTAAGATTTTTGATAGGTTGATGCGGAATTTATTACAGGAAATATTCGTCAGCTAACGTGCCAGGTTATCTGATGAGACAAGCTACAATGTAGCATTCTGTCGACGATTGTAATTGGCCGATTGTAATTGGCAGATGCGCATTTGGAGATGGGAGATCCAAATTAAATTGAATCTTTCTCTAGTGTTCGCAGGTATGGCTCCCCTCACTTCAGAGTCTGGAAAGGCTATTTCGATGTTGTCGGCACAATGCATCCCAGTCTGTTGACAGATCCTATGATACCATCCTATGTTATTCAGTTAATGTAACTTATTTTCACCAATCTGCTGTCGACATCAGGAAACGGTTTGAGGGCACTAGTTATCTCCAAAAGTGGTTATGGCTTTAACTGCATTCTGACAGTGAATTCAGAGCCATTCAGTGGCTAGCTACAGTACAAACAATGTTTACAGGTTCCCTTTATGCAATTGTAATGACAGTCCACCACAACACACCCCAATGACTCACTACAAAACAGGTCTGCCAAGACCCCTGAATGTGAATTAAATCAGCCTTAAATTAAACAATTGGCCTCTTAAATGTCCCTTAAATTTAAAAGGCAAAACGGAACCATTAAACATACCTTAATTTAAAATATTGGTCAGTGCCCTTTTATTTTTCAATTTAAGGGCTTATCAAGGATATCAGAAAACGTATCCTAAATAATACCTTAATAGGTCCCTTGCCGTTGGGGTTTAAGGAGAGGTTAAGAGATATATGGAGCATGCCTTCATACATTAATTGAGATTTGTTTTTGTTTATGCTAGAAGACCAGTCGTCTCTTCACTGTTGACATTGAGACTGGTGTTTAATGCGGGTACTATTTAATCGAACCCACAAATGCTGATGCTCCAGATACTCAACTAGTCTAAAGAAGGCCAGATTTATTGCTTCATTAAATCAGCACAACAGTTTTCAGCTGTGCTAACATAATTGCACAATGGTTTTCTAATGAACAATTAGCCTTTTAAAATGATAAACTTGGATAAGCTAACACAACGTGCCATTGGAACACAGGAGTGATGGTTGCTGATAATGGGCCTCTGTACGCCTATGTAGATATTCCATTAAAAAAATCTGCCGTTTCCAGCTACAATAGTCATTAACAATGTCTACACTGTATTTCTGATCAATTTGATGTTAATTTAATGGACAAAACATTTGCTTTTCTTTTAAAAAACAAGGACATTTCTAAGGGACCCCAAACTTTTGAACGGTAGTGTAAGTAAATGTGGAGAAAGTCAAGGGGTCTGAATACTTTCGGAATGCACTGTAAATATCAAAACCAATACAACACTGACCACATGCACACTAGAGTCCATGGTTTTAAGAATGGAGCAATTGTCATCTCGGTGTTGGCATCACAGGGTTCCGATAGCAGGGTTACCAGGTCTAACAAATAAATAATAGTCCAATGGTCACTCAACCTGCACAAAAAGCCTGAAAACCAGCTCACATTCCCCCCCTCCCCCCCCCCCCACAGCAAGAGAGGAGTTGCCACATTTCCCATTTTCCATTACGCTATCGAGCTAATTAAGAAGGAATATCGACGTAACTTTAGAAGTAAAATTAGGTTTTCATAAAAAAATTACAATCATTGCAAACAATGACATGAAATAACAAATATTCAATATGTCGCAAGAGAAAATATAATTTGCCCTTATTAAACTCGTTTTGACTGCTATGATTAAGCAATAAGGCACAAGGGGGGCATGGTATATTGCCAATATACCACGGCTAAGGGCTGTTCTTAAGCATGGCGTAATGCGGACTGCCTGGATACAGCTGTGGTTTATTGGCCATGTATCGCAAACCTCCTGGGTGACTTATTCCTGTTATAAACTGGTTACCAACGTAATTAGAATACTAAAAATAAATGTTATGACATAACCCTAGTATACTATCTGATAGTCCACGGCTTTCAGCCAATTCAGGGCTCAAACCCAGTTTATAAATAAATCCCTTTTGTGCATGAGCATAACCTATAAATAAAACCGACAGGAGAGTTTAAGTGATGAAAGTGGGACAGCAAATCTCAATCTCTGAGCAAGAAAACACCCTGACCAACTTCAAAAAACGAATGTTGGGTTATTTCTGGCAATTGTGTCCTTATAATGTGCCAGACTCGCACAGACAGCTGTGTGTTATGTGTTATGCTGTTCGTTGGTGTTGTTGTACTTACCTGTACCCAGTGTTCGTGGGGTTCGACATGCCAATCGACCTGCTATCTGCCAACCACGGGAATGCCTGGAATGTTCTGGTGGTTGGTGGAGCGGGGTGGAGGGGCGCCATCGCAAGTTTAAGGGCATGTTTGGCCATTGTTCTCTCTCTTACATCTGGTCTTCACAGGAGATGGTCACGGTTGTTTTATAGGGTATCCTTCATTTATTTGGTGTGGGCTACGGCCAAACAGTAGCCTGTGTGAAGTTGGGTTAATAAACCGTCAATTCGTCACCTCAATCCTCTGTCTGTACAATTGTTCCTTTATGATCTAGCCAGGTCATTACACCATAAACAGTTATAAATGGCCCATTTGCGAGATTAACTTGGCATTTCAATAGGCATAAACTACAGACTAAAATCTGGGTTTATGATTGTAATTCAATTTTGGCATGGTTTGCTTAGAAAGATGCAGTTGAAGTCAGAAGTTTACATACACTTAGGTTGGAGTCATTAAAACTTGTTTTTCAACCACTCCACAAATTTCTTGTTAACAAACTATAGTTTTGGCAAGTCGGTTAGGACATCTACTTTGTGTATGACACAAGTAATTTTGGTCATCTCTGTATACCCGTCACAAGACACACTGGTTGATACTTATTTATAAAACCCTCTTAGGCCTCACTCCCCCATATCTGAGATATCTACTGCAGCCCTCATCCTCCACATACAACACCCGTTCTGCCAGTCACATTCTGTTAAAGGTTCCCAAAGCACACACATCCCTGGGTCGCTCGTCTTTTCAGTTCGCTGCAGCTAGCGACTGGAACGAACTGCAACAAACACTCAAACTGGACAGTCTCTTCATTCAAAGACTCAATCATGGAAACTCTTACTAACAGTTGTGGCTGCTTTACGTGATGTATTGTTGTCTCTACCTTCTTGCCCTTTATGCTGTTGTCTGTGCCCAATAATGTTTGTACCATGTTTTGTGCTGCTACCATGTTGTGTTGCTACCATGCTGTGTTGCTGCCTTGCTATGTTGTCTTAGGTCTCTATTTATGTAGAGTTGTCTCTCTTGTGATGTGTTTTTTGTCCTATATTTACAGTTGTAGTTAGAAGTTAAGTTGGAGTCGTTAAAACTAGTTTTTCAACCACTCCACAAATTTCTTGTTAACAAACTATAGTTTTGGCAAGTCTGTTAGGACAACTACTTTGTGCATGACACAAGTCATTTTTTCAACAATTGTTTACAGACAGATTATTTCACTTATAATTCACTGTATCACAATTCCATTGGTTCAGAAGTTTACATACACTAAGTTGACTGTGCCTTTAAACAGCTTGGAAAATTCCATAAAATGATGTCATGGCTTTAGAAGCTTCTGATAGGCTAATTGACATCATTTGAGTCAATTGGAGGTGTACCTGTAGATGTATTTCAAGGCCTACCTTCAAACTCAGTGCCTCTTTGCTTGACCTGGTTCATCCTTGGGAGCAATTTCCAAACCCCTGAATGTACCACGTTCATCTGTACAAACAATAGTACGCAAATATAAACACCATGGGACCACGCAGCCATCATACCGATCAGGAAGGAGACGCGTTCTGTCTCCTAGAGATGAACGTACTTTGGTGGGAAAAGTGCAAATCAATCCCAGAACAACAGCAAAGGACCTTGTGAAGATGCTGGAGGAAACGGGTACAAAAGTATCTATATCCACAGTAAAACGAGTCCTATATCGACATAACCTGAAAGGCCGCTCAGCAAGGAAGAAGCCACTGCTCCAAAACCGCCATAAAAAAGCCAGACTACAGTTTGCATCTGCACATGGGATTGTACTTTTTGGAGAAATGTCCTCTGGTCTGATGAAACAAAAATACAACTGTTTGGCCATAATGACCATCGTTATGTTTGGAGGAAAAAGGGGGAAGCTTGCAAGCCGAAGAACACCAGCCCAACCGTGAAGCACGGGGGTGGAAGCATCATGTTGTGGGGGTGCTTTACTGCAGGAGGGACTGGTGCTCTTCACAAAATAGATAACACATGAGGGAGGAAAATGATGTGGATATATTGAAGCAACATCTCAAGATATCAGTTAGGAAGTTAAAGCTTGGTCGCAAATGGATCTTCCAAATGGACAATGACCCCAAGCATACTTCCAACGTTGTGGCAAAATGGCTTAAGGACCACAAAGTCAAGGTATTCGAGTGGCCATAACAAAGCCCTGACCTCAATCCTATAGAAAATGTGGGCAGAACTGAAAAAGCGTGTGCGAGCAAGGAGGCCTACAAACCTGACTCAGTTACACCAGCTCTGTCAGGAGGAATGGGCCAAAATTCACCTAACTTATTGTGGGAAGCTTGTGGAAGGCTACCCGAAATGTTTGACCCACGTTAAACAATTTAAAGGCAATGCTACCAAATACTAATTGAGTGTACGTAAACTTCTGACCCACTGGGAATGTGATGAAAGAAATAAAAGCTGAAATAAATAATTCTCTCTACTATTATTCTGACATTTTCACATTTTTTTACTAGGATTAAATGTCAGGAATTGTGAAAAACTGAGTTTAAATGTATTTACCTAAGGTGTATGTAAACTTCCGACTTCAACTGTAGATGCAGGTAGCCTATAGCCCTTGATAGGCCTAAATCTTATTTCAGATAGTCTACAGTAGCCTAGGCAAAATGTGAACCGAACAACTTAGCAGCTTGCTTAGTTCAAATTGACACACCAGTCACAGAATTAAATGTTTACAATATGTACTGTCTATATACTTGTCAACAACAGCCAGTGTTTATTGTTGTATAATGTATTTTACCTATAGCCTAATCTGACTACTGTTACTGTCAATCTAATGTGTTCTAACAACTGATCGCAATTGCAATAGAGCTTTGATCATTTCCAATTTAATTAACTGGGTGGTTCAAGCCCTGAATTTTAATTGGCTGACAGCCATGGTACATCAGACCATCATTTTTACTGCTCTGATTAAGTTGGTAACCAGTTTATAATAGAAATAAGGCACTTTGGGGGTTTGTGGTATATTGCCAATATACCACGGCTAAGGGCTGTGTCCAGGCACTCTGTGTTGCGTCGTGGTAAGAACAGCCTTTAACCATGGTATATTGGCCATATACCACACCTCCTCGGACGTTATTGCTTAAATAACACACGGCTCCAACAATACATTGAAGTTATAGGCTATTTATTAAATCCGTTTGCCAGCTACAGGTAGGCTACACAAGTGATTTGCAATGACTTCAGTGAAATAGTATTGTCAACATATTTATTGTATCAAATAGTAGCCTACAGTAACCTACAATGGTATGGAAATGAATAGGCTACTTAATGGCCAACAGATGCAAACGTTTCATTCTCTACATTTAATGTCAGTTTCATTGAGGCCTTTTCCCCCATTACTTACATATCAAAATTCCACTCGTGCAGCCCAAGACCCAAGAACTGAACATGCGTAAAAGAAAAATTAAAAACACTTACAGTAGCTTGATACCGTTTTCCATAAGCAAAGTCGACATTAGATTAGAATAGATTTTAAACACCTCCGACTTAATTTATCTAATGCGCTCTATTATGCGCTCTTTTTTCCAGTGTTTTGCTGCAGTTATTTATTTATGCGCATCAGTTCTTAGCGTGTTAATGTTTTATGGAAAAGAGGTTGGTGGGGATGAAAAAAATTCGTCATTATGACAAAAATATTTATAACTGGGTATAAATTTGTCATAGTGGTCAGAACAAGCTAAGGACGTGGGCAGAGCCAAGCATTAGCGTGTTTGAGCATCCATCTGCATATTTCCGTTAGGGAACGACTACTCTGAAGTGTGGGTGTGTAATAACAATTCGCCGTTGTGCATCTTCTAAATAACGCAATTACAAAAAAAATATAAGAAGAAGAACATTTTGGAAAGGCAAAGTCTACAAAACTTAGTGCACTCTGTTCATAACAGATTCTCGTTTTGGGAACAGAAAACTGTATTGAGTTAAAAAAAAAAAAATGTTTCATCGATGAGAACATATGCTGAATGTCGGCCAAAATCCTTTTTCTCCCATATTTGGTAGTGAGGGAAAACGCCAAGCGGATACTTCACATTTTATACATCCACTGAAACGTCTCATTGTTATATCTGTAGTAAAAAAAACATGTCACTACATTGGTTGTTGGTTCTGCTCTGACCTCTCACTCACGTGACTCAGCTCGCTGCAGTGCTTTCTCAACACACACCCCTGTGCCCCCCCACCACCACCTATTTTTTTTTAAAGAGAAATGCCATGGCAGCCACGGTGTAACATACCGTACAGTACCAGTCAAAAGTTTGGACACACCTACTCATTCCAGGGTTTTTCTTTATTTGTACTATTTTATATATTGTTGAATAATAGTGAAGACATCAAAACTATTAAATAACACACATGGAATCATGTAGTAACCCAAAAAAGTGTTAAACAAATCAAAATATTTTTTAGATTCTTCAAAGTAGCTACCCTTTGTCTTGAAGACAGCTTTGCACACTCTTGGTATTCTCTCAACCAGCTTCATGAGGTAGTCACCTGGAATGCATTTCAATTAACAGGTGTGCATTGTTAAAAGTTAATTTGTGGAATTTCTTAATGCGTTTTAGCCAATCAGTTGTGTTGTGACAAGGTAGGAGTGATATACAGAAGATTTAAAAAATGTATCACTGCCCCAATACTGTTGGAGCTCACTGTAGGTATTCCTCTTGTCGAGGTAGGATAGGGCAGTGTACAGTGCTACGGCGACTGTGTTGTTTGTGGATCTGTTGAGGCGGTATGTAAATTGTAGTGGGTGTCGGGTAAGGTGGAGGTTATATGGCCCTTGACTAGCCTCTCAAAACACTTCATGATGACAGAGGTGAGTGCTACGGAGCGATAGGCATTTAGTTCAGTTACAGGAACAATGGTGGACATCTTTAAGCAGGTGGGGACAACAGAGAGGGAGCGGTTGAATATGTCACTAAATACTCCAGCCAGCTGGTCTGCGCATATTCTGAAGACACAGTTTCGCATGCCGTCCAGGCCAGTAGCCTTGCAAGGGTTAACACTTTGAAAGTCCTACTCTCCTTGGCTGAAGAGATCGGGAGACGGCAGGCCTCGTGAGCAGAAGGGTTCATGGCGGCGGCTCTGTGTTGTTTTCTTAGAAGCTGGTGTAGAAGGTGTTTAGCTTGTCTGGGAGTACCTCGTGTCTAACCCATTGAATTGCGACTCCACTTTGTCCCTGTCTTTTTGCCTCTTTTAATTGACTTACAGAGGTCATAGCTGGTCTGTTGGTACTCTTCCATGTTCCCAGTCACCTTACTGTGGTTAATGGCGGTGGTTCAGGCTTTCAGTTTTTGCGAGAATACTGGCATCTTATCAAAACATTTTTGGGGTTTGGGTATGTTCTAATCGTCACTGTAGAAACAACATCCTCTATTTACTTCCTGATGAGCCCAGTGACAAAGTCAGTGTAGTCGTAAATGTTATTCCCAGAGGTGATCCGAAACATCCCCCATTTCCAGAAGATCATGTCTGTTATAGGAAATTATACCATAAATGTTATCATAAATATATTTTTCGTTCAGTGTATAAATATAGTGTGTGACATGATCGGAATGAACCTGCTCGCTGAATGACAACGGTGAACCTCCGGCTCTCTAGTCTGCCTAAAAGGGGAGATTGACGTCCATCTGATCTGTTTGAGTGCATACTATGGGTTTCCTTTGATTACGTTACTGATGAAGCTTTTTTCTCCATTTCCAGTACTCATTTGTCATACTTACAATTATTTTTTATCTTCACTTTTACTTATTTTTTTTTTGCTCTTTTGCACACCAGTATTTAAACCAATATTTATACTTGCACATCCTCATCTGCACATCTATCACTCCAGTGTTAATTGCTAAATTGTAATTACTTTGCCACTATGGCCTATTTATTGCCTTACCTCCTTACTTAATTTGCACACACTGTATACAGATTTTCTATTGTGTTATTGACTGAAAGTTTGTTTATCCCATGTGTAACTCTGTTGTTGTTTTTGTCGCACTGCTTTGCTTTATCTTGGCCAGGTCGCAGTTGTAAATGAGAACTTGTTCTCAACTGGCCTACCTGGTTAAATAAAGGTGAAATAAATAAATACCTTAATAGAAAATGACTCAAGTAAAAGTCACCCAGTAAAATACAAATTGAGTATCTGGTTTTAAATATACTTAAGTACAGTGGTGGAAAAAAAGGACCCAGTTGTCATACTTGAGTAAAAGTTAAAAAATAAATGCTATACATCAAATTCCTTATATTAAGCAAACCAGACAGCACTCCAACACTTAGACATAATTTACCAACACAGTATTCAGTGGCAGTAGCGATGACAATTGATAATTGCATGAATTGGACATTAATTCCGTCCTGCCCGAGCAATTGAAATGTAACGAGTACTTTTTGGTGTCAGGGAAAATGTATAAGAGTAAAAAGTACATGTATAGTGTAAGGTATTCGGACACCACTTCAAATTAGTGGATTCGGCGATTTCAGCCACACCCGTTGCTGACAGGTGCATACAATCGAGCACACAGCCATGCAATCTACATAGACAAATATTGGCAGTAGAATGGCCTTACTGAAGAGCTCAGTGACTTTCAACGTGGCACCGTCATAGGATGCCCCATTTTCCAACAAGTCAGTTTGTCAAATTTCTGCCCTGCTAGAGCTGCCCCCGGTCAACTGTAAGTGCTGTTATTGTGAAGTGGAAACATCTAAGAGCAACAATTAGTGCATAAAATCTGTCTGTACTCGGTTGCAACACTCACTACCGAGTTCCAAACTGCCTCTGGAAGCAACGTCAGCACAAAAACTGTTCGTCCGGATCACCATGAGCAATGCCAAGAGTTGGCTGGAGTGAGTCTCCACCATTGCACTCTGCAGCATTGGAAAACGCGTTCTCTGTAGTGATGAATCGTGCTTAATAACCTCTACGGGATCGGTGTCCCCCCCGCAGGATGGTTGAGCTAACGTAGGCTAATGTGATTAGCATGCGGTTGTAAGTAACAAAAACAAATCCCAGGACATAGACATATCTGATATTGGCAGAAAGCTTCCATTCTTGTTAATCTAACTGCACTGTCCAATTTACAGTAGCTATTACAGTGAAAGAATACCATGCTATTGTTTGAGGAGAGTGCACAATTATGAACTTCAAAATGTATTCATAAACCAATTAGGCACATTTGGGCAGTCTTGATACATTTTGAACAGAAATGCAATGGTTCATTGGATCAGGCTAAAACTTTGCACATACACTGCTGTCACCTAGTGGCCAAAATCTAAATTGCGCATGTGCTGGAATAATACATTTATAGCCTTTCTCTTCCATTTCAAAGATGGTACAAAAAAAAAAAACGTTTTTTTCTTTGTATTATGTTTTACCAGATCTAATGTGTTATATTCTCCTACAATCATTTTACATTTCAACAAACTTCAAAGTGTTTCCTTTCATATGGTAGGTCCTGCGCTACAGGCAGTTAGAAGTGGGTATGTCATTTTAGGCAAAAACTGAAAAAAAGGTCCGACCCTTTTAACTATCTGGCAGTCCGACAGACGAATCTGGGTTTGGCGGATGCCACCTGCCCGAATGCATAGTGCCAACTGTAAAGTTTGGTGGAGGAGAAATAATGGTCTTGGGCTATTTTCCATGGTTCAGTTCTTAATGCTACAGCATACAATGACATTCTAGACTATTCTGTGCTTCCAACTTTGTGGCAACAGTTTGGGGAAGGCCCTTTCCTGTTTCAGCACGCAAAGCGAGGTCCATACAGTAATGGTTTGACGAGATGATTGGTGTGGAAGAACTTGACTGGCCTGCACAGAGCCCTGACCTCAACCCCATCGAACACCTTTGGGATGAATTGTACCGCCGATTGCAAGCCATGCCTAATCGCCCAACATCAGTGCCCGACTTTACTAATGCTCTTATGGCTGAATGGAAGCAAGTCCCCGCAGCAATGTTCCAACATCTAGTGGAAAGCCTTCTCATAAGAGTGGAGGCTGTTGTAGCAGCAAAGGGGGGACCAACTCCATATTAATGCCCGTGATTTTGGAATGAGATGTTCGACGATCCGGTGTCCACATACCTTTGGTCATGTAGTATATTTTCTTTAGGAATGTAGTGGTGTAAAACTTGTCAAAAAAATATAAATAGTAAAGTACAGATATCCTACTTTAAAGTATTTTTACCACAGTCCTTTTCCAGACATGGCCTGCCGAGACGACATCACCAAGACAATGACTACCTGGTCGTAACCGTAGAGACGATGAACGTTCCATTACTACAACCATGGGCTGTAGCTGTACATTTGGTTTTAGCAGGCCTGTCAATGTCTCTGTGTTGGATCATTCTTCAATTACACTGGGATTTGGGCATTTTGGCATTTTGGAAAAAAATGAAGTTCATTTTCCTATATTTGTTTTTATCTCAATGTATTTGGGTACATTTTCCCATTCTTTATAAACTAATATGGTAGCCCTGACATGCTATGTCGTTATCTTAGGTCTCGCTTGTCGTGATGTGTGTTTTTGTTCTATATTTTTATTTCATTTTTAATCTTAGCCCCCGTACCCGCAGGGGAGGCCTTTTGCCTTTTGGTAGGCCGTCATTGTAAAAAATAATTTGTTCTTAACTGACTTCCTGGATAAATAAAGGTTATATAAAAATAACTATATATAATTTCTACCATTTTGCTAACATTAGTTATTATCGCCACCAGTAGGAGTAGCAGGGCTTGAAACTAACTTCTTTGTCCACCACCCACTGTGGCCACACTAAGATATTTTACCAGCCAATATGTTTTTGCCATATAAAAACTAAACAAATGGATGGGCATGACTTGAGTCTTTTAACCAAAATATCACAGATTAGACAAAATATGGGTCATGGCTAGAAGCTTTTGTCAGAATAGACTTTTCGTAGCAGGTTTAGGAAAATGTTTTTTATTTAATTTTTATTTTATCAGGGAGTAATACTGAGACGAAGGTATTTTTAACAGATCCCTGATTTACAGAAATTACAGTAAATACACACATCAAAATATAAATGCAAGCAGAAAGAAAAACACGGTCATAGAAAACAAACATATTCATCAGTAATAAGGTCCACAATCAGGTTTCATAATTGCCCTAGAGGCACCAAAGCATAAAAATGTAAGAACATTTTGAAGATTGTTCCACAAATAAGTTGTAAGAAAAGCTGATTTATCTAACTCAGTACAGGCCAAAGGAATTTCCAGAGGTAACCATCCCTGAGACTGTGGGTGGTAACTCCTACATTTTTCTGTGCACAGACTTGACGCTTTGCGAAAGTAGAAAATGGCATTGTTTAGAAGGAGTGCAAGGTTGAGTTTTGCACACATGTACTTCACAGAGGAGGAGTTCCCTCACGGAAATATGCAAATACATGCAACAACGTGCTAATAGGATCTCGCTAGCTCGTTCTTGGCTTTGCCCACTATGCTTCATTTGCTCCCACTGTAAACGACACAGATGAATTATCTTGGATTAGTTATAAACATATTTTGATATATCTGACTTGTAGCCTCAAACATTGAAAAACAACCTAGCTTGTGAACAAAACAATGGAAATAGTCAAGAAACACAAGGACAAAGTCTCACTTTGTAGACGTTCAGCAAATTAGACCATTTGTATGCCTGTGTGCAGCGCTTCTAAAAATGTGCGCTCAGCTCCCCAGCCAGGCAGTGTTGCTGCTTGTCATGACAGGATTAATAGTTCTTTATGTGATTAGCGTTAGCTACCAGCTCTGAAATAAAATGACAAACACTTTGAAAACAGCTACTGCAGGATTTATTTTTGCTATAAATGTGCTCATACTTGACTTCGAACTATTTTGTATTCTAAAATGCGAAGAGGTAATACCACTGATGGTTAAAAAAAACGAGATATTTTTGGGCGGGTAAATTAGGATTTTCTGAAATGGAGGCCACAAATGCTCAAATCAAAAAGGTCATCATTCCTTCATTTACTACACTGCGTGCACAATTATTAGGCAAGTGAGTATTCTGATATTATCATTGTTTCTATTCACATTTTCGAACTCCAAACCATATAAACTTGAATGCTTATTGGATTTAATCATTTTCAGGTGATATGTATTTGTATATGTATTTGTGTAATGAGGGAGGGTGTCGTTCTGCCCTTGAACAGGCAGTTAACCCAGAATTTGATCTTAACTGACTTGCCTAGTTAAATAAAGGAAAAAATAAAACACTGAAAAGCCAAACATGTAAAATGCCTTTCAGACGGATACGACACGATTTAAATAGCTAAACTATTGAGGGGTGACCACCGGACATTCAAACATTTTGTTGCGAATAGTCAACTGGGGCGCAAAAACCGCATGGGGAAGAAAAGGCGCAAATTAACAGCAAAAGACTTGAGAAGAATTAAACGTCAAACTACCAGGAACCCATTATCCTCCAGTGCCACCGTATTCCAGAACTGCAACCTACCTGGAGTGTTCAAAAGTACAAGGTGTCAAGTGCTCAGAGACATGGCCAAGGTCAAGAAGACTGAAACAAGACCACCACTGAATAAGATTCACAAGTTGAAGCGTCAAGATTGGGCAAAGAAATACCTGAAGACAGATTTTTCAAAGGTTTTATGGACAGATGAAATGAAAGTGACTCTTGATGGACCAAATGGATGGGCCCGTAGCTGGATCAGTAATGGACACAGGGAACCACCTTGAGTCAGGTGCCAGCAAGGTGAAGGAGGGGTATGAGGTAGTTGGACCTTTTCGGGTTGAAGATGGACTGAAACTCAACTCCCAAACCTACTGCCAGTTTCTGGAAGATTCTTTCGTCAAACAGTGGTACAGGAAGAAGTCCTCAGCATTCTAGAAGGCCATGATCTTTATGCAGGACAATGCTCCATCACATGCATCCAAGTACTCCACTGCTTGGCTAGCCAGCAAGGGCCTCAAAGATGCCTGAATAATGACCTGGCGCCCTTCCTCACCTGACTTAAATCCTATTGAGAACTTGTGGGCCCTTCTCAAACGTGAGATTTACATTGATGGAAGACCTTTTTGAACAGCATTTGGGAGGCTGTGGTTGCTGCTTCAGTGAAAATTGATCGTGAACAGATCAAGAATCTGACAGACTCCATGGATGGAAGGCTCATGGCAGTTATTGAAAATAAGGGTGGCTATATTGGTCACTGAATACTTTTGAAAGGTCAAAAATGTTATATAATTGTCATTTTGTGATACTTATCTGTTACACTTTCTCTAAAAATTGAGAATAAACAAGTGAGTTGAGAGAAATTATTTTTGTAATTTAGTTGCCTAATAATTCTGCACACTAATAGTTCCCTAATAATTGTGCTCACTTATATATTTCCCTGAGAAAAACAAAACTCACTTTTCCTTTGTTAAACATTCAGGTTTGAGGTTCAATAACATTTTGGATTGACTGAGAGCATTGTGTTTGTTCAACAATAAAATTAATCCCGAGGAATACACAATTTGCCTAATAATTGTGCACGCAGTGTAAAGTGATATGATTAATCATTTTGCTCGCAATGTTATTTCTCTTCATTTAAATAGAGTGACACTGGATTTAGACATACCTATATTAAGGAATATTATTAGCCAATCATACCCTTTTAGTAAGTCATAAATGTGAGGACCCTATGGCTGTTCGCCGCTGGAGAGAATGCTCAAGGTCCTTGTATATCATCAACGAGGGATTTTGAAGGCGGTAACACCAATGACAAAACTGAGGGACACACATATTAGTAAAAAAAAAAAAAAAAAAAGGTATTTAATTAGCCTTTGTTTTTATTGATTTATACAATAGATTAAATATTTTTTGTTCACTTTCTAGGATTCAAATAAATTAGATATGTCTAAATCCCAAAAATATGACACTTAAACTCTACGCATCACTAAGTAAGCCAATTTGCTTACCCTGAGTGCTTTAATCAACGTTTTCCAGTATAAATGACTTGCATTATGTTTTATCATTTAATTTTAACGTGTTTTTCGTGGTTACAATAGCAAGGGACACAAATGCCAGAACAACCCTGTTTATTGGATTTGTTGTTATTTACCAGTAAGCAGTTCAAGAGAAAAGAAAAATGAGATTAAAGCGGTTATCTCTGTCTGCCCCTGGTCTGTGTTTATGGTTTTGGGATCTTAAAGAACCATGGGTATTGACAAAATACGCATTCGGCCAGGGAGAAAGTCTCTGCGCTGAAGGCAAAGAACCTGGTCAGAGACAGGAGGGCCTTCACCTCATACTTCCTGAGCCGGGCGGTCATCCTCGGCCTTTGTCATGGGCTGTCTCAATGAACTAGGCAAGTTCTTAACTGACTTGCCTAGTTAAATAAAGGTTAAATATTTTATTTTTGAAAACACATTATGGAATGTAATCTCTCCTGTTCAACCCAAAGGACATTGCTATTCAGTACAATAGCCTATTAAACATAAGTAGGCTATGAAATACAATGTAAAATCAAAAAGAGGGAACTGCATGAGAGGTAGATATGCTTGGTAGGAGTAGGAGGTGGGTAAAAAAAAGACGTCCTCTCCCACAATCGGCGTGCGTTTTCGTTTCAGTTTTTACGGTAGTATTTACATTACAAAAAACTCAGGAAGTGGCCAAAGAGCACAGAAACTAGTCCGACGGAAAGGAAATAAAGGGAAAATCTCAATTGTATCCTCCTCGCGTCCTCTCTCTTCGTATCCTTCTCAAAATCCATTGGAGGAGAAAGTCAGAGCGGCGGGACCTCTGACTTTCTCATCCAATTGGTTTTGAGAAGGATACGACGAGAGAGAACACGAGGAGGATACGATTGAGATCTTCCCATTTTTTTTTTCTTCCAAAAAGCCGCAGAGGCCACTATGGAAAGACTGTATAGTGTGGCATACCACCCGCTCTTACTTCAAGCACAGTTCAGCGGCGGCTGTGCGTGTTGCAGCACCTCCTGGAAGATCCCCTATTGGCTCTTTCTTGGGGAATGCGCTTGTTTTGACAACTCATTTGATTGTTGGATGTGGTTTGAGAGGACGCCACGGACTGCAGGTTAAACCGTGGAATTCGTAACAGTTTCTACATTTTGCAACATATGCAAATCGGATTAATCTTGGTAGGCTAAACATAGGAATTGAGTTTATAAACGCGCGTTCCTTTAAAAAAAGGGGGGGGGGGGGGAATTGACTGGATTGAAATGACCATGTCCGAGGAGAAGAATTCGGGGTGTCGGGGGAAAGAGGAAGAGAGCGAGGATGAGAGTGAAATCTTGGAAGAAAGCCCTTGCGGTCGCTGGCAGAAGCGAAAGGAACAGGTACTGTATTTCTCAGATAATTGTTCAATTCGTGGATGACACATGCGCAATGTACAGCTTGTTTTTAGTTCGCCAATGAATGCCGAACTCTTCAGTTGCGCAATAAGGGTCACGTTCAGGTGGCTACAATGTTGCAGATGAAATTATTATGTCATCTCTATACATTTCTCTGTTCCACTAGCCTTACATGACAGCGAAACATGTCCTTTCTGCTAAATATATTTATGTTGTAATGCCTGAAATGTTGTAGCTAGCTTAAAACAAAAACAAAATCTTAACATTCAAACAAATATGATTTTTTTTCTTTTGGCTGTTTTCAAGAAACTTAGAGAAACGTATAGCCATTGACATAACAAAATATGACATTGTATTATAAAATATGTCTAGAACGCCTTACAAACAGTCCATCTAATTTTATTAAGATCTCCCTTCTTAAGACATTGTTTGGGATGCACAGAATATAGGATTATTATATTAAATTGATTATTTATTTGAAGATCTGTTGATCTATGGAGAACATGTGTACCTCAAACACACAATGTCTTTAAAGGGGAAATCCTCACCCCGCTTCTGTTTTGGTAAATAGCTAAAGGATGGGGCTGAAGAAATGTAACATCTCAAATTAATTGACAAAGCTATGGATGCAAAGACTGAGATAGTTTTAACCTTGTTTTGAGGCTATACATTTTTTAATACAAAAAATATATATATAAATAAAAAATAAATAAATATATATATGACACTTAAACTCTACGCATCACTAAGTAAGCCAATTTGCTTACCCTGAGTGCTTTAATATATAATATATATATTTTTTGAAATTGTGTTATATGTGTGTGTATATATATATATTGTTTTACCAAGGATGGAGCAAAACATGCTTAGTTTGGGCTCTGATGGGATATGACGCTTTTACTAAACTCAGCAGGCATTTATTACATTGACTATTGAAGAATCTTAAATTGCCCTTTATCCACTTGAATTTGTTGTGATGCATCGAAACATCCAAGTAGGATTCCATGGGAAAATAGCAGAACACACAACATGTCTACAAAGTATATACTTTGGCAAGATATGGACAACAACAATTGTGTGAATTTTTTTTATTTTTTTTAAATGTCCACGTCAAAATGGGAGACATCCTCCTTTGAGAGTAGCACGTTCTTGACCGGCTCGATAGTTTTAAATTAGGCTATTGGGTGTTGAAGTGCCAATCGAACAGCAGTAAATATTACAGATTGCACTTTTTTTTTTTTTCCTTTTTTTTTTTACGCTTCAGAGACGTTAGCGTCATGAGCTTCTCTTCTTTTTTTCTTGTACGGCTAACGTAGCAGTGCTGGTCTGCAGTGATTGGGAATCATTTAGGCCTGGCTGTGTAGATGAGGGTGGCAGGTAGCCTAGCGGTTAAGCGCGTTGGGCCAGTAAGGTTGCTGGTTCGAACCCCTGAGCTGGCAAGGTGGAAAAATCTGCTGTTCAAGGGCAGTTAACCCCCCCCCCCCCACAACACCTGCTCCCCGGTTGTCGATGACATGGACGTCGCTTTTTAAGGCAGCACCCATCCCCGCACCTCTCTGATTCAGACGTGGCAGGCCCATTTCGGTTGAATGCGTTCAGTTGTGCAACTGACTTGATAACTTTCCCCCTGACAGACTATGGCAGCATAGGGGTTAGGTGTGAGACTGGGGTTTGGCAAATGAGGTACCTGTGACTGGGTGATGAAGTGTGGTATATACGTAGACAGACACTTCACTGTGAAATCCAATAACTATGATTGAAGTACTATCAGGGGCCCTAGCATACCACATATAGGTGTCGCGCAGTCATCGACATTGGGCGACGGGGGCGTAGCCATAGTATAGGCCTCCGTTGCAAAAGAATTGTCCAACTTTAGAGAGAGCTGATGAGCTGCAGGTTTTCGTTCTTCCTTCAATGTTTTTTTTTTTTTAACATTCAGCATTGGTCCTTTAGGCTTACTCGGTGCTCTGACAATTGAACAAAGTCATGGTCATACCAATATAGGCAAATACAGTCAATCAAATTACCATGTGGTGGGTAACTTTTTACACAATGCAATCTACACAAGGCTTTTGAGTTTGTTCGCCCATTGCATTCTCTAGATGTATGTTTAAAAAAAAGTTTACAAACTTATCATGTTTAAACATGTCTGATAATGGGGGGTGACTGGGTCAGACAACCTCCAACTCGGCACCTATGATACCATACTAGTCCGTTCTCCTGCCATTAAAGTCTGTGTGAAGGTGTGCTGATGACACTGTTTCCCCTGTGTACTTGTATGTGTGTGTCAAGGGGCTTTAGGGCAGGGTGTGTCGTGTTAGAACGAGCCATTCGTACAAAGAGGCTGAAAGCCAGGCTTGTTTGCAGAGTTTTTCCACTCAATATGTTTAGTGCCGTCGCTCTGAGGAATGCCTGTTAGATTTTTATGAGGAGGCTTGAAAGGCACCACCTCTGTGGTTTCTAGGAGATGGCGAGTATGAGGAAAGTGCAATGAATGTATCCTGGTGGAAACAACAGATTACCAACATTAGCCTTTTCTCTTTTGCTTTCATGGGCAGTGTGTTTCCATCTTTCGTCCAGGCATGAAACCCCAGTTTGTATTTCATAAAATGTCTGTTCTCTATGTAGGTATACCTTTTACAGTGCTGGTTGGAGTACTGTTCTCCTGCTAGGACCCAGTATGATTAAGACTTTACATAGAAAAGGCCTAATAATCAATGTCTATTTCTATTGTAAACTTCACATACTAGTTTTTTTTAAGTATACCTCCCTAGCCCTTGGCAGTATACCTCCCTAGCCCTTGGCAGTATACCTCCCTAGCCCTTGGCAGTATACCTCCCTAGCCCTTGGCAGTATACCTCCCTAGCCCTTGGCAGTATACCTCCCTAGCCCTTGGCAGTATACCTCCCTAGCCCTTGGCAGTATACCTCCCTAGCCCTTGGCAGTATACCTCCCTAGCCCTTGGCAGTATACCTCCCTAGCCCTTGGCAGTATACCTCCCTAGCCCTTGGCAGTATACCTCCCTAGCCCTTGGCAGTATACCTCCCTAGCCCTTGGCAGTATACCTCCCTAGCCCTTGGCAGTATACCTCCCTAGCCCTTGGCAGTATACCTCCCTAGCCCTTGGCAGTATACCTCCCTAGCCCTTGGCAGTATACCTCCCTAGCCCTTGGCAGTATACCTCCCTAGCCCTTGGCAGTATACCTCCCTAGCCCTTGGCAGTATACCTCCCTAGCCCTTGGCAGTATACCTCCCTAGCCCTTGGCAGTATACCTCCCTAGCCCTTGGCAGTATACCTCCCTAGCCCTTGGCAGTATACCTCCCTAGCCCTTGGCAGTATACCTCCCTAGCCCTCCTTTTGTCAACCTTGACAAGGGTTCAGCATTGGTCAGATTTGAATGACAAATCCAACACAATAAAAGACTGCAATTATGTTATTTATTATAATAAATGACTGCAATTATCTGTTAGCCTATTCTCTTTTCCACATATTTTGACATACTGTTTCCAGAGACTTTGCGCTATAGAGGGGTCGGCAAATTACCATGGCAATGAGTTCTTTTTTTAATTAGAAATGTTAACTTTTTTTTTTTTTAGCTATCTACAAAGCTTACAGTTTAGACAACCGGTCAGTGTCCTATAGGGTACCCTGCAATTAAATGAATGATTGAGTGTTGTATACTGTGACTCTGGAAGGTACTGACTGACATGACATCACAGGAAACCCCACATTCCTCTGCCAATGTATAGCTGTAACTGTCTATAAGACAGTCTCCTACAGAACAGGAAGCCTATATACACAGTTCTATTTTTGTTTTTAGATCTGTCATCCAGAGTTGGTACATTGGATGATATATGAACTCTGTGTGTGTATGTATGTGTGTATATATATATGTATGTGTTTTATATATATATATATTACATTTGGCACACACAGCTGATGCATAGAACATTTTACTTTTGCTGATGTTTCCAAATGCATTCAATAATTCAGGCAGATGCTGTCATCATTAGCATCTGAGTCAACAGAAAGCACCACATTGGCACAATAGAAATCATTGTTGGTAGAATGACGGCAAACGCGCAGCGTCACAAGACTACCATTTAGCTGGCGGATCTGATCTCGGACCGGATGGAGGGATGTCTGGCTGGGCTGGGGCGAATTAAATGAGAGTAGATGAAACCTTTGGGAAAATCCTGCTGTGATCATTTTCCAGCACATTGGCTTGTTGAGGCCATCTCTCTGTTCACATTTGACGTGGGTGTTCAGAGTAAATTCATATAACTTTTCAAATGGTTAGTGTACACAAGTTTTTCCAACTGAGATTTTATTTTTCTTAATCCCCTCAAATGTGGACTCTATTGAAATTTAAGCGACATATAGACTGATCCAGACTCTTAAACTGGCACACACTCGCTCCCTTAGTCTAATCTTCCCTTTTGGCAGTCGATCAGCAGAGCAAGCCCCATTTGCCGAGTCATAGCTGTGGAAAAAAATGACAAAAGCATGAGTTATGTCTGGAGATAACCTTCAACTTTCCATCAGGAAAGCCCTTGTGCTTGTGCTGTAACCTTTGTAGTGGACTCTAAGCTTACTGATTTGAGGAAGACTGGAATAGATGCAGTACTGTAAGCAACATTCTATCATCTGCAGGTTCTACCGTATAGGGGATACACATTTATGGGGAGCATTTTCATTTATTTGGGGAAAAGTTAAGCTTTTTGTGAACAGAACATCACTACTTGGGAAATACAATGGGACCTTTTTAAGAGAGGTGAACATGTCAGGAATGAAGTCATTTGGATCACCTGAAACGTTAGGTAAATTCACTTCAAAACTGCATTTTATTGAAAAAAAATTATTGTGTATTTACCAACAAGCTGTCTTAATGCAGAATTAGACATTTCAAAGTGTTTTTGTTGCTACCGCTGCTCTGTATTATTCAATTTCACCAAACGTCTAATTTCAAAGTTAAGGGTTAAGTTTAGGCACTCATTCCAAACGGTTAAGGTTTGGGATAGAGATGAAAAATAAAATGGGTACGCGACTGGGATACTGGGTACGCGACACGCAACCTTCTCATCCAGAGTCATGGGATTACACCTGTCCAACCCCGACCGCAAAGCCCAAGTCTACATGATGGTTATGGCACTGGCTGTTTCCTCTAGCGGCTGGTTTTGAAGTCATTTCCTGAAGTCCTCTTGAATGTCCTAGCTGGTATTTACATGGGTATTCTAACCATTTTAGCCCATTTACTGTATCTGATGTGACTTGCGCACATGTGAGCAACGTTTTATGGTTTGTCTGTAGCCTCCAGAAGTTTTTTTTCTCCATTTGAATGTACCTGTTCAATATTACCTGTTGGGTTGACCCGGCATTCTGTAACTCTTGAGGTTAGAATCTTTGCGGTTCTACTCTACTGAAATGGCATTGGCTTTAAGAAGAGGTAATAACTCAAAGAAGCACTTGTTGACATTCTCCTCCCGGTAACGGATTTCATTGGGGACCTTTTTGCTGAATGACCAGTCGAACTACTGTTGTAGTCAACAATATATTGAAGTCTGACACTTTGCAGCCTCCTTGAATTGGGCCTTTTTTATTTTATTTTTTATTTACTGTTGCACAGTCAACATCCCAAAATTGGGCAGTATTGAGAAAAATATCTATTGCAGCCTAATGAGGTTTGTGTATGGTTTTATACAGTGTATACAGCCATACATAAACCAGCCTGTGTAACAATACCCAATCCACTTAATCTTTGTCTTCAGTCTATTTTAACTTCATAGGCAAGGACAGGACTCTACATTTCTCTTCTCCTCTCTCCAAATGTAATTTTAGTAAATTAATTTTTCGGGAACTGAAGAATTTCATAAAGCTACCAATGTTTTCCTGGCCTGCTTGTTTGCCAGTGTTTAAAACAAGCATGAATTATACCTGAATTATACAAATCCATTGCACGTTACCCATGTCATAGATATTGTACACGTCGTACAACCACATACATATTGCACAACTGCCCTGACATATTTTGTCAGTGGCTCAGTAACACAGCTGGGCTTAATTTATTGCTGTTTAGGTATTTGATGGACATGGTAATGCAGGATGCTTATACCTGTTCAGCTTACACGTAGCGACCCTATAGGGTCTGCCTGAGGGGACGAGCTGATACTCAGAGAGAATTACATGGGAGAGGTCTGAAAGAATCTCTAATAACAGCCTGTTCAACAGTGAAGAAGGCTACTGCCTCACACCCATGATCTTCATGGCAATTTGAGAGGCCTATATGGGGGCGCTCTTCACCTGGACAGTTAGGCACATTTCCATGACTCTGCTTTGCCTCTGGACGATATGACTCTAGTCACGAGCATATCCTGCAGGAACCTCATCAACAAGATAACATTCCTATTATGTTTTTCTAGAACCTGCAATCTTTTGAGGACAACCAGCTTGTTTGTACCTGAATAGCCCCCCTTAGGAAAGAAAAGCAAGTCCGACGTGGGTTTCTGTCCTTTGTCACCCTCTCGGCTCACTGCCAGCGAAAAGCACATCCAGAAAGACATCTATGTTGCGACATGGGGCTCTGTAGATGGCCTTGTTCCTGTTGTGTTTTTCTTCTCCCCAGGTTTCTTGGAAAGGCAAAGGACGTGGGCGTTTTTACGCTCTAGCCACTACTTGTAATCATATATCGTGAGTGGTGTTGCTTTGCACCCATTGGAATTTACACAGAAAACATGTCAGTCACTCATGTTCATGGCTTGGTGTGTAAAGTACCAGTCAAAAGTTTGGACACACCTACTCATTCCAGGGTTTTTCTTTATTTTTACTATTTTCTACATTGTAGAATAATAGTGAAGACATCAAAACTATGAAATAACACCTATGGAATCATGTAGTAACCAAAAATGTGTTAAACAAATCAAATTATATTAGAAAACGTTTCAACAGAAACAAGTTTGTATTGGCCAAATTCAGATAGGTCCCTCCCCGTTTCGTTTGCTGCCGGTTGGTTCATAGAGTAAACGGTAAGCAGTTTCCGTTGCAGAACGTTTTTGCAACAGAATCCGACTAATGGATACACCACTACTTGTTGGTCCACTGATTGGCCAGGCCTCCTCTCACTTTAGAGACTTTGCAAGAGCATGTCACCCCTCTCCTGGGCTGCATTCCATTCCAAAAAATGTTTTACCCCAAAAATGCTCCCTTTCTGTCACATTCAAGGGGGATCCCCAAAATAAGAAAGGGGGGGGGAGGGGCAGCAAAGGGATGTAAGTGATTGGAGGGAGAAGTTACATTACCGTAGTCTTTTTTTTTTTTTTTTTCTCTGCACAAGTTAGAAAGTATAATTTTTTTTGAAAAGCCGAAATGTAAGACCTTTTCAACAAAATCGTTCTTCTCAGATCTGTCATTACTGTAGCTGAGATCAACCTTTTTCCCCCCGGGAATATGTATTTTTTAAAAAAAATATATGTTTTGCCTTCTCTCACAGCCAGGCTCTGGCCCAGCTAAACACACGTGATGCATGAGTCATCGCTTAATGTTTGTGGCTGGTTTATAGTGAGCTATAAGTGTATTGTAGAGTTGCTTTCCAGATAACTGCCATGACACCAAGGTCGGCGGGGCAATCAATAATGTGGCCCATCTTTGAGATTGAACATCAATATTATCTTTTCTACCACACCGGAACAACGCGCCGAATACATTCTTTACAGTCAATAGTGATGGGTCCTGGTGAGATATGTCATTGTGTCTACAAAACAGTGCACCGTGACTTGACAAGAATTACCGTAATATTTTGAGTAGACGGAATGGCACTTAATAATCACTGCCTTCTCAAGGACATCGTCAAAAGAGACATTTTGAAAAGTCCTGCTGGAAGAGCTGCTATTCCAATGATGGAGAATACAGAAATCCTTTTTTTTTTAGGTGGACAATATTACTATATTACACGATATTATATGGTTGCTATCGGAAATACCTTTTGCATATCACAGTTCTCTTTTTTTCTTCCTGTTGTAACCCTCTGTTTTTTGGTAGTAACACAATTTATTAAATGTTTTATATGATCCTTTCTTTGAAAATATTGGGTACAAGAGAGACCTGTATATCACCAAAACACTAGGTTGGGTTTTTGTACAAGCCAACAGTAACTCAGTACTCTACATATGAGCTGAGCGCTTCAGGATCAAGAGGAGCGTATGAGCTGGAGTCAGATGTTGAGGGAGGGAGGGAGTATCTCCTCTCTTTATCTCAAGGCTTATTGAAGGGAAATTAGATTTTTTTTTTACAATATTACAGGAACTAGGCCGGTGTCTTCATACCGTCCCAATGTGGTAAATGTGTCCAAGGTTTGAGTTACTCTACAGCCTCCGTAGATGCTGCCTCAAGACATGACCCCAAAGACACAAAATTATAATAAATGAATCTAATCAACGCCAACAATGAGAGTAAATGCCTATCAGGGGACGAAAGAGTGTGGAGGACAATGTTTGAAAATGTATCCATATCGAGGCAAACAGCCCTCAAGGGATTCCTGTATTAATTTGAATGACATTGTGGCTTCCACTGTAACACTCACATGACTTGTTGTGACTTCTCATTATACTGAAGAAAAATATAAACACGACATGTAAAGTGTTGGTCCCATGTTTCATTAGCTGAAATAACAGATCCCAGAAATGTTCCATATGCACAAATGGCTTTATTTCTCGTAAATGTTGTGCACATTTGTTTACATCTTTGTTAGTGAGCATTTCTCTTTTGCCAAGATTTATCCCAGCCCCCGTCTCCGCAGAAGGCCTTTTGCCTTTTGGTAGGCCGTTATTGTAAATAAGAATTTGTTCTTAACGAACTTGCCCATTGTGCTGGGGACAATAAAAGGCCACTCTAAAATGTGCAGTTTTGTCACAACACAATGCCACAGATGTCTCAAGTTTTGAGGGAGCATGCAGTTGGCATGCTGACTGCAGTAATGTCCATCAAACCAAACTTTATTTGTCACATGTGCCGAATACAACAGGTGTAGACCTTACAGTGAAATGCTTACTTACAAGCCCTTAACCAACAATGCAGTTTTAAGAAAATATCTACCAAATAATTAGAGCAGCAGTAAATGACAATAGCAGGGCTATATACAGGGGGTACTGGTGTTGAGGTAATTATGTACATGCAGGTAGTTATTAAAGTGGCTATACATAGGTAATAACAGAGTAGCAGCAGCGTGGGGGGGGGGGGGGGGGGGGGGGGGTGCAAATAGTCTGGGTAGCCATTTGATTAGATGTTCAGGAGTCTTCAGGCTTGGGGGTAGAAGCTGTTTAGAAGCCTCTTCGACCTAGACTTGGCGCTCTGGTACCGCTTTCTGTGCGGTAGCAGAGAGAACAGTCTATGACTTGGGTGGCTGGAGTCTTTGACAATTTTTAGGGCCTTGCTCTGACACCGCCTGGTATAGAGGACCTGGATGGCAGGAAGCTTGACCCCCGGTGATGTACTGGGCTGTACACACTACCCTCTATAGTGCCTTGCAGTCGGAGGCCGAGCAGTTGCCATACCAGGCAGTGATGCAACCCGTCAGGATGCTCTCGATGGTGCAGCTGTAAAACCTTTTGAGGATATCAGGACCCATGCCAATTCTTTTCATTCTCCTGATTGGGAAATAGATTTTGTCGTGCCCTCTTCACAACTTGTGCTTGGACCATGTTAGTTTGTTGGTGACGTGCAACTTGAAGCGCTCAACCTGCTCCACTACAACCCTGTCGATGAGAATGGGGGCGTGCTCAGTCCTCCTTTTCCTGTAGTCCACAATCATCTCCTTTGTCTTGATCACGTTGAGGGAGAGGTTGTTGTCCTTGCGCCACACGGTCAGGTCACCAGCGCTGTTGCTATAGTTAATTTCTCTACCATAAGCAGCCTCCAATAACGTTTTAGAGAATTGGGTGAGGCCGTCTAACCGTCCTCCAATAATTAGCATTTATTTAAATCTACAGATTTTCCTTATATGAACTGTAACTGTAAAATCCTTCATTGTTGTGTTTTGTTTTTGTTCAGTGTAGTTATTTTTACACAGCAGTAAGCCTTTATGCTTGCAGACAGTCTGATAACGTGTCAAAAGGGGGGGCTGGCCGGTGAGCCGCTTGAACTCTCAGGTAGTGTGACAGCGTTATGACACATTCCCTGGGTTTATTAACAAATGTTTCATTAACAAATTACTTTAACAGACTTGAAATGGAATTGACCCAATCCTGTTAAAGTGAGCTGAACAGTTTTAATTTACTGCTTGAGTTCTCTGGCACAATGCATTCCTTGGCAAAGGGAAAAACTAGGAATTGTGGTGACTGTGATAGCCTGCCTGAGATAATTAGCCGGTGACTTACTGTGGCAAATTGCTATTTGTTGACATGTGTACAGGAACTTGCATGCTTTGTGAGCTTGATATACTGCCTGATTCAACTAGTATGAAGGTTATGGCCACAAAGTGGGCAAGAAATAACCATTTTGAAGGGCACTTTAACATTCTATGAGCTTTTCAGCCAAAGTGGATCAATGTAACACTGCAACAAAGTTATTACATTTTGTAAATGGGTCATGTAAAATAAGGCAATATTGGAGGTTTCTCAGAATCACAATTAGGAACAGACAATAATGGATTAACTTTTCCAACGCTAGTTAAAGTTTGGCTTTATTCTGGTGCTGCTCTGCACATACAAGCTTGTTAGCTAGCTAGCTCTGGTCCAACGATAGTTAAGCCAACTCTCTGAAGTTCAAAGACATTCAAAGTCCCTTCATAGAAGCCGCTCCTCCGTAGGTATAATTCTGTGGGCCTAATTCAGATAATGCATGTCATAAGATGCCAAGCCGCCTCCTCCACCCTCTCTTGCCTTCTCCCCACCCTCAAATTTCAGTCGCATCTCGTGCCCTACATTTGTCTGTCCAGTGCATGTAAACAACTATAGATGACCTGCTCCAGCAAGCTGATCTAGTCCCACTGATTGATTGGTGAAGTAATTTAATGTTGCACTAAATGTAAAAAGTGTGTATATATTTCGAAGGTTTAAAAAGGAATAGAAAGGAACTAAACTCAGCAAAAAAAGAAACGACCCTGTCTTTCAAAGATAATTAGTAAAAATCCCAAACTTCACAGATCTTCATTTGTGAAGGGTTTTAAACACTGTTTCCCATGCTCGTTTATGGTTCATTGAACAATGAACATGCACCTGTGGAACGGTCGTTAAGACACTAACAGCTTACAGACGGTAGGCAATTAAGGTCACAGTTATGAAAACGTAGGACACTAAAGAGGCCTTTCTACGGACTCTGAAAAACACCAAAAGAAAGATGCCCAGGGTCCCTGTTCATCTGCGTGAACGTGCCTTAGGCATGCTGCAAGGAGGCATGAGGACTGCAGATGTGGCCAGGGCAATAAATTGCAATGTCCGTACTGTGAGACGCCGAAGACAGTAATACAGGATGGACAGCTGATCGTCCTCGCAGTGGCAGATCACGTGTAACAACACCTGCACAGGATCTGTACATCCGAACATCATACCTGCGGGACAGGTACAGGATGGCAGCAACAACTGCCCGAGTTACACCAGGAATGCACAATCCCTCCATCAGTGCTCAGACTGTCCGCAATAGGCTGAGAGAGCCTGGACTGAGGGCTTGTAGACCTGTTGTAAGGCAGGTCCTCACCAGACATCACCGGCAACAATGTCGCTTATGGGCAGACACCCACCGTCGCTGGACCAGACAGGACTGGCAAAAAGTGCTCTTCACTGAGGAGTCGCGGTTTTCTCACCAGGGGTGATGTTCGGATTCGCATTTACCGTCGAAGGAATGAGCATTACACCGAGACCTGTACTCTGGAGCGGGATCGATGTGGAGGGTGCGTCATGGTCTGGGGCGGTGTGTCACAGCATTATCGGACTGAGCTTGTCATTGCAGGCAATCTCAACGCTGAGCGTTACAGGGAAGACATCCTCCTCCCTCATGTGGTACCCTTCCTGCAGGCTCATCCTGACATGACCCTCCAGCATGACAATGCCACCAGCCATACTGCTGGTTCTGTGCGTGATTTTCTGCAAGACAGGAATGTCAGTGTTCTGTCATGGCCAGCGATGAGCCCGACTCTCAATCCCATTGAGCACATCTGGGACCTGTTGGATCGGAGGGTGAGGGCTAGGGCCATGACCCCCCCCAGAAATGTCCGGGAACTTGAGGGGCCTTGGTGGAAGAGTAGGGTAACATCTCAAGCAAGAACAGGCAAATCTGGTGCAGTCCATGAGGAGGAGATGCAGCTGGTGGCCACACCAGATACTGACTGTTACTTTTGATTTTCATCCCCCCTTTGTTCAGGGACACATTATTCCATTTCTGTTAGTCACATGTCTGTGGAACTTGTTCAGTTTGTCTCAGTTGTTGAATCTTATGTTCATACAAATATTTACACATGTTAAATTTGGTGAAAAATGTGTGCAGTTGACAGTGAGAGGATGTTTTTGTGTTTGAACCGGTTCAGAACTTTACTTTTGCTTATCAGAACAATGGAACGGGGAGAAAAATAATGGTTCTGTTCAGAACAAAATGATCGGAAAATAATTTTGGTTCCAACTCCTGCTTTGTTGTGCCTACCAACCTTTGTGTGGTAAAGAGAAACCACATCAACATTTTTAAAATTGCATGCAATAACCAGTGGCCCCTAATGTATTCTTCTGCCTCAAATATGTAGCTATGGTATTGTCTATTTTAGTTGGTGTAGTTTTGATAACCAATAGCTTTTTTTATTTTTTGATACAACAGTTACACGATTGGTTGTGTCAAACTGCTTTGCTTTATCTTGGCCAAGTCACAGTTGTAAATGAGAACTTGTTCTCAACTAGCCTACCTGGTTAAATAAAGGTGAAATAAATAAAAACTTTAGGGCTTATTCTAACTTGAGTTCTGTGCTCTCGGCTTTACCTCAGAGGGCTAATACCGTCTGGAGGCCTGCAGACAACACTGGTTCGATATCCAGTCGGTCACAGCGGGGTATGTGGAGGGCTGGGAAACCAATCTTTCACCATTTGGCCTACTGAGACGCCACGGAGTCTGAGGCAGATTGTGACGTGCATTGTGCACAAATAAGACACTCGTACAACTCCAGTCTAAACCACAGCCTATTACATTTTGATAAAGTGGATGACTCAGGCCTTGAATAAGTTACTTTTTTTAACGGGCTCGCTGGTGAAAAACCTCGCAGTAAAGTTTTTTTTATAGAGGTTTCTTCTCAACAACAGCCCTCCCACAGAGTGATAATGTATGAATCCCAAATGACACCCTATTCCCTTTTATAGTGCACTACTTTTGATCAGGGCCCATAGGGCTCCAGTGAAAAGTAGTGCACTATATAGGGAATAGGGTGCCATTTTTGGGATGGTGTGTGAGTGAGAGATTATACATCCTGCAACCTTTTTAGGGGAAGCATTGTAATCAGAACCTGCTGTTATGCGTACTGAAGACTGCAGTGGTCCAACAAACTCTTTACATCGCTGTGCAAGACAGAACTACAAGCCACTGTACTAATTCATGAATGAGAGAACATCTAAATATTGTGTTGGATTGGCTACAATTCTGGATACTATTGTTTATTTGACAGTGACCACTTAAAAGGAGTACATGTACACCAGCGTTTAAAAAAAAAAAACATTTCTAGACTATCCCGTCTTAACTGCAGATAGTTTCCGTATCCAATATTTTTGAGCTGTGACATGAACTGCAACTTGTACGAGGAAATCCGCATGCCATTCTTCATGCGAATGACAGTCAAACTGTGTTATCAAGTGCTATTTGCTTGTTAAATTGTCATGCAATGCATTCTCCCCATTTATTGACTTTTTTTGTTGTTGGTGGCCCACTCTTTTTGATGGTATGAACCTAATGTTTTAAAGGTTTCTGTTTTTTTGCTGTAATTCTTCCATGTGTTTTATTTATGGTACGACGTTAATGAAGAGGACCTGTATTTACAGTCTGAAGACTGCTTATGTGTCCTCAATATGGGATGGGGGTTTATCTGTGAAGCGGAGGTGCCGGTGTCCTTTATCTGTGATTGGGTCATCCATGATTATTGATGACTATACTATCAATTCAGTATCCTTTCACATTGTAAATATTGTACTGGAACTGACTGACGCTGTGTATATAGCACCCTTAGTTGTCGTCTTTTTATATCTTGTGTGTTTTTGTTCTACCTTTTTGTTATTTTTAGTATTACATTGTTATTGATTACTGCATTGTTGGGTTTAGTGCTTGCAAGAAAGGCATTTCACTGTACTTCTGTAAGACATGTAAAATTGTGAAACTTGAAACTATCTTATGAATGCCTTATTAAACTGTGGTATCGCATCAGAACTCAAAATAATAAGCATGTCAAGGAATTCTGTCTATGAATTTGAGCGGTTAGTCCAACCCCATCCCTCAACTGTTTCCCAAAGCAGTGGTGGGGTGGCTACTTTTAAAGTGATTTTTAAAGGTGACCTTGTATGGCCTGAAATGTAATTAGGCTATTCAAAACAATGGGCCTTTCTCATGTTTTACCATCTCAATAAATAGAAGGATACTGTTGCTTTCTACTTCACGTCCAATCACAGGATTTTGAGACGTGCATACAGAGAATAGTTAATAATGCCAGGAATAAAGGTAGTTCTAGTGTGTACAGTGCCTAGTGAAAATGTACACACCCCTTACACATTATTCACATTTTGCTGTCTTCGAATTTAATCTAGAAAAAGGATCAAATTTGCTTTGTTTTTTTCTACAGAACTACACAACCCCCCCCCCACCCTATTAAAAATATATATATATTTCTTGACTGCGTAAGTCTTCACACCCCTTAGGGCAAAATATGGCCATCGTTTTTGTCAATTGCTCAAGCTCAGTAAATTTGGTTGGGAATCATTGATGGGCATTTTATTCAAACCACGTCTCTGATATTCAAGCAAATTTTAAGTCAGGACTCAGACTTGACCACTCAGCAACACTCAACACCTCTTGGAAAGCCATTCTGGTGTGTCTTAACCATAATTGTGTGTAATTGTCTCACTGAAAAATAACTATTCCAGGGTTAGGTTTTGAAAAGACTGAGATGTGTTTGCTATTACTTTTTACTTTGTTCCTTTTCCTATTTATTTCAATCACGACAAACTCCCCAGTCCCTGCTGATGACAAGCATACCCATAACATGATGCCTCACAATGGGCGTCAGGATCTCATCACGGTATCTCTGTGCATTCAAATTGCCATCGATTTTTAAAATGCAATTGTGTTTGCATAGATTTTCGGGCTATAACAATAAAAACAGTACAACCCCTCATTCTCCCTCCCTCCAAACCACCACCCACCCTACAAGGCATCTATAAAAGTAAGTTAATTAGGAAAGAAACAAACAGTAATAGAAACAATGGAAAAGAAAAAGAAGTTCAATAAATTCTTATCAGCACAAATGACCACTAGAACAGACATGACTGCTTACCAAACTATGCAAGTTACACTAAGTGAAAGACAGGCTTTCCACGTATTGTATTGATGGGGACCAGGTTAAGTTGAACTTTTGGCGGGACCCATGCACAGTGTACCTAACCTTCTCCAGAGGCAGAGATGACATCACCTCCTTAACCCACTGCATAAAGGAGGGTGGCTTTGCAGACTTCCAGTGAAAGAGGACAAGGCTGTCACACTTGCCTGATGCATGTGTGCCTTCTGGTCTAGGGGAAGTACCCCAAAAATGGTAGTGACCGGTTTGGTGCTAACAGTTGTATTACGCATATGTGAGAGAGCCTCAAATGGGGTCCCAGAGGCCACTCAAGATTGGCATGACCAAAACATGTGTCACACAGTCTCTGGACTCTGGTGGCATCTCAAACACTTGGTCAACATTTGGGTATATTTTTGCCAATCTGTCATTGAGTAATGGAGACGGTGCAAAACCTAAAACTGAATAAGCCCATGCCTTATGCAAAATGACGTGTGGATACGCTCAATACTTTGTTGCCATAGATCGGGTAGCTCGCCACCTATGTCTTGCTCCCATGCAGATTTTGTATTTGCAAAGGAAGGCAGATTAATGTGGAGTATTATGTCGTATAATCTGGAGATTTTGCCCTTCAGATAAGGGTTAAGATCTAAGCACCTCTGAACTGGACACTTAGTAGGCTCAAGTGGAAATTAAGGGAAATATTTTTTGGCAAAGCTGCAGGTATCTAAAAAAAAAAGTGGGTATTGGGAATATTATGGTCAACCCTCAGAGTATCGAATGAGACTAATGTGTTATCAACAAATGGGTCACAAAAAAACATCAGACCGTTCCTATGCCAGATCTGGAATGCCGTGTCAATCTGTGACCCTGGGAAGAGATGATTAGATGTTAATGGACAGAAGCTGCTTGCTTGTTTAAGGCTATTACTAAGTCTAAATATTGCTGTTACATTGCACAACCTTCAATGTAATGTCATAATTACGTACAATTCTGGCAAATTAGTTCACAACGAGCCAGGCGGCCCAAAATGTTGCATATACCCTGACTCTGCGTGCAATGAACGCAAGAGAAGTGACACAATTTCCCTAGTTAATATTGCCTGCTAACATGAATTTCTTAACTAAATATGCTGTTTTAAAAAATATACTTCTGTGTATTGATTTTAAGAAAGGCATTGATGTTTATGGTTAGGGACATTCGTGCAACGATTGTTCTTTTTTCGCAAATGCGCTTTTGTTAAATCGTCACCCATTTGGCGAAGTAGGCTGTGATTCGATGATAACTTAACAGGCACCTTATTGATTATATGCAAAGCAGGACAAGCTAGTTAAACTAGTAATATCATCAACCATGTGTAGTTAACTAGTGATTTATGTTTAATAATAGCTAGCAATTTACCTTGGCTCCTTGCTGCACTCGCGTAACAGGTGGTCAGCCTGCCAAGTTGTCTCCTCGTGGAATGCAATGTAATCGGCATCCAATATTGCAGATTACCGAATGTTGTGAAAAATTTTAATTGGCCATGCCGATTTTTAATCGGTCGACCTCTAACAATGGGGTTCAAAACAACATGGGTGCCAAGGTTCAGGGGAGCACCGGAGCGAGACCGGAGAAGTTGGAAGGCTTGACTGTGACTCCATGATGGCCCAAGTTGGGCCATCCTTGTTTTCAAATGTAGAAACCCAATAAACACATTTTAGATATATTTCCTGACCTGTAGTAGTGTAAAAAATTGGGAAGGCCCAGCCCGGCTGCGGGCTTAGGTCTCTCTAGATATACCTTTCTCATTTGTGGATTTGACTTATTCCAAGTGAAGTTAAAAATGTAGCTGTCCAGTTGTTTGAACATCGACTTTGGCTGAAAAATGGGAATCATTTGGAATAAGTACAAAAACCTAGGCAGTAGTCATCTTAACAGAATTAATGCGACCTGCTAATGAAATGGGAAGAGACGACCACCTTATGAAATCCTGCTTAGTGCGCTCCAGGAGTGTTTTGTAGTTTAAACAGAGCCTTAAATGAGCGTGTGAACTTTATCCCCAAATAAATAAAGACCTGATGCTCCACCTTAAATGGGAAATTGGCATACCCAAATCCTTCTGCTAACTGATTAATGGGGAGGAGCACACTTTGTTCATTTTATCTTAACCAGAGAATGTCCCAAAACCTTGTAGCATGTCCAAGAGATAGGGTATGGACTCCACAGGGTTAGAGATGTATAAAATAAGATTGTCTGCATCTAATTATGTTATGTTGCCCCTTAATCCTCTTCTCTGCCCGCAAGGTGATAGCAAGAGGCTCAATAGCCATATCAAATATGAAAGGGGATAGACAGCAACCCTGCCTGCCCCCCCCCCCCCCCCCCCCCCCCCCCTGTGGAGAACGAAGTAGCTGGAGGTAACATTGTTGGCGTGAACAGAAGCCACTGGGGACGAGTACAAAATCTTAATCCAGAAAAGGAATTACGGGCCAAACCCAAATAATCTCTCTAGTACTGTAAATAGATATTCCCACTCAACCCAGTCGAAAGCCTTGTCAGCATCAAGAGAGATGACGTCCTCTGGCTGTAGAGTTGAGTGGGCAGAATAAAGAACATTAAATAGACGGCGCATATTATAGATTACCTACCTGAGAAATCTGGTTTGATCAGAGGTAATTATATTAGGTATCACTGTCTCTAAACAGCACGTGAGAATTTTATAATCGCAGCACAAAAGGCTTATAGGGTGGTATGAGCCACAGTCTAGGGGATTCTTGTCCTTTTTTAAGCAAAACCGAAATAGTCCCCTGGGTAAGGGTCTGTGGCAGTTTCTGACTAGAAAGGATTTCATTGTACATTGAGCTGAGGATAAGGGATAATGCGAGGAGAATGCTTTAAAAAAATTCAATAGGGAAGCCATCAGACCCAGGGGCTTTACCGCTCTGCATGGACTGGATTTCCAGAGTAGCTTCATCTACACTCATTGAGGCATCCATGTTGGTTTGTTCATATTAATTGAGACCGGGGATGTCTAGAAATGCATGCATACGAGATGTGTCAGGAAGAGCCTCTGACAAGTAAAGAGCAGAGTAGAATTGCTTAAATTGATTGTTGATTTCTTTGGGATTGGTAGAAGTTAAATCAACTGCAACACAGATTTCGGGTATGGTGCTGCTAGCAGCGGATTGTCGAAGCTGGTGAGATGTTCATAGAATTTTTACCTCGACTTAAACAAGTTGCTCTGTTTGTTTGGTGGAAAAATTGTCATTCTGATTTGTGTAGCAGTCTCTCAGGAATCGGAGAAGAGGCATATCTGTTGTCCACATCTAGAATGAGTTGCGATAGCTCCGATAAGTGTTTGGTGCGCTGTTTGTCATACGCAGTGTATGAAATAATTTGACCCCTTAGATATGCTTTTAACAACTCCCACACAGTAGAGTGAGACAAGTCAGGGGTGCAGTTGATCTGTAAAAAGAGATCAATGTGAGTTGATATGTATTTTTTAAAGGCACTACAGGATCGTAGTAGTGGGTCAAGTCGCCACGTGCATTATGACACAGTACTGTCAAGAAAGTGGATATCTAGCTGGACAGCGCTATAGATTGACATAATGATGCTGGGATATTGGCTATTAGTTACAAAAAGAAGAATTCTATTTTCCAGCAGGAAAAAGTCAATTCTAGAGTATGAGCGGTGGACTGGAGGGAAAAAAAGGGAGTACTGTTTAACCTCTCTTGGATAGGGGGCACTATTTTCACGTCTGGATGAAAAGCGTGCCCAAAGTAAACTGCCTGCTACTCATGCCCAGAAGCTAGGATATGCACATAATTGGTAGATTTGGATGGAAAACACTCTAAAGTTTCCAAAACTGTTAAAATAATGTATGTGAGTATAACAGAACTGAAATGGCAGGCAAAAACTGAGGAAAATCCATCCATGAAGTGCTATTATTTTGAAATGGGTGTTTTTCCAACCATATAAATGGTTATGACCCAGATTGCGTTCCTTATGGCTTCCACTAGCTGTGAACAGTCTTTAGACATTGTTTCAGGCCTTTATTCTAAAAAATGAGGGAGAATGAGCAGTTTCAATGAGAGGCCAGTGGAAAGTCCCCAACCTGTTTGGTGCGCAATCCTTTAGAGGGCGCCTTTTGTTGTTTTTCTTTAACATTGAAGACGCTATTGTCCGGTTGAAATATTGATTATTTAGGCTAAAAACAACCTGAGGATTGATTATAAACATCGTTTGACATGTTTCTATGAACTTTACTGATACTATTTGGAATTTTCATCTGCCTCTTGTGACCGCATTTGCCATTAGATTACTGAACAAAACGCGCCAACAAAATTGAGGTTTTTGGATATAAAGAGGGACTTTATCGAACAAAACAAACATTTATTGTGTAACCGGGAGTCTTGTGAGTAACCATACGAAGCTCATAAAAGGTAAGTGATTCATTTTATTGCTATTTCTGACTTTCGTGACTAATCTACTTGGCTGCTAACTGTTTGTAATGTTTTGTGTGCTGAGCGCTGTCCTCAGATAATCGCATGGTATGCTTTCGCCGTAAAGCCTTTTTGAAATCTGACACGGCGGCTGGATTAACAACAAGTTAAGCTTTATTTTGATGTATTGCACTTGTGATTTCATGAAAGTTTAATATTTATAGAATTTGGCGCTCTGCCATTTCACTGGATGTTGGCCAGGTTTGACACTAAAGTCCCACCTATCCATAAGAAGTTAACTCTAGGATAGGTGACCTGACCAACATCCATTGAAAGTGCAGGGCGCCAAATTCAAAATATAGAATTGTAAATATTTAACAATATTGCATGTGTATTTTCAAGATGTAAAAATAAAGCTTAACTTTATTTAAGGCTCAAAATGGCCAGAAACAAAACTTTCTTCTGATACTTGTCAGTCTATTCTTGTTCTGAGAAATGAAGGCTATTCCATGCAAGAAATTGCCAAGAAACTGAAGATCTCGTACAAGGCTGTGTACTACTCTCTTCATAGAACAGCGCAAACTGGCTCTAACCAGAATAGAAAGAGTGGGAGGCCCCGGTGCACAACTGAACAAGAGGACAAGTACATTAGTGTCTAGTTTGAGAAACAGACGCCTCAAGTCCTCAACTGGCAGCTTCATTAAATAGTACCCGCAAAACACCAGTCTCAACATCAACAGTGAAGAGGTGACTCTGGGATGCTGGCCTTCTAGGCAGAATTCCTCTGTCCAGTGTCTGTGTTCTTTTGCCCATCTTAATCTTACATTTTTATTGGCCAGTCTGAGATGGCTTTTTCTTTGCAACTCTGCCTAGAAGGCCAGCATCACGTCTAGTGCAGGGTCATAGTATGAGCCCAAAATGGCTAGTTAGTATTATGTCACCTGTCCTCCTGTGGATGTATGTGCGTGACAATATATTCTTTGGCCTTGGTTGGGTCTAAGAATGTCTTCTGCTCGCCGGTGGGAGTAGTGATCTTCAGTATAGCTGGGTAAAGAATGCCTAACTTAGTGTCCAGACAGCGGTGTAGGAGCCCCTTCACCTCGTTGAAGACTGACCTCTTCTTCATGACTACCGCCGTGTAGTCCAGGTAAATGCGAATATCCTGGCCATTGTGGGTGATGGGAGCCGCTCGCGTTGTCTTAGGGATGACATCCTCCTCCTGAAGGTAGTGGCATTTAACTACTATGGGTCTGGGCGGCTCCCCATTCTTCGGCGCGAACTGTATGCTTCTGTACTCCCTGTCAAGGGTGGGGGCGTAATCGAGGCCTAGAATTTCCTGTAGCAGTTTAGCTATGGACAGGGTAGGCCGCATTCCGCCTACGGTCTCGAGTCCCTCTCTCACGCCAAAAATGTGACAGTTCCCCCGGCACTGTCTGTTCTCGAGGTCTTCAACCTTGGAAGAGAGTTTGACGACATCTGATTATAGCCGGATGACTTGCTCTTCCATTGTCACCACTTTGTCTGAGTAAATATTTGCGCCATATTCCAGGCTATTAAGACGGGTGTCATGTCTCGTCAAGTCTTCGTTAACGGAGTTGATCTTTATGTATACCTCGGTGGCGAGAATAGCTATTTGTGCGGATAGGTCAGTGGATAGTGACTCCACCTTATCCAGCACAGTCTGTTCAGATTTAATGATTGCCGCCATTACCATGGCTAGGTCGGGGATCAGAGTCCGTGTCAGGTGAGCCCACGGCCGTTGTTGTCTCGACATTTTACGATTTAAAAGACAAAGAATTTCAGGGAAAAAAAGCCAGATTAGTAAATTGGGTTCGATTCCATATTAAACGTTACAAAATGAACACGGTGGGGGAGGTGTTGGTCAAGTATTAATAGTAAATTGTTCACCCTAGATTGGTGCACAGATCCAGGGCGTCTTCACATGTTGCTGCTCACCAGCGCTTCCCAGTATTTTGTTTTTTTCTGTATTTCTTACATTATTAGCCCAGAATTATTTTGGGTGTTATTACATACAGCTGGAAAGGACTCTTGGATATCAGAGCGGCGGTAACTCACTGTCTCTCACTGTTCAAATAAACCTACCATTTAAAATTATAGACTGATCATTTTTTTGTCAGTGGGCAAACGTACAAAATCAGCAGGGGATCAAATACTTTTTTCCCTCACTGTACCCATGTAAGAATGCTGTTCATTGACTACAGCTCAGCATTTAACACCATAGTATCCTCCAAGCTCATCGTTAATCTCGGAGCCCTGGGTCTGAACCCCGCCCTGTGCAACTGGGTCCTGGACTTCCTGACGGGCCACCCCAAGGTGGTGAAGGTAGGAAACATCACCTCCACTCCGCTGATCCTCAACATAGGGGACACACAAGGGTGCGTGCTCAGCTTCCTCCTGTACTCCCTGTTCACCCATGACTACGTGGCCACGCACGCCTCCAACTAAATCATCAAGTTTGCAGACAACACTACAGTAGTAGGCCTGATTACCAACAATGATGAGACAGCCTACAGGGAGGAGGTGAGGGCCTTGGGAGTGTGGTGCCAGGAAAATAACCTCTCACTCAACGTCAACAAAACAAAGGAGCTGATCGTGGACTTCAGGAAACAGCAGAGGGAGCAGCCCCCTATCCACATCGACGGTACCGCAGTGGACAAGGTGGAAAGCTTCAAGTTCCTCGGGGTACACATCACTGACAAACTGAAGTGGTTCACCCACACAGACAGTGTGGTGAAGAAGGCGCAACAGCACCTCTTCAACCTCATGAGGCTGAAGAAATTTGCCTTGGCAAATCTAAAACCCTGACAAACTTTTACAGATGCACAATTGAGAGCATTCTGTCGGGCTGTATCACCAGCTGGTATGCCAACTACACCGCACGCAATCACAGGGCTCTCCAAAGGGTGGTGTGGTCTTTCCCAACACATCACCGGGGCAAACTACCTGTCCTCCTGGACCCCTGCAGCACCCGATGTCACAGGAAGGCCAAAAAGACCAAGGACAACAACCACCCGAGCCACTGCCTGTTAACCCCGCTATCATCCAGAAGGCGAGGTCAGTACAGGTGCATCAAAGCTGGGACTGAGAGACTGAAGAACAGCTTCTATCTCAAGGCCATCAGACTGTTAACCTCTCTAGGGTCGGCGGGACGAAATCGTCCCACCTACATAACAGCCAGTGGAATCCTGTGGCGTGTTATTCAAATACCTTAGAAATGCTATTACTTCAATTTCTCAAGCATATGACTATTTTACACCATTTTAAAGACAAGACTCTCGTTAATCTAACCACACTGTCCGATTTCAAAAAGGCTTTACAACGAAAGCAAAACATTAGATTATGTCAGCAGAGTACCCAGCCAGAAATAATCAGACACCCATTTTTCAAGCTAGCATATAATGTCACAAAAACCCAGAAGACAGCTAAATGCAGCACTAACCTTTGATCTTCATCAGATGACACACCTAGGACATTATGTTATACAATACATGCATGTTTTGTTCAATCAAGTTCATATTTGTATCAAAAAACTGCTTTTTACATTAGCATGTGACGTTCAGAACTAGCATACCCCCCGCAAACTTCCGGTGAATTTACTAAATTACTCACGATAAACGTTCACAAAAAGCATAACAATTATTTTAAGAATTATAGATACAGAACTACTCTATGCACTCTATGTCCGATTTTAAAATAGCTTTTCGGTGAAAGCACATTTTGCAATATTCTAAGTAGATAGCCCGGCATCACAGGGCTAGCTATTTAGACACCCAGCAAGTTTAGCACTCACCAAAGTCAGATTTACTATAAGAAAAATGTTATTACCTTTGGTGTTCTTCGTCAGAATGCACTCCCAGGACTTCTACTTCAATAACAAATGTTGGTTTGGTCCCAAATAATCCATAGTTATATCCAAACAGCGGCGTTTTGTTCGTGCGTTCAAGACACTATCCGAAAGGGTAAAGAAGGGTGACGAGCACGACGCATTTCGTGACAAAAAAATTCTAAATATTCCATTACCGTACTTCGAAGCATGTCAACCTCTGTTTAAAATCAATTTTTATGCCATTTTTCTCGTAAAAAAGCGATAATATTCCGACCGGGAATCTGCGTTTAGGTAAAAAGACGAAAGAAAATAAAGCATGGGGTCGACTCGTGCATGCGCCTAAGTCCATTGTCCTCTGATCGGCCACTTGTCAAAAGCGCAAATGTGTTTCAGCCTGGGGCTTCCTCGATATCATTCAGCTTTTTCCCGGGCTCTGAGAGCCTATGGGAGCCGTAGGAAGTGTCACATTACAGCAAAGATCCTCAGTCTTCAATAAACAGAGACAAGAAGAACAAGATCTTGTCAGAGAGGGCACTTCCTGTAAGGAATCTTCTCAGGTTTTTGCCTGCCATATGAGTTCTGTTATACTCAGACACCATTCAAACAGTTTTAGAAACTTTAGGGTGTTTTCTATCCAAAGCCAATAATTATATGCATATTCTAGTTACTGGGCAGGAGTAGTAACCAGATTAAATCGGGTACGTTTTTTATCCGGCCGTGTCAATACTGCCCCCTACCCCCAACAGGTTAAATAGCCATCATTAGCACCTTAGAGGCTGCTGCCCTATATACATAGACTTGAAATCACTGGCCACTTTAATGTTTATATATATATATTAAACCACATTTTGCATTACTCATCTCATATGTATATACTGTATTCTATACTATTCTACTGTATTTTAGTCTATGCCGCTCCGACATTGCTCGTCCAAATATTTATATATTCTTAATTCTTTTACTTTAGATTTGTGTGTATTGTTAGATATTATTGCACTGTTGGAGCTAGAACACAAGCATTTCGCTACACCCGCAATAACATCTGTTAAACATATGTTTGTGACCAATAAAATGTGATTTGTAATGATGATCGTGCTGATCGTGTTTCTTGATATGCAAACACGTGTCAGGTGGATGGAGTATCTCGGTAAATGAGAAATGCTCGCTAACAGGGATGTAAACAAATTTGTACACAACATTTTAGAGAAATAAGCCATTTGTGCATATGGAACATTTGTGGGATCTTTTATTTCAGCTCATGGAACATGGGACCAACACTTCTTTGCATTTAAAAAAAAGAAGTATTTTATTAAGAGAACATTTTCCACATTAGTCATTTTGTGGAGTAGGTTGTTGTAGATCATTAGAACATGCTAATTTATTCCCTTGTTTAGATTGACATTTTAAGACAGAAAATGTTAAGACTATGCAAGGGGTGTGTAGACTTTCCCTAGCGACTATCTTCCTTGTGTGACCTCTCCAGACAGGATAGCGTGCAGTCAGTTTGCTACGGGATCATTTCCTTTTGATCCCTTACAGCGTGAGTCAGAAGCGCATTGACTTTTTCAATTTAGACTCATTTACGCAAATATAACTAATGTAAATGTTTTTTGTTTTTTTTCTAACATATGTTCTTATACTGTCCTTTGCAACTCCCTGTCAGGTGTGGTAGACGATTCAGTTGCTCAACTACTTTCCAATGACTTAGCTTTCATCATAGCTGGTCTGTCAATGATCACTTATTGATGTCAGTAGTTAAATCCACTTCAATCAGTGTAGATGAGGTGTGTTCCTAATGTTTTGTACACTCGGTGTATATTCTATTCTAGAACATATTGGAAGTTGTAAACAATGTTTGTTCATTTTTAAATGGTCGGTCCAAGCTTTGCTTCTGTACCTCTAAAATGGACCACTATAACATGCAGCACGAATCCAGGGTTCATTTGAATACTTTTAACAAATCCTAATTTTCTTTGATGTAATCACTGATCTGACATGTCTGGATTGGTGAAAACTAAGAGGTGGTACCCTTGCTTTCACCCATTCAATTCTTTTGTATCAGTGATTGCCTCAAGGAGGGGAAGAAAGAGGGAAGCATTATAAATGTATATTTTTGACTTTTGTTGAACAGATGGAGATGGAGGATGACAATGGGGAAAGATGGAGATGTGTCATATGACAGTAGGCCAGATTCTAACCTATGCCGACATTGTAGACATGTGCTGGAGACAGGCTTTACCACTAGAGCACCAGGCCACAGAGGGAAGCATTTTAACAGTTTCGAAGAGGGCTGACTAATACTTTGGACCTATGCTTTCCTCTGTTTTTGTAGGTGAGTCAGGGGAATGTCCCTGGCATCGAGACTGCCTCACTGGCCATGGACACAGAGGAGGGGGTGGAGGTGGTGTGGAACGAAGTGCAGTTCTCTGATAAGAAGGTCTTCAAATCTCACGAGGTATCTTTTTGATAATCCTTTCCTGATTTTTTTTTTTTTTAATTTATTTTTAAATAAAAAAAATGTATAGGCACTATCTGGTTAAAAAGTGTCAGAGTGATATGGATAACCGGCTTCGAGTGCTCATGGGGCGGCAGGTAACCTAGTGGTTAGAGCGTTGGGCCAGTAACCGAAAGGTTGTGAGATCGAATCCCTGAGCTGACAAGGTGAAAGTCTGTCGTTCTGAACAAGGCAGTTAACCCACTGTTCCAAGGCTGTCATTGTAAATAAGAATTTGTTATTTAACTCACTTGCCTAGTTAAATAAAGGTAATAGAACATTTTCAGAAGTGTGGGTCTTCATGGTTGTTTGTCTTGCAGGATCGAATGAGGGAGATGTTTGAGAGCCTGATGCACGTAGATCACCCCAACATTGTCAAGTTCCATAAGTACTGGCTGGACACCAGGGAGAGTCGGGCGAGGGTGAGGGACATGAGCACGCATGACCCTGGTCTCTCTCTCTCTCACTCACTCACATACATACATACATACATACATACATACATACATACATACATACATACATACATACATACATACATACATACATACTCACAGGTAACCAGTACATACTGTACACAGGAACAAACCGTCAGCGTCCTGGAGAAGTAATTCCCCTCCTTTTTTTAAAAAGTAAATTCAAAACGGCTTGTGAATTTCAATGACTATAGTATATGGATATATAATTTTACACTTTTTGGATAAACAAGGTTTTCCAAGAACACTGATGTCCCCCCCCCTCCACTCATTATATCTCCATGTCGATCTCCGAACTCAGGTGATCTTCATCACAGAGTACATGTCATCAGGCAGTCTCAAGCAGTTCTTAAAGAAAACAAAGAAAAACCACAAGACCATGAATGTCAAGGTGAGTCCATTCCATAGAGAATGATAAGAGGCCTCTAATGACCAAAAGGCTGAGGGCTTCCACCATTTTAAAGTAGTCAAGTGGGTGGGTAATTCCTATCGGTAGCCTCAATGACGTTACCCAGGCTGTCAGATCTATCATCTCTATGGTCCATTCCCACTCGTCTTCCTCCTCCCCCACCAAACCTCAACTGGGAATAGCGCCATCTAGTGTTTGGCTTTAAAACTACCACAACATATAGAATTTAGAAGGTTTCTCGTAGTCACTTATCCTGTATTTGTCTCTGGATGCATTCCAGACCACCCGCTAAGCAGTCGCGCTGCACATACTAACCAATTCAAATGCTCTGCAGCAGGGCATCCGATTGCACCAGTAGGTTAAACACTTATCCAGACGGTGTGAGATTTTGTTGCATGACTGCAATGTAGACGGCCTGGAACGAGGCCACTGTTTTTGTATCTATGTAACAGTCATTCAGTAAAGCTATGTTTGCATATTTCTGTCTCTCTGCTTACGTGTGGTCGGTTTTTAGGCTTGGAAGCGATGGTGCACTCAGATTCTGTCAGCTCTGAGGTAAGAAACCCGGCACCATTCAACCTGTCACTCAAAACTCTCGCAAACCAGATGCCACGATTTTATTTTTTATTATTTACTGATAGCCAGGGGCACACTCCAGCACTCAGACATAATTTACAAACAAAACATTTGTGTTTAGTGAGTCCACCAGATCAGATGAAGTAGGGATGACCAGGGATTTTCTCTTTTAAGTGCGTGAATTAGACGATTTTCCTGTCCAGCTAAGCATTCAAAGGGAAATTGTATTGAGTTAAAAAGTACATTTATTTTCCTCAGGAATGTAGTGAAGTAAAAGTAGTCAAAAATATAAAAAGTAAAGTACAGATACCTGAAAAAAATACTTAAGAAGTACTTTAAAGTATGTTTACTTAAGTACTTTACGCCACATGGTCACGAGGAAAAACGAAGATGGCGGCTCCACAAAGCAGTATCCCAGCAGGTTAAGTGGAGGATCTGGCTGCCATGTTTACATTTGTTTCTTAAATTGTATTATATTTAACTACTATACATGAACAACTTCAACATCAAGCTGAACGATGTGAAACTGTTTCTCCTGTAGAAGATTTATGAAGTAGATTTATACACAGCACATGACAAGACATAATATATTACTGACATTGATTTTAACACAGGACAGAAATCACACGCACGCAAAAAGGTTAGTTTTAATATTAATGTGAATTTATGTCCGCAGTTATCTGCATTCCTGCCACCCGCCCATAGTCCATGGCAACTTGACGTGTGACACCATCTTTATCCAGCACAACGGACTCATCAAGATCGGCTCGGGTATGTGGTCTACAGGGCAAGGAGAAGAAAAACAGAGTCCCAGTACGCCACTGTTTTCCCTGACGCTAGTTGGATTTAAAAGCATAGGAAATGCTATGCTTTTAAAACCATCAGAGGTAGTGCACAAGTGGACACTTGTAGGGAAAAGATTGGAGAATTACAACGCAGGTGTTTATCTAATCACCAAAAAACAACGGTAATAAGAGACGGCTGTTACTAACGTACCCCTCTAACAGACCTACAGTGATATCACATTCTATTAAGTTGAATGGGGATTACAGTACCAGTCAAAAAAAATAATATATATATATATATATATATATATACACAGTACCAGTCAAAAGTTTGGACACAACTCATTGAAGGGTTTTTCTTTTCTTTGTACTATTTTCTACATTGTAGAATAATAGTGAAGACATCAAAACTATATAAAATAACACATATGGAATCATGTAGTAACCAAAAAAAGTGTTCAACAAATCTAAATATATTTTAGATTCTTCAAAGTAGCCACCCTTTGGGCTCATCAGACCAAAGGACAGATTTCCACCAGTCTGTCCATTGCTCATGTTTCTTGGCCCAAACAAGACTCTTCTTATTGGTGTCCTTTTGGTAGTGGTTTCTTTGTAGCAATTTGACCAGTCTCCTCTAAACAGTTGATGTTGAAATGTGTCTGTTACTTGAACTCTAAAGCATTTATTTGGGCTGCAATTTCTGAAGCTGGCAACTTTAATGATCTTATCCTCTGCAGCAGAGGTAACTCTGGGTCTTCCTTTCCTGTGGTCAGTCCTCATGAGAGTTTCATCAGGGCACTTGTTGATTTTTGCGACTGCACTTGAAGAAACTTTAAAAGTTCTTAAGTAAAGTATTGATGGACTGTTGTTTCTCTGCTTATTTGAGCTGTTCTTGCCATAATATGGACTTAGCCCAATTTTGTAAAAGACCATCTTCTGTATACCACCCCTACCTTGTCACAACACAACTGATTGGCTCAAATGCATTAAGAAGGAAATATATTCCACTAACTAATTGACATGCATTCCAGGTGACTACCTCATGAAGCTGGTTTAGAGAATGCCAAGTGTGTGCAAAGCTGTCATCAAGGAAAAGGGTGGCTGGCTACTTTGAAGAATCTTCTAAAAATATATTTTGACTTGTTTAACACTTTTTTTTGGTTACTAGATGATTCCATATGTGTTATTTCATAGTTTTGATGTCTTCGCTATTATTCTACGTTGTAAAAAATTAAGAAAAACCCTTGAATGAGTAGGTGTGTCCAAACTTTTGACTGGTACTATATATAATTTAATAAATACGTGACTTTTCCTCAGTTTTTCTCTTGGGGCATGATCATTTGTTTGAATTCTCCGTGTCTTTCTGTTTTATTTACAGTGTGGCATAGGCTGTTTGTCAATGGTAAGAATCCTATTTGTCACTGTTTCCCCCCCCCCCCCTCTAGTCTACAATCCACTACTAATTTAGGAACTAAATTCTGTTGTGGTTTATGTTCTCAAGACTACCCTTCACTTGGTCAACAAAAAAACTCTGTTTTTTTAGATAACCTATTAAACTGTTGAAGAGCAGTTGCGAATATAATCTGTTTTCGAGAGTGTGAACTTATTTTTTTTGTCTGTTTGTCCCATTCCTAGTTTTCCCAGAGGCGATCTACGGAAATGTGCAGCATCATCGGGATGATGAAACGAACCAGCACTATTTTGCTCCTGAATACGGCTGTAAGTGTGTATCTCCCATCTTTCTTACTCTCCCTTTAACTCCATCTACTCCTCATGCATTTGATGTAGCTCTTATTTTGGCTCGTGTGTATGAACAATACTCCACCACCTATTCTGCTTTCTCTTATGATAATTTAGTTAACTTTAATAACAAATGAAGGGCAACCATTGATGCCATAGCTCCAGTAAAGTTGAAAAAGGACACATCCAAAAGGAGAGCCCTTTGGATGAGTGAGGAAACTGATACATTAAAGAGAAATTACAGAAAGGCAGAGCGGACGTGGAGAAAGTCAAAGTTGCAGGTCCATTATGATATTCTGAGAGAGCAACTTGACATGTATAACAACACAATTATGAATGCCAGACAGGCTCATTTTACTAACTTGATCACTATTAATCAGAGTAATTAGAGTGCTCTTCTCCACCATTGATGGCCTGATAAATCTTATGCCCGCAAACCTATGTGTACTTTCCTCCACATCTAAATGTGATGAGTTTGCAGCATATTTCAGAGATACCCAGCCTAATGTTGGTGATCAGTAAAGCAAAACCTGATGAGAAGGCACTATGGATTTATTACCCCTGGTTGACACAGACATGCTCAGGAAAGTGATATCACATCTTAAGCCTTCTCGATCCTATCCCCAACACCTTCAAAACAGTTTTTAATAGTATATCTGAAGAAATGTAAGCTATTGTTAATCACTCCCTGTTCATAGCAGTTTTTAGTGCAGTGAGGAAAGTGCATATGTTAAAAACCGTTCTGAAGAAAAGCAATCTGTACTGAACCAAAATATTAACGCAACATTCAACAATTTCAATGATTTTACTGAGTTACAGTTCATATAAGGAAATCAGTCAATTGAAACATTCATTAGGCCCTAATCTATGGATTTCACATGACTGGACAGGTGTGCAGCCATGGGTGGGCCTGGGAGAGCATAGGCCCATCAATTTGGGAGCCAGAACCAACCAATCCGAATTAGTGTTTCTCCACAAAAGGGCTTTATTACAGACAGAAATACTCCTCAGTTTCATCAGCCGTCTGATGACTGGTCTCAGATGATCTCACAGGTTAAGGAGCCAGATGTGAAGGTCCCAGGCTAGTGTTGTTACACGTGGTCTGCGATTGTAAGGCCTGCCAAACTGCCAAATTCTCTAAAACAACATTGGAGGCTGCATTGTGTTGTGTGGCCTTTTATTTTCCCCAGCACAAGGTGCACCTGTGTAACGATCATGCTGTTGAATCAGCTTCTTGAAATGCCACACCTGTCAGGTGTATGGATTATCTTGTCAAAGGAGAAATGCTCAGTAACAGGGATAGAAATTAATGTGCACAACATTTTTGAGAATTAAGCTTTTTGAGTGTAAGGAACATTTCTGGGATATTTTATTTCAACTCATGAAACATGGGACCAACACTTAATTTTTTTAATTGAACCTTTATTTAACGAGGCAAGTCAGTAAATAAGAATGTGTTCTTTACTATGACGGCCTACACTGGCCAAACCTGGACAACACTGGGCCAATTGTGTGCCGCCCAATCACGGTCAGTTGTGATACAGCCTGGATATAAACTTACATGCTGCGTTTTATTTTTGTTCAGTAAAGAGTCTAATGCTCTTAGCAATCTCCAACCTTCCATTATTAAGCAAACTTGGTGTTCAAACAGCAGTCACTTTTTTTTTTCTTATTTTTTTTTTACAATTACAATCTGGTTTTCATGCCCAACACGGAGACCGCCTTAGTTAAAGTGGTAAATTATCTTAGCCATCAGACGCCAAACAGCTCTCTGTCCTTGTACTCTTAGATTTAAGTGCTGCATTCGACACTGTTGACCATGATGTCCTTCTGGGCAGACTGTGGAGACATGGTTTGGCCTCTCCAGTCCAGTTCTAAATTGGTTTAGAACTGGGGGTTTTTTCACCCTTGGTGAACATAACTCAGAGAAAATACATTCCACAAGGTTCTATTTCCGGTACTGAGTCCGGTGCTGTTCAGTTTATATATGTTAACCCTTGGCAGCGTTATCAGAAAGCACAGCATTGATTTTCACTGCTACGTAGACAATACACAACTTTACATTTCTGTGTCACCAGAGGATTTTAGCTCCATGGATAAATTATTAGACTGGATTGGTGATGTAAATAAAGGGGTGGCTCACAACTTCCTCCAGCTAAATTAAGACAAGACCGAGGTACTTATTGTTGGAGCCAAAGCACAGAGGGAGAATCTAGCCACACATTATAATTCACGGACAAGAAACCTACGTGTTATTTTACATTCCGAGCTAAATTTCAAATCACAATTTAGGAATGTGACAGCTTTTTACCACCTGAGGAACATTGCCAATGTGCATCTGTTTCTCTCAGGCTGACAGAGACTCATCCATGCTTTTATTACAAGCAGGCTTGACTACTACTGTAATGCTCTCCTGTCTGGTCTACCCAAGAAAGCCATTGGTCAACTGCAAAACATACAGAATGCTGCAGCACGGGTACTGACCAAGACCAGACGGAGAGCACACATTACACCGGTTTTAAGGTCTCTGCACTGTGACTGCCTGTGAGTTTTAGAATAAATTTTAAGATTATTCTATTGGATTTTAAATCAATCCACCATTGTGCACCTCAGCACATGTCAGACATGCTTTTAAGTTATGTTCCCACTAGGTCCCTCAGGTCCTCTGGCACTGGCCTTTTAACTATCCCAAAGCCTCGTACCAAGAGGCATGGAGAAGCAGCATTTAGTTATTATGCCCCCAGCCTCTGGAATAGCCTGCCAGAGAACCTGAGGGGAGCTGAAACTGTGGACATATTTAAAAGAGATCTTAAAACACACCTCTTTAGCTTTGCTTTTCCTTAGGGTGCTTTTTAGTCGTTCAGTTTTTATTATTTTAGTTTTTTATCGTCTATGCTTGTGTAGTAAATATTATTTTTCCTGTGAAGGGCATTGTGTTGGATTCCATGTCTGAAATGTGCTATATAAATAAAGCTTGGTTTGATTTTGTCATATTTTATATGCTTTGTTTTGTAAATTGTTTTTGTGTAGTGTACATTGAGCTGTCTTCAAATTGTGTAATTCAGACAAAGGGTCTCTAAATAACCTTTTCTTTTTCCTTCTCCCCTTGTCTCTCTGTCTCATGCTCTCTCTGTGTCTCTGTCTCTCCTACACTATTCTGTTTTAGTGGCTGAGGATGTTTGCTCTATTGACATCTTCGCCTTTGGCATATGTACCCTGGAGGTAAGACAAAACAATCCGGGGTGAAGTTTTCCCCTAGGTACAGATTTAGGATCAGCGTCTAGGGTGAACTTCACTCTACGCCGACACAAACACTTTCTCTTACAGTGTTCCAATAATAAACAACCAAATACCCTTTAGATACTTTTGGTCATGTAGTGTATGTGGACACCTGCTCATTGTCGAACATCTCATTCCAAAATCGCGGGCATTAATATGGAGTTGGTCCCTCCCACCCCCCTTTTGCTGCTATAACAGCTTCCACTCTTCTGGGAAGGCTTTCCACTAGATGTTGGAACATTGCTGCGGGGACTTGCTTCCATTCAGCCACAAGAGAATTGGTGGTGTTGGGCGATTTAGGCCTGGCTCGCAGTCGCCATTCCAATTCATCCGAAAGGTGTTCAATAGGGTTGAGGTCAGGGCTCTGTGCAGGCCAGTCAAGTTCTTCCACACCGATCTCGACAAACTATTTATTTTTAAAATATTTTTTTTCTCCCCAATATCGTGATTACGTTCTTGTCTCATCGCTGCAACCCCCCCCCCAACGGGCTCGGGAGATGCGAAGGTCGAGTCATGCGTTCTGAGAAACATGCCCGCGCTGCGTCCTGAGAAACATGCCCGCCATGCGTCCTGAGAAACATGCCCGCCATGCGTCCTGAGAAACATGCCCGCCATGCGTCCTGAGAAACATGCCCGCGCTGCGTCCTGAGAAACATGCCCGCGCTGCGTCCTGAGAAACATGCCCGCGCTGCGTCCTGAGAAACATGCCCGCGCTGCGTCCTGAGAAACATGCCCGCGCTGCGTCCTGAGAAACATGCCCGCGCTGCGTCCTGAGAAACATGCCCGCGCTGCGTCCTGAGAAACATGCCCGCGCTGCGTCCTGAGAAACATGCCCGCGCTGCGTCCTGAGAAACATGCCCGCGCTGCGTCCTGAGAAACATGCCCGCGCTGCGTCCTGAGAAACATGCCCGCGCTGCGTCCTGAGAAACATGCCCGCGCTGCGTCCTGAGAAACATGCCCGCGCTGCGTCCTGAGAAAACATGCCCGCGCTGCGTCCTGAGAAAACATGCCCGCGCTGCGTCCTGAGAAACATGCCCGCGCTGCGTCCTGAGAAACATGCCCGCGCTGCGTCCTGAGAAACATGCCCGCGCTGCGTCCTGAGAAACATGCCCGCGCTGCGTCCTGAGAAACATGCCCGCGCTGCGTCCTGAGAAACATGCCCGCCATGCGTCCTGAGAAACATGCCCGCGCTGCGTCCTGAGAAACATGCCCGCGCTGCGTCCTGAGAAACATGCCCGCGCTGCGTCCTGAGAAACATGCCCGCGCTGCGTCCTGAGAAACATGCCCGCGCTGCGTCCTGAGAAACATGCCCGCGCTGCGTCCTGAGAAACATGCCCGCGCTGCGTCCTGAGAAACATGCCCGCGCTGCGTCCTGAGAAACATGCCCGCGCTGCGTCCTGAGAAACATGCCCGCGCTGCGTCCTGAGAAACATGCCCGCGCTGCGTCCTGAGAAACATGCCCGCCTTGCGTCCTGAGAAACATGCCCGCCTTGCGTCCTGAGAAACATGCCCGCGCTGCGTCCTGAGAAACATGCCCGCGCTGCGTCCTGAGAAACATGCCCGCGCTGCGTCCTGAGAAACATGCCCGCGCTGCGTCCTGAGAAACATGCCCGCGCTTCTTAACACCGCCAATAGAAATTGTAATGTTTTTTTGTAGCCGTCTATTTACCACCACAAACTGACGCTGGCACTAAGACCGCACTCAAGCAGCTGTATAAGGCCATAAGCAAAAAAGAAAATGTTCATCCAGAAGTGGTGCTCCTAGTGGCCGGGGACTTTAATGCAGGCAAACTTAAATCTGTTTTACCTCATTTCTACCAGCATTTCACATGTGCAACCAGAGGGAAAATAACTCTAGACCACCTTTACTCCACACACAGACACCAACAAAGCTCCCTCGCCCTCCATTTGGAAAATCTGACCATAATTCTATCCTCCTGATTCAGGCATACGAGCAAAAACTAAAGCAGGAAGTACCAGTGACTCGCTCAATACGGAAGTGGTCAGATGATGCGGATGCTTCGCATCAGGACTATTTTGCTAGCACAGACTGGAATATGTTCTGAGATTCATCCAATGGCATTAAGGAGTATACCACCTCAGTCATCGGCTTCATCAATAAGTGTATCAATGACGTCATCCCCACAGTGACCGTACGTACATATCCCAACCAGAAGCCATGGATTACAGGCAACATCCACACCGAGCTAAAGGCTAGAGCTACCGCTTTCAAAGATTGGGACACTAATCAGGACGCTTATAAGAAGTTCCACTATACTCTCAGATGAACCATCAAACAGGCAAAGCATCAATACAGGACTAAGATTGGATCCTACTATACCGGCTCTGACGCTCATCGACGGGGCAGGGCTTGCAAACGATTACGGACTACAAAGGGAAACCCAGCTGCGAGCTGCCAGTGATGCGAGCCTACCAGATGGGCTAAATGCCTTTTTTTATGCTCGCTTCGAGGCAAGCAACACTGAAACATGCATGAGAGCACCAGCTGTTCCGGACAACTGTGTGATCACGCTCTCTGTAGCTGATGTAAGACCTTTAAACAGGTCAACATTCAGACGGATTACCAGGACGTGTATTCAGAGCATGGGTGGATCAACTGGCAAGTGTCTTCACTGACATTTTCAACCTCTTCCTGACTGAGTCTGTAATACCTATGTTTCAAGCAGACCACCATAGTCCCTGTGTCCAAGAAAGTGAAGGTAACCTGCCTAAATGACTAACGCTCTGTAGCACTCACGTCTGTAGCCATGAAGTGCTTTGAAGGGCTCATATTAACACCATCATCCCAGAAACACTAGACCCACTCCAATTTGCATACCGCCCCAACAGATCCACAGATGACACAATCTCAATTGCACTTCACACTGACCTTTCCCACCTGGACAAAAGGAACACCTATGTGAGAATGATTTTCATTGACTACAGCTCAGCGTTCAACACCATAGTGCCCACAAAGCTAATCATAAAGCTCAGGACACTGGGACTAAACACCTCCCTCTGCCACTGGATCCTGGACTTCCTGACAGGCTGCCCCCAGGTGGTAAAGGTAGGCCACAACACATCTGCAACGCTGATCCTCATCATGGGGGCCACACAGGGGTGCGTCCTGAGTCCCTTCCTGTACTCCCTGTTCACCCACAACTGTGTGGCCACGCACGACTCCAACGCCATCAAGTTTGCTGGCGACACAACGGTGGTAGACCTGATCACCGACTATGTTGAGACAGCCTATAGGGAGGAGGTAAGAGACAACCTCTCCCTCAATGTGAGCAAGACAAAGGAAATGATCATGGACTACAGGAAAACGAGGGCCAAACACACCCCCATTCACATCAACAGGGCTGTAGTGGAGTGGGTTGAGCGTTTCAAAGTTCCTTGGTGTCCACATCACCAATGAACTATCATGGTCCAAACACAACAAAGTTGTGAAGACGGCACAACACCTTTTCCCCCTCAGGAGACTGAAAATAGTTGACATGTTTCCCCAGATCCTCAAAGTTATACAGCTGTACCATCGAGAGCATCCTGACCGGTTGCATCACTGCCTGGTATGGCAACTGCTCAGCATCTGCCCGTAAGGCGCTGCAGAGGGTAGTGCATACGGCCCAATACATCACTAGGGCCAAGCTTCCTGTAATCCAGGACCTATATAGTAGGCGGTGTCAAAGGAAAGCCCATAAAATAGTCAGACTCCAGTCACCCAAGTCATAGACTGTTTTCTCTGCTACCGCATAGCAAGCAGTAACGGAGCGCCAAGTCTAGGTCCAAAAGGCTCCTCAACAGCTTCTACCCCCAAGCCATAAGACTGAACAATTAATAAAATGGCCACCCAGACTATTTACTTTGACCCCCACTTTGTTTTTACATTGCTGCTACTCTGTTTTATCTATACATAGTCACTTTACCCCTCCCTACATGTAGAAATTACCTCAACTAACCTGTACCCCCGCCTATTGACTCAGTACCGGTATCCCCTGTATATAGCCTTATTGTTATTTTTATGTATTTTTTACTTTTGTTTATTTAGTAAATATTTTCTTAACTGCATTTTTGTTTAAGGGCTTGTAAGTAAGCATTTCACTGTAAGGTCTACACCTGTTGTATTCGGCGCATGTGACAAAACATTTCATTTGACTTACAGTTGACCGGGGCAGCTCAAGCAGGGCAGAAATTTGACAAACTGACTTGTTGGAAAGGTGACATCCTATGGCGGTGCCACGTTGAAAGTCACTGAGCTCTTCCGTAAGGCCATTCTACTGCCAATGTTTGTCCATGGAGATTGCATGGCTGTGTGCTCGATTTTATACACCTGTCAGCAATGATTGTGGCTGAAATAGCTGAATCCACTAATTTGAGGGGTGTCCACATCATTTTGTGTGTGATATAGTGTATGTCACAGATGTTAATTGAAACCCATATTTATATTATGTTCAATAGACACGAAACAGGAAAAAAACATTCTGTTTTACCTGAACTCGTCTGATAAGCCGTTCTCATTTTCCGATTAAAAATGTTTCTCCTTTTTTTTTTTTTTTTGCCTACTGATGCATAATATTAATCACAAATGCAAAATAAGGGTCGTGTTCATTAGGTACCAAACGGCAGAAAATGGACTGAAAGAGGGAGGGACAATCTAGTCTTGTTCATTATAATAAGATCCGCCCATTTTAGCTTTCTGTTTTACCGTTGTGTTGTCGTAATTAACACGAACCAGCACATTTTGTTTTGTCCTCCCCAACTTTAGATGGCAGTGTTGGAGATCCAGGCCAACGGGGACACTGTGGTATCCAAAGAGGCTATAACCAACACCGCCCAGTCTTTAGAGGACCCGCTCATAAAGGCAAGTCGCACAGGAGTAGTGGGCATACGCAATGATGGCGGCGTGCCTAAAGTTAGTCATTTCCCACAGGGCAAAACCTGGTTGCTTTCATATTAGTTATTTTATGACTTCATATTTACATTTGAGTCATATTTACACAAGCGCCGTGCTCTACCTACTGAGCCACATGGGACCATATACTGGTTGTATACCAGTGGAGACTGCTGAGGGGAGGACGGCTCATAATAAAGGCTGAAATGGAGTATAATTGCTGGAATGGAGTGAATATAATGGAATTAAACACATGAAAACAACAATGTAGTTGATTCCATTTACTCCATTCCATTATTATGAGCCGCCCTTCGCTCAGAAGCCTCCACTGTTGTATACTGCTTGTATTCGAATGTTTTTTTTGTAAATGGATTTTTCTGGTTATTAAAAAGACATTAACAGCACGTCTAAAAAGACGCTAACAAAACGTATACAACCGGTGTGACCAGATAAAAACCAATAATGACATCTTTCACATGACGTCTTGTCATGAAAAACTATGTCTTAACCAACTGTTAGAATCAGGTAATCTGGCTATGTGACGTCATCTCAACCAGAAAACGTCATTAAGGTGCCATGTGCCAAATTCTGCCTGCTGGGTTAGTGCTACATTAGCTGGTATATTCCCTTCACCTTGCAACGCTCACTTATTTCAGCAGTTGAACGCGCACAACATAGATTCTTCATTTTTTCGCTTCAGTAAAATGGTTGCTTCCGCCAGGATGCCAGCATTATCCCAAAAGTAAATTAAGAAGACACACTGCCGGTGTGCAATGACTTTAACCACTGGGTGTTCATTCTGGAAAAATTGGGATTAATAACCAATAATTATGGAATATTAGAATCTCCAGTTATACAACTCCTTGGGATTCATTGTACTGTAGTGGTAAATGTGTGAAGGAAAGTTAGCAGCTGCTACAATACTATAGTACATTGAGTCAAACTGTCGGTGTGTCATCTTCGTCGGTCACTGAAGCCACGTTTCTCTCTAATTCCCATGACACATTTCTTCCTTCCGACCAAGTGTTTGTAGTAACTCGGTGAAAGATGACAGGCCGTTTTATATAAGCACATTGTAGGAAAGATGTCAGCAGCCGTAATGCTATATTTTACGTTACTCGTCATCTTTTCTCAATCACCAGAGGCTATGGTTCCTTCTAATTACCCAGTTCCTCTAAATACCCAATTCCTCTGTAAAAACTCACGGACGATTTTATTAAAGCTCAAACAAAGTTTATTCACCCAAAGGGTCAGACAGCTGAACAGACAAAGACATATATTCACAAAAGTACTGGTATTTAATCCTTTCTCCTATGCCGAGTCTCCTCCGTACACATCTGAACAGCCAATACACCTCTGTTGCTAGACAGAACTTTAGTGATATCTGTTCTTCCTCACTTCATCTGACCTGATTTTTCTGCCCAAATTCCTTACTACTCCCAAACTCACAGCTGTCCTGTTGACTTGTACCAGACTGTGGCCATTTTCCTTCCCATAGGATCCCTGATGTCTAACAGTGACATGAATTAGGGTATTTAATATTTTCAAGTTTAGAAGTCAGAACCCATCAGCACTAAATCGCGCCATGGCCTATTCTAGTAGTAGTGTTACCGCCCCTGGACCACATATGAAGGCAGTGGTTCGATCCGTGTTCCACCACTCACTTTGTTTTCCTGTCCTCTCCCCATCTACATATCTATCCTTAATCAATCAATCAATAAAGCTTGGAAATGCATTTTATTTATATATATATATATATATATATATATATATATATACACAGTATAGTGCATTCGGAAAGCCTTATTCTAAAATTGGTTTAAATTGGGGGGGTTTTCCCGTCAATCTACACACAATACCCTATAATAAGAACTGGAAATATGACATTTACATAAGTATTCAGACCCTTTACCCTTGAAGCAGCTTTGGCAGCGATTACAGCCTTGAGTCTTCTTGGGTATGACGCTACAAGCTTGGCACACATGTATTTGGAGTTTTTCCCCATTCTTCTCTACGGATCCTCCCAAGCTCTGTCAGGTTGGATGGGGAGTGTCGCTGCACAGCTATTTTCAGGTCTCTACGGAGATGTTAGATCGTATTCAAGTCCGGACTCTGGCTGGGCCACTCAAGGACATTCAGAGACTTGTCCTGAAGCCACTCCTGCGTTGTCTTGGCTGTGTGCTTAGGGTCAATGTCCTGTTGGAAGGTGATCCTTCACCCCAGTCTGAGGTCCTGAGCGCTCTGGAGCAGGTTTTTTATCAAGGATTTCTCTGTACTTTGCTCCGTTCATCTTTCCCTCGATCCTGACTAGTCTCTCAGTCCCTGCCACTGAAAAAGCATGACGCTGCCACCACCATGCTTCACCGTTGGGATGGTGCCAGGTTTCCTCCAGACATGACACTTGGCATTCAGGCCAAAGAGTATATCTTGGTTTCATCAGACCAGAGAATCTTTTTTCTCATGGTCTGCGAGTATTTAGGTGCCTTTTGGCAAACTCCAAGCTGGCTGTGATGTGCCTTTTACTGAGGAGTGGCTTCCATCTAGCCACTACCATAAAGGCCTGATTTCATGGAGTGATGCAGAGATGGTTGTCCTTCTGGAAGATTCTCCCATCTCCACAGAGGAACTCTGCAGCTTTGTCAGAGTGACCATCGGGTTCTTGGTCACCTCCCTGACCAAGACCCTTCTGCCCTGATTGCTCAGTTTGGATGGGCGGCCAGCTCTGGGAAGAGTCTTGGTGGTTCTAAACTTCTTCCATTTAAGAATGATGGAGGCCACTGTGTTCTTGGGGATCTTCAATGCTGCAGAAATGTTTTTGTACCCTTCCCCCAGATCTGTGCCTTGACACAATCCTGTCTTAGAGCGTTACAGACAATTCCTTCGACCTCATGGCTTGGTTTTTGCGCTTACATGCACTGTCAGGTGTGTGTGCCTTTCCAAATCATGTCCAATCAATTGAGTTTACAACAGGTGGACTCCAATCAAGTTGTAGAAACATCTCAAGGATGCTCAATAGAAACAGAATGCACGTGAGCTTAATTTCGAGTCTCCGAGCAAAGGGTTTGAATACTTATGTAAATAAGGTATTTTCGTTTTTTATAAATTAGATTATTTAAAAAAATTAATAATGTAAACACCTGTTTTTGCTTTGGCATTATGGGGTATTGTGTGTAGATTGATGAGGGGAAAACATTTATTCAATACATTTTAGAATAAGGCTGTAACGTAGCAAAATGTAGAAAAAGTGAAGGGGTCTGAATACTTTCAGAATGCACTGTATATTTAAAAATCACCACGTTCCACACAATTCCACCCATGGTGGTAGTAACTCTCTATGCACCTCCCTTTCCCTCGTCTGTTACAGGAGTTCACCCAGTCATGTGTACGCATGGACGCCAAAAAGAGACCCACGGCCCATGACCTGCTGTTTCACAGGGTTCTGTTTGAGGTGCACTCTCTTAAGCTGCTGGCTGCCCACTGCTTTATCAACTATCAGTGTGAGTAATGTCACATCAGAGAGGTACATTTAGATTCCTGACACAATTGGTCAGAAAACATCCCCTTTTTGCCATTTGCCCCATACTGAAAGTTGAATGCAAATGTGACCATCTCTTTTCAGTCTTATGTTCTAAAATTTGAATTGAATTATTATTATTTTTTACATTGGATTAAAGTACAGACTCAGTGCTTCAAAATGGCATATCATACACTGTATTTGGAAGAAACATGGGGGAGTAATGTTGCTTTAAAAATGTATAATATTTTCACAAAATGTATTCTTTAACCAAATTGCCAAAATGGATTCTCTGAACATTCTCACCAAGTTAGGCAAACCATTAACACTATGACATTTTAAAAATACTTTTATTTTTTTATTTTATTGAATATTCGAAACATACAATATACTTGCAGTGAAGCCGCTCAACAACTACACCACACCAGTCATCCAACAGATTCCCGTTCAGAGAGACACACAGAAGCATCCAGGGTCAATGCCCTGCTCAAGGGCATGTTGACCGATCTACCACCAGGCCAAAAAACGTGAACAAGATCCCCCCCCCCCACCCACAGTTCCCCAATAGCTGTCCCTCAACCATGTTTGTGTGTGTGTATGCATGCATGTACAAACACCTGCACGGCATCAGCCTCAGGCAAACCGGCATTAGTAGTAAAAACACTTCCACTTAGTGTCATTCAAATGTACTTTTTATTATCATTTTTTTTTAAAAACTTTTATCTTAGAATGATGGTCAATCTCTCCGCTCCCAATTGTCTCCAATTCCACATGAGATGAGATAAGGGAGGTAAAGGCAAAAAAGGCCATGGTGGCAAAGTAAATACAATATAGCAAGTAAAAACACTGGAATGGTAGATTTGTAGTGGAAGAAAGTGCTAGGTAGAAATAATGGGGTGCAAAGGAGCAAAATAAATAAATTAATAAATACAGTATGGGAAGAGGTAGTTGTTTGGGCTAAATTATAGATGGGCTATGTACAGGTGCAGTGAGCTGCTCTGACAGCTGGTGCTTAAAGCTAGTGAGGGAGATAAGTGTTTCCAGTTTCAGAGATTTTTGTAGTTCGTTCCAGTCATTGGCAGCAGAGAACAAGGAGGAATTGGCTTTGGGGGTGACCAGAGAGATATACCTGCTGGAGCGCGTGCTACGGGTGGGTGCTGCTATGGTGACCAGTGAGCTGAGATAAGGCGGGGCTTTATCTAGCAGGGTCTTGTAGATGACCTGGAGCCAGTGGGTATGGCGACGAGTATGAAGCGAGGGCCAGCCAACGAGAGCGTACAGGTCGCAGTGGTGGGTAGTATATGGGTTGTTTACAAATATGCATAAGCCGGCCCCCCTTGTCTTACCAGACACCGCTGTTCTATCCTGCCGATACAGCGTATAACCGGTCAGCTGTATGTTGATAATGTCGTCGTCCAGCCACGACTCTGAAGCATAAGATATTACAGTTTTAAAGTCCCGTTGGTAGTTTAATCTTCCTCGTAGTTTGTTGATTTTATTTTCCAATGACTGCATGTTAGCAAATAGAACGGATGCCAGTGGGGGTTTATTTGATCGCCTACAAATTCTCAGAAGGCAGCCCGTCCTCCGTCTTCTCTTCATGCAAATGATGGATTTGGGCCTGTTCCCAGGAAAGCAGTATGCCGTTCACGTCGGGCTCGTCAGACTCGTTAAAGGAAGAAAAAAAAAAAATATCTTCTGCCAGTTCGTGGTGAGTAATCGCTGTTCTGATATCCAGAAGTTATTTTCGGTCATAAGAGACTGTAGCAGCAACATTATGTACAGATTAAGTTGCAAAAAAAACCACATTCGGTTAGGAGCGTGTAAAACGTCAACCATCTTCTCTGGCGCCATGATGGCTATATATGTGTAACAATAGCTAGCTATGAAAAATGACTTTTTGATATAGTTGAGAGAATAACGCATGTTCATGTAGCTATTTTGGCATTTTAACTGTAGACTCTTACCGGTGTATGGATTATGATGATTCACAGCAGACAAACACTTTCAAAATAATCCTTCCCACTCAGCTTCAACCAGTCCAGAGTGCTTTTGCCACAGAAGACAAAGCTGTGTCGATACCAGCAGCAGTATTCAGGACAAAACAAAGCATGTTGTCCATGATGAAAATATGAGTAAATCCTATGGATCGTTCAAATATCTGTGGTAGCAGAGAGCAGGAAGTGCCATTTGACAGAAGACTTGCGTGACAGAATGGACCCTCTTGTGAATGTCCCAGCCCACTCATTAGCTCAACCATTCATGATGGCTAGGCAAGATTTTGTCTTAACAACTTTGTGATTTCACATTTTATTTATATTTACAGACTACATATGAGTTTTTTTTATTACGTCACATAAGTTGACATGCTCAAAAAAGGCACTTTGCTAAAAAATGTCAAATGCCTCTCCTGTGAAGTGACGTCTATCGTGCACACCCAGCTTTGTCTATCGTGCACACCCAAATTTGTCTATCGTGCACACCCAAATTTGTCTATCGTGCACACCCAGCTTTCTGAAACGGTTCACAAATACATTGTGAATCTGGATATTTTTGTTTGATTTTGTTACTTAGTCCACTGTGAATACAATCCCACATTTTTATTTTTCAGGTTAGGAGTCCAATATCCCTTTGACACTGTCACGTTAAAGTTGAAGTTTTCTCTTCTAGAGGTCAAGCCAATAAAAATAAATAAAATCTCCATATTAATCACATAATGGTAGTCTTAAATGCACTTCCTCTTTTAACAGATCAGCTTCATGATAACTGCCTTGAAGAGAAGACCAGGACTTTCGACCCCAGTGGTGTGATGGCTGAGATCAAGCATGGGGACCGGCCCGGGGTGGAGATCAAGTAAGGATGGAGAAAAACCTGTCCCCGGGCAGAGACCCCAAGGTCTGTTTGATTGAGGTGATTTGTTGATGTTATTACTCATGCTGTCCCATTTCTCATCGTTTCCTAAAGGTACTCGAATGTTTCGCCGCTAGAACTGGACAAATTTCTGGAGGACGTAAAGTAAGTGTGGGCGTTGGAGGACAGATTTGGGCAAAAGGTCATTGGATTTAATTTAGTTGATAATTAAAAGTAGAAGGCTGCTCCAGCCGGAGATTACATTACATAAAGTACCAGTCAAAAGTTTGGACACCTACTCATTCAAGGGTTTTTCTGTATTTTTACTGCCAAGAGTGTGCAAAGCTGTCATCAAGGCAAATGGTGGCTACTTTGAAGAATCTCAAATATAAATATATTTAGATTTGTTTAATACTTTTTTTGGTTACTACATGATTCCATATGTGTTATTTCATAGTGTTGATGTCTTCACTATTATTCTACAATGTAGAATACAGTAAAAATAAAGAAAAACCCTGGAATGAGTAGGTGTCCAAACCTTTGACTGGTACTATATACAGTTGAAGTCCGAAGTTTACATACACTTAGGTTGGAGTCATTAAAACTTGTTTTTCAACCACTCCACAAATTTCTTGTTAACAAACTATAGCTTTGGCAAGTTGGTTAGGAAATCTACTTTGTGCATGACAAGTAATTTTTCCAACCATTGTTTACAGACAGATTATTTCACTGTATCACAATTCCATTGGGTCAGAAGTTTACATACACTAAGCTGACTGTGCCTTTAAACAGCTTGGAAAATTTCTGAAACTGATGTCATGGCTTTATTGACATCATTTGAGTCAATTGGAGGTGTACCTGTGGATGTATTTCAAGGCCTACCTTCAAACTCAGTGCCTCTTTGCTTGACATCATGGGAAAATCAAAAGATATCAGCCAAGACCTTAGAAAGATCTCCAAGTCTGGTTCATCCTTGGGAGCAATTTCCAAACACCTGAAGGTACCACGTTCATCTGTACAAATAATAGTACGCAAGTAAAAACACCATGGGACCATACAGCTGTCCTACCGCTCAGGAAGGAGACGCGTTCTGTCTCCTGGAGATGACCGTACTTTGGTGAGAGAAGTACAAATCAATCCCAGAACAACAGCAAAGGACCCTGTGAATATGCTGAAGAAAACGGGTACAAAAGTATCTATATCCACAGTAAAACGAGTCCTATATCGACATAACCTGAAAGGCCGCTCAGCAAGGAGGAAGCTACTGCTCCAAAACCGCCATAAAAAAGCCAGACTACGGTTTGCAACTGCACATGGGGACAAAGATCGTACTTTTTTGAGAAATGTCCTCTGGTCTGATGAAACAAAAATTGAAGTGTTTGGCCATAATGACCATCATTATGTTTGGAGGAAAAAGGGGGAGGCTTGCAAGCTGAAGAACACCATCCCAACCGTGAAACACGGGGGTGGCAGCATCATGTTGTGGGGGTGCTTTGCTGCAGGAGGGACTGGTGCACTTCACAAAATAGATGGCATCACGAGGAGGGAAAATTATGTGGATATATTGAAGCAACATCTTAAGACATCAGTCAGGAAGTTAAAGCTTGGTCACAAATGGATCTTCCAAATGGACAATGACCCCAAGCATACTTCCAAATTTGTGGCAAAATAGCTTAAGGACAACAAAGTCAAGGTATTGGAGTGGCCATCACAAAGCCCTGACCTCAATCTCATAGAAAATTTGTGGGTAGAAGTGAAAAAGCGTGTGCAATCAAGGAGGCCTACAAACCTAACTGTTACCCCAGCTCTGTCAGGAGGAATGGGACAAAATTCACCCTACTTATTGTGGGGAACTTGTGGAAGGCTACCCAAAACGTTTGACCCAAGTTAAGCAATTTAAAGGCAATGCTACCAAATACTAATTGAGTGTATGTAAACTTCTGACCCACTGGGAATGTGATGAAAGAAATAAAAGCTGAAATAAATAATTCTCTCTACTATTATTCTGACATTTCACATTCTTAAAATAGTGGTGATCCTAACTGACCTAAAACAGGGAATTTTTACTAGGATTAAATGTCAGGAATTGTGAAAAACTGAATTTAAATGTATTTGGTTAAGGTGTATGTAAACTTCTGACTTCAACTGTATACATACATACATACATACATACATCCTAAATTATCAAGGATATAAACCTTGATCAGGAAGGAGGGATGCAATTTAAAGGGGCAAGAAAGTGTGTACCGAAACCTTGGTTGATTACGGTAAGATCATTTTGTCTAATTTCTGTTGGTCTGCTCATCATCAAATGTTATGGGTGTGCATCTGCAGCTCCTAAATCTGGTATAAACAAATAAAATTACCTACGATTGGATCCAGATCGGATCTTGGCAGCTTGCGCCCACAACTGGCATTCAATTGTGTCCTCTATCCATCTCTTGTCTGCATTGTAATTGGATGCTTATACACATACGTTTTTTTGTGTTTTATTAGAGTTGGCCACTATATTTTATTTATTGCTGCACTTATTCCATGCCACTTGCCAGCCATTATTGTAAATAAGAATTTGTTAACTGACTCGCCTGGTTAAATAAAAAAATATAATATTAAATATGATCTACATTGTAAACCTCTTTTTTTTTTTATCCTAAATTTGTTTGACTTTCCAGTTGATGTTAGAACCGTCCGGTTTTATGAAGGCCGCGATGATGTCCGCCACATCATATGTTAGAACCGTCCGGTTTTATGAAGGCCGCGATGATGTCCGCCACATCATATGTTAGAACCGTCCGGTTTTATGAAGGCCGCGATGATGTCCGCCACATCATATGTTAGAACCGTCCGGTTTTATGAAGGCCGCGATGATGTCCGCCACATCATATGTTAGAACCGTCCGGTTTTATGAAGGCCGCGATGATGTCCGCCACATCATATGTTAGAACCGTCCGGTTTTATGAAGGCCGCTGTGATGTCCGCCACATCATATGTTAGAACCGTCCGGTTTTATGAAGGCCGCTGTGATGTCCGCCACATCATATGTTAGAACCGTCCGGTTTTATGAAGGCCGCTGTGATGTCCGCCACATCATATGTTAGAACCGTCCGGTTTTATGAAGGCCGCGATGATGTCCGCCACATCATATGTTAGAACCGTCCGGTTTTATGAAGGCCGCGATGATGTCCGCCACATCATATGTTAGAACCGTCCGGTTTTATGAAGGCCGCGATGATGTCCGCCACATCATATGTTAGAACCGTCCGGTTTTATGAAGGCCGCTGTGATGTCCGCCACATCATATGTTAGAACCGTCCGGTTTTATGAAGGCCGCTGTGATGTCCGCCACATCATATGTTAGAACCGTCCGGTTTTATGAAGGCCGCTGTGATGTCCGCCACATCATATGTTAGAACCGTCCGGTTTTATGAAGGCCGCTGTGATGTCCGCCACATCATATGTTAGAACCGTCCGGTTTTATGAAGGCCGCTGTGATGTCCGCCACATCATATGTTAGAACCGTCCGGTTTTATGAAGGCCGCTGTGATGTCCGCCACATCATATGTTAGAACCGTCCGGTTTTATGAAGGCCGCTGTGATGTCCGCCACATCATATGTTAGAACCGTCCGGTTTTATGAAGGCCGCTGTGATGTCCGCCACATCATATGTTAGAACCGTCCGGTTTTATGAAGGCCGCTGTGATGTCCGCCACATCATATGTTAGAACCGTCCGGTTTTATGAAGGCCGCGATGATGTCCGCCACATCATATGTTTATAACTATCACTTGACCTTTTTCCCCTTAGTAGCTCTGACTTTGCAGATCGCTGCTTAGAGGAAAAATGTACTTACTGTGACATGTGGTTGTCCCACCTAGCTGTTGAAAGATGAACACACTAACTGTAAGTTGCTCTGGATAAGAGCGTCTGATAAATGACTAAAATGTTAATGTAAAAAAATACAAAAAAATTTACTCAACTCAATTAAGTCTTAAGATTTTCCAAGGGACTATTGTCCCTTCCCCTTTTTATACTGACTGTGGTATTTAAAGTAAAGACTGTACATCACATGATTTAACTCACTTAGTCTGTTTTTCAATTGATTGGATTGGCTCTTTCTTTCGTGTGCTCACTAGGAATGGGATCTATCCCTTGATGAACTTCCAGCGGGGCCTCACCATGCCCCGGACCTTGTCCATCTTCCAGGAGCGCATGGAGACAGTGAAGACTCCCAGCCCAGAGCCCCAGGAGATGGAGACCAGAAAGGTAACTTTTATATGAGGGGGGTTGCATGCAGACCAGTAGTCAGACGGTTGCTGGTTCAAATCCCGGGCCAGTCAAAAACAAGTATTTTATAGCATATGTACTGTATATGAACCATACAGGCAACACCCAACCAAAATGTTGGGGTAAACAACAGTCTCTTTAACTGGCAACCGAAGGCTGCTGGTTTTAGACACCAGACGGTACCATCTTCTGCCGCTGTGCCCTTAAGCAAGACACTTAGGCACTAAAATGAACCTTCTTGTCTGCTTTCAATTCCAAGGTGGTGCCCTATGGTCATGAAACGAGTGTTGGAAATCAGTTTAGCAGATTTTTTTCTCTCTCTCTCTCTCTGTGTCATGCTTGAAACTGTACAGGTTGTCCAAATGCATTGTAACTTGGAGTTCACTGAGGAAGGCACCAGAAGTCATGTGAGTTTTTTTGTTTATTTTCATCTACAACTTATACTTTTTAAAAGGAACAAAGAATTGTTGCTGAATGTAAAAAGTGTCTGAGCTTTTATAACTATAGACAAATAATTGCACAATAAAACATCTCCTCGCCCATGGTTTGTGTGATTAGTGCCGCAGCCAATTCCGCCTTTGGCCGCCTTTCCTTCCAGTTCTCTGCTGCCAATGACTGGAACGAACTGCAAAAATCACTGAAGCTGGAGACTCATATCTCCCTCCTAGCTTTAAGCACCAGCTGTCAGAGCAGCTCACAGATTACTGCACCTGTACATAGCCCATCTGTAAATAGCCCATCCAACTACCTCATCCCCATACTGTATTTATTTATTTATCTTGCTCCTTTGCACCCCAGTATCTCTACTTGCACATTCATCCTCTGCACATCTATCACTCCAGTGTTTAATTGGTATATTGTAATTACTTCGCCACCATGGCCTATTTATTGCCTTACCTCCCTTATCTTACCTCATTTGCACACACTGTATATAGACTTTTTCTACTGTATTAGTGACTGTATGTTTGTTTATTCCATGTGTAACTCTGTTGTTGTATGTGTCAAACTGCTTTTGCATTATATTGGCCAGGTCGCAGTTTTAAATGAGAACTTGTTATCAACTAGCCTACCTGGTTAAATAAAGGTGAAATAAAAAAATGTAATTAATAAAAGCCCCCGGCACTTATGTACAGTACGCACAAGAGTTGTGATTGGTGCAAATCTGACCCAGTGCGCACACTCGCACCTCTCCTTTTTATAATAGCTAATAAAACCAATTTAGATACAAAATATACAAGGAGTGGTAAAATACATTTTAATTTAATTCTCTCTATCTCAATGCAGCTCTCTCTCCTCCTGAAGATGGACGACAAGCTCCAACGGCAGCTAAACTGTGACATTCTGCCTAGTGAGTCAATCCAACGTTCAACAAAGTTATTGTAACGTTACTGTGTGTACCCTTTTTGACGTCGTATTAACCAAACAGGATGTACATTCATCTCCCGGTCCAATAGACTGGGTAGATTGGTTTCGGAGACCCTTTTTAAAAAATTTAAAAATTAAAAATTGCTTGTGGTGTAACGTGGCACGGTTGGGGTTCATGTTCTTGACGAGGCAATGTGTTTTTCAGTAACAACAAACAAACTACAGTAACGGTCACTAACTCATTGAATTAGCCCCCACCCACTGTAGATCAACAGATAACTTGGTATCTGTTACTAGGTAATTTAACAACCACATGCCAATATACAGAGGGGCTGTTACAAATGCAGATATACAGCACCATCTATTGGGTTATTCAGTAGATCGCATGCAGTTTTTTTAAAGGGGAGTTCAAGGATATTATTTGAGGTTAATGTTTCCTCAACCTGAAAGTAGTCTATGGGCCAGGAGAAACTGTAATCGGTGGTTTGGTTTTATCTAAACAGCCATTACAAACTTCAGTAACTGCTAGCAAATAATCTGTGGGAGTAATAGGGGCCCTTTAGCTGTAGGACTGGTTGATTATCTTTATATGTTAAGGTTTTTGGTGGCTGTTTTGTGTTTTCCAATTTAGCTGACAGCTCCAAAGACCTGGCTAGTGAGCTGGTTCACTTCGCCTTCATCAGTGAGGTAAGAGGAGCGGAAGACACTGGTTAACCCAGGCCAGCCTTGAATCTGTACTATTTCTACAGAAGTATTGTTGTTTTTTGTATTGATATCTTAAGTCTTTATTTATTTATTTTTTAATTTTTTTGGTACTTACTTTGAAGAATTTGACACAATTTTATAACTACCTGATACCAAATGGTGCCTAGTGGGACTTATTTGAATGAATCCCAAAGAATCAAACATGTTATAGACCAGGTTTTAAATGCCTGGTCATTGTACCTTAAGCCAATATCGTCCCTAATATAACCCCTTATTTCTGGCCTCTCGTTTCTCCAGGAGGACTGTGAGAAGCTGGCAGGCTTTCTGGAAGACGCCCTGTGTAAGCATTGGGCCAGGCCACCATTGGAGGAGTCTTCCCTGGCATAGTGATGATGTACCGACACATGCTGCTGCCCCAAGGGGGACCTGGACCCTGGGAAAACTACAACAAGGGAGGGAAAGAAAGAGAATTTAAAGAAAGGGGGAGGGGGGGATTAGTCGGGGAACTTTAAGAGTGAACATTCCAGGACTAGGAAGTGCCAGTTTTTTTTTTTTTGTGAGGCTTGTAAGGGAAGAGAGCCAAGTCAGCACTTCAGTCTGTGTGGCAAATGTAAGCATCAAGAAACGCTGTCTCAAAACAGAAGTGAGAAGCGATCTCTCTTTCTACTAAACAGAAGTGCCAACCAACTCAAGCCAGAGAAGACTATGCTAGGAGAGCTACTATATTTGGCCACTTCAATGCCTCCTTCTCTCTGCACAGATGATGTCATTGGCCTTGTTTAGAAGTATAGCAAGAGACAGTGGACAAAGTAAGCAATATGAGGAACATAAAAGTCTTCAACATTTACTGCTGCATTGAGGACTTTTTGTCCATAATAACCTATTGGGCTCCATTTTACACACGCAGCGCAGCCTTGGCAATGACCCCATAAAGAAAACTAATATAAAACTCTCACTATCATGCAAGGTGAAGGTACAGACACATTGAGATTTTGTGTCCCAAGATTCCCGGATTGAGACAATGGTTTTTCAATGGTGAGGTCATCCTCTACTTGATGAATGATTGTCCAACGGAAGAAAAAAAACAGCACAATATGTTCGTCTTCTACATATGCAACTCATCCGAAAAAAGTAGGGATGAGTTAAACTTATGATAGACAAAAACGGACAATGATGTAGGTCATATACAATTTTATCCGTGTTCATGCGTCTCTGTTAGGGTTGAATATTTTCCTGGTATTTTACAAATAAATCACTTTTCTCCCGGGTAAAATCATTTATAAAGCATATAAATATGCCTATGTCTGGATTTGAATAGACCTTTTGAGCGAAAATTCAAGTCTGATGCGTCATACATGGAAGACATTTAATGAGCCCAAGCACCCAAAAAAAAGGAAAAATGATTGTGCGGTTATCCAGTACATATATGATATAGGCTACTGCCCATAGATGTCGTTAGCTATATGCTCTCTTGGGTAAATAAATGAAACTAACTTCAGTAGGCTAATATGTCCTGAGTGTGAACTGTATTACTGTACTGTATTATATGGACTGGAATTACACACATCGATCAAATTGTGATAAAGCGAGGAGAGAACATGCGATTCCGGTGCAGCACATACGTCCTGCAAAGTTACAAGTATAGGTTAGCGAAATAGATTTTAATTTTTAAGTATAATTGGGCTTATTTGTATAATTTAGTAGACTGACTCATATATACCTTTAAATAATATTTCCCCTAATGTTATTAGCATAATATTATATATTTTTTTTTGCTTCCTTCCTTCCTCTCAACTGTTAAATGAAATACGTTTCGTTGTCATTTCGAATGACGAGAATAAAGGACATCCTTCAACAATATAGGACTAGAATTAGATGCAGAAGGCTTTCACTTCTCTTCACAAAGATAGAATGAATGGTCATGGGTCTGATTCGCTCTTCTTTCAGTTCTACTGGCTGCTGTATTTACCATTCAGCAAACAAGAGCTTCAGTCCCTCTTCAATTAGTCTACTGGTATAAGAAATGCTTAAAAAGTGACCAACAAGCTATTCTAGTCTAGCTTCTCCTGCATGGGACTCCCAACAGCTAAGGATCGTTTTTTAAAGAGGCCAGCGGTACACAGGTGTGTGCGTATTGCGCAAGAGACAGAGGCTATAAATTAGAACCTAATTAAGCATAACCCATCACGAATTAGCTAAATATAAGGCTACTACTGCATTAAATGTATTACCTGAAAGAGGTAGGCTATGACATCTATATATAGGCCTATATATCAATCTAGAACAGGATTATCTATTTTTTGGATGCAATTTGAATGGAGTTAGAGCGAGAAGGACCGTGAGGGCTCGCACAGGTTTTAAAGCGAAAATATTCGAGTGATAGGTTGTTTTTAAAACTGCAGCTGCAATAAAACAAAAAATATCTTTACAATTTAAAAAAATGTGATCCCTAAAGCCAGATGCAGAAAATGTAGGCCTACCCATCACTTTATATATATATATATTCTAATGATGACATGATAGGTCTACATACATTGAACTGTGGTCCATACTGATGGGCTGTCTGTCCCCCTGAGCGTTGATTCATCATGCAGAGGTCATAGAGAACCCATATTTTAGACATTACGTATAATTTAACAGTTCCATTCACGCCATGCTGTTCATAGAAATAATTTTACGGTTTCCGGGAGAAGTTTGTGGTTTTGGGCCGTGAATCTCAGTAACCGGGTTCCCGCCATTCCCCTATGCGTGTTGTGACTTTTTTCTTTTGCGATGTCCTGTGAGAAAGCACAGATTATTGAAACATCATTGAAGCACATAAACACTAAAATGTATAGCGCATAATTCAATCTCGATGATAATTTCTCAAACGTTACCGAGGCTACGCTGCGTATGTCACCCGGTATGTTTCAATGTTATACGGCTACAAACAAGATGCACAAAATGTAGCATGCATGTTGTATTGCTTTGTTACTTTCCAATCATGACCACTTCACCGCAAGTGTTAGTCTTTCATAGGTCACACTCTATGACCATCACCGTTTCTGAGGAGACAAAACTGACATGGAACAAGGATGGTTTTTAAAGGTTGTTTTTTTTGTTAACGTCTTTTTAGCAAACTAAATAATGTGTTAAATCTGGTTGTAACATTAGCATCTGACCAAATCACAACCAAAATCATACTGTCTTTCCCATAACATCTTTACCTTGTCATGAAAACATTTTTCTCGGTTTCTCTTGCTTTACCTGGTTGTAAAAAAAAAGACCCGTTGGTTGTAATCTGGTTATAGGACTTCTTCTCAACCAGAAAACGTCATAAAGAGACCATGAGCAAAATGTCCACTGGATTGATGCCATAAATCAAACACTACTTCTGCCTTTTACGTGTTTGTGTCCGACCTAACACCTTTGCTCAATTGCAGGGAAAGTCTGGGTTAACATACTAAATGTCAAACATATTGAACCTGTGAAAGTAACTCAAGTTTTAAACTGGAGACAATAGAATAATTTGCCAGCAATCTCTAACACCGTATGCTATGTTTCTCTTTCTAAGAATGAAAACCCTATCACCTATCAAGCTGCGAGGAAGACTTATCTCACAATTTGAATACATACATTTTTCTGCCTCATTGATATGATCATCATTCGTCCGATCTTAAGATTTTGCTCTTTTCAGTGGAAAGTCATAGGCCTACAAGAGCTTCTGAAATCAATTCACTGTTGAGAAAATGTACAGTTTTTGAACTATGAATTGTCATTTTTCTTAAATCATAACTTGCAATATGCCTTTCCATGTTGCTGTGTGTTTTTAGTCTGGATGAACAAATGTTATATGTATCCACATTGGAATATTAATTTTTGGTGTTTTTGCATTTGCTGAAAGGTCAATCTTTTTAACTTGGTTTGATAGGCTACACTATGGAAATTTAGTAGCTAATTATTTACCTCAGATTTTAGCTTGTTGACTGTATGGTTCATTATACATGCATGACATACTATTAATCAATTTTAGCTGCAATCAAGCCTAAGTGCCTCACTATACACTAGTGCAGCGTTTTCCCAAACGTTGTCCTCCGGACCCCAAGGGGTGCACGTCTTGGTTTTGCCCCCAACACTACACAGCTGACTCAAATAATCAAAGCTTGATGATTAGTTGAATCAGCTAGGGGCAAAAAAAAAACTAAGCGCACACTCCTTGTTGTCCCGAGGACCGAGTTTGGGGAAACCCTGAACTAGTGTTACACAAACCAACTTTTTTATGCAATTTTAGTTGCCATTGAGCTCCCTTACTGGGCTGTATGGAACATGCATGAGCCTCAATTTCCACTTTGTAAGCAAGCATTAATTTAGTACACTTCATGTCATGGATTTGTAAACCATTGTGAGTTCTGTTCTGCTTTAAATATTATCAGAGACTGCTTAAGTTGTAATATCTACTTGATTATAATTATATAACCGTCCAGTTTATCAAACCAATGTGCTGGCATGTTGTATGATGAATGTTAACAAACTAATCTTTGTTACTCCGTTGCCATAACTGGTAGGTACTGTACCTCCGTTGACCTTTTTTTGGGGTCAAGCATGTCCTGTCCACACTGTATACAGGAGTGGATGTCTGAGTTGCATTGTACTTGAGCACGCTGCAATCAAGTCACTCTAACCCTGTTTATACCTGGTGCTAACATGCAGCCTTTTTCCTGCTCTTGTCCACATTCTGATTCTGCCCCAATTCTTTTGTGACAAGTGTAGACGATTTAAAAAAAAAAAAAGTGTAAACAGACAAGATCAGGACAAAGGACGCACATTAACGGGCAGGTGTAAACGGGGCTTGAAGTCGTTCAAATAAGGTTCTCGACTCATTTCAATACAACGCCGATGGATTTAAGTCTACATTCCATATTGTAGACAATGATAATTTTCTTGGTAGAATTTGGAGGGGGGAGGCGGTATTATCGATAATTGAAAAACAACTGAAAAAGGCCTAACACATCCTTCTCCTTTGTCTGTTTAGCTAAATTACAGCTCTCCCTGTATTGAGGTGCTTCTGCCTTGTTCTGTTTGTACAACTCATGTAAAATATTGTACAATAAAAGTATTAATGAGTATAGATGAGGCAATAATGACACTGATTCTTGCATTAGTTTTGTCTTGTTAACTGAAAATCTGGGCCCTAGAGTTGAGCTGTGGCTGCTGTTATTACACACGTGGGCCTGCCATTCCTCACACATCAAACCCAACATGAAGCCTAATCCCGTTCAAAAGACCATTCCGCCCAATGCTCGGAAGGTCTGGTGGATCAACGTCTCAAATGTGGCCTTCGTTTATTCGAAATAGGAAAAATTCCCGACCCACAGCCAAGGTTCTGGAGCACTCTGCCTTAGATTCATTAAAAATCAGTTTATAATCTATATCAACTGTAATATTACTAAATAAATGTATTGTTGTATTAAAGTTAAGACTCACTACACTGTATGTACACTTATCTGATAGTCAGATTCTCTTTGTAAATGTTTTAAATGTAACCTTTTTAACTAGGCAAGTCAATAACAAATTCTTATTTACAATGACGGCCTACCCCGGCCAATTCTGTGCCAGCGTCACGGCCGGATGTGATACAGCCTGGATTCAAACCAGGGACTGTAGTGATGACTTGCACTGAGATCCAGTGCCTTAGACCGCCTTGCCACTCGGGAGCCCAGACTCATACAAGTTATCTCACAGATTATGCCATTTACTTAAACTAAACTCAGTTGACAGTGAGAGGACATTTCTTTTTTTGCTGGGTTTATTTTCAGCAAACTTAACATGTGTAAATATTTGTATGAACATGAGATTCAACAACTGAGACATAAACTGAACAAGTTCCACAGACATGTGAGACCAACAGAAATGGAATAATGTCTCCCTGAACAAAGGGGGGGGGGGGGTCAAAATCAAAAGTAAGTCAGTGTCTGGTGTGGCCACCAGCTGCATTAAGTACTGCAGTGCATCTCCTCATGTACTGCACCAGATTTGCCAGTTCTTGCTGTGCAATGTTACCCCACTCTTCCACCAAGGCACCTGCAAGTTCTCTGACATTTCTGGGGGGAATGGCCCTAGCCCTCACCCTCCGATCCAACAGGACCCAGACGTGCTCAATGGGATTGAGATCTGGGCTCGTCGCTGGCTATGGCAGAACACTGTGTGATTTCCTGCAAGACAGGAATGTCACAGAACGAGCAGTATGGCTGGTGGCATTGTCATGCTGGAGGGTCATGTCAGGATGAGCCTGCAGGAAGGGTACCACATGAGGGAGGAGGATGTCTTCCCTGTAACGCACAGCGTTGAGATGGCTTGCAATGACAAGCTCAGTCCGATGATTCTGTGACACACTGCCCCAGACCACGACGGACCCTCCACCTCCAAATTGATCCCGTTCCATAGTACAGGCCTCGGTGTAACCCTCATTCCTTCGACGATAAACGCGAATCCAACCACCACCCCTGGTGAGACAAAACCGCAACTCGTCAGTGAAGAGCACTTTTGCCAGTCCTGTCTGGTCCAGCGACGGTAGGTTTGTGCCTATAGGCAACGTTGTTGCCAGTGATGTCTGGTGAGAACCTGCCTTACAACAGGCCTATAAGCCCTCAGTCCAGCCTCTCTCAGCCTATTGCGGACAGTCTGAGCACTAGTCAGGAGAGGGAGAGATTAACGGAGCAATGTACAGAGAGATCCTTGATGAAAACCTGCTCCAGAGTGCTCAGGACCTCAGACTGGGGCGAAGGTTCACCTTCCAATGGGACAACGACCCTAAGCATACAGCCAAGACAACACAGGAGTGGCTTCGGGGCAAGTCTTTGAATGTCCTTGAGAGGCCTAGCCAGAGCCTGGACTTGAAACCGATCAAACATCTCTGGAGAAACATGAAAATAGCTGTGCACCATCCAACCAGACAGAGCATGGAAGAAACTCCCCAAATACAGGTGTGCCAAGCTTGTAGTGTCATACCCAAGAAGACTCGAGGCTGTAATCGCTGCCGAAGGTGCTTCGATAAAGTACTGAGTAAAGGGTCTGAATACTTATGTAAATGTGAATTTAATACATTTGCAAACATTTCTAAAAAACAGTTTTTGCTTTGTCATTATGGAGTATTGTGTGTTGATTGATGAGGGGGAAAAACAATTTAATCAATTTTAGAATAAGGCTGTAACGTAACAAAATGTGGAAAAAGTCAAGGGATCGGAATTCTTTCCAAATGCACTGTATGTAATATACAGTGGGGGGAAAGTATTTGATCCCCTGCTGATTTTGTACGTTTGTCCACTGATAAAGGGTTCAGTCTATAATTTTTATAGGTTTATTTGAACAGTGAGAGACAGAATAACAAAAAAATCCAGAAAAGCGCATGTCATAAATTGATTTGCATTTTAATGAGGGAAATAAGTATTTGACCCCCTCTCAATCAGAAAGATTTCTGGCTCCCAGGTGTCTTTTATACAGGTAACTAGCTGAGATTAGGAGCACACTCTTAAAGGGAGTGCTCCTAACCGCAGCTTGTTACCTGTAAAAAAGACACCTGTCCACAGAAGCAATCAATCAATCAGATTCCAAACTCTCCACCATGGCCAAGACCAAAGAGCTCTCCAAGGATGTCAGGGACAGGATTGTAGACCTACACAAGGCTGGAATGGGCTACAAGACTGTCGCCAAGCAGCTTGGTGAGAAGGTGACATTTGGTGCGATTATTCACAAATGGAAGAAACACAAAAGAACTGTCAATATCCCTCGGCCTGGGGCTCCATGCAAGATCTCACCTCGTGGGGTTGCAATGATCATGAGAACGGTGAGGAATCAGCCCAGAACTACACGGGAGGATCTTGTCAATGATCTCAAGGCAGCTGGGACCATAGTCACCAAGAAAACAATTGGTAACACACTACGCCATGAAGGACTGAAATCCTGCAGCGCCCGCAAAGTCCCCCTGCTCAAGAATACATATACATGCCCGTCTGAAGTTTGCCAATGAACATCTGAATGACTCAGAGGACAACTGGTGAAAGTGTTGTGGTCAGATGAGACCAAAATGGACCTCTTTGGCATCAACTCAACTCGCCGTGTTTGGAGGAGGAATGCTGCCTATGACCCCAAGAACAACATCCCCACCGTCAAACATGGAGGTGGAAACATTATGCTTTGGGGGTGTTTTTCTGCTAAGGGGACAGGACAACTTCACTGCATCGACGGGGCCATGTACCGTCAAATCTTGGGTGAGAACCTCCTTCCCTTAGCCAGGGCATTGAAAATGGGTCGTGGATGGGCATTCCAGCACGACAATGACCCAAAACACACGGCCAAGGCAACAAAGGAGTGGCTCAAGAAGAAGCACATTAAGGTCCTGGAGTGGCCTAGCCAGTCTCCAGACCTTAATCCCATAGAAAATCTGTGGAGGGAGCTGAAGGTTCGAGTTGGCAACCGTCAGCCTCGAAACCTTAATGACTTGGAGAAGATCTGCAAAGAGGAGTGGGACAAAATCCCTCCTGAGATGTGTGCAAACCTGGTGGCCAACTACAAGAAACGTCTGACCTCTGATTGCCTTCAAGGGTTTTGCCACCAAGTACTAAGTCATGTTTTGCAGAGGGGTCAAATACTTATTTCCCTCATTAAAATGCAAATCATTTTATAACGTTTTTCTGGATTTTTTGTTGTTGTTATTCTGTCTCTCACTGTTCAAATAAACCTACCATTAAAATTATAGTCTGATCATTTCTTTGTAAGTGGGCAAACGTACAAAATCAGCAGGGGATCAAATACTTTTTCCCCCCCTCACTGTATAAACAGTATATACCATCTCAGAGTTTTTATTATGATACATCTCTGTTCACACAAAGGTTATTGATTAGGCCTTTCACTCTTGAAGCTGCCAGTTAAGTCCTATGTCACATTCTAGCCCATAAAACATTTTGTATATACAAACATTTACATATCTTAGTTTCATTTATAGTGATTCAGATAGCAATGGCAAGTCATCAGACTAAGGCACCATCATTCAGGATGGAATTCAAACAAGACACATTGTCGACAATGTGCCTTTGTAAAAAGGCATTTCCCCTCGACGTTCGTGGAGAGATCGCATTCATGACAAACTCTGAAGATGCCAGCACAAAAGTAAATATAAAGTCATAATTTAAAAGTCAAGTACAATTACGCTTGTCGACAACACACCTTGGATTGAATTCTGGCCATCGACTTAATTAAGCCCTGAGGTGTTCCCCTTACATCTTAAGCCAATCTGACAACAAACAGACCACAATACAGACGAAATTGTTAATTGCCCATTGTAAGAAACTGTTCCAAGACATCTGTTGTAATGTGACAGTGTTATTGTGTTTGTTCTTCTCTTTCTGAGCTAAATGCCCTGTACTCCATAACTGGTGCTAACACTGACCACTCCGATCCCTTCAGCACAGACGAGTTCAGAGAGATTGCTTGGGGTTGTGTTAATAAGATTAGTTTAGTTGATCCAACTGGTCAGTCCGTCTTATTCTTGGCTGCTTCTGCCTTCTGTGCTTTCCTCCTGTTGCCCACCTCTTTCAGTCCCTCCTGTATCTGCTCCACTGCTTCTTCATCTCCTGCAGACTGGGCCAGAGCCAGGGCCTCCTTGTACACCTTCACAGACTCCTCAAAAAGATCTAGAAGGAGACAAGGATTGTGTTCATTATGGCACGAAACAGAAGAAAAACAGGTGGGATTACCTGTGATTGGCCTTCTCCAAAAAATACACACATTGTTGTTTTCTATTGCACGCCCTAGTGAACACTACAGAGATGATCAACAGTCGTAAAAGTCATTAACGTCTGTGCAGCTGCACCTACTCAAAATGCCGTATTCGTCGACCTGGCTAAGGCTTTCGACTCTGTCAATCACAACATTCTTATCGGCAGACTCAACAGCCTTGGTTTCTCAAATGACTGACTCGCTTGGTTCACCAACTACTTCTCCGATAAGAGCTCAGTATGTCAAATCGGAGGGCCTGTTGTCCGGACCTCTGGCAGTCTCTATGGGGGTGCTTCAGGGTTCAATCCTCAGGCCGACTCTCTTCTCTGTATACATCAATGTCGCTCTCTCTGCTGGTGATTCTTTGATCCACCTCTACGCAGACGACACCATTCTGTATACCTCTGGCCCTTCTTTGGACACTATGTTAACTAACCTCCAGATGAGCTTCAATGCCATACAACACTCCTTCCATGGCCTCCAACTGCTCTTAAATGCAAGTAAAACTAAATGCGTGTTCTTCGATCACTACTCTGGACGGTTCTGACTTAGAATATGTGGACAAATACCTAGGTGTCTGGTTAGACTGTAAACTCTCCTTCCAGACTCACATTAAGCATCTCCAATCCAAAATTAAATCTAGAATCGGCTTCCTATTTCACAACAAAGCATCCTTCACTCATGCTGCCAAACATACCCTCGTAAAACTGACCATCCTACCGATCCTCGACTTCAGCGATTTCATTTACGAAATAGCCTCCAACACTCTACTCTGTCACCAAAGCCCCATATACTGCGAACCTGTATGCTCTCGATGGCTGGCCCTCGCTTCATACTTGTCGCCAAACCCACTGGCTCCAGGTCATCTACAAGTCTCTGCTGCCACTGACTGGAAAGAACTGCAAAAATCTCTGAAGCTGGAGACTCTTACTTCCCTCACTAGCTTTAAGCACCAGCTGTCAAAGCACTGCACCTGTACATAGCTCATCTGTAAATAGCCCATCCAATCTACCTCATCCCCATACTGTATTTATTTATCTTGCTCCTTTGCACCCCAGTATCTCTACTTGCACATTCATCTTCTGCACATCCTACCATTCCAGTGTTTAATTGCTATATTGTAATTACTTCGCCACCATGGCCTATTTATTGCCTTACCTCTCTTATCCTACCTCATTTGCACATGCAGTATATAGATTTTTCTACTGTATTATTGTTTGTTTATTCCATGTGTAACTCTGTTGTATGTGTCGAACTGCTTTGCTTTATCTTGGCTAGGTCGCAGTTGTAAATGAGAACTTGTTCTCAACTTGCCTACCTGGTTAAATAAAGGTAATAAAAACATCTGTGCCAAGGGGATCACATCACATGATCACATGCACATGCATAGAGATGCCATTTAGCAGACACTTTTATCCAGAGACTTAGTCATGCTTGCAGTGGTGTAATGGAGGGTAAACACAGGTTTACCCACTTGTTTTTTCTTTCAACAGTTTACCCACCTTCTGTGGAAATACATATTGAAAGTATGCCCATAGGGAGTGTTATTTTTTTCACCATGACCTAACACTTTTTTTTACCACAACATCACTGTATGCATGCAGTCTTTTTTTTTTTTTTTACTTATGCGTGGTTGCGGGAATCAAACCCACCATCTTGACGTTGCAAGAGCCATGCTCTACCAACTGAGTTACATTAAGTTATTTAGCGAATTCACAATAAAAGTTCATGTTGGAGGAAACCAAGGCCCTCCTAGAAGTTGTCCTCATTTTCATCCCTCCTTACCATTGTGCAGTAGGATGCCTGCCATGTTTCCCAGCAGCACATGTTGGTCAGGGTGGCCGGCTTCTCTGCTCAGCTCCACAGCCTGCTTCACCAGGGGCAGAGCCTCGTCGTGGCGACCCTGCATGTCCAGGATGGTGGCCAGGTCACTCATCAGCACCAAGGACTGTAGTCAGGACAGCAGAAAACAATTTCCAGATAAATATATAAGTAAGAACAGATGAACTTCTAGGTTACAAAACATCAAGATGCATAACTACCACCTATACACTGGACCACTGCTACTCTAATTTCCGCGATGCATACAAGGTCCTCCCTTCGGCAAATCCGACCACGACTCCATCTTGCTCCTACAATCCTATAAGCAGAAACTCAAAACAGGATGTACCCGTGACTAGAACCATTCAACGCTGGTCTGACCAATCGGAATCCACGCTTCAAGATTGTTTTGATCATGCAGACTGGGAAATGTTCCGGGCAGCCTCAGAGAATAACATGACTCTGTGTTTATAAGTAAGTGCATTGGAGATGTTCTACCCACTGTGACTATTAAAACCCACCCTAACCAAAAACCATGGATAGATAGCGGCATTCGCACAAAACTGAAAGTGCGAACCACCGCATTTAACCATGGAAAGAGGACTGGCAATATGGCCGAATATAAACAGTGTAGTCATTCCCTCCGCAAAGCAATCAAACAAGCTAAATGTCGGTATAGGGACAAAGTGGAGTCGCAATTCAACAGCTCAGACAAGAGACGTATGTGGCAGGGTATACAGGCAATTAGACTACAAAAAGAAAACCAGCCACGTCACGGACACCGGCGTATTGCTTCCACACAAACTAAACACCTTTGCCAGCTTTGAGGAAAATACAGTGCCACCGACGCGGCCCTCCTCCTCTTCCGTGGCCAACGTGAGTAATTCATTTAAATGTTAACCCTTGCAAGGCTGCTGGCCCAGACGGCATCCCTCACCGTGTCCTCAGAGCATGCGCAGACCAGCTGGCTGGTGTGTTTACAGACATATTCAATCAATCCTTATCCCAGTCTGCTGTCCCCACATGCTTCAAGATGGCCCCCCCATTGTTCCTGTACCCAAGAAGGCAAAGAACTTAACTAAATGACTAATCGCCCAGCACACTGCCCTATCCCATCAGGACAAGAGGAATACCTATGTAAGAATGCTGTTCATTGACTACAGCTCAGCATTCAACACCATAGTACCCTCCAAGGTCATCATTAAGCTGGAGGCCCTGGGTCTCAACCTCACCCTGTGCAACTGGGTCCTGGACTTTGACGGGCCGCCCCCAGGTGGTGAAGGTAGGAAACAGCATCTCCACTTCGCTGATCCTCAACACTGGGGCCCCACAAGGGTGCGTGCTCAGCCTCCTCCTGTACTCACTGTTCACCCATAACTGCGTGGCCATGCACGCCTCCAACTCAATCCTAAAGTTTGCATACAACACAACAGGAGTGGGCTTGATCACCAACAACGACAAGAGAACCTACAGGAAGGAGGTGAGTGCACTCGGAGTGTGGTGTCAGGAAAACAACCTCACTCAACGTCAACATAACAAAGGAGATCGTCTAGTTCAGGAAACAGCAGAGGGAGCACCCCTCTATCCACATTGAAGGGAGAAGGTGGAAAGTTAAGTTCCTCGGCGTACACATCACAGACAAACTGAAATGGTCCACCCACACAGACAGTGTGGTGAAGAAGGTGCAACAGCGCCTCTTCAACCTCAGGAGGCTGAAGAAATTTGGCTTGTCACCTAAAACCCTGACAAACTTTTACAGATGCACAATCGAGAGCATCCTGTCGGGCTGTATCACCACCTGGTACGCCAACTGCACCGCCCGCAACCGTAAGGCTCTCCAGAGGGTAGTGAGGTCTGCACAACGCATGACCGGGGGCAAACTACCTGCCCTCCAGGACACCTACAGCACAGGAAGGCCAAAAAGATCATCAAGGACAACAACCACCCGAGCCCCTGCCAGTTCACCCCGCTACCATCCAGAAGGCAAGGTCAGTACAGGTGCATCAAAGCTGTGACCGAGAGACTGAAAAACAGCTTCTATCTCAAGGCCATCAGACTGCTAAACAGCAATCACTAACATAGAGAGGCTGCTGCCTACAGAGACTCACTAGCCACTTTAATAATGTTTACATATCTTACATTACACATCTCATATATATATATATATATATATATAGTATCTTATACCGTCTATGACATCGCGCATCCATATATTTATATGTACATATTCTTATTCCATCCCTAAAGGTTTGTGTGTATTAGATAGTTGTGGAATTGTTTGATTTTACTGCACTGTCGGCACTAGAAGCATTTCGTTACACTTGCATTAACATCTGCTAACCATGTATGTGACCAATAAAATTTGATAGGTTGCAAAGCATTTAGACTACATCAGTCTTCTGTGGGCAGGTTTCTCCCTGCTCTTCCTGGTACTTGTGGGCGGGTCTCTCCCTGGTACCTGTGAGCGGTTCTCTCCCTGCTCTTCCTGGTACCTGTGGGCGGGTCTCTCGCTGGTACCTGTGAGCGGTTCTCTCCCTGCTCTTCCTGGTACCTGTGAGCGGTTCTCTCCCTGATCTTCCTGGTACCTGTGAGCGGTTCTCTCCCTGCTCTTCCTGGTAACGGAGCGGTTCTCTCCCTGCTCTTCCTGGTACCTGTGAGCGGTTCTCTCCCTGATCTTCCTGGTACCTGTGAGCGGTTCTCTCCCTGCTCTTCCTGGTAACGGAGCGGTTCTCTCCCTGCTCTTCCTGGTACCTGTGAGCGGTTCTCTCCCTGCTCTTCCTGGTAACGGAGCGGTTCTCTCCCTGCTCTTCCTGGTACCTGTGAGCGGTTCTCTCCCTGATCTTCCTGGTACCTGTGAGCGGTTCTCTCCCTGCTCTTCCTGGTAACGGAGCGGTTCTCTCCCTGCTCTTCCTGGTACCTGTGAGCGGTTCTCTCCCTGCTCTTCCTGGTAACGGAGCGGTTCTCTCCCTGCTCTTCCTGGTACCTGTGAGCGGTTCTCTCCCTGATCTTCCTGGTACCTGTGAGCGGTTCTCTCCCTGCTCTTCCTGGTAACGGAGCGGTTCTCTCCCTGCTCTTCCTGGTACCTGTGGGCAGGTCTCTCCCTGCTCTTCCTGGTACCTGTGTGCAGGTCTCTTCCTGGCCAACTGGTACCTGTGGGTGGGTCTGTCCCTGCTCTTCCTGACAGATCAGCAAGGCTTGCTTGTAGTCCACCACCGCCTGGCTCAGGCGGTGTATAGCGACCATGTAGCGGGCGTGGGAGTCCAGGGTCAGGCCCAGCAGGAGCCGGGTCTCCTTCCGCAACTCCTCTGAAGAGAGGGAGAAACACGAGGATGGATGTTGTCAGTGAGCAAGCTCAATATCAAAAGGTCAAAGGTCACAAGTTGAATGCACACCATACTAAAAGCAAGGTTACAGAACTTTTCAGAAGATAACGTCGCCCTCTTTATTTAAATGGTTCTGATTTTATTGACCAGATAGTGTGAGAGGGTGACCAAGGGGAACGATATCCTCTCTCTACGTTACAGGGTATAAGGCCGGATTCCAGCCTATACCGTCACGGTACATAATGTGAGCCTAAGACAGCACCACTACACCAGCCAGGCCACACAATCATTTCAAGCATGGTTGTGGCTGCATTGTGCAATGGTAATGCCTGTCATTGACGGGGACTTGATTTGGAAGGATTAAGAATGAAAAGTAAAAAAAAGGGACTGAGAAAAGCACATGGAATGTCCTAGAGGAAAAGCTACATCAGTCTGCTTGAGACATTCAGTTCACAGGGAGCAGCGTTTGTTGTGCTGTTCTGTCACGCCCCGGATTACAGACGACATTATCAGGGTTTAAATATTGTAATTGGACAACATTTACAAAGAAAGGAGCACAAGGACAGCGCGCACACACACACTCTGTACTAGAGAGAAGACCCCATAGGGCCCAACACAGCTAGAGAAGAGGAGGCTAGGCCTGCACTTTACAATGAACTGACAGTCTGTTGTTTACTGAACAGTACAATGGACTGGCTTTTAAAACAAGATGGCGCTGACGATGGTCGCCCTGTTGCTAGCTCCCTGCCAATTTAGCACTCTTGATTATTTTAAGTTTAAAAAATGTTTTTTTTTTTACTTTATTTGATCAGAAGGTTTCTAGTATTATTCCCTATCACCGACAAGCAATTCTGGACATCAGATTGAGATTACTCAAGACAAATTAGTTTTACCTGGAGAAGGATACTCCGTCTAGACTACCCAAAGCAGTTCCATTGCTTACGAGAGCCCTTTTTCAAAGAAGATGCCACCAGAGGAGGGGAAGGCGAGCTAAAGTTCTATTCTAATTAAAACCACCCTCCCCTTTCTAGTATATCACCTGCTACTGTACAGTCCCTAGACAATAAACTTTGAGCTCAGATTTCCTATCAGATATACAAGACACAACCAAGTCTCCGTGAGACAGATTATGTTAATCAGGGGAGGTGCTTGATCAAGCAACGCAGCCCACGGGGTTGTAGGTACATCACGCAGAAAAGGTAAAAGAGCTTTGTGGGAAAAACAGTGGCACGGAAGAGTATGTTTTATGATCAACAACTCATGGTGTGATTTTAGGAATGTACAAACCCTTAAGGGTATGTTCTCCTGACCGAGAATAGCTTACGATCAAACGAACAACCCCGTTATCTCCCAAGAGAATTTATAGCTGTTTGTATCATGGATGTAACGAATATACTGACTGTCTCTGGGTTGGTTCATCAGGAAGTGCATGTTGTTCCTACAGTGACGATTTGATCATACCCGAGTTGTGGACTTGAGACTCGACAGAAAATAAAATAACTTGAGACTTGGAGCCTCAAGGCTCGGGACTTGACTGACTGATGACTTGAATTTTGTGGCACAGAGTGTCTGTGGATTACTCTCTACACAGCCAAAGACACTAGCTGCAGCATCGCCCTTGCAAAAGAAAACGTGCAACAGACTGGCTAGCGAATCGTACACTCAGCCCTCTGATTGGAACAGCAATATGTCAATCAACACAGGTCAGCGAGCTAGCGAACAGATTGCTGATTTGCTGTACAGATATAGGATGGGGTGCAGTGTAGGGGAATGCCAAAATAAATAAATATGCAGCTCCAAAAATTGTTTGGTGATCAAGAATAGTAATGGTTTACTTTGCAAGCTCACCAGAAATGGTGACATGTCAAAGTTGCTTGAAATTGATCATTTACTTATGAAGCTAGCATTTCAAATAAGTTAAAATTAATTAGTGGTTAAGAAATTATAAAAAAGGTATAGATTGCACCTTTATGCATCTTATAACAAAAAAAATATTTTTTTCTTAGCATTAAAGATTTGTGTGTTGCTTTGCGGGTCAGACCAAGACCGTACTGTTTTGACTAAAATGTAAGCCTAGATTTGTGATAATGATGTGAGCTACAGGCAAGTTTGAGTCAAGTGATATGCATTTTTAGCAGACAGCATTGTGCCCCCCCCCCCCCCCCCCCCCCCCCCCCCCCCACACACACACACACACACACACACACACACACACACACACACACACACACACACACACGAGCAGTGTTGGACAGGAGATAGATGAGGATCCTGATTAGGGCTGTGAAAATACCAGTATCGTGATAATTTTTTCAATGACAAAAAATTCAAAAAAACAAAGCAGACCAAACTATTTTGCCCTTTTAAAAACCTTCTGTATGTAAAGTAGTGTGCCATAGCTTGGAAAATAAATCAAAATGTGACTCTGGATGACAACATAATGATGACATCATCCAGAGTCACACACACAATCTTATGCTATTACAGCTAAAACTATTTGAAGGTTTGGTCGTTAGATACCCGATTGCTCCTCAGCAGGAAGTTCATTGAATTTCTCCAACTTGGCTTCAAGGGATTCAGTGCAAAACTGGAAACCCATCTTTGCCAAGTCATTCCTGAGAAGAAACAAACGGGTTACAGTTGGTAAATGGTGCACCGTGGTATGTAGAACCTGGGGGGTGGTTCATGAAAATGTAGTCCTATAATACAGGACTACAACCAACCGCAGAAAAAAAATAACATTCTCAACTGAAAACCTTTGGGTAGAGGCCTTCTAATGTTGTATAGGCACAATCTTCATCTAAGCTGGCTGGCTCCTATCAGAAACGTATTTGTATCTATTAAAAGTATACATCAAAAAGGTGCCTCCTAATTTAAATGATGTCCATTATTTAAGAGGTAAGGACCACTAGAACTAATTTGGTTGCTTTAAACCTTGAAGCTGATTCAATTGCTCCAACGTCCATTTAAACCCACATGAAGAAGTTCACTTACTTCTCCTGGCCGGCATATATGGTAGCGAGCTTCAAGGACATCTCAATGACCCCATTGTCATCCTTTGAACCCGAGGGAGAGGGAAAAAGACTGAAGTAGCAATATAGCATTGAGTGTCTGGACCACAATGCACCGACCAATGGTTTCTGAATTGACGGAGCTGAGCCTAAAACTATCCCAGACAGTCCTCCTTTCCTCAAATGAACAATAGATAGATAGTCCTCTTCATTTCAAAATCAAAAAGCTGCTTCAGTACCCAGCGACTCTACTGTCCAGATGTCACAACAATTCTATTCCTCTACTATTAATAAAATATATGCCATGTAGCAGACGTTTTTATCCAAAGTGACTTACAGTAATGCGTGCATACATTTTTATATATTTACCACGCTATTAACTAGAGGTCGACCGAGTAATTGGAATGGGTAATTAATTAGGGCCAATTTCAAGTTTTCATAACAATCGGTAATCGGCATTTTTGGACACAGATCATGGCCGATTACATTGCACTCCACGAGGAGACTGCGTGGCAGGCTGACTACCTGTTATGCGAGTGCAGCAAGGAACCAAGGTAAGGTTAGCAGCATTAAACGCATCTTATAAAAAAAAAATAATCAAACTACACATAGTTGGTGATATTACTAGTTTATCTAGCTTGTCCTGCGTTGCATATAATCGATGTGGTGCCTGCTAATTTATCATTGAATCACAGCCTACTTCGCCAAACAGGATATTTAACAAGCGCATTCGAAAAAAGCACTGTCGTTGCACCAATGTGTACCTAACCATAAACATCAACGCCTTTCTTAAAATCAATACACAAGTATATATTTTTAAACCTGCATATTTAGTTAATATTGCCTGCTAAGATGAATTTCTTTTAACTAGGGAAATTGTGTCACTTCTCTTGCGTTCTGTGCAACAGAGTCAAGGTATATGCAGCAGTTTGGGCCGCCTGGCTCGTTGCGAACTGTGTGAAGACTATTTCTTCCTAACAAAGACAGCCAACTTCGCCAAACGGGGGATGATTTAACAAAAGCGCATTTGCGAAAAAAAGCACAATTGTTGCACGAATGTACCTAACCATAAACATCAATGCCTTTCTTAAAATCAATACACAGAAGTACATATTTTTTTAAAACCTGCATATTTAGTTAAAAGAAATCCAGGTTAGCAGGCAATATTAAACTAGGGAAATTGTGTCACTTCTCTTGCGTTCATTGCACGCAGAGTCAGGGTATATGCAACAGTTTGGGCCGCCTGGCTCGTCGCGAACTAATTTGCCAGAATTTTACATAATTATGACATTACATTGAAGGTTGTGCAATGTAACAGGAATATTTTGACTTATGGATGCCACCCGTTAGATAAAATACGGAACGGTTCCATATTTCACTGAAAGAATAAATGTTTTGTTTTCGAAATGATAGTTTACGGATTTGACCATATTAATGAACTAAGGCTCGTATTTCTGTGTGCTATTATATTATAATTAAGTCTATGATTTGATAGAGCAGTCTGACTGAGCAGTGGTAGGCAGCAGCAGGCTCGTAAGCATTCATTCAAACAGCACTTTACTGTGTTTGCCAGCAGCTCTTCGCAATGCTTCAAGCATTGCACTGTTCAAGCCTATCAACTCCCGAGATTAGGCTGGCAATACTAAAGTACCTATTAGAACATCCAATAGTCAAAAGGTATATGAAATACAAATGGTATAGAGAGAAATAGTCCTATAATAACTACAACCTAAAACTTCCTACCTGGGAATATTGAAGACTCATGTTCTGAGCAAGGAACTTAAACGTTAGCTTTTTTACATGGCACATATTGCACTTTTACTTTCTTCTCCAACACTTTGTTTTTGCATTATTTAAACCAAATTGAACATGTTTATTTATTTTATTGATGTATTATATTAAGTTAATAAGTGTTCATTGAGTATTGTTGTAATTGTCATTATTACAAATATATATATATATATATATATATATATATATATATATATATATATATATATATATAAGAAAAACAAATTGGCCGATTAATCGGTATCGGCGTTGAAAAATCATAAATCGGTCGACCTCTACTATTAACCTCTTACTTAGACACACAACAAACCCTCACCTGTGGTGTTCCTCCGGACAACATGAAACTCATGGCCACTTTGAACAGTTTCTCTGCCTGGGGGAGAAGAGCACAGGGGTCACTGGAAGTCAGCAAAACAGCTCAAAACACAAGCATTAAAAAAAAAAAAAGGTACAATCACATTAACCTCTGCTCAATTGTCATTTCAATGAATAATGTACCATGAATTCTTGAAGAAAATACTTATGAATGCCTCATGAGCTTAGTACAACTGAATGGTTTCAAAGGTAGACCCCACAATATGACATCATCTTCACCTCCAGCTTACAGACATCAACAAAAACAGGATTTAAAAAAAATGCTAAGACAATTGGCTCTTCTCAATTTGTGCCCTCCTTTGAAGAACACATACAGTGGGGGAAAAAAATATTTGATCCCTTGCTGATTTTGTACGTTTGCCCACTGACAAAGAAAGGATCAGTCTATAATTTTAATGGTAGGTTTATTTCAACAGTGAGAAACAGAATAACAACAAAAATATCCAGAAAAACGCATGTCAAAAATTTTATAAATTGATTTGCATTTTAATGAGGGAAATAAGTATTTGACCCCCTCTCAATCAGAAAGATTTCCTGCTCCCAGGTGTCTTTTATACAGGTAACGAGCTGAGATTAGGAGCACACTCTTAAAGGGAGTGCTCCTAACCACAGCTTGTTACCTGTAAAAAAGACACCTGTCCACAGAAGCAATCAATCAATCAGATTCCAAACTCTCCACCATGGCCAAGACCAAAGAGCTCTCCAAGGATGTCAGGGACAAGATTGTAGACCTACACAAGGCTGGAATGGGTTACAAGACCATCGCCAAGCAGCTTGGTGAGAAGGTGACAACATTTGGTGCGATTATTCACAAATGGAAGAAACACAAAAGAACTGTCAATATCCCTCGGCCTGGGGCTCCATGCAAGATCTCACCTCGTGGGGTTGCAATGATAATGAGAACGGTGAGGAATCAGCCCAGAACTACACTGGAGGATCTTGTCAATGATCTCAAGGCAGCTGGGACCATAGTCACCAAGAAAACAATTGGTAACACACTACGCCGTGAAGGACTGAAATCCTGCAGCGCCCGCAAGGTCCCCCTGCTCAACAATACATATACAGGCCCGTCTGAAGTCTGCCAATGAACATCTGAATGACTCAGAGGACAACTGGTGAAAGTGTTGTGGTCAGATGAGACCAAAATGGGGCTCTTTGACATCAACTCGCCGTGTTTGGAGGAGGAGGAATGCTGCCTATGACCCCAAGAACACCATCTCAACCGTCAAACATGGAGGTGGAAACATTATGCTTTGGGGGGGGGGGGGGTTTCTGCTAAGGGGCCTGGACAACTTCACCGCATCAAAGGGACGATGGACGGGGCCATGTACCGTCAAATCTTGGGTGAAAACCTCCTTCCCTCAGCCAGGGCATTGAAAATGTCTCGTGGATGGGTATTCCAGCACGATAATGACCCAAAACACACGGCCAAGGCAACAAAGGAGTGGCTCAAGAAGAAGCACATTAAGGTCCTGGAGTGGCCTAGCCAGTCTCCAGACCTTAATCCCATAGAAAATCTGTGGAGGGAGCTGAAGGTTCGAGTTGCCAAACGTCAGCCTCGAAACGATCTGCAAAGAGGAGTGGGACAAAATCCCTCCTGAGATGTGTGCAAACCTGCTGGCCAACTACAAGAAACGTCTGACCTCTGTGATTGCCAACAAGGGTTTTGCCACCAAGTACTAAGTCATGTTTTGCAGAGGGGTCAAATACTTATTTCCCTCATTAAAATGCTAATAATTTTATACACATTTTTGACATGCGTTTTTCTGGATTTTTATGTTGTTATTCTCTCTCTCACTGTTCAAATAAACCTACCATTAAAATTATAGACTGATCATTTCTTTGTAAGTGGGCAAACGCACAAAATCAGCAGGGGATCAAATACTTTCCCCCCCCACTGTACATTAGGAAACGTCAATAGTGGCAGTCCTCCTTGCAGATTTTAACTTTAAGCAGGATTCCAAAAGTGGGACAGCAGGTGGGGGTTCACTGAAGAGAAGAGAAAGAGTGGCGACCTCTGCTATTACTCACATTATCCAGATGACCTTGGACATAGGCAAGGTTCGCCATCTGTAGAGACCGGGGACAATAAAACAACAATAATGATGTGCTGCTGAGTTTGTGGCATTAATGCCATGGCATTACATTCAAAAAAATGCTTACAGAAATTCCTGAGTAAGCACATTACTCCATCAAAGTGTATTGAGTGATACCTCAAAACTATCGTTATCACGACATGGATCAATGTGTGTGCAATATCACTATTGCAAGAGGCTGCGATTCTTAAATTCACTCTGTAATGCACAGCAGAAGCAAAGATCAATCACGTGTCAAATAAGTCTAGTCAACCACGTGTTCCCACAAGTTCACTGTGTAGGCTAATAACACTGGGTTTGAAGCACATTTGAACAAGTTAAAAACATCCTGTGAAATAGTCAAGGCTTTTACCAAGCTGTAGGTGTAGATGATAGCTTGTGTATTGTTAGACTGGTGGGCCAACGCGATGGCCTGGTGGAGGAATCCATTGGCTCCATGCAACTGCCCCCGCATCATACTGAGCTTTAACACAACACACACCAATATTACTCAGAAGACATGTACATGTAAAGACATGACACTTCATCAAAACATAATGTCTAAGACAGATATGACAAACATTTGGGTCTGAATTGAAACAATTAAAATGCTGTTACGTTGATGACACTTAGATTCAGAAGATTTCATATCATCTCTTGGCAAATACAGTTGCATGGTACTTTAGATTAAGATTCTAGGTAGAAACTGGATTGAGAAGTTACCTGAATCAATGACAGTTAGTTACCTTGGCTCTCTTCAAAAGTAAAATAATCTCATCTTCTTTCTTCTGGGCATCAGTTCTGGTGTCCTCCTCAGCTTTGCTGAAGAGAGAGAACGCTATGAACGAGAAGGAGGGGGATGTATATCACAAAACATTTAGGTCACTCAATGACTCAAATGACCGGTTGTGAACGTTAAACCACGTTCTTGTAATGACATGTTGAAGGACTCCATAATGATGCAAATCATATGCACATCAACGTAAAACATTATCGACGATAGTCTCTTGGTAGAAGTGTCATGTACTGACAATGACACACACACACACACACACACACACACACACACACACACACACACACTAGGGAAGAGTATTTTAAACACATCTAACGTAACTATAATTTACTTACCAATTACACTCCCCATTGTATAAGTCCAGTTACTAGTAGCGCGACTATTTTCATCGCCATTGCTTTCGCAGCTGCGGTATAGCGGTGACCTTCCGTGCACAGTAGCATGGACAGCATTCGATTGAGAAGTCGTCCATTTCAGACATTTCAATGACTGTGTCCTCGCATGAACTCGACTACCTAAAGACAGGTTGCGGGAGCCCTCTGACATAAATTGCTTTATTTGATTCCTATTAGCAAAGACCGCACGAGTGACAGCGGGTAACGCCATTTTAAAATACGTTACAATTCAGTCGGGAAGTTTTGGTGGAAGACCAAAACACGTCACTCTTTGTAATCAAAAAGCGTTAAACATAAAAAGGGAATTTGTACATAACAATATTATTAATTATTTTCTTAATAATTACTATCTTTTCGCATATGTATTGAATACATCAATATTTTCTATTTTGAAGGGCAATACCAAAAAACTTGTCCCGGAAGTGATTCTCTGCGCCCGCGGTCAATACGACTACCTTCAGTTGATTTTGTTTATGAGCATCTGAAGTGTACTTTGTCCAAAATGTCTATAGTACAGCTGTTGAATGTGTTTATTACCGAGCGATTAACAGCAGTAGCTGTTGAGTTATTTGGGACAGTGGGAAAGAAGGTAGCAGAGGAGCATCAGAAACGATTAAACAACAGTGTTTGATGAGATTTTCAGGGCAGTGGAAAAGACGACAGCAGACTAGCGTTACCAGCATGAGATCTCCAATTCAAAAATGGAGAACGAACGTCTACGGGTATTTCTTCTTAAATTGGGAGCAAGTTTGTACCGAACAAAAACAAAATGCATTATAAATTACACAACCAATTCGTTTTTCTAAGCTATCTGGTAGCTACCCTCTGAAGCACCAGCTACCCACAAGCCTTTTGCCGCGTTCAACTGGGAACTCGGATTTGGATAAATCTCCCGACTTCAGTGCGCTCAAAACTGGGAAAAATCGATTTGAAAGGTCATCCAACTTGTGAACTCGGAACATTTCAGGAGCTCCGATCTGAAGGTCACTGACGTCATTATTTGACCTCGTATTATTTTTTTCTTCTTCTGAGTTTCCAGTTGTTTGGAACATGACTGCTGCTGTACACTACAGGTGATTCAAATGTACATCTCCGTTAGAAAAGAAAACGTCTCACACAGTGCCAACGGTGTCATAGTACATAGCTCGCGTTCACCGTGCCGTTTTCCTCACGCAGCCCAACCGCCCATGGCCCGCCGTTCTCCGGGTCAGCGACACTAGTGACTACAAATCAAATCCCAGTCAAATCTAATTGTATTGTCATGGCCTTGCAGACTTCTCACACAGTGCAATGGTGTCATAGTAATAAAATAAGTAACATTGTAAATAACATACTAAAAAAATATTAAATCAAGTACAAGAAGCATGCCGATAAAATATATGAACGCAATTAATCCATGCTTTCTGGGAATGCTACAAAAGGCCGGAAATTGTGGGCGAAACTAGAAAATTGGCTGTCTATTATTACAATGTAAATGTACTTTTAATCCGTCTGTCTGCATATTTCAAGACATGGCATATGAGGGTGTAGTGAGATAACCAATGGGCTGGACGATTCTCATCACGAAAAAAAGGTATACTACAAACTTGGAAGTCAATCAATCCGCCATCATTGACACAATAGAAAAATCTAATGATTAATTATTGAAATACCATGAAAAACAAATTGGGACAATTTAAGGCCAAGTGGCAAACAATAATGCAGGCACTAGGGATGGGCTGTGAGCATGCTGGTCTGGGAAGATGAGATGTAGTCGGTGTATGATTGTGTGTGTAAGTTGTTCTTATGTAAACGTTTTTTTTTGTGTGTGTAAAAAAAAAAGTAATAAAATAAAGTTCAACATTCACCTTTTTCTACTATTTCTGTCAAGTCTTCGCATGCAATTTGACCACCTAGAACACCGAAAACACTGCCTCTGCAACGTAATACTGAAAGACTAATGCAGCATTCCTTTGGAATTGAATGTACTTCGGGTGTAGCATATGAGCCAGTCGTGGGTGAAGCTAATCGCTGAAAACTGTAGGGAAAAGGCAGAATGCTGCCAAGAGACTAATTACCAACATAACTGAATCATTCATTTATTTATTTTGCACTACACAATACACGTTAATGGAGCGGCAGGTAGCCTAGTGGTTAGAGCGTTGGGCCTGTAACCAAAAAGTTGCTGGATCGAATCCCCGAGCTGTTGTTCTGCCCCTGAACAGCTAACCCACTGAGCAACTAACCCACTGTTTCCCTGTAAACTCATTGTAAATAAGAATTTGTTCTTAACTGACTTGTCTAGTTAAATAAAGGTTACATTTAAATTATAACAGTCAGCCCTCCAATGCCAGCTACTGTAGCAGAGATGTTAGCTAGCCAGGTTGTATTGAAAGCGAGTTAGATGGCTACATCTAGCCAGGACAAACATATTGTCACAGTTTCACTAATATAATGTAACGACCCTGGGTTTATAAGCGCGTATATCGATTCTGCCGCTGGAGAATTATTTTGGGGCACAGTCGATAGCGCGCTGGACTTCGGGCTAGAAGGTCGAGGGTTCGAGGCCTGCTCCCTGCCTGTTTCATTACAATAATAACAATCAATAAATCATAGCATGTTTTTGGGCTCATTGGGTAGTTTTTATTTGATACAGTAGAATTCTGTAGAAAAAAATAATGTTAAGTACCATTTATAGTCCTAAAACATACATTTCAAATTGTACTGTTGCTGCTTCCGGTTGTCATGGCTGTTTGATTTATGGCCGACTGTCAATACACTGGTTTTAGATGTCCAAATTCCTAATCAATATGCTGAAATAAATCCTGATATTTTGAAGACGAATACATAAAAGTTACTCCCTACACACACTTGTGTTTAGATTAGTTGTATTTTGCTAAATTGGTACCTTATGAACTGCACACGAACCAATATTTACCAAGCGGCCACTCAAGAGTGGAATTGATTAACTTGTTCTACTATAATCAATAGCGTGCGCAAATGAATCACTCACATCGGTAGTGTATTGAAATCAATGGAACTGGGGCAACGTGTACATTTTGCGCCCTTCTAACAGACAAACCTCAATAAACTTGGGTATACTACATATATCTGTTGATAGATGACAACCTGTCGTAGCCATTTATCAACGTATATCTCTGTGAGAAAATTATTTCGGTAGATGGCCAATAATAATAATAATAAGACCTTTATATACACAGATTTAAAATAGCTATTGATAACAAATGTGTATTTTGTGATTGTGACCCAGAAACTCTTGGACATTTATTTTGAGACTGTTCTTATGTCAGAAGAGTTTGGAGTGAGTTAGAAGATTTTATTTTATTTTTTAAAGAAACTATTATTAATGTTAATCTGAGAGATTCTGATATTATGTTTTATTTTTAACCAAATTATATGGACCCTGATTTAACTTTCATTGTTAATTTGTTTATTTTTCATGGCAGATTCTTTATCCATAAAATGAAGTGTGGCAGAGAACAAACCCCTCTTCGCATTATTTAAGATATCATTTCAAAATAATATTTAAATTCTCAGTAAATGTAAAAACAAAAAAGCAATACGCACCATAAAGTTTTATGGTTTTATATATTTTTGTTATAAGATGCATAAAGGTGCAATCTATACTTTTTATCATTTCTTCACCACTAATTAATTTTAACAAATTTGAAATGCTAGCTTCATAAATAAATGAGTAGGCTATAGAAAAGTAGACAATCTTTGAATTTGTATTCTCGTTCAAACCTTCCACTTTTCCCCACTATATTTCATATACAGGTTCTGTATGCAACATAGCCAAGTCTCCCACGTCTTGATTCTATCCCTTTAGTTAAGGCTACCGTTTAAAAGACTTCACCCATAATACCGACGTTTTACGTTTTATTCATTTCTATCTTGCATTGGTGAATCGCATTTTACATTCAAAAAGCATATCGCAGGCCGCTGTAAAACTAGGCTACTTTGCGACCGGATCGTTAACCATTTGTTTAGGCTACACCTTGTTCAGTCATGTTACCTCATTACCTAGCTATAGCTAACAACCTCGGGGTGCGTTCAGCAGGACGCAACGTTTTGGAACGTTCAGGTATATGCTATGCAGAACAAACATGCCTCTGGAACAACGTCGGCTGTATTGTATTCATGGTATTTCTATCAGCAATGTTCAATAACTTTTTTAAACTTAACGTGGCCCAGGTAACATTACCAGTAGCCTATTTGGAAACGTTTGGTAGCACTGAAAACGGATAGCAAATCATTTATTGACTAAATTCCTCTTGTCACTACGCTATGTCTCACTGGGTAAATAACTTTTTTTTTAGTTAATGTGGACAGTGATTCAGACTTGAGATAAAGCTAAAAATAGTGTCAAAATGGCAATTCAGTTTTGACACTATAATTGTTTGACTCACATCGATGCCACAGGCCGTTTTAAAACCTAAATGTTTTAAACAATCAAGCCTTCTAATAAGACATTAGAGAATTCACACAGGGGAGAAAGCATATCGTTGCAAAGCCCTTTGACTGTAATTACAAACTAGACAGGCATATGAGTCACACAGGGAAGAAAGCATATTGTTGCAAAGCCCTTTGACTGTAATTACAAACTAGACAGGCATATGAGGAGTCACACAGGGGAGAAATGCTTCAGTTGTCCCGTGTGCAATAAATGCTTCTCAGTTCCAAGGCTGTAAAAAATGCATATAAAAGAGAGAGATCACACTGGGGAGAAACCATTCCAGTGCAAAGAATGTGACAAATCCTTTATTGCAGAGAGACACCTGGCCGTTCGTAAAAAGATTCACACAAGGGAGAAAAACACAAGTGTCCTGTGTGCATTGAATCCTTTTATGAGCATAAGCAGTTTGGATAAGCATCAGAGAATGCACACAGAGAGAAACCATATCAGTGTAAAGAATGTGGCAAATCCTTCAGATGTATGAGATTGCTGGTTGTTCATACGAAGTATCACACAGAGGAGAAATCACACAAATGTCCTGTGTGCAGTAAATGCTTTTTCAGGGTCAGCGATTTTCAAAAGTAATCTGAGAATTCACACAGGTGGGAAAATTGTGGCAAATCCTTCAGAGTGCGTAACCTATTGGTCAATCAAATCAAATTTTATTAGTCACATGCGGCAAATACAACAGTGAAATGCTTACTTACGAGCCCCTAACAAACAATGCAGTTTCCAAAAAATACGGAAAAGAATAAGAGATAAAAGTAACAAGTAATTAAAAAGCAGCAGTAAAAAAATAAAAAAATAATACAATGTATACAGTGGGGGTGCCGGTACAGAGTCAATGTGCGGGGGCACCAGTTAGTTGAAGAATCACACGGGAAAAATCATGTTGCTGCAAAGAATGTGGCAAATTGATTCAGAGAAAAACCAAGTCTTAACAGGGCATATGAGGATTCAGACAGGGGAGAGGCCTTATATGTGAGAAATCCTTCATGTATTCTAATGTTCTAAAACTCCACCAGTTAACTCACTCTAAAGAGAAGACCTACTGCTGCCATGAATGTGGCAAATGGTTCAAAACCAAGAAGTACCTGGACAGTCCTATGATAACTCACACAGGAAAGAAATCATATTGCTGCCATGAATGTGGCAAGTGCTACAAAGTAAAGCAAAGTCTTTAACGGCGCACATGATGACTCACACAGGGTCGAAACCATTTTGCTTGCCATGAATGTGGCAATGGATACCTGTATGCGCATATAAGGACTCACAAAGGAAAGAAACCACATTGCATGTAGTGAATGTGGCAAACGCTACCCTGAAAAGTCAAGTCTAACAAAGTGTGCGAATGAAAAATGAATAACAAAACACAAAACGTATTACTCACACAAGGGGAGTAATCATATGTGTGCCCTGCGTGTGAGAAAACATCTTGTATCAGTTTCTGATCTAAGTCACAGCATTTTTTGCAACATCTGTGGCAAATACTCACATGTGATCCTTCCAGAAAGAATGTGGACATGAGAGAAGCACCACACACTGTCCATGTGCTTTCTGGAGGATCCCATCTTATGTACAGGCCAAAAAGAAGCTGAATGAACACCTATTGAGTTGATGGGCTGCAAGTAGCGTAAACACTTATGTGAACAATGCTTGGTGTAAAAGCTATTCCTTCCCAAAGTAAAAAAGTGTGTAAACAGAGCTATGGAGAGCACATACCAATCCACTGCAATTTGTCAGTCAAAAGAGGACAGCTAATTATTATATCTGACACCTTAAGAGAAAATTCCCCCCAGGTTACGACTCTTGGTTGATTTTAGATGTGACAACTAGTTCAGGATTTGGGATTGTGGGAAGAGGAAGGGAAGTATGGTACACAAAAACATGTATTTATTATTTTTTTTGTTTATACATTGCCCATTTTTTGTAACTTTTCTTAAAATGCACCTGTTTACATTTCAGTCATTATGCTTTATGTTGGTATCAATAAAAACATGTAAAACCCATATTGCTGTTTTTTTCTATAGCAAAGCAAGTCAGTGTCCCTATGATGGAATGTCACTCAGGACATCTGAAGCACTGAGTTCTGTCCATCTTTTTGTCAACCTATTTTCAAATGAGAAAAGGCCTAGGATCTGGTTTCAATGATGGACTCTTGGTATAGAGGAACTTATCCACTTGAATAAAATACTAAATAGTAGCTAGCAAGATGGAGATCACAGAGGTTATTTTAAATGAGTGCATTTTGGAAGTGGCTAGTTTGCATCAACTACCTTCACTTAAACCACTGCATAGGTTTTGCCTGCAAACTTCAAATCGTGACATTCTGGCATGTCTGCCTCGTGATTTGTTGGGAGAGTTTTTGTCACAATGTTCTGAACCTGACCCGTCCTTTTTCAACGATTCCTCTTTTGCCCTGTCATTTCTTCTTCAGTGGTTTTGAAATGTAAAGGTACATTACCGCCACCAACTGGACTGGAGTGTGGACAAGAGACATGGAAGGTCTCTAGACCAGGGGTATGTATATTCATTAGTCAAATTCCTACTAATGAATACCTAGACCCTACCTATTAATCCCAACTCCCTAAGAAACAAAATACATCATTAAATATTGCATCAACTAAAGGTTTTCTCAACAGTTCAATTAAACTGGTCTCTTCAATACCATTATTTCGTAGATCTACACTGAACAAAAATGTAAATGCTACATACAACAATTTCAAAGATTTTACTGAGTTACAGTTCATATAAGGAAATCAGTCACTTTAAATACATTATTAGGCCCTAATCTATGGATTTCACATGACTGGGAATACAGATATGAATATGTTGGTAATAGATACCTTAAAGGTAGGGGCATGGATCAGAGAGACAGTCAGCATCTGGTGTGACCATCATTTACCTCATGCGGCACGGCACATCTCCTTCACATAAAGTTGATCAGGCTGTTGATTGTGGCTTGTGGAATGTTGTCCCACTCCTCTTCAATGGCTGTGTGAAGTTGTTGGATATTGGCGGGAACTGGAACACGCTGTCATACACGTAGATCCAGAGCATCCCAAACATGCTCAATGGGTGACATGTCTGGTGAGTATGCAGGCCATGGAAGAACTGGGACATTTTCAGCTTCCAGGAATTGTGTTCAGATCCTTGCGACATGGGGCTGTGCATTGTCATGCTGAAACGTGATGGCGGCTGATAAATGGCAATACAATGGGCCTCAGGATCTCGTCACGGTATCTCTGTGCATTCAAACTGCCATTGATAAAAATGCAATTTTTGTTTGTTGTCCGTAGTTTATGCCTGCCCATACCATTACCTCACCGACACCATGGGGGGCTCTTCACAACGTTGACATCAGCAAACCGCTCACCCACACGTCTGCCATCTGCCCGGTACAGTTGAAACTGGGATTCATCCGTGAAGAGCATACTTTTCCAGCGTGACAGTTGCCATCGAAAATGAGCATTTGCCCACAGAAGTTGGCTACAACGCCAAACTGCAGTCAGGTCAAGACCCTGGTGAGGACAACGAGCACGCAGATGAGCTTCCCTGAGACCGTTTCTGACCATTTGTACAGAAATTCTTTGGTTGTGCAAACCCACAATTTCATCAGCTGTCAGGGTGGCTGGTCTCAGACGATCCCGCAGGTGAAGAAGCCGGATGTGGAGGTCCTGGGCTGGCGTGGTAACATGTGGTCTGCGGTTGTGAGGCCGGTTGCACGTACTGCCAAATTCTCTAAAACCCTTACACAGCCTGGTGGTGTGTTAGGTCATTGTCCTGTTGAAAAACTACTTATAGTCCCACTAAGCGAAAACCAGATGGGACGGCGTATCGCTGCAGAATGCTGTGGTAGCCATGCTGGTTAAGTGTGCCTTGAATTCTAAATAAATCAGACATTGTCAACAGCAAAGCACCATCACACCTCCTCCATGCTTCATGGTGGGAACCACACATGCGGAAATCATCCGTTTACCTACTCTGCGTCTCACAAAGACACAGCGGTTGGAACCAAACATCTCAAATTTGGACTCATCAGACCAAAGAACAGATTTCGACCGGTCTAATGTCCATTGCTTGTGTTTCTTGGCTCAAGCAAGTCTCTTCTTATTGGTGTCCTGTAGTAGTGGTTTCTTTGCAGCAATTCGACCATGAAGGCCTGATTCACGCAGTCTCCTCTGAACAGTTGATTTTGAGATGTCAGTTACTTGAACTCTGAAGCATTTATTTGGGCTGCAATCTGAGGTGTAGTTAACTCTAATGAATTTATCTTCTGCAGCAGAGGTAACCTGGGTCTTCTTTTCCTGTGGCAGTCCTCATGAGAGCCAGTTTCATCATAGCGCTTGATGGTTTTTGCGACTGTACTTGAAGAAACTTTTCTTGAAATTTTCCGGATTGACTGACCTTCATGTCTTAAAGTAATGATGGTCTGTCGTTTCTCTTTGCTTATTTGAGCTGTTATTGCCATAATATGGACTTGGTCTTATATATATATATATATCAGATCCTCCTCTCCACCCTCTCCGAGTTGGGCATCTCCGGCGCGGCCCACGCTTGGATTGCGTCTTACCTGACAGGTCGCTCCTACCAGGTGGCGTGGCGAGAATCTGTCTCAGCACCATGGGCTCTCACCACTGGTGTCCCCCAGGGCTCTGTTCTAGGCCCTCTCCTATTCTCGCTATACACCAAGTCACTTGGCTCTGTCATATCCTCACATGGTCTCTCCTATCATTGCTATGCAGACGACACACAATTAATCTTCTCCTTTCCCCCTTCTGATAACCAGGCGGCGAATCGCATCTCTGCATGTCTGTCAGACATATCAGTGTGGATGACGGATCACCAGCTCAAGCTGAACCTCGGCAAGACGGAGCTGCTCTTCCTCCCGGGGAAGGACTGCCCGTTCCATGATCTCGCCATCACGGTTGACAACTCCCTTGTGTCCTCCTCCCAGAGTGCTAAGAACCTTGGCGTGATCCTGGACAACACCCTGTCGTTCTCCACTAACATCAAGGCGGTGACCCGATCCTGTAGGTTCATGCTCTACAACATTCGCAGAGTACGACCCTGCCTCACACAGGAAGCGGCGCAGGTCCTAATCCAGGCACTTGTCTTCTCCCGTCTGGATTACTGCAACTCGCTGTTGGCTGGGCTCCCTGCCTGTGCCATTAAACCCCTACAACTCATCCAGAACGCCGCAGCCCGTCTGGTGTTCAACCTTCCCAAGTTCTCTCACGTCACCCCGCTCCTCCGCTCTCTCCACTGGCTTCCAGTTGAAGCTCGCATCCGCTACAAGACCATGGTGATTGCCTACGGAGCTGTGAAGGGAACGGCACCTCCATACCTTCAGGCTCTGATCAGGCCCTACACCCAAACAAGGGCACTGCGTTCATCCACCACTGGCCTGCTGGCCCCCCTACCTCTGAGGAAGCACAGTTCCCGCTCAGCCCAGTCAAAACTGTTCGCTGCTCTGGCACCCCAATGGTGGAACAAGCTCCCTCACGACGCCAGGACAGCGGAGTCAATCACCACCTTCCGGAGACACCTGAAACCCCACCTCTTTAAGGAATACCTAGGATAGGATAAAGTAATCCTTCTAACCCCCCCCCCCCCCCCTTAAAATATTTAGATGCACTATTGTAAAGTGGTTGTTCCACTGGATATCATAAGGTGAATGCACCATTTTGTAAGTCGCTC